>NC_079296.1:9127500-9752500 GCF_023638135.1 Falco biarmicus | reverse complement strand
AGCAAGCAGCAAGAACTTACGTGACTAGGATGGTGAGGAGAAAAAGGAGACAGCATAGAAAACACCACAAACGCACAGAAGAGAAACAAAAGTACAAAGATGCTGCTGCAGTTACATGGCAAATGAAATCTGCTGTGGTAAAGGTGTAGTCATGAGACTAGGAACAGAAAACAGCCACAGTACTAAGTGCAGGTGATGTGTCACTGAGCCCAGGGAGTGGATGGTTAGGATCAAGGAAGAAAAGAGACTGAAAAGAAAGGAAGCTCTGAGTGGAGAGGTGAAAAAAGTGATGAGCCATGTTTCTAGAAGCAAGGCTGCACACTAAGCCAAGAGCAGTGGAGCAAAACATATGATGACAACTACTTTGGTAAAGACTAAGGAGGTGAGAAGAAGAGATGGGAGAATGTGATGCAGCACATTTAGAAAAGTGAGGGAAAGCGATGTAAGGAAAGGAGCAGATGCTGAATCAATCTCAGAGGACAATGGAGATGGGAGAGCCTAATGGCTGCTGTTTGACAACACAAAGGAGAAGGAGAAAGCTTTGACAGTTACTAGAAGGACAGGAATGAGAAGAAAAGAGAAACCAGAAGCAAAACAATGAAGAAGAAAAAAGCTTCTTTCACTTTTGGAGCATAGCCCAGGACAGGGCAGGATCCAGGCAACAGCAGAAGGGGCTACACTGACAGCCAGGTGAAGAGGCTGAGGATGTCAGCACCTCCGCAATACGAGGAGCAATCCAGAAAGGAGTGGGACAGGGAAGGGGCTGGGGTAGGGAAGGTGTGCCGTCAGAAGGGACATAAAGTTGAGCACATCACAGAGGAGGAAGCATTCAGTAAAAGGCTGTGCTTTGCCAAGATGTGGTAGACAGGCAGAATTTAAGGCTGTGCATGAGCAAAAGCTGGGAAGGAAAAGAAGAGAGTGGAAAAGTGGGAGCAGGAGAGTGGAAGACCTGCTCAGTATGGAACTAGGAATAGTGTGGAAATGAAGCAAGGAGAGAAGAAAAGGCAAGGTGAAAACATTCACAGCTTGAAAGGAGCTCAAGGAATAAAGACAAACCTTGGCAGATGACAGATGCATGTATCATGCTGCCCGAGGCTTCTGACACAAACCAGGGTCTGAGCAAGCAGCAATTCTAGAGAACATGTGAGGGCATCACCACACTTGGGAAGTCTGTCTTTGCTTGGGTCAGCATGCAGAGCCCCACCAGAACCTCCAGCTGTTAACAGGAAAGCTGTTTTTACAGCTAGGATCAATCTGTCTTGGCTGGAATCACTGCTAGAGTTTTTAAACGCACAATTGCATGTTTGGTATGTCCCCATGGAAGACCATAAGCCAGTCTGAATTCCCATCCCCAGGCCTCTTCTGTAAGCTCATGAACAGGGATATAGACAGCAAACAGAGGCAGTTTGCAAAGTTCACCTGTCGAGAAAGATTCACATGGTACCAAGCAGCAGCCTCATAGCACAGAGCTGGGCTCTCTGAAGCCTACCCTAAGGGACATCAGCTTTCCCCAAGAGCAAAGACACATATTCCATAAAATGCTGGTATGCAGAACCCTCAGCCCTCAAGTATGAAGCAGTGCCAGAGGGGCATCTCCTTTCTGTTGGAGGAAAAGTGGAAGAGAATGGCTGTACCTCTCCAAACTGTCCTTCTCCCAGCTTCTCCTTGAGGCGTAGCTGCTGCCGCGGGAATTCACCCACCGAGATGTCCTTCTTGGTAAGCGAATCCACAGTGAGGGCTGGGACAGCGTACATGTTGTTGCCAGTCACACCTTGCAGGTGGACGATATCTGTTTCGGCATAGTGAGGAACATTGTTCTGAAAGCCTTGGTGAGGTGTCGACTTGGTCAGGTCAGGCTCAGCATAGTCCCCACTGCACACTAAGGGGAAACCAAAGATAGGTGGAGTCAGACACATTCACTCCCTTAAAACCAGTACGGCCCATTCCTACCATGGAGACGCTTCCAGTCCTCTCGATCCTGCAGACCTCTGGGAATTCAGCCTAGCCACATGGCTACTACCTTGTACCAAAGTACACCCAGATGGAAGACTGCTTTGGTTTAACTAGGGCTTAAACCAGAACAAGCCACACTTCTGCAGACACCAGAATACCTGTGAGGTGCCAGTGAATTAGTGTTAGACAGCTGCCTGCTCTATCCAGTTGAGCGCTCAAGTTCCTGCCCAGACGTGGAGACATGAGTGTGAAGTGATTTCCTGTTCCTGATTCACCCTGAATATAATCTGTTTCCCTCACCTGATGCAGGGGTGTTTGCAACATCAAACCTGCTCTGGATTCCCTTCTTGGTTGAAGTTTCCATTTTCCATGTCCTCTGTTAGCATGCTACATTACCTTTTTCAGCTTATTCACATCAATACCGTGGGATAACTCTTTATATAACTCCCTGTATGTTCAGTATTACACAGAACATTCGTTCTGCTTCAAATTCACATCCTGACTCAATCCAAATCTGTCTCCCTGTGTAGTATAATGCTGGATCTTAGCACCCCGTCAGCGCTTGAGGAATGCAGCACTGCTCTTCCATTTGCTGATCAGCCCTGCCATCACTGAGTACAAAACACTACTGGAAAGTTCCCTTCTGCCCGAGTCCAAAAGCTCCCCAGGGGTTGGAAGCCAGGGCACCACTGACAATTCTCTGCTGCATCTCCCTCTGCTTTTTGTAGGGGAATTTCAAAGGGCCCTTGCTGCAGGAAAAAATGTTAAAGGTCTCAGCCAGCCAGTCTGGACAGCACAGGAGTGCTGCAGGCAGCAACTCCACTGCCAAAGCACCAATGAGACAAAATATGTGCGATTGTTCCGATTGCCAAAATTGAGCTCCTAAAAGATGACCTGGCTAACGTATAAACACAGTCTTCAAAGAGAACAAACAAAGGCCACCACCCTCTAATGGGGCTGATGCTCCATCTGCCAAAGTCACATGCTAAAAAGTTTCCAAGCTCCAGAATATTGTCTTAGGGTCCCTGGGTTAGTATTGTATTGCATAGGAGTCAGAGAAGATTACTTAAGACACTGAAACAAGTGGCACATTGTAAAAATCTGAGAGAAATAGTGAAAGAATAAATGCCTAGCTTCTGGAGACTGATGATGACATTACCTGAATCCTCTGCACTTTGGGAGAGTTCTGGAAGCTTTTGGAGCAGTGTAGCTGGCTGGTGATATTCCAAATCCAGTGGAAAAGCACGTTCATAAGTGGGATTTGACTGGTGGATCTGGGTCTGGTTGTTGGCAATAGTGTAGCTGTAGAAGGAGAGGCGAACTGTGGCATCCTCCTCCAGGATTCGACGTGGGGCCTGCAAAAGAGAAGAAAAGTGCTGAGGCAATGCTCAGTTAAGTAATGTATTGGCTGCAACCGCAGCAATTTCCAGTAACATCTTGGATAGGGCTGGCATCCTCCCCTGCTGTGAGAACAGGGTTTTCGCTGCTCTATGGAGCTGTGGAAAGCCTGCGCTTTCCACGTAATTCTGAGCTCATTAGAGTTAATGCTTAGTACTGAACTTGTGTTTGCAAAAATAGCCCCATTGTATTACCTTTTCCAACCTTTTTTGAACATATTGCTTCCAAAGAATAATGATTATAATCATCAGGAGCAGTAGAATAATAGCCACAAGGCAGCCCACAAGGATGGAGGTATTGGAGTCATCTGCTTTCTCTCCTATCCAGGTGCTGGTTACAGATGATGTGGTTTCTGCAATCACAGAGGCATGAAGAAGAATCTGAAGTTAAAGCACAGGTTATCTGTGCTGGCTAACGTCCTACATGTCCCTTCCTACAGTCTGGTACAGGAAAGATCTTAGGCAGCTTCCTGAGCATTAATACTAGCTGTACTCACATCTTACTCTTATCATAAATTCTCATTCTTGAGGCTCACAGCTAAGAATTGTGCAGAGGACTTCTGCAACCAAAGACTGTTCTTTGTGTTGGAACAGATTCCTGCAAAGGATCCATATCAGAGCAGACAGTTTTCGGAGTTTCACTGGCTGCACATATGCCTTCAGCCCACTTGCTCCGAGGCAGCCTTGGCCAGCTGAGGGAAGAAGAAATAGCTGAGGCTCAGAGGACTGTAAGATGCAGCCCTGTGCACAAGGGCAATAACCAGGCCATACCCAAATCTCCAGAAACAGAGGGAAAGACCATGTTAACTACGATGTTACTGTGAAGTCCCCAACACTTGAGCTACTGGCATGGCTAAATAACAGAACTCCTTACCCCAGGTCCCCTCAGTAACATTGCACTCTGTTTCCAGAAGATCCGTTGTGCTTGTGGCTACCGTAACAAAATTAGGATTCACGCTCTCCATGTCTGTGGGAAGGAAAGGAAGGTGTCAGTCCAAAAAATCTCCCTGCTCCTGCCAGCCGTCAGTGCAACCCCAGCAGCCACCCCTGCCTTCCCAAGCAGGTCACAAACAGCTCTAGATACCTGCTCACTCAGCACTTCCCAGCACACCTGTGGGAATGAGCCTCTGCACTGAGTGGCACATACACCCTGACCACAGCCAACCGCCAGCATGTGCGGGATGCTCCCCTGAGCTTGGCCAGACACAGGGGACTGGAGCAAGGGTGCTTTTTTCCCCCCATTTCAGCATGATCGTAAGAATCACCATCCCAGGCTAGTCTGCCTAGTTCCATGTGTGACAGAGGGAAGCCAGGAGGGGCTGCTATCAGCAAGCTGCAGGCAGCAGCAGCAGCAATCCCACTCTCCAGGAATGCTCTCTCACTATAGCTGATTAGGGACCTTCATGTAGGAAGCTACAGTCAGATCATTTCACTGTCAGTGCTGGCAGTTTTCTCCAAGACTCTTGTCCATTCCCTTCTAGAGCCTTTCAAAGCACCTCATGTCTTAACTACGATGCAGAAGTCAGTGCCTTGATGAGGAAAAAAAAAATCAGCCTCTTATTTTTCGTAATTGCTAACTTAATCATCTGTAGATACACTTAAATTATAACAAAATACTTGGTAAAGTAAAAATCAACCCCACAAGCCAGCAGGCAACTCTCTCTCAAAGAGGAAATGCTCTATAGTCCAATTTTTGGTTGCCCTGCTTGTGCATCTCCACAAATGCATCAGTGTCAGCCTGAAAAGTATCTACTGTGGACTGGCCCTTTCTGCTCCCGCATTGCCCTTCCAGTGCTTCTAGCACCTCCTGCCTCCCATCACATAGCCCCACAGTGCCCTACACTCACATTAACCCCACATATCCCGCACCTCCACACCATTTCTTTTGCTTTCTGTGCTTTGCCAAATCTGCTTGATTGAAGGAATACTCACCTGACTGGAAGGAAATCTCGCTCATCATCATCCAGGTGTCAGCAAAGTAGAAGCGGCAAAGTATGGCTTTACCTACACGCTGATTGAGGGGGACAGTCACAAACCTAGCACTGGGGTTTTTGTCATCCAAGACAGTTGCCACACCAACAGGTTCGGACTCCCAGTCTGCAATCAGGCGTGGTTTGAACAAACACTCCACCTTCTGGAAGATCTTCACCCCCTTGGAAAACATGTTGTTACAATGCACCTAGGAAGAAGAGAACTAATCAGTCAGACAGGAGAAAGTTTTACTGAAACAAATCAAACCTCAGGGATTTTCCATCCATGAAGATTTTCTATTTCTAATATTGCACTGCATGAACACTCCTAACCCAGGATGACCGAGTTGGTTCCAGTATAGCTCCAGCCACTCAGTGTGCAATGAGAACATTTAAGCAAAAAGTTATCCGAAATAGCTCTTACCTTCAGATGCAAAAGCTACATTAATGGTCAAATTTAGGCAGGCTCTTCAAAAAGCCCATATAACGATCAATCAAACAAAGCCTGTACCGATCTGAAGCCTTACAGACCATTTCTCCTTGAACATATAACCTGAAGAGGGGAAAGCAAAACCATGCATGGGCTCTAGCTTCTTTTTGCATATGCTGTAGGCTTTCTGTCTAAGCTAATTTCTTCAAAAAACAGTACAAGCTCGAGAAGACGTTCCCCCAACACAGAGCAGCTTTTCTGCTGTGGTTGCACCTTGAAGACAACGAAGGATCCAAGTTTTATGAAGACCATTATGCAAGCCTGCACCCATTAACCTCTGCTGGTAGCTCATCATCAGGTTGTCCCTGCTGCAACAGCACCACTGACTTCGCCGATGACGTTGGAATTTAGACTGCAATCACTGTGCTGCCATGTCAACATCTCACTAGAACAAAGGCATCCTCTCTCATCTCCGAGTTACAGCTCCACATAGTCCACTTCCACAGTAACAGTTCACAAACTGCTGTCAGGCTGACTTCACACCTCCTTCTCTATTTGGGAGGTTTAGTTCATCCTCCCAAGAACTGGCAGCAGCTTGCTTCCCCCTGCTCTTGGGCTGCACCCAAACCAAGAGGCTTCAACATCAAAGTGACATCTCCATCTTCCTGGGTTGTGGCACTGCAGACCCATCACCACCAAACACCAGGCACTCTCCCAGGCCTTCAGCACTTCCAAAGCAGGCTTCAGGAGGAGGAACAAAGTTGGTAAGGATCCTTTATACTGTTCCCCTGCCTGCCCTCAATACAAAACCTGCCCCTGTGCCTTTTTAAACAAACATGACAGTTAAAGCTCTGCCACGCCATCCTGAAGATCTGGACCACAGTATCTTGGCACTATGGCCAGTGACCAGGAACCAGAAGCAGTAAGATCTTCAATATCCTTTAGGCTACTCCATTTTCATAGCCATGGTGGTCCAACCCTTCCTAGCAGCTCTAGAAATCAGTTCCTAATGACTGGAGTATTAGCAACAGTGACAACAAGTTTCCAAACCAAGTGCAGCTTTGAACCCCATTAATTGCTTGGCCTCTGCAAGGTCTCGCAGTGAATAGCAGTGAAGCAGTAATGAGGATGACAGGCCTGATGAACAGTAAGGAGACAAAAGAACAGTATTTGTGTATAATTAGGAACAGATGAAGCTTAGACAACATCATTCAATAAGGAGAACTAGTCATCCATAACAAGGCAGGAATGCTTCATGCCTGCAATATATGATTTGTGCTACATTTGGACTGGAGTTGGATAGGTTCGCATCTTGGACTGATACAGAGACACTTTCTATTCCAAATACCACCTACTAAGGTCTAATTTTATAATAAGCCTAAGTAATTTGCAATGCAGTTGCAAAACTTGCTAACATTTATTTTTAATACTTTCTTGGATACTGGGGAAGTGCAGAGGACTGGCATAAAGCTAACAGGTAGGAAGATACAAGAAAGTATTTACAGACCACCTGGCCTATACAAAATAAATGCAAACAGATGACATTCAATAAATAATGAAGAATAATTTATGCTAATCAATACAGCTTTATAATGGAATACTAGACGAAGTAGCTATTTTTATGAGCTTATGTGTTTGATTGATCAGGATGGCTGTGTTTACATGACAGACTTTTGTAAGGCATTTGATTTACTCATTATATCATCTGACTCCAATTAGCATAGTATGAACTCACGAATTATACTACTTGATTAAAAATTGTCAACTAGTAGATCTTAGAAATTTTAAGGCACAAATTAATCTCTAGGTGTTTTTCTAACCAGAATGTATTCCTAGATCAAGGTTATTTGGGTTTTTTTTTCAGTGATCTTAAAGAGACAGCAGAATTACATCAATAAAATAAATTATGGGGGAAAAAATAAGCTGTTTCCTAAAATAATCTGAAGTTTTCATAACTGACTCATTTCAGGGTTGTGAACTTGGGAACAAAATGCAAGTGGTGCTTTCTACCCTGGACACCAGTAACTTTGAACTGACTTTCAGCATGATACCGAAGTCTTAATGAACACTGGCTCCCTGTCCGTTGGCTAGGACAACTAATATGATCACAAGATTCATAAACAAAGAAAAATTGTCCAAAAGCAGGAAACTGGTACCATTCTTTTATGCAGTTTGATGGAAAGCCTGCATCCAGTTCCAGTTTCTATACCTCAAAAAGTGTACCGACAAAGAAAAAAGGACAGGAAGACAGCTACCAAAATGACCCTGGATCTCACAGGGAAGGCATTGAGAACTTCAGCCAACTTAGTTTACTGAAGCAAACATTAAGAAAATCTTTTAATCACAGTGTAGAAGCAGGAATATTTCTGAGAAGGCAGGTCTCTATTCTTGCCAGCAAAAGCAGGCTAAGAGCCAATGGTTGCAAGTTAAAAATAGACAAAATAAAACTAGGGTAAGTAACCACCAAAACAATTTACTTAAGGATGTGGTGGGTTCTCCTTCATTTGAAATCTCTACAAGAAAAGCCACCAATCCTTTTTAAAAGATTCTGCTGTTTACTACAAGCTCAAAGTTCAGCTCATCCTTTTCCCACGTGCTTAAGCAATTTCCCACAGCACAAGCACAGATTGAGGCATCCAGCAAAATTTTTGGTCAAAATGGGAAACAAAATGGAAACATTCCTTTACCACAAGGGTCAGGCAGCCCCTAGATAGTAAGTAGCCTACAACCTAAATCCACCTCAGCTGCCTAACCACCACTTCAGGTGTCTGCTTTTTATTTCTTTAAGCCAAATACTGAAAGGAGAGTGTCTGAGCTCTGGGGAGGCAAGTGCTCCCCCTGCTTTACCTTTCTACACTGGCAAACGTGGGACATCTGCTCAAATTCTGCCTATGGTGGATTCTGCTGCCAGGCACCTTGTATCCTCCTGCTTTGGGAAAGGGATCCAAAGGGGCAATCAGGAAGCACCCAGACCCAAAGCCTGTCCCAGGCTGCTGGAGAGGGACAACTGACTACCTTCATGGAGGTAAAGTTCCGTGGTCGGTCAAACTGGAACTCCATTTCAACAGAGCCTGTGCTGAAGCTCTCGTTCTTCCAGCCAACATAGTCATAGCCTGGCCACACACGGTACTGGTGGCTCTGTGTGAAGTCGTCCAGTCCTAGCACACCATCTGTCAGCTGGCCCAGACCACCGTACAAATGCCTAGCAAGAAAGAACGAACAATGAGGCAGAACACCAGCCAGGAGAGCTCAAACATGAAAGCACGTGGGTCCTTCAGTTGGTACCAGGAAAAGAGTTTATTCTGAACCAGTTCTGGACAGGAACTCATTCCCTGTTCTTACGCAAGATCACCTTTATTTTGTCAGAGCTGGGCTTTTAAAATCTGTCCCTCCACAGGAAGAGACAGAAGCTTTTGCATTGATATCAAGCAGTAACAGCAAAGCCAAACTACAAGCAGAGTCTCTTGAGAATGAAAACTGAGACTACAGAAAATGACACTGTACGGTCTCCAAACAGAGAGCTTTAATTGCAGCATTTCACCATGGAGCTGCATGGGAGGAACACTGCTCCGTCCTGTCCTGGGGGAACCAGCAGGGGAAGCTGTGCAGGCAGGCACAGAGAAGAAGGAAAAAGAGCAGTGAGACCATGGGCAGCTCACCCAGCCACAGCCAGTTCTAACTAGGATAACTGTTGGCATTGCTCCTTGTGCAAGAGGAGAGCGTTATCGGCTCCATTTCCACAGCCTTGCCCAGGACCCTGCCTCATTCCACCTCAGAATGCAGAGCCCACTGCAGTTTTCCAGCACTGTTCCAGAGTAGAAGATGCCAGATGTGGTACACTCCTGACTCACCAGTCTTCTGGGAGCCATCCCTGGCACGTCCCTTGTCCTACAGCAAGGAAAGCGCAAACAGTTCAGCTGTACTAGTGCCTGAACTTGCTCCCTGGACCGGTTCCCTTCAGCTGCCTCTAGGCAGTCTTCGTAACCCGGGCTGGGCTGCTGCTACATACACCGAAGCTCTGCAAGTACATTCCAAGTGAGCCCTCCTGCCACTAGGATTTGCACAGGTATGCATCTGTTTGAACTCCAAAACAGGATTAACAGCTGGAAGAGGCAGACTCCTGCTTCCAGGCCAGTCAGGCACATAACCTAGAAGTCACATAGTTTGAAAGAGTCCTTGCTTAGCACGCTGGGGTTTGTGCCTACATCTGTAGCTCCCCGACACTCACCAGCTGACCCAGCTTCCTAAGTTAGTGCTGGTGAGCTAAGTGCAACACCTACATCTTTCTGCACATAAAAACTTATTTTTAAAATATCCAATCCCTGCTATATCAACGCAGCTTGAAAACATCAGATATTAACATATAAAAACATCGTTACTCAGTATCTTGCAACATCCTACAAGCATGAATAATGTACTTTCCACCCTGTTATTTTAACATCCAGCATGATAGAACACAAACAAGTTCACAAAAATCACCTCTAAGCATAACAAAACATTTAGGCAACAGTAAAAATCTTCTGGAAGTTAATGACAACTGAAACAGGACATAAAATGAAAACACCTTAAGTCAATGGGAGACAGCAGGTCACTGAAGAGACACTGTCAGATCACTTATCAGGCACATTCATGCACAGGCAGGGATATGCTGCCTCAAAACGATATCCATGCCCAAGTTTGTCTGAGGTTTCAAGCCATTGAAACACACTCAAATCTGTATTTATAGCAAAGAAAGCTGTTACACTAATGTCTGGAAGTTCAGCCAGTTATTTAACATTTCAGATACAGACCCTTAACGAACTCTGTTTCCATGAGTTAACTATCACATAAACCAGAGACACCAGAATGTCAATAACATGCTACCCTACCTAACTAATCTCAGTGATGTAAAAAGTTAACAGACCTTGTAATGAGCTGTCAAAATCCAGTTAATTATGGCTTTTTGACTCCAAATTGGAAAAGCATCATACCCAAGAAATCTTTAGATTGAGTAATCAGCCACCTTCCTCTCATACCACATTGGCAGTGGTGCCTCTGCTGATCTGGAGCTTCTCACAGGGAGTGATGCAGTTTTCCAAGTTGTTTCAAGTCCATCAGAGCTTTGTTTTCAAAAACAATGTCTCAAATCTGTCCAGAAGCTCACAGGTATCAAGTGCAGGCCTAGAGTTCAGGTGTTGCGCACTTTCTCGGATGCCCAGTTTACCCTGGAGACCTCCTGCAACAGTTTAAGATGCAGTCTGCTAGAGAATGCATTTCAGATATCAAACTGCAAAAGCAAAGGCAGTGAAGAGGACAAGGACCTTCAGCTGCTCCAGCAACACTGGGACTGCACAGGGAGAAGGTCCAGCCAGCTCTCACTCTCCAACCTGGGACAACAGAAGAGTAGCAGCACCTTAAGCTATGCACCTTAAGCTATCAATGACAGCTTAAGGCTATACCTGAACCAACAAAGAAATCAGTGCAGTGAATATGGTCACAATTAGAGCAAGAGCGATGAGGGCTTTAAGGCAACTGGACACATCAGGACTGCATCATCACATCACGTAAAGATGGAAGCTGTGAACAAAGACAGTACTGAGCTGTATAAGGACGTACTCTTCTCTTTAAAGAGAAGTAACAACTTCCAATAACAAAAAAATTATTTCTTTCCTGCCAGCCTTTGTCTGCTGGAGGAAAATGAATCTGATGCATCCTGAGCCCACGCCCTCCTCTAAAAGAGCAACTAACAACGTGTCAAAGGGCCTGGACTAATGAAGCCATGATGCTTTGCAGAACTAGCAGGCTAGCTTACAGCTCTGAAGGTCTCAAAGTGTTTGGGATACAAGATACTGGGGACAGGGTAAGTAGGAAAGAAGAGATAATTCGCACAGTGACCGAGAGAGAACAGGACGACTTCTCCCACCTGCGCTCCTGGTAGCCATCATAGGTCGAGTCATTCAGATAAACGATGGGGAAGCCAGGAGCCGCTATTGTCCCTCCTTCAGGGATGCTATAGGATGCCAAACCATCTAAAAAAGAAGGCCATATACCTCAGAAACACAGCAGCAGCAGCCTTCCATCATCTCTGTCCATATGATCCTTTTATTTATGATGTGGACCAACAGAAGCAGTTCCATGGGCCTGGGATTCCCTCTGCATACGTGGGGACGCAGGTGAGTCCCAGTCAGCATTGCGTAAGGACTACTTTCCAGGCATGGGAATCGCTACTTACCATACCAGACACAGCCATAGAGCTCCACCCTCATACAGACAGTCATTGGCATCTCTGTCACAGGAATCACCCGGATAAAGCGTGCAATGATGGGAGGCCGAAGATCTTTCAAGACCACGTCGTAAGTGTCGATGTTGCCTTGGATCACCTGGAGAAGAGAGATCCTTACCAGCAACTTCTCCCTGTCGTGTTGTTCATTTGTACAGTGGTGTACTTGCATCTTATCATTTGACACTGGGGAGCTTTCCCACACAGTACCTGCAGAGGGTTAGCTGCTGCTGCTCCCCTCCGCCTACCTGGTACGTGGCTTACAGGGTGAAGGGTGCTGCCATTTCACCTCCTGTCCACTGCAGACCCATACCAGGCTGTTCTCTGAGGGAGAGGAGAATGGCAGGAAGGAGATGAATGTACATGTACGTTGCAAACACCTCCAGTTACTACTGCTTAATTCCTCTTTCTTCAAGCAAGCCTCTGTGTACTTTCTCAAAACAGGTAACTGAGCACTTGCTCTCCTCACCAGTTACCTGGTGGAGGGTCCTGATGTCCTTTCTCTATAAGCCAACACAATTCCAGAGGTGCTGCAGTGTTTGGGGGATGAAGGCGCAAGCAGCTGCACAGCAGATGTCCTGAACTGAAGTGCTCAGCATTGCCACCGTCACCCCATCCTGCTGAAGCGCAGTCTGATCTAAACAGCGACTTTCATCCTCCCCCTCCCCTCAGTTTCACTGCAGTTCTGGGAAGAGTCCACTATATTTTGACAGTCAGTGTGTGGAAACAGCTGAAGCTGTCAATCCCCCAGTAGTTTGGAAAGTATTTGGTCCTATGGAAACAAAATAAGAACACTTCTGAGTGTGAAGGTTCCTGTTCAGAGATGCTATTGGTGGGAAGGATGAATCGGAGGCTGAGGTTACTCAAAAGACCATGTAGATTGCAATTGTTGGTGTATAGGCAGTTAAACAGATGAGGGGGGCCAACGAGGGAGGTGTTTTCCTCTTCATGGCAGCAGGGGAGATGTCCAGATGTGGCTAGAGTCCACTCAGAAGTAAAAGACCTTGTAGTGTCACAAAAAGAAACCACTCAGAAGACCCTACCTCCCTGAAGAGCCAGCCACCTCTGGTGGTCTACTGGACCGCACCAGGATAGCTGTGGAAGTTCCCTGTACCCGGCCGGACAGCTATACAAAGCCACAAAGTCCCAGGAGCAGACCAAAGAAAACAGAAGGAAAGCAAAAGAGTAAGCTCACCTCCTCGACAGGCCTTTAACCTGCAGCCTCTTAGTATCTCTCTTCCTAGGAGAAACACCCATGACTACTTCTAATGAAGCAGGGAGTACATAAGTCATTCCTGTCTTCAGGAAATAAGTGAAAGCAATTAACCCTTTCAGCTGTCAGACAGCCTAAAACAGGAGACCTGGAAGCCACCTAGGCCGGTTCCACAAGACCTTGCTGATAGGAGATAAAAACCACAAGGAGACAGCATATAGCAGAATATCCCATCTTCATCACAGGAGTTGGACAGATCCTCTGGAGTTGGCCATTTGTCAGGGAATCTGAGGTGACACACGTCAAGCCAAAGAGTCCGAGACAGACAGTGCTGCACAGAGGAACAGGAAGAAAGCTTCAGCCATCCACATCATAAAAAGGCACCTCTGCACCAGCTCCGTAGTGGAAGAGCTGACATTTTTGCTTGTCCTGTAGAAACATCCGAGAGAAGCAAAAGAGAAGCGGCACTTTCCCTAGCACCTCCACCAGGTGGGGATGCTGCTATTGAGCACACAGTTTCTCAGGGCCAAAAAGCCCAAAGTGAATCAGTTGTGTGAGGCACAAACTCAGCACCAGCCTCCAGTCCCAGCCACTACTGGTGCCAATGCTCCCAACAGCAAGAATGAAGTGGTGCTGCTGGCAAACGACTGCAGGTGGCTGACAGCAGAAGATGATGAGGACCCAGGACTTAACGGCACTTCCACCACGCAACATCAGCACCAACAGAGAGGACCAGTCTTAACTGGTACCAGAGACAAGGGGTCATCAAATTGACTCTGCCTTTACTGAGCCAATTAAAGCTGGAAGTGACTTCCCTTGTGAGGAGCAGCACAGGCTACATGTCTGAAACTTAGCAGCACAGTGAAGGGGTTGGTTTGGGTTTTTTGACTGAAATAATTTGTCTGATCCCCTTGGACAGAGATATTGCCAAGAAGGGCTCACATAGTCATACCCTGAAACATCAGCAACTGGGCATCTATCAACTGCAGGACTGGAAGAAGCCTTCCTAATGCATACAGGGAAGTAGATTAGGATCTTGCACCTCATTCCAAGGTCTGAATGATTTTACAGGACATTGTAATCAATTTTTTTGACCAGACAGCAGTGCCTCTGAAATACAAATTCACTAATGGAATATGCCCCTATTGGTGACATTTTGAAAAACATGGTTTATGGAAAGTCATTTTTCAGAGAAGCTGAAATGGCAGGAATTGCATTCCATTTGGAAATGTCCAGAATGTATGTCCAGAAACAGCAGGGACAGAGAGGCAGAAGCATCTTCTCTAAGGATACCAGGAGGGAAACCTTTTTGATCTCATGTGATGGGAACAGGTATACACACAGACAGAATATATGTGGACTTCCACATATACAAAACAGAGGATGGCTCACATTACAGCATCATACACAGCTGAACACATGCTCATTACCCTATTACAGCCTAAGAGGGAGATCTTGCAAAAACTGACACACTAAATCGTAACACCCGACGCTAACAGAATCCTGAGTACCCAAGAACAGCACTCTGCACAGGACTGGGGTGGGAGACAAGGGACATTTAGCTGCTTGTGGACAGTGTAAGCCTACTGAGTTCTGGTATCACTCAAGATGCAGACAGACTTCACCTAAAGTACCGAAGAAGAACCGTTAACTCTTTTCCTATCCTGCAGACAGTGTTTGTAGCGTACACCTATATGCAAGGGATGGGCAAGATAATGGCAACGGCCAAACAGCCAATCAAAGGTCTGTTAATGAATTATTGGCTCACTCAATCTAAAAGCTATTACCTAATACTGAAAAACAAACCCCACTGTTGACTTCCAAAGCACCCCCCAGCACAAGAAAACATCACACCCAGTACCTTTCTACTTTGGCTTAGGTCTTCAGGCTTCACAAGCCAGCCTGAGGCAGGGTGACCAGGTCAGGCGAGCTGCAGATAAGAGAAGGGGATTCCTTCCCAGGGGAAGTTTAGTAATTACAAACATGACCAGAGTACTGCCAGTGCTGAGCTACGTACTCAGGTCTGGAGAGAGGATAAGACAACTGTGAGGAGTGAGAAGCCTAAGTATGTGTGCTCAGCACACATCCTACCCTCTGAACTCCTTCCTCCTCACTGCTCCCTACATTGAACGCTATCAGATGCCCAGAAACTCAAGTCCATTCCCTGCCACCCCCTCTCTTTTTTAAATGAGAAAGCAGGCACCTGCTTTGCAGCTTCCCATTCAGAAGCAAGCATCTAGCTGGTAGAGGGACATTCACATGATGTTCTGAACATGGACACAAAGGCAGTGAAGAGACAACTTTCAGTGACAGCAGTAACTGGGATCTGGGGGAGTCAGGTCAGGGAAATAAGAGTCCAACATCACAGCAAACACAGGACTAAGGCAGAGAACCCTGAATGCCTTGACAGAGAGGAGCCAGGATGAAGTAGAATGCACTATGCAGTATGTAGAGGATGTGCCTTCTACAGTCTAGTTCTCCATAACAACATCTGCATGCTCCATGATTCAGTTCCTGCTACACTCACCTTCCTGCCCTGACGGTCCTTCCAGGAGATCCAGCGCTCTCCATTGCGACTATAGTCAATTCGGTAAGCACGGGCAAATTCTTTGCCTGTGGCCCGGGCATGCCGTCCCTGAGTCCCAATCAAAGTGATAAAAAAGAGCTTGTGCAGGTCAATTTGAAGGAACTGTACATCTTCTGGCTGCAGCAAGCCAGCCGGGCACCAGGCTCCATCCCCCTCTTCCCTTTGTAACCTGAGGGGAAAAAAAAAAAAAATCACACACATTAAAAAAAGCATCACTTCCAAGGATCTAGTGTTCCCAAAAACTGAGGAAACACCTTGAAAGTTTGAGAATTGGGAAAAAAGAAATCAAATCAGCAAATGAGACCTGACAGCTGGCTACCAAATACCTCTCCCCTTCAGGGTGATGGTCAATTGAGACTTAAAGAGTTCTGTAGCCAGTTCTCCCCTATGCAGAACAACTCCTTCAGTTTCAGATACCTTTCATTAACTGTTAGAAGCAATTTCTTTCCCAGACATGCACCTCCACATTGATCAGAAACAGCAATGCTACTCAGTAGGCAATTACATACCACATGCTTTTCAGCACCTTGCTGGTGAAGTGCATACTCACTTCCAAACCCCACACAGAAGGGCCTGAACCTCCGCTTGACCACCTCCTAGAGCTCTAACAAGCACAAAGGGGAGCATCTTAAAAATCCCTTTTCAAAAGAAAATCTCTGCCCATCTACAAATTATTCTGTGCCATCCCAATGCATCTTTCATGTTTCTGTCATTCATCAGAGCTGCTTGCACAGGCCACTGCTGCATGTAGGATGTGAAGGTCTCTGCTTCAAAGCTGAACATTGTGGCACCAGCTGCCAAGATTAAGGCTTTTATCCTTGGGAACTGCACACTGAGCAGAGTGCTGCAGCTATCAGCGCCACTGAAGGTAACACTGCCTTACCTTGGCTTCTGTAGGCTCAGCTGTGCAAGCCACAAGGTGGTGAGAGTTTGAAATGTGAAAAATGTATCCAGACACAAGACCACCATGTGGGGTTTTTAGCAACAAGGATATCTTGGCGAACAGCAAGCCCTTGAAGGGCCCTTGTCTTTCGGACAGCTACCCATCTCTGCTTGATGGGATCAGCGAGTGCCACCCCCCATGCTGCAGGAGGCAGCACCCAGGAGACACTGGAGGTCAAGGCACAGGCTAGAGAAGGTTTTTGTTTCAGGTTCATCAGCTGTTTGTGCCAGACCTTCTTACAGTGAAGTGGCAAGTAAAAGAAGTTATAAAAAAAGCAGGAAGGGTGACTGAAATGACAGGGACAGACATCTGCACTGGACAACTATGACCTCTAACAAAATGAAGTCAGCTGGAGGGTGCCTTCATGTCTTCACCCTGTGGACATACAGCTGCCCTGGCAAAGAGATGATGGTAACAGATGGCAAGCGATGCCTGAAGTATTTGCAGAACCAGAGATAAGCCATACCTCAGAACAAAATAAGTCTCCCAGCTTTCAGACCCACAGGCTTGTTCAAACTCCATTAAAACACACAACACTTAGCATCTTTGCTCCAACACAGACTAAGGAAAAAAAATATCAAAATCAAGCACCAGGAGAATTTTATGATTTTGGACTGCCCAAACTCATCACAAGAACATAGATATCATAGTTATCCGGAAATTCATACCTGACTTGCACCAAAACTGTAGGAGTGTTTGAGATCATCATTATAAATAATTCCAAGGAAACTTACATCTGTAAGTTAGTAGCTTTGAGAGAAATGAAATAATGAAAAGCCAGGCTCAGGACAAAGGTAAGTATTGCTTGACATTGAAAGCAAATCCTTTAGCTATTTTAAACAATTCCTTGACTCTGCAGTCTCCAGGTTTTTGAGTCAGAGTGGACACAGTCCATTTCCTCAATAGGATGCTGTTGAACAGTTTACCGTGGTAAATGATTTCCTATGTTTTAGTTTAAAGCACTCTTATAAGAATCCCAAGGGCACTGTCCCTAGCTGACATGTAAGTCACAAATCCATTAGAGATGTATTCATAGAACTACAGGAAGATGAGGGTCGGAAGCAACCTCTGGAAGTCTCTAGTCCAATCTCCTGCTCACAGCAGGGCTTAAGTCCAAAGCTACAGTGTGTTGCTCAAGGCCTTGGTACAGCCAAGTCTGAAAATATCCAAACACTGAGACATCACCAGCTCTCTGGGTACCTGTCCCACAGCTTCATTTTCACAGGAAAGGATATTTTTTTCTTCCTTGATATTGAATCAGAATTTCCTGTATTACCACTTGTGACCATGACCATTGTCTCTTGGCCTGTGCACTAGTTAGATTTAATATGGAAGCAGTGAAGAAGCTAAGCAAACAGGTTTATTTAAGGGTGAGAGAACTTCTTCCTCAATCACATATTGGATATACAGAAGAAAAAAAAAAAAGAGGATCACATTTTATGCCAGAGATTAACCTACCGTGCATACTGGGGTCCTGTGGAATCATACCACTGGCTAGAAGCCGTGATGTCTTCATCTCGTATTGTCCCTTCATGCATACCCAAAGGGTAACGGCATATAGCTGAAAATGGGAACACAAGCAAGTAAAAAAAGATCAGTACCATTTCCTTCTAAATTGCCAGACAAGTTTAATTAAAAGGCTATCATGCCTAGGGAATAAACATGGTAATGATAAAACAGAGAATGCAAATAAAAAGGATTAAATACTTAGTTATTACCATAAACTGAAGTTATAAGTAATGAAATACACCCATAGTTAGTATTCAGCGGAGTCCTGGCAAGGCAAAGGCTTTACAAAGAAACATTTTAAAAACCTCCAAAAACATACCAGTGTTACTGGTTGCTTGGACCTCTTTTACAATGAAAAATTACTTACCAATAATGATGAGACACAGAAAGGAAGCAATTGTTAAAGATTTTTCTTCTTCTGGAATAAACTGGATGCTTGACTTGCATTCAAATAGGAACAATCGTTATTTTCACCAGTCCAGGAACAAGTGAGGAGTCAAATAGCTTCTATTACAGGTGACTAGACTAGCTTATAGAAGTGTCTGCTCTGTCATGTCACTGCAGGCTAGAGCTTACACTTGAGCACGAGGCCCTGACCATCCACACTGCCCCATTCAGGTCCATTCCCCACCCTCAGCCTCAAGTGGAGCAAGCGTTTCTCTCCAGGCAGGAGAAGACTCTCAAACTTGGGGCCTCCAGAGTACAGACAACTGGCTCAAGCAACAGTGCTCTACGAGCTCAATACACTAAAGACAGCGCAGATGTAGCTTACAAATCCAAGCTGGCCCGGCTCTCTCCCCTGACACAAGTTTTAAACGTGTCTTGGAATACTAGAGATGTTTCAGAAAACTCAAAAATCTTAATGTATTCATTAAGGCTCAGTATTCAAAACAGGCAAGCAAGATATTTTTGTCAGACTTACATCAACAGCAGATCAAAAAGTTATATGAGATTAAATCATGAAACAATTAAAAGATAAAAGCATAGTCAATGGCAAGTCACAGAAAAAGGGGAAATAGACTCTCCTATAGATTACTGAACATTTTCCCCAGAGCTCACAGCAGCCCCACAACAGCCCCAGCTCATTCCATCTGCAGTGACACGGGCAAGAGCCAACACATGCTCCAGTCACTCCAGAGTGGCACATGTGTCAGTTGGCATCCTCACTGCTACACCACCATATCAGCAGCCTTGCCTGCCTTTCCCCCAGCGAGGGCACAGCCTTGGGGGGGGTGTCTTCATCATTTCTCTATCTCAGGACTGCTACTCTTGCAACAAACCTAGATAAAGTTGTTCGCTGGGTTCAGAAGCTACAAGAGACAGCAGCATGAAACCACCTTGTTGTTGCCACCACAGAGAAGAAAAAGCCACAGGCTGAATAACTACCTGACAGATTTCAACGTAGCAATGTTTGCAAATAGGTTGTTTCAGTAGGGCTTGGCTGCAGCTGTTAGCAGGCACACTACCAACAAATGTGTTATGTATATTCCTAAATAATCTTGTAAAGGAGATGGGTGGTGAGGTGGCAGTGTTTGCTGATGATACCAGATTGTTTAATATAGAAAAAAGCAAAGGGAATACAGACAAAAACTAGAAAACACTATTACACCACTGTCTGTATGCATGTTACATGCCAGTCAGACATGGAATAGAGCTCTTACTCCTTCCTTCTCCCATCAAAAGGCAGAGAAGGCAACACAGATGATGCAAAAGGGAAGATCTGCAGCCTCGCTGTTACAAAAGCGATTACTGAAGTATGACAAAGGTAATTTATACCCTGAACAATTAATCACTCACTGTCTCTTAAGATACCAGAACCAGGGAGGCATCAAAAGATCGGGTAGTAGAGTTCAAAAACAACATACACATCCTTAAATCTGTTAAACGCTCCAAATGCCAAAGACTCACATGGGTTCAAAAGTCAGCTGGAGACAAACTCACAGCTACCACAAGCAAATACACAAGTGCTAGCTCAGAATGCTCCTAAGCAGCAGACTGCAGCAAGCCGAGAGCACACCTGGGATAAAGCACTGCTGGGACCAGACCCTGCTGGAGTCAGGACACCAAGCTGGAGAGGCCTCTGGTCTCACCCAGAACATTCATTCACATGTCTGAGGTTTCCTACGAGGCCTGTCTACAGAAGAATTCACTGGGAGGTAAACTGTGTCTGACTGGGATCAAGCATGGTGTTTGTGGCTGCTGAGAGCCAACAGGGAGCTCTAACCATGCTCCAATACGGAGCAGCAAGTTTAGTAAACCACACTAGCCCAGACTATCCCACCACAGACCAGTACAATCTGATCTATTCCTGGAAAGCTAGTATGTTGCTAAACTAAGGGTAAATATCCAAAGATTTTCCAAAAGGGTGGGGTTGTCAGCTGAAAGCAGAAAAATGTTTTTGTGTTTCTGCAGTGTGAGTCCTGTCTGGTCATACCTTATTTAAAGGTCAAGTGCCCACCATACAGCAATGCCAGATGGACAGCTAGCTGGCTGGGAAGGTCTTGGGGGCACTGGGACTTACTGCAATCCTTCACAAAACTCATTAGTTCACAAACTCCAGGCTGACAAATGGAATTCAGAGTGTCCCTGGCAGAAGACTGTGGCTCTCACCAAAATGTAAATCCTCCTGACCAAAGCCATCCTTAGGTTCTGTTCAGGTGCCACCAGGACTCCTGCTCAGTTATCCCTGATGCTTTACTATGCTATGACTATGACACTAACCTGCCATGCAGACAGAACACACTGAGGCTCAGAAAAGTATGAAGCTCACCTCTGTTAGTGAGGTCAAACAACGGATGCTAGGCAGAAGGAATCCACAGGATCCCTCCTACATAGGTCTGAATCATCCACAAAGCAGCCCTTTGATTTAGAAGGTAATGCAGGAGGTGCTTCAGACCACTCCTGGAGAAGAGCAGGAGGTCAAGATGATCAATGGAGCCTGCGGGCATCACAGCCAAGGAGCATCAGCTGAGCTATAGGTGTGCTAGAGTTTGGCTGGGAACAACAGGGCACAGCCCCTTGGACGTAAGAGGTGGCTGAGCACTGTGGGAGCTGAGAAAGCAAAGCTGCTCGTAGAAGCCACAGGCAGAATTGAGAGGTACAAACAAAGCTACATGCTTATTTCTTGGTGGAAAAGATGACTGCAGAAGGGTGGCACCACAGCCCTGTGCTCAAAGCCCACCCCACCTCCCAGGGTCTGGGTATTGGGGGGAAATATTCCTGCACCTTTGAGTATGCTAACTTCTGTTCTTACCACCCCCCCAAAGGAACTGGCATGTGACTGACCCCCTAGCTGCTGTCTTCCCTCTTCTCCCACTAGTTTTTAAGCATCAGAACCAGATGGCAACTCCACTTCAAAGTTGGACACATGGGGGGGTGTACAGTGCAGGGAGCAGCAGTGTAACAGGGGAGCACAGGGGTGCCTGCTGAGCTCCCCACAGGCCTCGCTTCACTTCTCACTGGTTGCGGCACAACCTCAAACCTCTGCAAAGATCCCCAGGCCAGAGCAGGGTCAGGGCCAGACAGTCAGAGGGCTCCAAACAAACAGAGCCAGAGCCAGCAGAGCTAACAAAGGCCCTCAGGGTAGCACTGCTGCCTCACCACACCTTCAGCCAAGCTGGGAAAGGATTAGACTCATTTATTTCACAGACTGTCTCCAGCTCAAACCACCTCATTACAGGAATTTTTGCAATATATTGCAGACCATTATCTTACTCACCTCCTTCATGATTACGACTGGCCAAATGCTGTAGGATAAGAGGTCATGCCCTCCACAGGGACTCATAGGCTCATATCCCCATCTCCACCCTAGCTTTGTGCCAGGTAGGGTTTTCTAACTTTCCTTCCACACTTGTCTCTCCAGAACCCTTGTCACCAGCTGGAGTGCTGTGGCTTATGCTTTGCTAACTGGTAATTTCCCTTCCACAGCGAGCACAGTATCTCTGAGCCAGTCTAGAGCCAGGTTTTCTCTGCAGGTCGCATGGTCAAAGCAATGAAGTGATAATCAAAGCTCAAGACAGGCCTGCTGAGAGCGCAAGACCCTCTGGGTGGGCAAAGAAAGGAATATATCCATGTGCCTGAGCCCTCCTGGGACTGTTGGGAGAGATGTCCCGCTCCAGCACAGCTTGTTGAGGAAGACTGGCCATCTCAGTCCAGAGGGGGACATTCAGGAACTACATTAGTGATTACATTTACATGCATTCATTACATTCATATGCATTCATCATGGGAGGCA
The DNA here is from genome assembly GCF_023638135.1 of Falco biarmicus. Lineage (NCBI taxonomy): Eukaryota > Metazoa > Chordata > Aves > Falconiformes > Falconidae > Falco > Falco biarmicus. The sequence goes on along the minus strand of NC_079296.1, from coordinate 9,730,005 downwards.
AAGAAAGGCTAAGAACAAGTGTATGAAAGGTGGGACATCAGAGTCCTCTCCCAGGCTGGCAGCTCCCTACCAGGGTTGACTTCGGTGCCAGATGGCTCAGGCAGTGAGGCCAACAGCAGCATGCAGAAGATCATGGTAGCAATCGGAGGCGCTGTGCAGGGTCAGATGGGTGCGAATCCTTCAAAAACAGCAGCTGCCATCTACATTTCTGAAAGACAAAGCAGAAACACAAGATGAGAGCCCTCCAAAGACAGGACTTCTCTGTGCTGCAGACTTGCTATATTGACATTGCCTCATGATGGGTTGGGCAACCTTCCATGTCTTTAAGAGTGTCCTGACCTCAGCCCTACTCTGACCCATCACCTGATAGGAGGCTTAGCGAAGAGCTAATGATTGCCTGACAACCTATAACGTATCTAAAGCTATTAATGTAATTCAGGTTTTAGGAGCTCAGCTGCCATGGCTACTGTGCAGACACATACTCTCTTAATTGCTTTTAAACAAGTCCAATGCAAAATCATCTCTCCCCCATTGATTCTTCACTTTCCTTATCATGTTAACAAGTACTGAACCTGGATAGTCCGACCAGGATCCCCAAGCGGGGTTTATCCATGCAACACACACCTCTATCTGCACCAGCCATCTACTCCAAGTAGCCAAGGGGGCACTCAGGAACTTGTCATACAGCCTTAAGATAAATGTCTAAAACAGGGTGTAACTAATCTCTTCCTACATGTTCACAGTGCTGCCAAAAGAGCATGTGCACTCACACATGCGAGCACACTTAATTTCCTGTTTGGAAACAAGGAAAATAGCAAAGAGCTTAAATGCTGGCAATTTCAGTGGAAAGCCATGATAACACCTAAAGGAACACAAGGTCATATCAGCAGTTATGTGAATTCTTCGTGTCCACATTCACTACAAAGAGCCTTGGGAGCTTCCCATCCTGGAAGATAAGCTTTACAGAAGGCAGGTTAGAGGCTCTGCCTCGTATTGAAACGTCAAGCAAAAAGATAACAGAACAAATCAGTAGATGCAAAGTTGTCAGGACCAGAGGGTGTTTGCTCAAGAATCCTCAGAGTGGTAGTAAAAAGGAAAAACTGAATCTTCAGATTTGTTAGTAAAGAAAGAGAGGCTACAAAAGGGACCATCGTTGTGCTGGTGCATACATGCGTGCAAGCACATCAGATGCCATTAGCTCAGAGATTCATAACAAAAGGCTGTATTTTTTCCACCCAACGTAATTAAACTGTACAAGTCACAGCCATGAGTTGCTGTGGATACCAAAACAATTGGATATATTCACAACAAAAAGATACACCACAGCTTCTTAAATCCAAAGGTAAAACCTTTGGCTCAGGAAATCCCCCAGCCACAGATTGCTAGACGCCCAGAAGCTAAATCAGGGTTAGAATCACTGAAGCTTGCCCGGTTTTTATTCTCTTTCTTAAGGATTTGCTACTGGCCATTGTCCCTGCTGGATTCTGTCAGAAAAGATGGCTCCAAGCCTGAAAAACAACTAAGGGCCTTCTTGGGAAAAGAGCCAAACAGGCATGCAGGAGGGGAAACTAATGACCAGTGCACACTGCCCAGTGGTGCTGTGCTCAGTCACACAACAATGCAGGCAAACAAACAAACAAACCAACCTTACAATTGCCAGGACCCCTCCTGCTTCAGTCACCTCTTGTACTCTATGTGACTGCCCTGGCCGAGGCTGGAAGGCAGCTGACAAGGTTTGTGATTTTTGTGGCATCTCAGGTGGTGAGTGTGCAAAAGCAGAGCACTGGAGAGAAAAGGCAGTCCCGATCTCAGCAGGAGGGTCCAGCAATCAGAAAAGAGGTTTTGACCAAGCACTCTCAAGCTGTGTGTGCATCAAAGGTCACCTTCCCCCACGAAATGGGGGGTGGAGGAAGGAGGTGAGGCTGGTGACCTCTGATGCAAACATACCAGTTGCCACCATCCCATGGCAGACTGCAACATGGAGCAGAGGCTTCTTGTAGCCATGCAGAGGGAGACTTTGTAAAGACATTTTGCAGCAGAAAGACAGATCTGGTGGATGTTCATCTATGCAGGTGATGGCTAGGGTGCCCCAGAGGCTCCCAGCACAAGACTTGCAAGGGGGAACTGGAGAGAGTTCAGCACTAGAGGAGACTTTGCACCCACAGGACTTGAGCAAGGAAAGTGTCATGAACATTAAAGCCTTTAACTCTAACTACCTTCCTGGGAAAGGTTATGGGAAACACAGGAGAGCGCTGTTTCATGGTGTACAGGGTGCCCTGCCCATCACTTCGGTGTCTACCCAGATCAGCTATACCATATGGGTGCAGCCTGGGCTAAAGATCCTTCCTGGGGGTCCCCATGCTGGATCAGCCTCTGAACAGAGCTAAAGAGGTCCTGGCAGGAGAACAGCAGCTTGGAGACATCTCCCAGGTGACTTCTCAGCCAGAGGTTTAAAAGCTGCCAGCTACACTGGAGCCCTCAGATGGCAGAGGACAAGCACACATACACTGCATGCCCTCATTAACTCCTTCAGAGCCTGGCCAGCAAGGAGAGGACCAGGCATCCATAAAGGTACAGGCTAGCTCCCACCAAAACACCCTGGGAGCTCCCTCTAACTTGTCCAGGGTTAGGGGAAAGGATGGCCAGAAAGCACTGAAATAGTCATTGTGCGTGGCTAGCAGAGGCCCAGAGACCACTGTTGGAGCAAAAAAAAGAAGCGAGAGCAACCCCAGACATCGCTAAGTGTTCAGATGCCTTGGCTTCCCGTTTGATCCGAGAGCCCAGCAAGGAAAGACCAACAGCAGGGAGGCAGATGCCTGCAGCAGAGCACAAGAACAACCCAGCACCCACCACCCTCTGCCATCGGCGCAGAGCTCACAGCCCAGCTTCACCCGGAGGGAAGCTGACACTTCGCGCAGGGATTTTGTCTTTTGACGAAACAGTAGCTGTGCGAAGCATCTCTCATCCTCTCAAAATGACATGCAAGTCATCACCACGGCCACAAATATCACAGCAACATAATCCATGCAACACAAACAGTACCGTTACCTCATTTGACCAGGTAAATGTTTTGTTTTTGACAAACAAAAAAATAATAATAATTTAAATGCCCATTTGCTTTACCCAGAGCTCATGCCACATTCTAAGTGACACCTATGCTACTGCCACATAGCCAGCCACAGCGTTTCACCGCTGGCACGGGGTGATCAGAATGTAAACAATAACAAGAGGAAAGAAAGAACAGGGTGGAGTGTGAACAAGGGAAGTCACAGAGAAATGCCCAAGCACACCATGTCAGCTCCTGCCACCAAGCCAGCAACCAGCGCTGGAGGAAGGGTGCAGGCTGGGGCAGCACAGACTGTGGCTGTCCCTGTCCCACCATGTCCTGCTTGCTGCAGCCAACACCCTGGGAACCAGGGGCTGCCCAGAACCTGATGGGTATGTGGAGCTTGGAACGTCACACAAAAATAGCGTGGGCCTGGGGGAACTGCAAGCCAAAACTGGAAAGCGTGGCCATGGAGGCCAGCCTGGCCTCCAGGAGAGAAAAGGAAAGCTTCGGAGCTGGCTCTAGAGCTCACCTGCCTGCAGCTCTGTGCCTATAAAAGCTGGTTTTGAATTTGGCCCTTCCCTACCAAGACGAGCAGCGTGAATCCTCTCTGGATATGTCCATCCCTAGTGATGACAGAGGGAAGGCCCTAAATGGCTGGCTGCACTAGCCTCATCCTTCCCAGGCAGCCACAGTTTGGCGAGACAAATTCTCACCTTGGTATGGCAGTGATGAACTATTTCCAGCAGTTCAGCCCTACACAAGGACCCCAGCAGCTGGGTTCAGGCTGTGCTGGGTTTATTCTTCCCAACACACTCAGTTCCCAGTCCTGAAGCATGTTTGGGGGTTGTCCTGGGAGAGGTGCTGCACACAGGGAGCAAACAGTGTCATTTCTCATCTTCTGGTGCTCCACTGCAGCTGTTCTTCTCTTGAGCGAGGTCATCAAGAGTGTTTTTCTCTCCTGCCTCATAATTTAGAGAAGCCTTAGCTCCACTTGGGAGCTTGTACTGCCGGAAATCTCTGAAGAACTACTGATGTTGATTTCTGCTGAGTCTAAATCTCAGCTAGTAGTAGACTGGATTCCCAAACTGCACACTTCCCAGTGCTAGAACACACTGGAATATACTACTATATATAAGCCTCTGTCCAAACTGCTTTGGAAATCATCTTCCTAATGATTTTTTCCTGGGTAGATGACTTGATACTTTTATTTGTACCTCTTTCAGCTGCATTAGAGCCCCTTGCTGTACTCGGCCCTTTCTTCCTGACCTGCCCACACATACACAGAAAGTGCCAAACTATAGCACAAGCCCGAAACCAGCAAAAACAGGATTAGCAACATACTCACAGAGGCAAGAAAGTGTTAAACTCTGTTCTCAGGACTGAATGGATCAAGTTGCTAATTGCTAACAGCTGGCTACAGGAGAATAAAATCCTGTTACAATCATTGTGAGTGGAAAAAAAATAAAAATCTACTTGCTAAAAAAACTTACTAAGAAAATGCAAAAGAGGGAAGTTTTTCCCAATATACCCAGCAGATACCACGTCTAAAAAGCCAATTCATCTCTCCGCAGAGAAACAGCTCGCTGTGACCCAGCACCATCCCCAGCGCAGCATGGGGCCTTTGAGCACAGTGGGTGCAGGAGGGAGCTATTCTTTAGTGATGTGCACGAAGAAGGTGGGACTTGGAGCTCCTCCAGGTACTGTTCTCCCTCCAGAGATCCATTACGGAGGTCTGGCATGTTTGCAAGCCTCTCTAGATCCCAACTGAAACAGGCATTTGTTTTAACTGGTTCCTTCACAGATCATTACCTCGGAATGGGACCTTAGGGTTTGCTGCAGGAATCCCATTACAGATGCCCAGCACCGCACCAAGAAACTCCCCGGTTGTGATGGATACTTACAGCTCTGCATGTATGATGCACACCACGTGTTACAAGAGGACCTACCCTAAATCAAAGTTTCCTCAGAAGAGGTTCAGAAACTATTAGGAGGATTGCATGGTATCTCCTAGCATTCCTAAAGGAATTCATGGGGCAATATCTGAAGTCTGAATAAGAGGCTGGAAAGCATGATTTCTATTTTTCTAGCTCTAGCATGATGGTGGAACACTTCTCTGCCTCAGAATTAACCTGGGATACCCCAAACCCAGCAGTCTTCCTCTGGAGCACATACTTTACAGCCCATGCAGCTCCAGTTTGGACCAAACAATCTGTTGAAGAAAATGCTTAGCACAAAGGATTCTGATCGCTTCTTAAAATGTTTTGCTTAGTTTACAATTCTTGCTGCTGGTATCAATTTTTAGTTTTTAAGAGAGCTTTTAAGCCCCAGTCATCTCCTCTCTACGCATTCCTATTCAACAGGAACAAAGATTTTGCCTTTGCAACTCAACATCACGCTAAGAGTGCATGGGGATAGTAACCTTAAGGAAAGGTAGTATCTTCTAGTGGCACCAACTGCCACAACATTGGAAAAAAGTAGAGCAGCACTGCTGGCGTGAGAAGGTGACCACCCACTCCAGCAGAGCCACTGGAGGGTGAACGGATGAGCCCAGTATCAAGGCAGCCACACCACGTGTGCAGGAGCCCTGTGAGAAGGCAGCAACAAGTTGTCCCTTAGGTGCACTGAGAGTATGGTCTCTAGCCATCCCTAGACTCAGTCAACCAGGCAGCACAGGGAGAGGCCTCTGCATGACACATGGGTGACACCTGGACAAACCCAAGTGCAAACAGTGACACCAAAAATCAACATGCTAGACAGTAACAGGGGAGCTGGGCCAGCCCAGCAAGATTCTGGCATGAAGTGCAAGGCTGCAACAGGACATCTTGGATATAGGCACCAACAGAGATGGGCAGAAAGAGTAAAAACCCATGACAATGTTAGGAATGCGGTGGGGGACATAGGGCAAGAACAGTGACACCACAAAGCCATGTCCAAAGCAGCAACAAGGCTGGACAGATAAAAGCAACCTGTCATCACAAGAGACACAAAAGAACACGTGGGGCTAAGAAAAAGACCACCATATTCAGGAGTGGCACTCAGGGCAGGGACAGGGCCACCACAGAGCTGTGTCTCAGGCACTGGCAGAAGGATGGGAACATCAAGGTCTGGGTGTACTTTACTGTCACCCTCTTGAGGGGTGGGTGACAGGAATGCCCTGAGGAGGGCTTGAATCTTTTTCCACATTGTAACCAAACATCTAAAAGGGCTATTCTAAAAAAAAAGTGACACCTCACTCTTGCTAAATTTTAGGAGAAAAACAGCATTCCAGTCACCTATGACATCACCATTTAATACTGGGAGAAGGTTCAGCCCATGGACTCAAACATGACTGAGTACCTTATCTACAGCCCGGAGGTGTTGTGTTTTTGCAGAAGAGTTGGAGACCCACAAATCTTTCAGCATTTTCCCATTGCCTGTTGGCCAGCCCCACAGGAGTGGGGTGTCCTCACTTTGTAAAACTGCAGACAGCACTTTTGACACAAACCCAGACTTTGGGATAAATGAACAAATGAATTTAATGCAAAGTTAGAAACCGAAGTAGAAACCAAAATTAGAAACTATTAGAAATGCAAAGCCAAAGATAAGGAAATGCAAATTCACCATACTAACTATTGGTGGTTGTTCACTCAACTAATCCAAAAACACAGACACCCTTCCCCATCAACCCCAGGGCAAGAGTACACTGTGCTTATCTCAACTGAGGAACTTGGAGGTACTTCCCATGACCCAGGCAGAAGTGCCAGGCACGCTGCGACACTACACAGGACATGAATGCACACCATCCCCCAGGAACCCTAAACCCAGCAGCAGGGGCAGGGTGAGCCTCATGCACTCCAACAAGCCCTCCAAAACACAGGTCCCCTCAACTGAGAAGCAGCCTCCAGGCCCATTGCTTCCATATGACAGAAGCAGCAGGAAAACCAAAGATGTGCACAAACCAGAAGTTGCAATTAATTCTCTTCCATGTGCCCAAGCAGTGGTGATCACTGTCCCTTACCCTTACCAGAGCTTCCTTCCCACACAGAACAGGCACCAGAGAGCACCTGGCACATGGACATTTTCACTCTATTCATTACACTGGCATCTCTCCAGCTTTTTTTCTTTTTTTTTTTTTTTACACTATCCTTAAAACATATCAACTACAAGTTAGCAATAGTCCTCTCAAGAACTACAATCTTCCACTGTGAGTCTCACATAGCAACCATATATATGACATGTTAACCACACAGGTGACAGATGGAATATTAAGAGCACTCAATCTAAACCACCTTCCTCCCTCCCCACTCTCAAGGGGCTCCACCATAACCTTTTACTTAACTGTACTCGAATTTGTATTCTAAAGGAGATCAGGTTACCGAGTTGCAGAATTATTCGGGCTGGAGGAGATCCTCAGGAGAACATCTAATCCCACCTCTTGCTCAAAGCAGTGTTAGCACCAATTTCAGAGCAGCCTATGTAGGACTTTGTCCAGCTGGGTCTTAAAAAACCCCAAGGATGGAGGCTCCTCCACCTCTCTGGACAACCTCTTCCACTGCTTGACTGTCTGCGGAGGGAAAACTTCACGCCTCCTTACACTAGGACAGCACCTCCTGTTACTGCAGTTGAAGATAACTGTCAACCCTCCTGCTACACACCTCAGTAAAAGGCTGTTTCTGTCATCTTGATAATCTGCTCTTAGACATCCCACAGCCTTCTCTTGTCCTGACTAAACCACCATCAGCCTCCTCAGCGAAGCCAAATTTCAGTATTAAGTTACTTAGAATTTGCTCCCAAGTCACCACTCGTGAGACCGAGGTTCCACCCAGGCAGTGGAGCAGCTCTGGCCAGATTTTGCTACGACTCCCACCAGCTTCTTCATGGGCAAACCAGGGAATAACGGAGTTTGTCCCATAGTGATACTAGAGCACTACTCCACAGCCCTCTGTTTAGACACTGCACGGATCACATTCCCACCGGTAACTATTTTTGAGTGGTATCAGGTGGCACTTTCTAAATCTACTTATTCAACATCATACTGATCAGCCAAATGGAAGCTGAGATATTGCCACATTAGCAAGCAAGAGGGCAGGGACTGGTTACGCTAACAGCAAACAAAAGCCAGATACCACCAGAACTGCTCAGGAAGGTGTTTCTCAGCTCAGAGCCCACCAGCTACCAGCAGTGGTGAGGCACCCCGGCAGGACATGAGGATATGCCAGAGATGGGACCCTGCCCAGGGCAAGGGGGACCTGCCTTCACAGTGCTACCCAGGAGCTGCCCCAGGGACCTGACTTGCCCCCACTTCCAAAGCACAGCCTCTTCTGCTTCCCAGGAGCAGCAGCGTTTGGTCAACAGCAGGGAACTTAGGAACCAGATATATGATGTCAATGCAGTTACTTTTGGCAACCAGTACAGGAATCTCATTAAAAACCACAATCTGAAGACTTTTCGGACGTGATCTGCTTTCCATCAGAGCACATGGATCACTGAGCATGTTCTTTCTTTAATTTGACATTGATTTAGGAATGCACTGGTTTCCTCAGATCTCGCTCTGGATGGAGGTTATGGAGGTTAGTCTCAACCACCTGTTGGTTACCTGCTCCCACTCTGTTTTAAAACACTGCTACATTTACGTTTTCCCAAACTTCTGGAACTCCTTCGGTCTTCCCAGATTTATTACACATTAGCAGGCAGGATTCAGAAAGCTGCTTTGCCAGTTTGTTTTAAACAAACAGGTTCCAATCTTGCTCAAGTTCCAAAGACTTTTAAATGTTATCTTGTGTTTAACACCCTCCCTCATTACCAGTGTAATGGAAGGTTATTTCCATATTCTCATAAAGGAGAATACATCATCCAGCTTCTCCCCAAACACAGGAAACATTTTGCTGCTCAGTATTGTTATTAGCAATCAGTTGGGTATTTTTAAGCTTTCCCAACAATATAAACACCATGGATGAAATTTGTTTTGTTATACAGATATCAAAATATTTCTCAGTGCCCTGAGATGTATTTGCTATGCTTTTTCACTTATCTTCTGCTTTCCTTATTAATTGCCTACCTTCCAAAATACTTCACAGTAACAGCTATTTATCCGCACCTTTTTTTTTTTTTCCCAAATTGCTCCTAGTGGGTTCTTTTTAAAAAATAAAACATGATTACTGGAACAGACTCTTTGCAAAACCAGAAGAGAAGCAAACAAAGTTGCATACAGCAGCACGTAGTACCCAGCACCAAGCTGAGAAGCTGCTGATTTTTGCAAGGGTGGAAGCCAAACTAAGAGATGGTTCAGTGAAAAATCAAACCAGAAACACTATTTTGGAACATCTACTAATTTAGCTGGCCATCTAGTTTCCATCAAACCACCACAGAAATGCTGATACTACAAAAAGCTGCGTTTTATGAGTTTTGTAAAACGTCTCTTCGTATTCATAAAACAAAAGTTCAGTGCACCTGTCACTGGCACACAGACTTCACCCTTCACTCGAGAAGCACTGCTGGTTCCGCTGGAGTCTTACCAAAAAAATGTTTATGAATGCAAAAAGCTATGCCATATCTCTACAAAAGTAGACCAAACTCGAAGAAGCTTTTCCAATATCAGAAAGCAGCAAAAATTATCATCATTTAATGCATTCCACAGCTTGAAATAACTCCAAATACCAAACTGCAGCAAGCGGGAAGTGTGGCTGCCCTCCCTAACACTGGCCTGCACCAGCGAGGACAAGGCAAGTCGTGTCCTCAGTGTGCATCACTTCAGAGGCTAAGCAGAACGTGCATCAGCGCACCTAACCAAGAAAGCAAAGTCTGGGTACGCACAGGGTTACATCCTGCTTCAGCAAAATCTCTTAACTACACAACACATTTTCAAAGTTTAATTTACTAAGTGCCTGGCAAAGATGGGAGCAGTGAGGGGCAACGCTTACAGAACCACTGAAATTGCTGCAGCAAGCCTGCAAACTCCAGTGAGTATTTCCAGACTGGTCTAACTACGTTCTGCTGGGTTTACTCCTTACTAGTGTAAGTCTACAAGATAAAATATAACTTCTCATGTACAGAGATGAAATTTCAATTAACTAAATGTTCCAACAGAATACCTAGCATGACTATAGACAGCCTAGAGATCTGTGCTTACCACAATATTTCAAACAATTAAACCAAATGTTTTCCTTATAAACATAGGAAACTACAGGAACACTGAAAAACCTCTCACAATATTTCACAGCTATGGAAAGTCAGAATGGCTGATTCTGATCAAATTTTCTCAAGGCAGACCAGAAAACAGGACTCACAAAGTAGTAATAAGATTTAGCAATTGCACAGAAGGCAGGTAGCTGTACAAAAATCCTAGGATTGAGGCAAAGATGAGAGAAACAGGAGAGATTAAGGGGAAAAAAAAAGTAGTACATAAAATAATGACGCCTAGACCAAAAAAAGGATCCCATTTACCTCTTTTCCATATTGAAAATCAACTGAAATCAAAAAACAACAAATTAAAACTGAGGAAATGAAATTCCACAGCATACCATGCACATGAAGCCTCTGGGACATACTGCCACAGAGCAACGTGGGAGTAATTCAATAAAATATTGGAAGTGGATCTACATAATAAGAACATCTGCGATTCCATTAGCAGAGTAAAAGAGTACACTAGATATAAATTTTCATCTAGCCAGGCATAAGCAAACCAGTAATTAACATGGCCAGAAAGTTATCTCCTATGCAGGCAAGTTATTCCACATGTGTCTGCATTGAAGCTCTCGGGCTTTTATGCGCAATGTGCCAAGGAGCCACTGCCTGAGATAAGATGGGTGCCTGAGTAGGTGGGCTGTGATCTAATCCAGTTTGGCAAGCTTCGCATCTGTGTATAAAGATCGCATTTCAGTTTTCAGCAGCTTATTGTGCAGCTTCTCAAAAAGAGAAACAACACTACCCACTTTTTTTTTTTCAGCAGAGATAATCCTCAGTGACACAAAAAGGGCAGATGAAATTTCACCCAAACCTATTAAATAAATACCTGTGGAGCAGTGAGCGATCCTGGAATGCTCTGGTAGAAACACAGCTATTTTGGAAAGTTCTCAGCACCTAAAAAAATGGGTTTATTGGGGAAATTAGATTTTATCTGGAAGGGCTGCTACTGGAGAGCCCCACCGTTAACCCTAAAAACAAGGATTCTCAGAAGCAGTTTCCTGCGCATTCACACGCCTGTGTTTTAGGCTCAATGTGAGTCTGAGAAAGTTTGACAGTGACAAAAACTGCAGTAGGTGCGTCAAGAGCTCTGCATCTCCTCAAGAGAAGAGGTGAGTGAACACAGGCAACACAGCCACAAAACTCACATGGGGCAGGAGTCATTTGGGCTCAGAGGGCAGGAACGTGTCCTCCCCACTTTCCCACCGTCCACAAGCAACTCGCTGCCAGCTCCAGCTTTTGCATATCTGACTCAGTCTTAGCCCTGAAACATTTCAGGCAAGCATGTCTGATTGTCAGCTCAAACACCATGGGCTTTCCCAGAGAGCCACAGCCCCAGAAACCACTTCTGTCCAGCAGGACGACACCAGCCAGCTTCACATTTCTACCCAACAAAAGATCCCACAAATCCCAGAGGGCCGTGGGCATGCAACGCTGCGGGAATACCCACGATGTGCAAACCCTCCCACAGCTGTGGGATGAAAAACAAGGTGCAAAGAGCCACAGTCTCCCTTCCAGCCCAGGGAGAAAAGCCTTCACCTCCCAGCACTGCCACCTCTACAAACCCCCCTCCACCTCCAGCAAGTCTCCGAAGGCATTTGTGCTTTATCCAACAACAGAAAAGAGCCGACCGCAAGCTGAGTTAAGCCGAAAGGACCCTACCTGCCTTGCCCGGGGCCTGCTGAGCACAGGGAACAACTGCCATGTCTCTTTTGAACTCCACAGGTTGAGCCAGGCTGTAGTTTCGACATTCTTTGCAACTTTCCACCAGCACACATGATATGTTCAAACTTGAGTAACTCCTCCCTCCTCCCTCCCTCCACACACACAGACAGGCCCAGGAGATGGCCCTGCCTCTATCATCCCAGTTCCTATAGCAACTCCTGACCGAGCAGATGGAAACAGAGCTGTTTTCTAGGCAAATCTGCCTTCTTGGATTCCTCTGCTCTTCCCTGCTGTTGGCCCCTCCTTGCTCCAGTGCTCTCCCTAGGGGCTGCTCCGCTGGCACCTGGCCCAGACTTCGCCTGGAGGAAGGCCAAGCTTTGAATTCATTTAGTAAAACCACAACATAAAGCAGCTCTCCTGCTCAGGAAGCAGGGCCCGTGTAGTCCCAGGGGCAAGCCAGGCCCCAGCACAGCACCATGGAGCCAGCTTGCACCTTCTTGTTTAACACTGCTCCCTGCGCTCGCGGGAAAAATCCTGGCAGAGGCATCACCCCGCCGTGCTCCTCATGCTCTTCACCAGCCCGTCTTGTCCATGGGAGAAAGGTAAAAAGCAGAGACAGAACTAGTCATTTATTAAGCAAGTCCAGCCGGCGGGATTATCACAAGCAAAGAGCAGAGTGGGGGCACTTCTCAGACATTTGGACTTTTGCTTCCAAAGGCTTTCCTGGAAGAGGGCAGTGACGCCAGGGCTCGATGCATGTTCATCACAACAGCTCACCTCTACTGGTTTCCTCTGGTTGGGGTCCCACAGGAGTGAAGATCACAAACCCAGCTGTCACACAGCTGCACGACACCACGTTCATTTCCTTTCCACTTAAAAATAGAGAGAAAACACAAAACTCAACACCAGAACGTGGCAGTTGGGCAGAGATAACTACCAAGGGTGACAGGTGACACAGGCAGGTGACATTGCTGAGGCTCCATGGTGGCAGGACAAGCAGAAGCACAGCAGATGGAGCCACAGGAGGCACTGATGTGGCCTCCCAGACCTGGAGGCTGCGGGCACCCTGGGGCAAGCACCCACACATGCCAGTAAGGCACCACCACAGGGCACAGCCACAGGGCTGCCACACCACCCTCCAGCTGCCACCCCTGCCCACAGCTGGGCTCTGCTGCAAAGCTACTGCTGCAGCCGCTGGAGAGCCCTGGGGTGCAGCAGCCAGGGGCCACGCTCACCTGGGTGACAAGGCCACTGGGATTTGAGAGGAACGCCATCTCCCTCAGCCTGCTGGTCACGCTTCTTTTGATGCAGCCCAGGATTTGGTTGGCTGTCTGGGCTGCAAGTGCACATTGCTGGCCATGGTGAGCTTCTCACCAACCAACACCTCCACGTCTTTCCCCTCAGGGCTGCTCTCAATCTGTTCTCCACCCAGCTTGTATTTGTGCTTGGGATTGCCCTGACCCACATGCAGGACCTTGCACTTGGCCTTGCTGAACTTTATGAGGTTTGCACAGGCCCACCGCTTAAGCCCGTCAAGGTCCCTCTGGATGGCATCCCTGCCCTCCAGCACATCAACCACAGCACACAGCTTGGTGTTGTCAGCAAACGTGCTGAGGGTGCCCGCAATCCCAGTGTCCATGCTGCTGACAAAGCTGTTAAACAGCACCGGACCCGGTACAGACCCCTGAGGAACACCACCTGTCACCAGTTTCCACCTGGACATCAAACCATTGACTGCAACTCTTTGAGTGTGACCATCCAGCCAGTTCCTTATCCACCAAGTACTTCATCCATCAAATCCATGTCTTTCCATGGAGACATCCTTTAGAGACAAGAATATTACATGGGACAGTGTCAAATGCTTTGCACAATTCCAGGTAGATGACATCAGCTGCTCTTCCCATATCTGCCAATGCTGTAACCCCATCGCAGAAGGCCACCAAATCAGTCAGGCACAATTTTCCCTTAGTAAAGCTGTATCAGCTGTCATCAATGACTTCCTTATTTTCCATGTGCCTCAGCATAGCTTCCAGGAGGATCTGCTCCATGGTCTTGCCAGACACCAAGGTGAAACTGACTGGCCTGTAGTTCCAGGTCTTCCTTTTTTCCCCGCTCTTTAAAATTGGGGGTTATGTTTCCCCTTTTCCAGTCAGTGGGAACTTCACAGGGCTGCCACAACTTCCCAAATATGATGGATAGTGGCTTAGCCATTTCATCCACCACTTCCCCAAGGACCCGCAGAGGCATCTTATCAGGTCCCATGGACTTGTGCACCTGCAGGTTCCTTAGATGTTCTTGAACCTGATCTTCTCCTACAGTGAGCAGTTCTTCATTGTCACTGCCTTTGCCTTCTGCGACTTGGGCAGTGTGGCCAGAGCACTTGCCCATAAGGACAAAGGCAAAGAAGCTGTTGAATACCTCAGCCTTCTCCACATCCCAGGTAACCAGATCTCCCATTTTGTTCTGGAGAAGGCCCACATTTCCCCTAGTCTTCCTTTTATCACCGATATACCTATAGAAGCTTTCTTTGTTGCCCTTGACATCCCTGGCCAAATTAAATTCTACCAGGGCTTTAGCTTTCCTAACTTGACCCCTGCCTGCTTGGACAATTTCTCTGTATTTCTCCCAGGCTCCCTGTCCTTGTTTCCACCCTTTGTAGGCTTCCTTTTTGTGTTTGAGTTTGTCCAGGAGCTCCTTGTTCATCCACGCAGGCCTCCTGGCATTTTTACCTGACTTCCTCTTTGTTGGGATGCACCACTCCTGAACTCAGAGGAGGTGGAGGTGATCCCTGCGTATCAACCAGCTTTCTTGGGCCCCTCGTCCCTCCAGGGCTTTATCCCATGGTCAGCTACCAAGCAGAGCCCTGAACAGGCCAAAGTCCGCTCACCTGAAGTCCAGGGCTTTGGCTGGGGTAGAGTTAATTATCTTCACAGTAGCTAGCAGGAGTTGTGTTTTGCATTTGTGCTGATAAGAGGGGAAGTTTTAGTTCCGGCTGAACAATCCTTACACAGAGTCAAGGCCTCTTCTGCTCCTCACCCCACCCCGCCAGCAAGCAGGCTGAGGGGCACAAGGAGCTGGGAGAGGATGCAGATGGGACAGTTGACTCCAACTGACCAAAGGGATATTCCACACCATACAGCATCATGCTCAGCATGTAAAGCTGGAGGAAGAAGGAAGATTTGGGGGGGGGGGGGGGCGGGGGCATGGGACACAGGACAACACATTCAGAGTGATGGCGTTTGCCTTCCCAAGTCACCATTACATGTGACTGAGCCCTACTGGCCTGGGGACAGCTGAACACCTGCCTTCCATGGGGAGTGGTGAATGAATTCCTTGTTCTGCTCTGCTTGTGTGCCAGGCTTTTGCTTTGCTTATTAAACTGTCTTTATCTCAACACACAAGTTTTCTCACTTCTACGCTTCTGATGCTTTCCCCCATCCCAACTGGGGGGAGTGAGCAAACAACTGTGTGGTGCTTGGTTGCTGGCTGGGGTTAAACTACAGCAGGTATTCAAAAGAAAAAAGGAAGCAGACATGAACTACCCTGTGCCCACACTAAGTGCCAACTGGAAAATACAGCTGTAAGCCATGGTCACATACAGCCAAATGCTCCCATCTTCCTCCTTATGCCATCTCAGCCACACAATCCACCCCTCCATACCAAGAACAGAAAACTATTTACTTTTTTGCCCCTGGGTAATTTGTCCATGTGTGAGTGTGTTAATCATCTCAGAGGGATGGGACAATCCCTAAGGCTCATAGATGGTTTGGGACAGAAACACAATGACCAGCAGTAGGGTGGAGGTGGAAAGGTATGAGAACCTTTCCTGGTTGGGAAGCCCTACTCCACGATTGTGTTACTGATTCAGGTAACACACTTACAAGGCACTCTCCTGCCAAAATAAGGATGCCTGCCCTGTCAACATCACGATGCACAGGGACCAAGCTGGATACAGGCCCCTGGGGTAAGCTGGGACCAGAACAATTCCCTTTGGAGGACACAGGGCAGTTTGTGACAGAAGGTACTGCTAGACATCCAGGAACAGGGAGTCCAGGAGGGACACCAATAAAAGCATCAAAGCAGATGCACATCACATAAGCAACATCAAGGCTGTACAGAAAGCTTCCCATTCTCCCACAGCCCTGGGAAGAGCAATGGCCCAAGTCCAAACAGATCTGAGTAGCTTCTTTCCCTGGGGAAGGACAGCGCCATAGACACACAAAGCACTGCTAGAAAACTGATGATCTTGCAGTTACTCACTGATGCCTTCAGCACTTCAACATAGAAATAGGCTCTCTGCTGGATGCCCTCTGAAATGTAACTTGATCCCACGCTATACATTCACTAATCAATCTAAGGATGAAGCAAAGCAGAAAACACTTTTTTCACTGGAATGAGCCCAAATATGCACAATAACAGATCCCACTCAGAGCTATTACAAACTGAAGTACTTCAGAGAGTTTTGCATCTCACATCGCAGAGGGAGCATACTTCTGCAATAGCGTCATCGGTTCTCAAATTGTGTATTTGAGAAACTTCCTAATGACCTCATAGCAGCACATGTGACCAGTAAGTCATCTTCTCAAAGGACTAGAAATAACATCAACAGACCCTGTTTTGATTTTGCATAGAACAGCTTTCTGCAGCATGAGCAAGTTTCCAAACAGCAAGGGAGCAGAACCAGCAGCTCAGGCCAGGGCTGGCATTTTTACAGTTTCTCCAACAGATCATGTTTGGCTTCATAAAAAAAAAAATCTGTCCCACTAACAGATGAAGACCCATTAGCAGATAGTAAATTCCATCTAGAAATTTAGACACAAAAGCTTGTTTACCCCAACGCAGGACAATCTGGCTGTTTTTAAGGAATCTACACAGTATCATAAATCCCAGAAGTACTTCAAAAGCATTCTAAGAGATAAGAGACGGTCTCAGAAAACAGAAGATTATGCCTTGAAAATGTTTCTACAGGCTTTAAAAGCAGCTTATTTTCATCCAGTGCTTAAAAATAACCTGCTATACTGAATAGCACAGCTGAAATTTGTGGGTGATGAACTAGTGAGCTGTTCACACTGAAATCAGGAAGTTGCCTTTTACTGTCCCAGAGCTACTGCCTGATCAGGTGGCAGTGGGAGAAATAAATGAAGGAACACCCACGAGCATGTTGATGCTAAGGTGAAGACAACTAGAGAAACACCTCAAGACAGACAGACAGCATTGAACACCTGAGATCCCTCCTCTGTACCAAGCACAAGGTTCTTGCAGAGGAGAAGCTACGTAACCCCACTATAGAAATGGATGTCAAGAGACACGCACCAGACCTGTGACTTGCAGCCAGAGAACTGTCTCAGTTACCAGCGGTGAGACAAGGATACATACCTGAGTGAGAATAAGGAAAACACTAATTAGAGAAACACCTAAAAGCTTTTTCTGCCAGGCCTCTCCTGAAGCAGCAGCAGCACAGGCTGCGCCGGTGATACACCAGACCACCCGTCCTTCTGCAGTGGCTCTGCTCCATGGCCTTTATACTCCTTGCCTTCCAGTCACCCACCTAGCCCAGCTACGGCAGGACCTCTACCTGCCTTTATCCAAGAAGGCAACAGCAGGGCCCAGTGACCCCAGTAAGCACCAATATCTCATATCAGACAGGACCAGGCCATCACTTGAGCAGCCTATGGCTAAGCAGGGACAAAGGAGTTGAAGAGCACAGGACAGTCCCACTAAGGACTGGACCTGCACAATGTTCAAGCTTTTTATTCTTTCAGTGAGAGGTGGTGAAAGCCAGTTCCCACCTATCATCTTTCCAGGAACTTTTGATGCAACACAGCAGCCTGCTGTAAAAGTGCTTTGTTTACCCCCTACAGCCCTCTTCTGCCCTTAACCATGATGTGAGGGCATGTTCACTCCCACCCTACCCCAGCTGAAACATCTGCTCAGCCTAGCTCTGCTAGTACCATCCTCTCACTGCAAAGAAATCCACTTCCAGCTGTAAACCTGGGAAAGAGGAAAGCAGGGCAGAGCTTGGCACAGTGGGGAGGACAAGTTTGGGACGCATATGTGATATCCTTTGAGAAATACTGACACCACCACCCTTACATACAAGGTACCGACTAGAGCTGCTGTGCAGGATAACAGAAGGCAGCTCAGAGATTACAACATAGCTCATGTCGTGACATACATGGGACTTGATGTGGGACAAACCCTCCTCAAGTGGTGTAAGAGACAACAGGGCACAAGGGGAGCACTCGCGCTCCACCACACATCTCCCATCCCATGCCAAGGAAACCTTTCCTGCTCTGAAGAGAGATGATGAGGGTCCTCAACAGGGCAAACACCACAGCAGTGTGGAGTCTCCTCTGCCCCTCAGCAACTTGCTACATCACCACAACAAGCACAGCCTCTGGTCCAGCCACAGGATAGATACATCCTCATGCCTCAACAGATAAAGTTCTGCAGCTAAGCCAAGCTGCTTGTTTCTGGGCACACAGGCAGCTGCTCAGTGAAGCCCTGTCCTACTGGGACATGCAAGCAGAGGCAGCCTCAGCATCACTTTGCCATCATGGCTCCCTCACCCAGGGGTAAGTGACTGGGGAGGTGGCAATGAAGGAATGACAACTCCCCTCCAGCCCCCAAAATCTCACTCAGAGCTCTAATACTACCAGGAAAGATCCTAACAGCAGCAGCAGCCTCCCGTCTTCTAAACATGGTCCCCAGCTGCCACATCATGGGCTGCTTCAAAGCTGGGGATGAGAGTAGAGAGAAGGAAAGTAGTACTTAAACCCCCAGGTCAGAACAAGTGGAGTGAGACCAATTTAGCTTCAGTTGCTATGACAGAGCCCCAGTGAACATCATCTAGACAAGGAATAAACTCCTGGCACAGAGCAGCAGCAGCACTCAGCAAGGACACACTTGTAAACACTCTCCCTGGCCATCTTTGCTGACGCAACTGTGAGAAAGGGGCAGAGGAAACCATCATCTGCAAGCAGACATCCCTCCCTATCCCTGGACACTGGGAGCAGCCCAGGCAGGATCTCTCCAGCTTCTTTGCCTCGCTTTTGTCTGCCAAGTACCCTCTGGTGTCCTGCAACAGCAAGCACTGCCACTCCAAGGAAGGGCTCAACTCCCATGAGGTAGTAAAGCTTCTGCTCTGGGCTTTTGATATCTAATCCCTGGAAGCAATTGATATATACAGCAGGCACAAGGCCTCTTTCAAAGCTGACCTTTATTCTTGAAACACTAGATAATATCTAATATCCTGAGCATTGTGCTTCATGTCCTTCTCTCCGCCCTCTATCCCAGTAATGAGTTTGGAGCAAGGAAGGCAGTATAAGGAGAGTTCTGACAAGCAGAGCTGCACAGGTGCCAGGACTGCTGGGGGCAAAGCCCTGCTATCCCACCTGCAGTGATCCTTTCCCAAGTCTGTTCCTCTCCCCCAGAAGCTTCCTGGGTGAAACTGTGTTGGCATATTTCACCTCAAAAAGTACAAGCCATGGGGATCCGAGAAGACCAATGTCTGAGTGTTAATTCCAAATCCAGCTCAGAGAAAAGCTAATCAGCTTCCTTCATTGGAGGTTTTATTCCAGAGACTGCGAGAATGAGCAGAAAGCCAAAGCAAACCAAAAGCTATAAGCCTCAGCAAGGAGGAACAGCACACGGGAAGGGAGATTCAGCACCAGCCATTTGCTTTTCCAGCAAGGGACACTAAAACAAATGGGCTAAGCTCAGCTTGTAGCAATGCTGCTCCAGCTCCTCCGCTTGTCATGCACAAAGACAGACCCCTGCAACAGTTAAGTGGTGCATGGAAGAACTGGTGGCATAAGAAGAGCTGTCAGCCAAAGTCAGCCTCTAGCTGCCACCCCTGAAGCCCTGTACAGCTGTTGCTCCAGCACCCTCCAACCATACAACCCCAAACCTGACCTCCGCGCTTTTGTCCGAAGCTAGCATGCAGAGAGCAGCTGACAACAGTAGTCACCACATTTCTGTGATTCCTCAGCAGGACTATCATCTTCAAATAACCAGAAGACTGCAGAAGCCCATGCTCCCAGCCCTTTTCATTGCCTCTGGTATGGAAACAAAAGGCAGGAGCATGCTCCCGGGCACGCGGTTCAGACGGGCAGGATACCAAAGGGCCCCTCTGCATGGCGCAAGTGAGAATCTGTAACCCACCCAAGGACGCTGCTGCTCACTCCACATGACCAGACTTCTGACACGACGGCTGGTTTGCACTGAAGGAAAACAACATGAATCTCCAGAGCAGAAGACAGTGCCAAGCAAGATCACAACCATCCCACAGCAGCTCTCCCTTTCAAGTGCCAATGAAGCACACACAATTTCTGAATCTCCCCGTGACATGAGGGTATGCAGAGTCCAGGGATGCAGCCAGACTTGAGTCTAGCAACAAGGCCTTGGCTAAGGAAGCTTCCACCTCCTCAGCAGCTCCTTGCATCTCAGCCATTTCCCCTCCAAGCAAGGCCTCCTGGCCTAAGTATAAGGGTGTTGCAATCTGCAGCTTTGTCTGAAGAAATCCAGCCCAGACGCAGCAGCAGGCCTCTGGTCTGGCCTGACTACATGCCATTCACGGACACCCACTGCGTCCAGAAGCTTGTGGCATTTCTGAAGGCAAGTTTACTTCTCAGATGTAGAGAGCTCTTCTGCTCCCGTTAATACTCAGGGCCGTGATAGGCAACTTAGATGTGCACTCCAGCAGGCACACTGATCTCATGACCTGGTATTTTTTCTGAAATAAACACAGCAGGCTCTGGGGAAAACCCTCTCCTCCCATTGTGAGGGGCTGGGGAGGGTAGATAAAAGGCAGCTGCATGCCTTGTGTATGTGTGGCCTCAGCCTGGGCGCACAGCTGGCTGGCACCAATCCCACACTCGCCTCAGGGCAAAGGATGCTCACAGTGCTCCTCCTGCCCCTCCTGACCAGTGCAGCTCCTATCTGGGCAAGCACCACAGCTAATACCAAGGGGGAAACACCCATACGCTCATTCCAACAGCAGGATAGATCCTACAAGCACTGCTTCACCTGTAACACCCCATGCAAACATGAGAAAACCACCTAACAGGATCCCTGCCTTTTCCTGCAGAAACAGCACTAGGGTCTGCTCATATTTCCCATACTAGCATGGAAAAGACTGAAGGATTCAGACATGTTACACTATTAGCCCTACTGGGACGTTTCCTAACTGTTCACTTAAATGTTTTTAAACCAGCAGGATGAGGTAATTCAAACTTAAATGCATAACACACCATAAGGTGGTTCTCTAGGTACAACTCTCAAGCAAAAGCAAACAAAAGCTGATCCGGCATGGTACACTGCTCCATCCCCGGACGTTTTCAGGACTTGGCCAGACAAAGCTACGGCTGAGGCGATCACACACTGGAGACAGTCCCACTTCAAGCAGGAGGTCAGGCTGAAGATCTCTAGATGTCCTTTCCAACCAGTATTTCCATCATTCTGTGACAGCAAATGAGAAGAGGCATAATAATTATTGCCAACGGTTTTATGAAAGACTTGCATCAAGTTTCTCTGAAGAGATCCTTCTAGATTATATTAAAAGCTTGGTTAAGTATGTCGGCACTGACACAATCAGGGCTAATTCTGTACTGGCAGGGATACTGGAGTACCAGTATCTGTGCCTTGATGTATTGTACAGGTCTCACACAGGGTCAGCACACTGCGTCAGACTGTCCTTGCACAAATTAACACCTGCCATAAGAGATTTCTTTTTGGCATTTAACTTCAGCTATGTGTTCAAATACAAAGGCTTGCAATTATTCCAAGAATACAGGTTAAAAGCAAGACAGCCAATAGCTCTCAGGACATTAGAAACAACTAGAAAAATCATTTCCCACTATAAGTCTTTACTCTAGGGAGGTTGCAGAAGCACTGCTGCTATTTGGTGTCCTTCCAGTGCTGGGAGGAGGCCAAAAAATGCCGTAGCAGAGACTGAACCACATCTAATCACTGGTGGGTTCAGTCCTCAGGAAGAAGGCAGCATGCCTACATGCGATGCTCTGTCTGGAGGGTGATGGGGAAGCAGCATCAGGCACCAAGAGAAAAGAGGGTCGTTGGCCACCAGAGAAACTGCCACAATGCTGTTCCTCCCAGCTGTCTCCCATGGTACATGCACATGGCACTGGCCAGCAAAGCTCATTTTCTGAGAGTAGAGCCCTGTCCAGGTTGCCCCAAACCATGAAAGAAAGTATGTAGATGGATGGCATCAAACTGATGGAAAGATGAAGGGCACTTTGGGAGACTGGGTTATTGGAATCATGTCCATCAGAATCCAGACAAACACAAGACACACGCACTTACAAAGTCCACAAGATGAATTTACAGTGTTGGGATCCTTGTCCACGGAAACTGTGAGGGAGCTCGCTGCATGGCTGCTGCTCTGTTCTCTTCAGCAGCCAAATCACAGCACACATGACCAACACCTCATCCCAAACAACAACATGGCACTGGAGGCTCGCGCTGCACATTCGCACCAGCACCCCCAACTCAGCTTCACTATCAATGCAGAAACTAAAGAAACTCCTGGAAGATCACATTACCCAGTACAAAGGTGTGACAGCTTGTCAGGAACATAAGAAACAGCCTAAGCTTAGGGAAAAGCACTCATTACAGGCTGACATTTTCACATTGGACAATACTGGTACTCCAGCTATTTCTGCTACAGGTTTTTTGTATGGGTTTGTTTTGTTTTTTTTCACTTTTTGACAGGTAGAAGCCAACAAGCACAAGCAAAATAAAGCAGTAATACAGAGAACAAAACCTGACATTTGACTAGTTTAGCTCTCCAGAAGGCAGCAACACAATAATTGATATCACTACCAAATGATACATGCAACAGAAACATGCCCAGATTCAAGGAAAAATAAGAGCTGCAAATGCAGTGTGCTCTGCAGGCCCTGTCTCTGTATTTGCTCGTTCTTCAGCAGCTCTTTGTTACTGATGGGTGGGACATTTTTACACCTTAAATGCTATTCCCAGAGAAACTGAACTAACTTCTCATTTTTACTGCAAAAATTCATCTGATTGGAAGAAAATACCCCACCCTCTTCTTCTGGCCTCCAAATTGCAGCTGGCAGACTCAGGACACAGGACAGTCCTGAGGAAGAAACACAACTGTTTGTTTGTCTGTGCCGCCTCTTGTCCTCTCGCCCTCTCCTCCATCCCCCACGGCACATACAAGCTGATCCATCTCCCTACGATCTCTGGACAGGAGCTGACTTGTTTCAGGTTTATCACGCACCAGAGCTCTGCACTGCAGAGCTTTGCAAAGAGATTTGGGCACAGTACCCAAGCATCAAGGAAGGAAAGTCAAATCAGGTCAAGAGAGCATCATCCATGCTGGGAGCCCTTCCAAGCAAACACCCAGAGAGCTGCTGCATTAGAAGCAGACAGGCCCCAAATCCAAATTTTGGAACAACTCCACCCAGTTTAATTCCTTGGTCATACATTCTGCAAGCATTAGTTCTGAGTGGGCTGGTGTTTCAACAGCTCCTTACTTGAAGCTTCATGGACAAAACAAGGTTTAGGCAGCACTCTTCAGGGTACAGCTCATCCTCTCCCACGTGTATGCACTGCTCGGCCCAGGTGGCTGCCCTGGGACAATCATCAGACTCCTGGTGGACAGACAGCCCATGAACAGACCCAGCAGGATCTCATCCATGAGCAGGGAGCAGCATTAAGAAATAAATGCTTGAGCTGGTTTGAAAAATATACAGCCTCACTGCAATCCCTCAGAGCTACAAGTGGTTTGCCAGTCCTTTGCATTAAAAGAAGGATCCTGGGAGTATCAGCCAGTGACTAGGACATGGAACCAAAGCAACTTATGTTCACAAATATTTTACCTAGGGAATAAAATAGTACAACATAGAAAGTAGGTATTTTAACTTGCACTGTACCACACACAAGGATATCAAAGCTTGATGAGCATGCATACAGGTTTTCCACCTCTGTGCACTTGACTTTCCACCTCCATGAAATGACATGACACCTCCTGTATGAAGTTAAGCATTGGAAAAGAGTTTCTGATAAACTCCCATGGAGCAGACATGCTTAAGTGACAGGCAGCATAGCAACAGGGGAAAAAAAACACACCACCAAGTCTGTGCTCACCTGTAAGATTTACTGTCACCTATTTGTTTCAGGAAGCAAGCGTGACCCACAGAACGAGTCTCCCCTCCAGGCACTGAAATGGAGTGGAAGGAGCTTTTAACACATCTTGCTTTATACATTCCTGTCTCCAAGTTACATAAAATGTCAGCAGATTTCAAGTTTGGGATTTGAAATTTTCCCCACCCAGTCTGATTCCAATTTTTATTTTCACTTTTTTTTTTTAGAGAGAGAGATTGAGAACAAATGGCTCCTTGACTCTTATTTCCATAATCAGTATTAGTAAAAAAAAATACTATCTTTTTTTGCATAACTAATGCCTTCTTGATTGGAAGAAGTAATTTCAGGCACAAAGGAGCCCTGGCATCAGGAAAGTGCCTCTCTACCTTGCCTGTGAGAACAGGTTGTACTTTATAAAGTTATTGGCAACAAAAGTTTTTAGCTTGGTCTCCTGTGCTGGGAACACCATCCAACATCACTTTAGAACAGCTTTGCTTAATTTTCAACATTCTTAAGCGATGGCTGTGATTACTTTGGAAGAAGCAGCCTTTCCATTAAGTACACCTTAGCCCAAGTTGCCATCAAGAGAAGTGGAAAACAGCATCCCTTTTGAGAGGTACCAGAGATTGGTGGGATCCTCTGTGGCAGAACATCAGCATCAAGTCCTCCCTGCTCAGAATGTTCTCATGCATCAACAGAAGAACTATCATCAATTCTACATAAATTCCTCTGCTGAAGCCAGCAGAAAAACGTCTGTGGAATTAAAGCAGATGAGAGCCTTCCCTCACTTGGCCTTATCCCAACACCACACACACTAAAGAGAGAAACAGAGCTAAGGAAGGATGAAATGCTTCCTTGCTATCTCATGTTGCTGTCCAAGCAACAGGGACCCAGCACTTGAGAGCATCCCTTGGTATTATTTATATTCAGAAAGCTCTTGCTGGAGCACAAAGCCATCCTGAAGACGGATGCTTTCACAGTCTCTTGTGTTTTGTATGTGCCATGAGGACACTGGGCATGTGACTTGCGTATTAAAACTTTCTCACTCGCTAGTCTAAGTTCAGAGATTCTTTCCCCGAAGAACACACTGAATGATCTCATCTGCAAGCAATCAGCCTGAGAAATCAGCTTGTTAAAGGAAGCTTCTAGGAAAGGAGAGATGTCTCTGGAGAATTTGGGGGCCTATATTATTTTAACCAGTTTGTTAAACCCCAGCTGCTCTCTCCCCACTGGAGTCACACAACCAAGAAACCATTTCTCCTCCCATACAACTCCAGACAGCAGGACAGTTTGCCAACACCTGACTGGAGCATCATGTTTTCATTCTCCACAGCCTGAAAGCACTCACATTTTCATACAAA
The DNA here is from genome assembly GCF_023638135.1 of Falco biarmicus. Lineage (NCBI taxonomy): Eukaryota > Metazoa > Chordata > Aves > Falconiformes > Falconidae > Falco > Falco biarmicus. The sequence goes on along the minus strand of NC_079296.1, from coordinate 9,704,643 downwards.
CTCATTTTAAGCAGGTGCTGGAAGAGTGCAAGAACAAACTCAGAGCTGCAAGTTGAGTAGCATCCAGAAAAGCAACCCATTGAACATGCAACAGTGGTGACCTGAATGCTAAGAGCATTTTCTTAATTTCTGAGTATGTATTTCAGTATTCCCCCACAATTATCACTCAGACCCTAGACACACACCCAGACAGAAGAATAACCAGTATAGTGGGAGCTCTGAAGAGGAGTAAGGGAACAATAAGCTCACTGGAAGCCAGCTTTACCCTGAGATTGCTGAAAGTGGTGTAACAGAATTTTACATCAGTTTCCGGTGACGCTGCCAGGAGCATCCAGAAAGCTTACACTCTGCCCGTGGGCACCCCTCCCCACAAGGCAGTATCTTTTCTTTCCCAGTGAAAACCTCAGGGAAGCACGAGCAGTGCAAAGCACATAGGAAATGAAGTGCAGCATTTGATTCCCAGATTATACTCTGTTCACATTTGCAGGGCCAGCTGCACCTTGTTCGTTTAGAAGGAGCACTACAGTGAGTAGAACAAGCAGTGTGACTCGTGCCTGCAAACTCAGTCACATTTGCATTCCCTGAGCTTTCAGAAGGACCACCACGCTTCCACCCCAAAGGGGAGGCAGGGAAGATGAGATCAGGATCCTGCCTTTCTTCCATGCAAGCTCTCACACCCTGCATTAGCTGCTGTCCACAGCATCTCCCAGGCAACCCTTTCTTAGCTGCCCCTAGTTGGTCATTCAAGCACTTTGAAAGACTTTCCTTAAACTTCCTGCATAGAAATCACTGTTTAACGTTCAACACAGAAGAAAAAAAGTAAAGCCTCTAACAAAACAGTCTCTAACAAAAGAGATCAGGAGGACTGAGCACTTGGCTCTTCCCAGCCATGGCTTATTCAAAGTGATTATTCACTACTTCCAGCACCTATTCTCAGTTCAACTTGCAAAAGTAACTGTTATGAAACAAACAGAAGAAAGCAAAGATCAGAATGGGAAGGTAATACCATGACAGCAGAGGATCAAGTTAACTGCACTCAGTTCTTCCTCAGTTTGTACCTTTACTAAAGCTACTTACGACTCTTCAAAAAGATGACCTACAACCTCAAACCATAGTTCTCAAACCCACTGTGAGAATCACTGTGAGGGACTTTGCCCTGTACAATGCAAGATGACAGTCACAGTGAAACTGTTTTGATCAATGGTGACACCTTCTAGCTCCAAACGCAACCCTCAACCTCACAACAATTTGAAATATTGCCCTAAAGAAGCTTTTTGCTCTGTGTCTTTAAGAAAAAAGAAACACATTGCTTTCTTCAACTGCAAACATACAGGCTAAACAATGTTATGAGACAAAAAAGTCTCCATCAAGCTCTGTACTCCCTAGCCAAGTTCCTAATTTTACTTAGATCAAGATCAGACACCCCCCCCAAACATATGTCTGCTACTAAAATCAAGGTGCAGGACAGCCACCCCCAAATCCCTGGGAAACCCCCATCTCAGAAAACTCAAAGCATAAAGGGGGGGCAATATTGAAGGGCTCAGCTGCCACCTCCTATGGCATAGCTTCTCAACCAAATCGTGAAGGGGAAGAAGAAAAAGGAGATTTTCCAGTTCAAGTTCCAACTCCTTTTTAAAAATCAGTTTATAACCACTAAAATAAACACAGTAAGAACAACTGTGCAGTAACTGGGAACCTGCAAAAACAGCTGCAGTTTAAGAGGCAACGTCTGGCAAACACCAGCAGATACAAACAGCCCAAGGGAACAGCAGGACATTCGGGGAATCAAACAGTGAATTTCACCTACAGGCTCATCGAAAAACTCCCTGAAGTTGATCCAACCAGAACATGCAGGGCAGAGGCAACTATTCTCTCTGTGCTGTTTACCACTGTGGTGGGCATCTGCTCCCTGTCAGATCTACCTCCCTGCTGAACTCCTCTCTCCTCCTGGATGCCCAGGCCTCTCCCATGCCCCTAACTGCCCTGTGCTGCCTTAGCCCAGCTGACAGCACCCCCGCATGCCTGACTAGCCACAGGGAGAGATTCAGAGCACAGCTGCCCCACTCCCCAAGTACATCACCTGGATGGGCACACTGTCACCTGTACTGCTCTCCACTCAGCAGGGGCTCTAGGCTATTTCTCTGGTACCCAAAAAGTCTTCTCACGGGAAGCTGCCGGTCCCTCCAGGGCACAGACCCCCAAGTCCAGCCAAACTCTCTGAGAAACAGCCACCACAAAAGGAAGGAAGGGCAGGAAACCCTGAACAAGCAGCATACTCCTAAGACACCAGTTCTTGCATATTTCAACTGTTTTGAAATCCCTCTAGGACATCTTCAGAAGATGAGTGACCACATCAAATGGTGCAGAACTGCAGCAACAAGTAGCATTCCTGAAGTCATCCCAGAGTCCTACTGCCATTTCACCTTTGGACTCCAGCCAAGATAATTCCCCAGTATTTGGACACTAATAAAACTTTCTGACACTTTCTTCTCAATGACTATTTAGAATTCAAAGACCCAAATCTCCACTCTTATCCAACGAGCTACCTCAAGCCTCAATAGACAGCTGCATGTTTTGGACATCCTCCTTCGCTGCAAAGTTGACAGTTTTCACTAACACCCAGTTCCAGTTGCTCTTGGCTCTCTGTCCCTCACCACAGACCTGTGCTCTCCATGGCCAGGCTTGTCACTGCGCACAAAAACCACATTCAGGAAAGATGCAACAAATGAAGTTTTTCCTGGACAGTGAATTGAATGAAAAAGATGAAGGCTCCTGGGAAAGGCAAGGAGCCAGCTCCAAGGGAAAAGGCAGGTCACCTGGGCAATTCGCAGGGGAGGAGAAGGACAGAGCACCTCAAGGTCTCACAGGGACTGCTCCTGAAAGTTTAAGATGCTGCAGATTTTCAAACTGTAGCCTACAACCATCAGAAGGCCACAGATAACTTGGTAGCAGCAAAAGAAAGCTCATACACACTGACATCTGCCCAGGCAACAAGCACACACCTGGATAATAGATACAGGCCTTCTTAAAATATAATTACTTTTCTTAATTATACACCAGAGGCCAGAACCCACAGGCTGAGCAAGCCACAAGTGGCATGGGGGCTAATTCACAGAGCTTCTCTTGATTTCAACGGCCCACAGTACGCAGACAATCAGATTAAACGGACACCAGAGCCTTTCTAATTTTATGGTCCACAGAGAGAAGGCAGGAATGGCTGATGGAAGAGCAGCAAGGCCTCTCTGCCCACACACACCACCGCTTCTGGCTCCACAACTGGAGAACTGCCACTAAAGGGCTTTTTTAAAGAACTTTCTTTTTCAGTGGAGTCAGTTGAAGAGACAAAGAAGAGCTCGGCATTTAAAACTGAAGCGTTTCAAAATGTTGGTTTATCTTTTAACTTCAAAAGAAGAGGAATACAAGTGAAACAAATCTCAGTTGCTCCCTCACCAAATTTTTCCCTTTCTGCCTCCAACAAAGCAAGGCACCCTGAGCTCCACTTGATCAAGTTTTCTTTTCTTTCCTCTTCCCCTTTGGCTTACAAGATGCTGCTAGAGAAGCTGTGAGGAAATAGTCCTAGATTCTCATACTTTTGTCTTCTCCCACTCCCCCATTCCCTTACAGAAAATTCAGAAGCCAGGTGAGCCAAAAAAACAGCAAGCTAGCGCATCCAGCGCAAACAGGAAGAAATGGAAAAGCACCGATGAACAAGAAACTGAAATACTGAGTATCAACCAGAAAAGGTCAAAACAAAAAGCTGAAAACCAAAGTTTTCCCACAGAGGTATACTTAAAGAAAAAAAAAAAAAGTCTTTCACAAAGGGAAAAAAACCCAAGCAGATGACACCGTCGGCCAGCACAAGCACCCACCTCTCAAGCTTACGAGGACAAACCAGACCGTGGGACCTGCGTGTAACTGCCACCACCGTTACACCGCACAGCTTACTCTGCCAGCTGCTGGCGGGGCCACAGAGCCCCCCAACGCGGCTCCAGCCGCGGGGCAGCAGGCGACGGCCGGTGCGGGTCGGTGCTTGGCCGCGGGGCGCGGGGGCAGCCCCCGCCGCGGGGGCACCCTGCGGAGCGGTGCTGAGCCCGCTGCCGGCCGGCGGCCTAACAAAGGCTGGAAACCCCACGAAATACTGCTGGCAGCGCTAATTAGAAAGGTCTCTCGCCGCACGTTACTGCCTGAAAACACCGAACTGTCCAGAGTAGCGCTTCAACAGGTTTACGCGCTCCCGCGCAGCCGAGGGAGTAAGCCCCGCGCTGCAGCCCGCACGGCACCGGGCGGCGTGCCCCAGCCCCGGGCGACTCGCCCGCCCGGCCCCGGCCCCTGCCCGCCCCGGGCCGCAGCAGGAGCCGGGCGCGGCCGCAGGGGACCCGCTCGGCGCCCCCTGCCCCACGGGAGGCCCGGAGCCCCGCCGGCTTTACCGAAAGGCGCCCCGGGAGCGGCCCCGAGCTCCCCCCGCACTTACGGCCGCCCAGCGGCCGGCCGGGAACGGGGCGGGACGGCGGCGGCCACGGCGCCGGGCCCGCGGGCAGCCGGCGGGACGGGGCGGCCGCCCCGGGCAGCGCCTCCCCCGGTGGCGGCGGGCGGGGTGGGGCCGGGGAGCCGCCGCGCTTACCTGAGGGACCGGGCGGCGGCGGCGGGCGGGCGCGCTGCACCACGGCCCCCTTCCGGCCCCGGGCGGGCGAGGGCGGGGGCGGCCGCGGCCGCGCCGCTCTTAAAGCGACAGCTCGCGGGGGCGCGCGGCGCCGCGGGGCCGCGGGGGCGTCGCTGTGGCAACGCGGCGCGGAGGGCGGGAGCCGCGGCTCGCCCGGCGCTGGGCCGGGGCCGCCCGTGGGCAGCGCCCGGGGCCGCGTCGCCCGGGGCCTCGGGGCTGTGTCCCCGTGTCTCCACGTCCTCCGTGTGCCTCGGGGCCGTGTCCCCGTGTCCCCTCATCTTCCGTCTGCCTCAGCTCCCCACCATGTCCCCAAGTTCCCCATGTGCCTCAGGGCTGTGTCCCCATGTCCGCACGTCCTGCTTCAGGGCTCTGTCCCCGTGTACCCATGTCCTTCGTGTGCCTCAGCGCCCCGCCATGTCCCCACATCTTCCATGTGTCTCAGGGCCCCACCGTGTCCCTGCGTGCTCCGGGCTGAGTCACGTTCCTGTAACACCCAGGTGCCTCAGGGCTGAGTCACGTCCCGTGCACCTCAGGGCCCCACGGTGTCCCCATGTCCCCCTGTACCTCGGGGCTGAGCTGTGTCCTGCTGTGCCTCAGGGCTGAGCTGTGTCCCCATGTGCCTCAGGGCTGTGCCCCCATGTCCCCCTGTGTGTCAGGGCTGAGCTGTGTCCCCATGTGCCTCAGGGCTGGGGCCCCACCATGTCCCCCTGTGCGTCAGGGCTGAGCTGTATCCCCCTGTGCCTCAGGCCTATGTCCCCGTGTGCCTCAGGGCTGAGCCGTGTCCCCCTGTGCCTCAGGGCTGTGCCCCCGTGTGCCTCAGGGCCCCACCGTGTTCCCAGGGGACCCCCCATGCCTCAGGGCCATGCTGTGTCCCCATGTCCCTCTGGTGTACCTCACGCCCCCGCCACATTCGTAGGTTACCTTATATACATTAGAGCCCCCTCATGTCCCCCTGTTGCCCCTCATCCCTCAGGTCACCGCCATGTTCCTCAGCCACCATGGCATTGCCCTTGCTCCCCAGCCACTGCCACCTGCCCCAGGTCACCACCTTATCCCTGAGGGACCCACCCCTGCCGTGGTGCCAGCAGGTCCCTCCTGCTGGCCCAGCACCCCCAGAGCTGTGATGGCACTCAGTGGCGTGGGGCCACCGGCCGGTTACAACAGCCTCTCCCACACCTGCCTCTTTTTAACAAACTTGACGTCGATTCAGCTCGTTTTTACAGCGATGTCAAAGGAGACGGACCCTTCCCTGGGGCTGCCCAGGCACACGGCCTCCAACAAGCTGAAGAAAGCAAATGTGAGTGGGAAACTCTCCCGGGCAGGAGAAAGGGAAGGAAGGAAAACCCTGTTTACCGGGGACAGGGTGTGCTCGGAGGAGATGTCCAGCACACCAGGTAAAAACATAGCCAAAACATTAGTGACCAGCTGGACAGAGTGACACAGCCTCCAGGCATAAAGTAGCTGGACTTTTTGAAGATACTGTTTATGAGCAAGTAACAGTGAAGAATGTTGCTTTGTCCAGGAAGCAGAAACACTGGGTGTCAGGGTAATCCCATCGTCCTTGTGATCAAACTTTCTGTCTCCCAAAAAGAATTTTTACTCCTTTTTTGCTGCACAAGTGAACACAAATCAGTTTTCAATTTGATGGCTTTTAGCTCGGTTGAGTAGCTCTCTAACGCTGCAAGGCAAGAAGAGGTACAGACCCTGGCACATCTTCACTAGATTGCTCATTTATTTATCATTTCCCCTGACTTTTGTCTTCTAAAGTCTTCTTTACAGCAGTCTTTTCAGCCTACCCTTTCTCAGACAACCAGTTGTGCAATGCAGTAGTGCAGCACGTAATATCTAGGTGAGGCAGTGCAACAAAAAAGCGTTTTAATATTTTCTCCATTACACTTCTGGGACACCGTCAGTCCAACCTAGGCAGAGCCAGAGGGTGAGCAACGCCCCTCACGAAAGCAGCTGTGTTTATAACTCCCATGGCATGCCTCCGCGGGGAGCAGCGGCGGTGCCCTCATTGCACAGCGAGGGGATGCAGTGCTGGCTCCTACATTTGGGGGCAACTTGAAAAGCTGCCACAGAGCTTCCTCTGCTAGTGAGGTTACGGACAGTCTTACAGCTCCCTCAGAAAAAATACTGAGCACCTCTGTGGGTACTCTAGATGGGCATGGGGACAGGGGGTCAAGTGTTCGTGTTGTTGGATCAGGGAAATATGGCCAGAGGTACCCCTTTAGGAGCATCTTGGAGTGCTGCATCTCAGTGTGCTTGGTCCCCTAGGACACATCTATTGTACTAAATTAAGCAGCTCCTGGGGACACTGCTGGGTACAGGGATGTGATTATATGTAACGGCAAACCGCCGGCATGGTCCCTGGCCTGGGTTTGACGTAGTGCATCCATCATGCTCCCCTGGGACCGTTCCAGGCAGGGAACATGGTGGGAATGTCCCAGGGGCTGCTCCCAGTACACATCTGGATGCTGTCTGCATTAGAGGCCAAGAGATTTTACCAAGCAGGGGTGTGTGCTGGAGCAAAGGACTCTGTGCCCGGTAGCAGGACTGGGGGACTCTGGGGCAGCAAGATGGGGCTGAGATCGCCTAAGGGGACTTGGACAAGGGAAGAGGTTGGAGGGACGGCTGGTATGAGGAAAGAAGGGGCTGGGGCTGGAGCATGTATACTCTGGAGCATGCAGAATGGGGAACTGGGGACTCTGGAAGATGAAGGAATGAGATGTAGGCTCTGGCCCGTGGACAGCAGGTGGTATTGGAGGCGTCTGGGGCAATAGAGCTGGGCTGCAAGGGCCCCCCTGTGCAGAAAAGGCAGCTACTAGCAGGAACCACAAGCCTTGCAGGGCTGGAAATTCAAGTACGGAACTGAGTCCTGGCATGTCCCTGCTACAGAGCCTGTCTGTTATCCCCCCAGGGCATTCCAGGGCTCCCAAAGCTGTCCTGGCAGGCTGCCCATCCCCTGTGAGCTCAGCTGGACCTGGTACACGTATCTCTAAACTGCCCTGGCAATGCACAGGCCCGGGAGTAGCTACAACAGGGCTGGGCAAGGCTCAGCTGCGTGACAGCCCTCACAGCACCGTGCTGTGGACCAGGAATGTGCACCCCTAGCAGCATCCTTCACTCCTGCCCTCGCTCTGAGCTGGTCCTGCCATGTTAGGTCGGGCCAAAAGCAAGTGCTGCAGCAAACAGGAACGTAGCAGGTAGGAGCAGGGGCTGACCACAACATGAAACGCTAGACTTCATGCAACAGATTACAGCAGTCCTTTTTGTATTTAGCTCATTCAAGCCACCAGGTTGGAAATGAGTTTTCAGCGGCTGCATTGACTTAAGCTGTCAATATCTGGCTTAGAAGTCGGTTGATGGCCGCCTTTGTTACATCTGCATTACCGTACACCTCAGCTTGCCATCCTGTGCTGTACGGAACAAGAAAACATCTCACCTGTAAGACTCAGCGATGGGGGTTTTATATTTCAGGCACCTGCATCTGTTTTGCTGCGTTATGCCCCATCGCGCTAGTTTGTTTGGACAGGTTCCGCTTTCCCCCCACACCAGCCCTCTCGCAAGGCGGTGACAGGATCCCGAGCCATTTCTTGCGTGTGCGCCATTGCGGTGTCGCTGTTCGGGTGCCGGGAGCGCCGCAGGCCGCTGCCTCTGCGCCCTGCAACGCCTGCCTCTGCTGCCCCCTCGTGGTGCCTCTGGGCTCTGCTGGGCTTGGGGGAAGCCCTTGCTCTCCAGGTTCGCAACCAACCCTGAAAGATTTCACCACCACCACCACCACCATTGTAGAAAGACCTTTCTCTTTCCCACAACCTTTACAATTCCAGAATTTTCCAAACTCCATCTTCAGTTGTTCCTTGTGATTGCACGCCTTCCCCTGCCTACACAAGGGATGCAGAGCCCCTCTGAAGGGCTCGTCCTGGGCCACCACTCACAGAAGTTGTGTTCCAGCTGCTACTTGCTCCACACAGTTCCCTGGCTGCACATGGACAGATTGCACTTTTTTTTTTTTTTTTTTAGTAGAAATTAAGCAGCTGCATTCTGTGAGTGATTCAGCTTTTTCAGCTGCAGTTTTTTTGAGATAAGCAGGTCCCTCTGCATTGCCGTGGGCTGCAGCTCCTTGCTCTTCTCTGTTTTGGCCTGCCGTGCTGCGCTTGGTTTTTCCACACCTCTTCTGCAATCACTGCATGTGTGATCCAGCTTCCTTCCATCTCTGGGTCACGTGTGGCTGCTTCAGTTCATTATGAAACATCTGAGTTCTGCTCTTATCGGGGCCTGAGGAACTAATTGCTGTTGCCATGAGAAGACCTGCTTTCTGAGACACATTGCTCAGTGAACAGCTATGTGAGGCACACTAGCTGTCTGTCATCACGTGGCATGGAAAAGATCTGATTTATGTCCCAGGTAAGAGGTTGGCCAAGGAGGTGGTGAAATCTCCATGCCTGGAGATTTTAGAAGTTGGTCTGAACAAAACCCTGAGCAACCCTGCAAAAGTTTGTTCTTCTACAGAGTGGAATGTTGGACTGAAGAGCTGAAGGACAAAGCTGGGGGCTGCAAAGGCACAGCGTGGCCTTTTGGGACTGACCTTCATGGCGAGGAGTCCTCATACATGAGATACATGAGTCTAGAGCATGGACATGCTTTGGAGAAGATTTTCCAGGTGGCCTTTCCCCAGGCAGGCTCTTCCCAGGGAGTGGGGCTGGGGAAATCCCGGGCAGATTACTCAGACTTTCCTCAGGATGCCTAAATTAGGGCAGCTGAATCCCAGCCTCAGGGGCTGGCTGATAAAGCAGCCCAGGAAATTCAGTAAGTTCAAAATATCATCCACTGAAAATCCTGGACTCTGCATTTCCAGCAAGGAGCCATGAGTGGCTCTTTGCAATAAGCCCCATGGCTGGACAAGGAGCAGAACCAGGTCCTGAGCCATATTTCTTTATTTCTAACTCAGGCAGCCTGCTCATGTCTGGGAGGCAGCAGCCCCACTCTAAGCTGCATCTTGCTTTTTAGCCCCCAGACAGCATCACATTCACTTTGTCCAAAAAATTGGTGGCTGATCCCATAATTCATGCACAGAACCACAAAGTGCTACTGAACTCCCAGTAACCCGTAAATGCAGAAATGGCAGAGGTGTCAGTTAGAAGAGATCACTGGTGAACCCTAGTTTGACCTTCCCCTCAACCAACCCTCCTTCCCAGCATGTCCCATGGTTTTCTTTAGGGGCCTCCCAGCGTTTCCCCAAGGAGATATCTTATCCCAGTGCCGTGGTTCATACCGTGCCCCATCTCCCCAACTGGAGCCGTAGCACCTGACCCAGGTCCATGAACCCTCTCCCAGTGCTGGGCACCAGTGTGTCGGTGTCTGGGTCCTGCTGTGGCTCTGACCCCACTATTCTTGCTGGTTGGACAGTTTTATTTCCCCAGGAAGGTCAGCACTTCCCAGCACACGGCAGCGTGGCAAATCTTAATTTTAAAATCTCAGATGAAACATGTTGTGAAAGTCTGATCTTGGCAGTTTTATTCTTACAGCATAACAGAGGGAGGAAAGCACACAGGATCTTTGCACTCTCGTCACTTCAAGAGCTGAGCTACTTTCTGCTAATCTGTGAGAACTGACACTAAATTACAACATGCAAATAAAGGCACTGGAAAAAGTTATGCAACAGTGACAGGTAGGTTAGCAGAGTACAAACCCGACCCAGGAGAGTAAACCTAAGTCCTACAGCCTTTTGTTACAGCTCTTGGAAACCACAGTCTCTCATCGCAGCCACAAACAAAATCAGCAGTGAAAACTGCACGGCTCTTCCTGCAGTCCTGGTCTTTCATCGAAGTCTCTTCTGGCCACTGCTGGCCCCTGTGTCACCAGAGTCCTGGTGTCCCCTTGGAGGGGTGCAGGAGTTCACAGGCCACCTGCTGCTGACGATGGTGCTCCAGCAGCTGATGTCCGAGAGCAGGAGCAGGAGGTCAGCTTCTCACACACAGTTTAGTGCTCTGCATGGGAGAAACTGGTCAAGCATCGCCTGCAGAAGGCTTGTGGATGTCTCCTTGCTTGTTGCGGCACATTTGCCGTGGTTTGCCTGGGAGGCTGGTGCCCATAAGCTGATGTGGAAATGATTGCCGGGGCCTCTGAAACAGCCCTGTCTTCTCTGGAGCTGTTCCCTGCAGCCCCGAGCCCTGCAGCCGGCAGCGATGCTGGCGCACAGAGTGGCTGCTTTCTAAGGCTTTTTCCCCCAGCCAGTCTCTCTTGCTCAGGATCCTCAGTTAAGACCTGCATGAGGACGATGCCAACAAAGAAGAGCAGCCACCGCCTGACTAGGTCTTTCTCCTGACGTGGCAAATATTTTCTCACCTGGGCTGGGTACAGCACCCTTCTGGCTTTTCTGCTTCGCTTTGTTGGAAGGCCTGGAGGTCTCCCGACAGTTCGGACAGCAAACATCGGCCTGGACAGACTTTCTGAATTGTTTTTCAGCAGATCTGTGCTGGAGAAAATATTTTCTCTGGTGTAAGACAGCATGTCCTTAGCAGCTTGCTGTGGTAGCTCTGAAAGCTGGGAGAGCTCTCTGAAAATACCTCTTTGCTCAAAGATGGTTTTAATTCAAAAAGCAGACCGATGAAATAATGTTAAGAAATATTAGTAATAACAACAGCACATTTATTCATTGTTATTAAAGCAAAAAATGCAGAACCCCAGAGCTGAACTCTTGGAGTGATTTATGCATCTTTCTGGGAAGCTCTTCTTTGATTTCTCTCCCTACTCCTACCTGTGCTATAAATACTTGCTTTGATGAGTGAAGTTGTGATGGGAGGAGCTCAGCTGACTCACAAACTGCTCTGGAATGTCTCTGCTCCCAGCACCACGGATCTGCCCGTGGGCACTCTTTGCTAACAGGAGTGTGAGAGCATGCTCCAAATTTTCTCCTGCCCAGTTCCGTTCTCCTTTATTACAACTGTCTATCACAAGACTTTGCCTCAAGATATTTCAGTGCTTTTGAGAGCATATCCTTCATTAAAATTCACCTATCTGCTATAAAGAACAAAAGTGGAGTCTGAGGACAGGCATGATTTCACCTTCCTCCCCTGCCTTCCCATCCCAGCTGCCAGGATCGCTGGCCTTGAGCTGGAGAGGCGGAGGTGGGAGACCCCAGTTTCTGTTATGACCCTGTGCAGTCTCAGCACTCTACCCCAGAAAACAAGCAACCTCAGCACTTGCTCTGGCAAGCTCAATCTCAGATATGCCCAGAAAAGGAAAGAACAACACTCACATTCAAATTCTTGGTGCCTTATGATAACTAAACAGAGCCTGAAAGGGCTGAGTGCCCTCAAACCTGCTGGAGAAGTCTCCAGCTCTCTTGGACCTTTGTCATGAACTTAGAGGATTTAGCTGCAAATTTCATGCATCTTTGTCAGCGTTGGGCATCTCACACCTGCACCAAGTGGGTGGGAATGAAAGATGGACTTCTGTAAAACAGCCAACCAGCTCTGGATGGCTAATGTAAAATCAAACATATCTTGATCTCTCCTAAGTCTTCTCAGGCAGCCTTTAGCCACCACAAAGCAGCAAAGGGCAAAATTCAAATTTTAAAACTGTTCTTTGATAGCTCTTCTTGCCCTTTGGGTTCCCTAACGTTGCTTGCTTTCTGCTTCTTGGAAGAACAAAGTGATATTGGCTTTAAGTCACAAGGCATCAAACATCTGTGCTTTCAGCATTGTCAATCACCATCATGTCCCCTGCTGTCATGATGTGAAAACTCTCAGTCATCAGGCTTATTCCACGGGAAACTAAGTCTTAGGCAAAACCAACATGCAGCTACTAACACAGTGACTGGCACGCATGTAGTCCCATCTCTAGATAGGTACCACCCAGCACCTCCAAGGTGATGGTCATTAGTTCCACATGGCAACACTGCTTGTGGCTTTTGCTGTCACCCCTAATCCCCATTCAAACCAAGTGCTGGAGCCAGTGGCTCACCTGAAGACACTCGCTGCTGAAAAACACCTTCCTCAGGGCAGTCTCTTATGCTGCCCAGATGAGCGCTTAAACCTGAGACACAGCCAGGGCTTAAAGACAGAACTTTAATGGTCCTCAGTCATCTTTTTCCTCCACCACAAGGCAAAGTCCAGAGGGCTGGAAGACAAATTGCTGCTTCCAAAATTACCTGCCTAATGGCAACTTCTGGCAAGGCAACTCCTAAGATGTAAGGAACGGGCTCAAGCAGCCTCTGTAGTCACCATCTCTCATAGAAGCTGGTCAGGGTGGGGTAAAATTGCTTGTCCCTTAACTCTGATGGCTAAAGCTGTGCTCAGTGGCCATGCCCTAGCTGCACTCCCTGCCGAGCATCTGCCTCCCACGACTGGTGCAATATTGTCAGGCAGCACCTAAATCACGTAACTGGTTTAAAAGAAGCACACGATAAGAAAATAATTAATGGGGATTGCTGCTGCTTTGCCCTGTGGTGCCTGAGCCCTCAGACCCACCCTGGCCCCGACACATGAATGAGTCAGGCTGGAAGGTCAGTAACGAACCCTCCCACTCCGAGGCCATGGGTTTGGGGCTGGCCAGGCTCAGTTCAGAGGAGAAAGTGCTACAGGCAGGTGCCTGAACCGGACACCAAATACACCTGGATGTTAAACATTCAGTAATGCATTCAGCTACCCCCTTTATTTCAACCAGGATCTATCCAGGAGACAGATCAGCTCAATTTCTTCCAGCTGTCCCATTATATAAGCTGTGTTTACCTCAGCGCAGTTAATGGGCAGCTCCCGATGGACAGGAGCATCCTGTCCTGACTCCTGCTCTGGCACCAACAGCATCACCTCGTGTTAATCATGTAGAGGTTTCTCAGTGATGTTCCACATCTTGCATCTCTCATGAGCCTAATCCATCTCACCAGCATTGCCCAACACCCAGCTGTAGGGAGGCGAGTAATAACCCAGCCTCCAAATGAGCCCCAGGAAAAGGGGTCTCTACCTGTAGGGACAAATCCTGTTCTTATTGGCAATGATCATTCCCCAGTAGCTTATTGTCATGTGAGTATTACGCAGGGATGTATTTATAACTCCCAGGTGAGCTTGTCCAAGCAGGTCACTGGATCTTCCTCAAGTGAGAAGAACTAAGATGAATCAGCACTGCAAGAAGCAGATCTTCAGCCCACCAGGTGCAAGGAGAGGAAAAACAATTTCTGTTGAGCTGGATCCAAAGAACTGAATTTCATCAACCCCCTCTAACCCAGTGACTTCAGTGCATTTCATCAATAGATCACCAAAGCCAAAAACTGAGCCTTGAATGCATCAGGAGCAGCACTCAGAGATGGAGGTGCTGGACCTTTAGGATAAAGGTGCAACCTGAAAGCCCATGGGATGTGTCACGCGAGTAAAAGCACCAGCACGGAGTGGCTTTTGCAGCTGAAGATGACAGAGGCCATAGCACTGGTGGAGCTGAGGACACTGGGTCATGTCAGGCCAAGGTGCTCTGCAACATTCAGTACAGTGTTCTGACCTCAAGACATCCAAGAATTGCGGTGCTGTTTGTGCTAAAGAAGTCTGCAGGGAGGGGCAGAAACATCCATTACATCATCGGAAATAGCTGGAGCTCACCTGAGGCACGCAAGCCCTTTTTCACGGAGAGAGAAGCAACAACCTCAAAGCTAAGGACCAGCTTATGCTCAAAGCAAAACCTTAGAACTGACTTTCCAAGGTCCCTGCAGCACCTCATCATAGGCGAAGCAAGCCTGTGACTCGGAAACCTTGATCCCATGGGGACATATGAAGTTATCTCAGGAAGAACTGGGCAGTTTGCTGTGGTCTATGAGAAACAGCGTGCGATAGTAACACCAGTTGTACGTACCTCTTCAGCTGCAGCCTTGGAAAAGCTACCGGGGAGCTGAGAGCCATGTGGTGACAATGTGGCAGCTGGGGAGGGCTGGGTGGGAACACCACATCGGATTCCTTGATATCAGTCATGCCTGCAACTCCTTTTGTACTTGCACACAGATCGTGTTGGGTGGCTCAAAATGTTTAAAAGAAAACCGTAAGTTCTAGGAATACCTTTCTCCCAGCTTCTGAAATATGTATTTATGGTATCTTGCCTGTTCTTCCAAGCAAAAAAATATGGGTCTGGTTTGAGTGAGAGTGTGTGGGTACTGCAGCACATTACAGGAGCAGGAGAGGGGCAAAGGTACAGGTGAAAACAGAGGGTTTAGCTGCAGTTAATCCTTTCTTTAACTTATCACTTGCCGGCCAAAAAAATGTACACACATCTCATGGGGTCAGGTGCCAGGATCCGGTGAAGGATGGACTCCTTAGGACCAAATCCCTCCTGCCCCTCTGGGGAAACTGGAGCTGATGCCAAAAGTTAACAGAAGCTGTGGGGGTTTGGGGAGGTGCCCGAGCCTGGAGCAGCAAGGCTGGGAGCTGGGGATGGAGAGAACATGGTTGTCCCTCCCGGAGTAAAGCAACAAAAGCCAAGTGCAGGGCAAGATGCCCCTACAAAGATGACCTATAGCTCAAGGTGGCAGTGATGGCTTCCACGGCTCTAGCAGCAAACTAAGCAAGGCCTGGCCCACAGCTGCTGGCTTAGTGTGAGTTTGGCCTGCAGGAACTCACTCTGTCCTCACTGTTGCATCCAGGAGCACAAGAGCTGGAATAACCTGGGGGCTGCATGGGTACCACTTGGCCCCTGGGGTCCAACCCTGCCAAGGAAGCCTGGAGCATGAGCTGTGGCTCAGGCAAGGTTTTCTAGGTGGCCGTTTCCCAGGCCTGAGTTCCTGGGAAGCCTCTTTCCAGGAAGCAGGGATGGGGAAATCCCAGGCAGACTTACTCAGACTACCTCAAGATGCCAAAAACTGGGATTCAGTTGAATCCCAGCTTGAGGGAGCCGTTAATGAAACACCACTGGAAGCACAGCATTGGTAAACTCAAAATAGCATCCACAGAAGATTCTGGCCCGCCTGCATCCTGCAAGGAGCCGTGAGCGGCCCCTTGCAGCAACCTCCACAGCCAGAGGAGGACCAGAGCCGATGCCAAGTCCCACATCAGGAGCTCTGCTCCTGCATGGCGGCACAGGGAGCCACCGACCAGCTCCACATCTGTAACGGGGCAGTATTGAACCGTGCTGGGGAGGTCTGCCCCTTCTGCCGGTACTTCCCGGAGACGGCTACAGGTTCTGTGAGATAGCTCTAGATGTAGACCTAAAATCATGTCTAATACTTATTAGACCCTACGATCATAACTAATCTCTATCAATAAACTGAATCAATAAGGGAAAAGTGGCAAGGGGAAGTAAACAGGGTTCTAGATTAATTTACTTAAGTGATTAACTCTTCTGCATACTCTAGTTTCAATACTGGCTGATTCCCTTGTCCTTCTAACTCATTCCACCTGGGAAAATCAATCCATTCAGGGAGTTACTCACTGATCTCACCACACTTCCCCAGGCTGACAGTTTTCAGATACAGGTGCCTGAAACTTTGCACCTAAATCCAGGTATTTTAGTAACTGAAACAAATCCACTACAGAGCAGTAACGTTAAATTGGTGTGAACTCTGTGAAAACTAAACACTGCAAGTAAGACCAGCCACGTGGCTGGGAAGGAGAAAGTTACAGCTGAACCCTTGACAGGCACCAAGGGGTGATGGAAGATGGGTGAAGTGGGACCTTGTGAGAGCACTGAGGCAGAGTTCTGGGGCTCTGGCTAAACCATCCTCTTCTGTCCCTAGGTTCAGAAGCAGCAGTTCTGCAGCTGCTCCAGTAAATCCATTTTGGTGCTTCACTTCCGCAGCTACAGCAATTTTCCTGAAGTTTAACCTAAATCTCACTCTCCAGAGCCAACTCCACACCCTGCCAAGGAGGACCAGGCAAACCCAGCACCACTGTCTCCTATCTGCCAGTCTTTTGCATATTTGAAACCTCTTATCATGCTTCACCTGAAACTTTTCCCCAGGCTGCATCACACACACCCCCGGCTCGCTCCCCTCCTCACTTTTGCAGGCAGGGCGGCTGGTGCGCTGCAGCCCCAGGTCTCCCTCCCCAGGAGGGTGCCCAAATATGGCCACAGCGCTCCAGCAAGGCACCACACGTGGCCCCGCATTACTTCATCCTTTGCATATGCAACACACCTATTTATACATTTTAATGGGATGTTTGCCTTCCTCACAACCCCGTGGTGTTATTCCATGTGTGGAGCGTGAGCGCTGCGATCCCCCCCAGCTTGTTTTCCTTCCAGCCCTTCACACTCCCAGCCCTGGAACGTGCATTTGCTCACTCTCACCCTCCTCTGCAGCACCTTCTTTCAGACCTTTCCTCCAATTTATGCCTTTCATCCCAAGCCTGTCTTCTGCAATGCTTGCATGCCTCTCAGCTCCGCATCCCCTCTAAATCCAATGGGCAGACAAACTCCCATCTCTGTCCTCCCCACTGTTTGGGCAATATTGAATTTCCCAAGCTCTGGAAAACTTTCCAGTTCATCCTAGTAACTTTTAACAGCTATTCTTTGACTATCCTATCAGCTGTCAGGGGAGGAAATTAGACTCTATGGTCACAACTTAACTTGGAAAACGTTGGATGTTATTCCTCCCGTGCATTTGCTCCCATATTCACCTGTGCCTTTCTCCCCCTTGCCAAGGAGAGCGGGTGCTTGTCCTCCCTCCACCTTTCAGACTCACCCCATCACCCTGTGGTCTCAAAAGCCATTGCAGACAGTTCCCTCTGCACCCTCAGATGAATTGCATCATTCACAGCTATTGGGAAAGCTGTTACCTGAGCTGTCCTTGCTCTTTTCTCCCCTACTGCAATCTGTGATCTTCCCCTGCTATCACTGATGTTAAAATTTGCTTTCCTGGTTCCAGCTCATCTGTTTAGTGATGACCACAGGAGCTGGAAAGAAAGCAACAAAGCACTTAACCTTCCAGGGATCACCTGTAGCTTTTCCTTGCTGTGCGTGCAAGGGCATATCATTAGTGTATGTGAAAATGGGTTGACTGTCACTCTTGCACCCCCTGCAAGTGGCATCTCAAATATGCACCTACCTGCAAACACTGTTCAGGTGCCCCAGGCCAATGTGCCGTGTCCTCTGTGGGCCTTGGCAGAGCCATCCTAACCAGAGGCACCTGCCAGCAAGGGCAAGGTCCTGCTGGGTGGGCACACTGCTGTAGGAGCAGCTCCAGCGACACTTGGGGAAGCTCGGGGACCAGGCAGGACCAGCAAGGCTGGCACGATGCTGTGGTGTGTAACAGAGCAGCTCTAGTCCAGTACTGTGCCATCACTGGAGCATATTCCCACAGCAGAAAGCAATCCCAGGGAGGACTGAGCCTCACAGCCAGGCTGGCCACATCATCCAGCATCCACCTCTGGAGGCGGCTTTAGACAGGCTCACCTTGATTAACGGAGGCAGCTGGGATTAGCTCCTTTTTAGGAATATTTAAAGACAAACCTCTTTTCCTGGAGGCAGCTGAAGTTAGCCAGAGCTCATGCAGAACGTGTCCATGCACTCACCTTCCTCTGGTTGGAGACAGGCCATGTCCGTGCAGAAACACAGGGCACAGCCCGTTTGCAGCCTCAGAGCCCCGGGCCACACGGAGCAGGCAGCCACGTCCCTGGCACAGGAGTGCCCTGGGAAACCTGGCCACGGCGTTCCTGCCTGGAGTGCTCCAAGCCCACAAGCTTCATGAAAGCCGTTCATTATCAGCGTCTGTACAAAAGAAAAGCCTCCCAGCTTGCGTGTAGGACCAGTTTGAGGGTCAAGTGGTCTCCAGCTTTCAGCCCTTTCGCAGGAACCACTAAGGATCCTCCTGCAGCTGGAAAATGGAAGAGGCTGGACGGAAGGTTGTGCCTGATGACATTCCTACAGGTGACCGGGGCTGTGGGCACCAAGCAGAGCAGGGTCACTGCCCCAGTCCCAGAGGCTGGCTGCAAAACAATGGAGCCCTGCAGCTGAGCAGGGACTTGGGCAACACCCATGGGTGCTAGGAGAGACACCACCAAAGGCAGCGGGTGCGTCAGTGCCGATGCCAGCAGGCAGGACTTTGCTGTTTCCATATCTCAGCAGCCCACTTTGTCCAGACATCAAGGTTCCCGCAGATAGCATCCCACCTGAGCACCCGCAGGCACGATCCCCGGTGCCATCCACTGCCAGTTGATGTGACAGGGACAAGCATGTGCCTGGCGGTCCCTGAGGCTGGGTGGGAGGGAGCAGCATCAGTCCACGCATGGGCACAAGGCACAGTGCAGGGTTATCTGTCAGGAACCACGCACAGCACAGGGGGCGCATCTCCAACTCCAGCATGGAAAAGAAATGACCCTGGGATGGAGCAGGGGCCAGGAAGCCAGGGGTGGGTCTGCAGCACCATGCTGGGGTGCACACTCACCCCGGGGTACACCACAGGTGACACCTTCGCCTGCCAACTTGCTTACATGCTGCGTCACCCCAGGCTGCCCCCTTCCCCCAGCAGCCCCAGCATTTTGTTCTGCAACTCAAAGCCAAGCTTCTTTGGGAGGGAAAGGGGTACAGGTGTTGGGAACCGCGTGTCCCCCAGCTCAGGGGGCTCTTCTGGTGCCATGGGGGAGTTCTGCCAACATGGGCTTCTCTACTGGATAATTTCAAGAGGAGAAACCATGGACAGGCTTTCCAGCCCAGCATCATCTCAGCCAAGGACACACTTACCCAGTCTCCAGCCCAGCCCCCCCTGTGCAGCTCTGGGGGGTGCAGGAGCTGTGTGGCACACAGCTTTTGCTGCACTCTGTGGGTTTTGGATGGGGCTTACCATGAGCATACCTTGAGGAGCTGCACACACACCCCCCGCATCGAGGTGGACTGCAAGAAACACGCAGCAAAGCTGTAGCCTTCGCTCCCGATCCAAGTCACCAAGAAGCACAGGCATGGCAGTGCAGCTACGTCGGCCCAGAAGATAAATTTGGGAGGGAAATCGCATTTCAATCAAATAAAGGAAATGTACTTAGAAGGATTTTATTCAGGATAGTTTGGATTTATTCCTGACAATAGTTCTGGAAGCAGGAGTTTGTGATGGAAGTCTTTGGAGACCAACAATTAGAAAGAGGCAAGTCAAACAGCCAGTGCAAACTTCCATAGGATTACGTATATGATAATTCACAACAAATTGTAGAAGGAGATTTAGGTACAAAACCAAAACCTGAAAAAGCAACGTCATAAATACCTGCCCCGTTTGCCTGCTCAAACAAGGACATGTGCTTTCCCTCAGGTGCTTCCAGGCAGCACGCTCTCCCCAGGGTCTCGGGGGCAAAGAACCTCTTCTTGGCCTCGCAGGACTGGGAACAAGCCCAGGATTCCCACTGCACTCGGCCCAGACAGCCCAAACTGTCTTTTCCAGTGTGTGCTGCTTAATATCTTGTCAGTTGCTATTTTGGGCTTTCTAGATAAGGAGTGTGGTGAACTGTACCCAGAAGCACAAAGCAGAAGAGCTCTCAGGAAGAGCTGCCACCACCAGACCTGAAACAATCCGTCTGTTATTTCTGCACTGGCTGGCACAGCTGAACAGTCTTCAAGACGAGCCCAAACAGACTTGCGGGGCAGAAATGTCACTGGAGGTGCCAAAGGTGAGCTCAGGTATGAGCTCAGAAGAGCAACAGCTCGGGAACAGGTCCAAAAAGCAGTCTGGAGCACGCGGCCACACAGGAGCTGGGGAAAGCAGAGCTCTGACTGCCTGGGTGTTTGGGGGGTCAGGAGCCACAAATTCCCCCAGTTCTCCCAGGCGTACAGCACTGTCTCTGCTCCATGTACCACCAGGCAGGACCAAGCAAAGCAAAGACCTGAAGGCTGTGAGCCTGGAGGAGGAGTGAGACACAGCTACGTGTACTGCAGGGACAGTAACCCAGTCACTATTTCCCCCTCCTGTTTATATCCCACAGCGTCTGTTCTCATCTCACAGCTCCTCAATGACAAGTATCCCAAGTGAGCGTGAGAGGAACAAACAAAACATCTCACAATTAATGGGAGACTGCTTGGGCTTCGTTGCCCCTGCCTTATTCATGCAACATGAGGAACAAGTGAAGCATCTGGAGGAGACCAGAGACCACGTTGCAGAGGAGCCCAGGCTGCCATCCCTCTACCTTGACCCCAGCAGAGTCAGTGCAGGGCTGAGAAAGGACGCTGGGACCACAGCCTGCTGTCACCTACTCCTCCATAAACCCAGAATTTTGCAAATCCTAAGAGCAGGACTCGGTCTCTGCAGTGAATCACTACAGCAGGTTGACTTTGGCCACAACCTGCTTGCAGCCCATGCTGGAATACTCCTTGTCCCCTGTAGTGTAGTAACTGAGCTGACTCGCTAAATTTTCGATGTGCTTCTGGTCAGGATACAGCCCTTCCCTCCTCATTTCCTCTAGGAAGCAGTTTATGACGTGAGTTTTCTCCAGAAGAACAAACGGGATGATGTCTGCAGACTTCCAGAGAGGGTGGGCATCAATCAGTACAGGCTGGATGATGCTGAGCAGTTCTTCAGCTCCCCTTTGCTGATGCAGAAGCTCAGCAGATGCATTCTGGATAACAAACTTAGCTATTTCACCACCTCCTATGTTGCTTATTAAAATGTAGATGGCATTGAGGAACTCATTAGTTTGATTGGGTTCAAAGAATCGGCTGAGAGTATCCAGCAGGACCGGAGACATGAGTTCAACCTCATCCAGAATAAACAATGGTATCTTCTCTTCTATTTCTGCTCTTGTAACCATGTCAGAAATCTTCCGAGACAAATCTATTTCACAAGTAAGAGGAGCCACCCCACTGGGGCAGTGGTGCATAACAAAGTACTGAAGCACAAAGTCATTGTCCATGACAGACCGAAAGTGTTTGGCCAGCAGCCAGCCAACATGACTCTTTCCAACTCCTGTCGGGCCATTTAAAGAGATTACTAGAGGCTTGTTGTGTATGTGGGTAGCCAGATAGTCTTTCAGTAATTCCATAATACTTTCCACAGCAACCTTCTGCCCAAATACTTCCCGGTGCATTGTTTTTTCCAAACCATCTAGGTCATATTTTTGGAGGTTATCATCCAGGTTCTCTATTGCATTGAGAATCTGGAAGAAGATAATGACAATGAGTAAGAGGAGGCAGCGTTTTGCCTTGCTTTTCTCCTCTGTTGGAAGGTATCTTTTTGTTTTATCTGGATACAGGACTATCCTAGATTTTCTGCGGTTCTTTTTCTGCCTGCATTTTTTCATTGCATACTGCTCCACAGATGTGTCAAAGGTAAAGTACCGGGAAGTTTCTAAGCCTGCCTCATTAAAGAAGGACATGGAAGGGCCGTACAGGCTAGTTCGGTTCAAGGAAAGTTGCCTTTGAAGCAGCCTTGTATGGACAAGCTCTGAAGACTTTTCTCGAGAGAGCTCTAAATGCAGGCGGCTTTTCTTTTGCAGCCGGTATCGTCGTCGCAAGCGGATGATTGCCCGCAAGGGAGAAGAAATAGAAGACATTTTCTTTGAAGCAGCAGGGATTTCAGCTTCCAGTACTTCTTCCCCATCGGTTTCATAGCAAGATGCCTCTCCTTTTGCATCACTCTCAGCACAGGGCATTTCCCCTTCTCTGTCACTGTCAGCCCCGGGCATCTCTCCTTCCGCACTGCTCTCAGCACAAGGTGCCTCTTCTTTTGTGTTGGTCTCAGCCCCAGGCATCTCTCCTCCTGCACTGCTCTCCGCACAGGGCACCTCTCCTTCGGTATCGCTCTCCGCACTGGGCACCTCTCCTCCCTCTGCAGCAGAGGACACCTCCCCATCCACCTCAGCAGAGGGCAGCTCTCCATCCATCTCGTCTGGTTCTTACAGCCCATTCACATCATCTTCTTTGGGAAAAGCAAAACAAAGTAAAATCAATTTGTAAGACCAGAAAGTGACCAATAACAGATTAGACAGATATCCCACTTTCTAACAGACAGAACCATTATCTGTAGCAATTGGCAATGGTAAGGTGGCAGTGAGACTTTCAGACCTAAGCTGATTTTCTGGAAGATGCTCTAGATGTGCAAAACTATGGATGAAATTCAGTGTAAATAAATGCAAATTGATGTATATCACAAAACCAATCCTGCCTTCACATATAGAAGGAAATCTCAGAGCTGGCTGAAGCCAGAGCTGGGGAGCCCCCGGCAGACCGACCCATGCTCCGAACTGAGCTTCCCAGTCCTATTTCCTTACATCTGCTGGATTTAAGC
Source organism: Falco biarmicus (assembly GCF_023638135.1). Lineage (NCBI taxonomy): Eukaryota > Metazoa > Chordata > Aves > Falconiformes > Falconidae > Falco > Falco biarmicus. Next base: position 9,681,808 of record NC_079296.1, on the reverse strand, counting down.
AGGACGCAAACCCACCCCTCCGCACCTGCACACGTGCACACACACGTACACACTCCTACAGGAACAGCCACCTGCACAGCTGCTGCGGGGTGTGGGAGCGTGCATGGGAGTAACCTACTATGAAAACGCTCTTGCCACGCAGGTTGTGGTGGCACAGCATCTCCCTGGGGGGATTCTTCCCAGCCGATGGGTATGCCAGGCAGTGCCAGGCACTGCTGGCAGGGGGAGGAGGCGAGGGCAGTGTCCCCAGGCTGCCCCAGGGCAGGAGGCGCTCAAACAGGTTGCAGAGAAGGGGCACAGCTGTGACTAAGCCTGCCAGCAGCACACAGCTGTGGGGAGAGGAGCGGGGCTGCCCCACAGCACCCCGACCCTCCTACCCCCACAGTCCTTCCCTGCCCCGTGTGCCCATGCACTCACACCCCAGACACGTGGCAGATGCTGTGCCGTTCCCACACAAGACCCCGGAGCCACGCAGGAGAGCGCAGGGACGTGAGCATCCCTGGGAATAACCTTCTGGATGGAGAACGCATGGGCAAACCTCAGTCAGTGAACTAGGAAGAAGAGGAGAGGCCATGTTCCAGCAGTGGGATGCGATGACAAGAGGTACGGATTCAGGGGGCAAGCCGCCACAAGAACACAGACCTCCAGCCCTGGATGCAGCCACACGGCGCAGGACCCCGTGCACGACCACCTCCACTTGCCACAGTGCCAGGGACGGATCCATCCCTGCCTGACACGAAGGCAGTGGTGGCAGAAGCTGTGTCATGGTGGGAGGGCATTTCCCCACCGCCTCTGGACTGCGGCAGCGCTGACGCAAGGGACAGTTTGCTGCCGTGACATCGCCAGCCCCGAGAGCAGGAAGGCAGCATGGGCAGAGCAAGGCAAGCCGCCTTCACCAGCTGCCCAGGAAAATCAAGCATAGGTCTGGCTTAAAGCACCACATCCCTAGTGAGGAGGAGGAGGAGGTTCCCGAAAGGTTTGTTATTAACTCGCTTCGGCTCAGCAGGAAGTCACCAACCTGCAAAATGTCACGCTCCAGCGAAGGTTTTACTTCCCCTGCCATGAGGCTGACGCAGGCGGCCGCCCGCCGGCACATAGCGAGCAAAAGGGCGGCCGGGGATGCTGTGTGGGGAGTCACAGGGAAACGCTCCCAGGCGTCTCCTCGCTTCACCCTGCTCCTTCCCCGGCCCCTCCGAAGTGCCGGGACATGCCAAGCAAAGCCTTCACCCCCGCCTCGGGGACAAGCTGACTGCTACTCCATGTGCTGGCAGCCGGCTCCTTGTGGGAAGGAGCTGGGGCCAGCCCAGTGCTAATTGCTGGACGAGCTACTGCTGTGCAGCAATTAGCCCCGAGTACTAATTGCTGACCATTTGCAGGCTTTGGCCGTGCCCAGAGCAAAACCAGTTGGATGAGATTCCTGCAAACAGGCACAGAGACAGCGTTTGGCAGGAGGCCTAGGGGCCCACTGCTACCAGGGATGCCAGGGAGCCCCAGGTTGTCCCCACACCACCCTGGGGTCACACCTTTGCTTCTCTTCATCTTGCACGCTTTGCACTGCTCACACAGTGCCAGAAGGTCCCCAAAAGGCTGGCTGTTCCCGGAGCTGCTGGGAAGCAGCCTGTGCAGCGCAGACTGGCACAGACACAGTCCCCAGGGAGCGGGGACATGGCAGAGCTCAGCCTGGGGCCAGGACAGCCCTCCTGGCTGTAACACACATCAGTGCAAACGCAAGGTGAAGCTCTCTCAGCCCCAAACCCAAGCAGGTATAGAGGGGGCTGATTGAATGCCGGGGGGAAGCTGTGGGAGTTCATGGGAAAAGGCTTAAGGATCAGAAGGACACGGGCAGGGAAATACTAGACATCCCAAACGCTCCCCTGGGGATGCTGCCGGCACACAGCAGGCTGCCATCCCACCCTGCCCCTAGCCCTGGCTGAAGCATGAAGTGGCTCAGCTCCTTGCACCCAGAGCCAGCTCTCTGACCACTGCTGTGTTCGTGCGGGGAAGCTGGTGGAAAACAGCAAGGACTGAGCGCTATTAGCTGGGAGATGCTTAAGACCTTCTTTCCCAAAAGCTGAGAGCCCAAACAGCACATCCATCCCACCAGCATGGGATGCCCAGCCCTCCAGATGAGCCGAGTGAGGCAGGGTGTAGGGACCAAATCCCATCCTCAGCAAGAAATCTGTCCAGTCACGCATATAACAATCCCATTAATACCATGACTCAGTTCCTAATACCTGCTGGTATTTACATAGGACTCAAATTTTGTGAGAGCAGCCCCCGCTTGCTCAACACCAGACTGGGGCCAGGGCAGGCAGCTGTGCTAGCCCAGCAGCGCTGCCAGCCTGCAGAGATGGGCATTCAGCAGCTTAATTAGATGTTTGGCAAAAACGATAGGAAAAAGAACCCGGCCATGCAGCCTGCAGCATCACAAGTGCTTGTGCAAACACCGTTAGTTGCTGCTCTGCGCCCGCTCCGGCCGCACGGCAGGAAGGCTTGCTTTTAGCTCTGCTGAGAAACCTCCAGCCTTCCTCCTTCAGCTCTTCCCCAACATTTGCCTTTGTGCATGACCCTGCTCCTGCCAAAACAAGGTTTCCACAACAGACCAGCCTGTGCAGCAGTCAGAGGCAGCTGGGAGGGAACTGGGACAGGACTGGGGAGGGGCAGCCCCCGGGCAGATGATGTTCATGGGTAGACAGTGCCCAGTTTGCAGGAGACATGGGCTGACAGCAGCCAGAGAAACGTGTCCCCAGTTAAAGTGCCGGCTGCTGAATCCCAAGGATGGCGTCGGAGAGGAGGGAGCTGCCCCCCAGACTCAGGCTCTTTGGGTTAGCAAAGGTGCTGGGAAAAGGGAATAGCTGGAAAATTCCAAAAGCTGATCCCCCATCCCAGCTGAAATCCAACCCCATCTGACCAAAACTGAACATTTACAGGGGGCATGTGGAGCAAAACAGCCCCTGGCAGCAGGGGCTGTGGATTGAAGGGTTTCCGTGGCTGGGAGCAAAAATCCTGGCTGCTGGCAGAGTCCAGCACGGCCCCGGTGCAGGGCACAGCCCTGGCACTCCGCATTGCAGCTCCCCACAAACACTGCTCAGAAACAAGCTGAGACACATGGTTTGCTTCACGGCTTGAGCTCGGGGTCTACAGGCACTCACCCTCCCCAAAAACCCAGCACAAAGGTGACAGCCAAGCAATGCAAAAGCCACCCGTGTTGCCCCGAGAGCCTGCTCGCCACCAAGCCCTGCCAGCCTCCCTCCCAGCTCAAACATTTTACCAAGCTCCAAAGACCGAGACCAATTGGGAAGGGCAGCAAGCGCAGGGAAAGAGCCTGGAGCATCCAAAACCGGCAGGAACAGGAGGGTCCCCACAAAACTGGGGTGTTTTTTGGTGGGAAGGGTCCATTGGGACCAGCAGGAGGTGGTGGTGGGGATGGAGCTTGAAGTGGCCGAAGCCGAGGGGTGCCCTGGTGACCCTCCACGGGGTGGGGGACAGGATGGGGGAGCCGAACCAAGCGCAGTTACCCACAGCGTCTTCCTTGAGGCCGACTGCCGGCGTTCCTCTTCGGCTGCCGAGCCCAGCCCCCGGCCTTGGACAGGCCAGCTGCTCCTCTGGCCCCCCTTATCCGTATAAAAACCCAACCGCAGAGAGGAAATGGTGAGGAGGAGTGGCTGGCAGCGGCACTTCCTTCTCCCCGTCTTCTCTCCCCTCTCTTGCTCAAAGCCCTCCTCGGTGGCTGCCGTCACGGTGGCATCGTGCAAAGAAACACGAATCCCAGGTGTCCGCAGCAGGATGGGGATGGGGCAGCGGGATGAGCTCATCACCCGCGCAGCCTCGAAAGCCCAAAGTTCAGGCAAAACATCCCCACCCTCTGTGGTGTAATTAGCTGGGAGCCCGTCACCAACAAAGGTCGAAGCGGTGATGCTTTGGGAGGTTATCGGGGCTGTCCCAGAGCTGGTGCAGCTTGGGGATGAGGGACCTTGTCAGCAGGGAAAACAGGGAGGGCAGAAAATTAAGTGAATCTGGGGAAAAAATGGTGAGTCCATAAATAAACAGTGAGTCTGGAAAAAAACAGCAAGTCCAGAGGAGTTATTTGTCTGTCCCTGGGCAAGCTCCTGCACCACAGCAGCTCCTCTGCCCCAGCCACCCCAACCCTGCGGTGGCTTTTGGCCCCTTGGCAGCCCCCAGCCCCACGGCAGCGGGACATGGGGGTGGCCGGGCCAGGCCGCACAGCTGCTGCAGGACTGACCTCTGCCAGGGACGGCGCGGGCACCCCGAGCCCTCGCTGCACAAAAACTCCCCGGGGAAAAACCACTTACTTCTTCCACCAGCTGCATTGTGAGGAGGAGGAAGCAGCGGAGTTTTTTCTGTACCTGGCAGTGCAAGGGCTCATCACAGCAGCTCCGCCTCGCCTCCACCTGCAGCTCAGCTTTCCTTTAGCCCTAATGAACCTGCCCCGACACCTCCCACCTGCACTTGCACAATCCGGCCAAAGCTTTTCTCCCAAAAAGCAAGCCCATTTGGCAAAGCCAGAGCAGCAATGCCACCTCTTGCCAGTCTTTCAAGCTCCTATTGTTGGATAAACCCCCAGCTGGAACCCGCTCCCTGTGAGAACAGCTGCCCAGGGCTAAAAATAAAGAAAAAAACCCACCAATTTGGGGTGTTTTGGATCATCGCAGTGCAGATCCCACCCTGGCTGTGATACATATCAAGGTCCCAGCATCTCCGTGGGAAGGGGATGCTCCGAGCAGGATCCCTGCAGCCCAGACATGCAAAGTCTCCCTGACCCTGTGCTGGGTGGCCGGACGTGCCTCCACTGTGGCAAGGGAAGATTTGCCTAACAAATCCTTGCAAATGTGGGGATTTGTGTCACGAAGGCAGAGGAGCTCAGCTGCAGGACAGCCACTGGCATGGAAAAGCTGGGAGCTGCTCTCTGGGTTGGGAAGCCCGGCAGGGCTGACCCCAAGCTGGAGGTCCCCTCCGGAGGAGCTTGGGCAGGGATTTCAGGAGTAGCCATGAAAATAAATGTTTTTCTGGCTAATTCAGATTTTTGTGAAGGAAGATATTCCCACAAGCAGCATGGTTGAAAACCATTTAAGAAAAAGAAAAGCAATGCCCCCCCAAGCAATCAGAGGAGCAAGAAGCTCCCAGCCACCACCCAAGGGCCGTGAGCAAACCCTAACAGCCCAGAAAAAAATTTATTGCTGAAACTGGGAAGGAGCGTGAGCCATCCCCAGCGCCCCTTGGGCAGCTGGGGGGGGGGCATGGGGGGCAAGCAGCCTCGGAAATGCAGCAGGAAGGCAAGGGAGAGTGGAAGCAGGGCTCGAAGCAATGCTTCCAGGGATGCTTACCCTGCCTGGGAAATGGCATTGCTAAACCCCTCCCCAGCTGTGGGGACAGAGAGCTGGCGGGGGCCATGGCCAGAGCAGACGGTGACAAGCTCTTGGTTACAGTGGGGACGTGGGAGCAACCTGTGTGGGACCCTGGTGGTGCTGGGGGAGCTCGATGGCACGTGGGGACCTCAGCGGGGCAGCGTGGCCACCACCAGCCTGTGCCGGGGGCCACACACAGCCATGGGGTGCCCGTGCAGGTGACAGGTGATGGATGCAGGGTGCTGCAGGGCTGGCGCTGGCAGCTGGGGATGCTGTCCTGGTGCCAACGCTAACCAGCCTCCCAAATCCTTGGCTCAGTCTGGGGTGGCTGCCAAGAAAGCCAGGGGGGCACCTGGGGGGAGCGGGAGGACGGGGCAGGGGCATCACTGGCACCAAGAGGTGTCCCATGTGGGGACATCCCTCCAGTGTGACCCATCGGGCAGGCAGGGAGAAGGGGGACAGGACTGTAGAAACTGGCTGCTGCTGGTGTTCCTGGCCAAAATACCTCCTCGTGCTGCTGCTGCCCCTGCCGCGGCCCTGGTGTGGGGGCCGCATCCCCCCCAGGGGGCTTTGGGGACCTCTGGCACCCCAAAGTAGAGGGAACAAGCTGCCGTGCCATGGGGAGGGGACATCCTGGGGGGGCAGGCACATGTTGGCATGGTGACAATGCAACGGGGGGCGTCTGTATGTGGGGGACAACATAGTGGGGTGGGTGCTGTGTGGGGAGCAATGCAATGGGGGAGCAGTGCCTGGGGGGACCCCCACATGCAATGGAGTGGGCTGTGTACATGGGGGGGCTGTGCAATGGCGGGGACATGCACAGGCAGGGTGGCAGTGGCAGGGGGGTGCAGGGGGACAATGCAGCTATGGGGGAGGGGCACCCCTGTGCACTGGGGCCATGCACCCGGGGGGCTGTATGCATGCAATGGGGCAGCGCGATGGGGTAGGTCTGTACAGTGCAGCGGTGGGGGGGGGGGTTGGGGCCCTCTCTCCTGCCAACCCCAGTCCCCTCCACTCACCTTGGGGCCACAAGCCCTGTCCCGTGTCCCTGCCGGTGCCGGAGCCCCGCGCCGGGCCCCAGGCAGGGAGGAAATGGTGGCTGGGGATCGGGCCGAGCGGCTGCGGGGCCACGGCCCTTCATGCAGCCACGAACGCAAATCCTGCGCAAACACAGCCTCTCCCACAGCTCTGCCCCACCACGGCGCACCTCGGGGGGAAAAGGGGCAAGAAAGCCCCGGGGACAGGGGAACGGCCACCTCCGAGCCAAGATTGTGGTACCAGTTACCAACCTGTACCCACTGGTTTGGGTACCCACGGGTGACGGGCACCCCCCGATACTGGTACCCACCAGAAAGCGTCGCCGGAGGTTGGGGCGCCTGCATGGTCCCTTGCTGCTGGGCACCAACTTAGAGACAATGTTAGGGTTTTCCTGCATATTTTTTTTGGCACATCGCCTGTGTAGCCAAAATACCTCCAGGGCTGATGAGCAGCAGCTGCATCCCTGACACGTGCACCCCAAGCCCCTCTGCTCCCCTGGGAAGTCAGAACAAGGTGAACGAACCCCCGCAGGGCCAGCAGGTCCCTTTGCAGGGAAGCTATGGGTGCCCACATCCCAGAACAGATCCAGGGTGAGCACCAGCAGCTCCAGGACGGAGGGTCCCACACCCACAGTGCTGGCCTTGCCTGGAGAAACTTTGCAAAAAAGGAGGAAATCCATCAAAAAAAGCAGCTAAAGGCCGCCAAAAAGGTCTCGGGCTTGGAACTGCCAGGAAAACGGATGTAGAGATCAGAAATACACCCCATGGATGCAAAGCTTGGAGCAGGCAGGGAGCAGGCAGGTGGCCCTGAAACCAAGTGAGAGAAGGGGAAATGGCACCAGGGTGAGGACACAGAAACCCCTGAGCAGCCCCACAGACCCCAAACTCAGAGCCAGCCCTCCCTGCAGCCCCCCAAAAAGAATAAAAGTTAAAATAAAATAATCTGATCCATGGTAGGCAGCAGCTTCCTTGCATGGGGCTTCCCAAGCAGCTGGCAGGCAGCATCCCCTGGGAGCACCACGTGCAGGATCCAGCCCCGCAGCATCATTTCCAGAGCCACATGTCCTTCTTCTGAGCATTGAGCCGCCACACTAGCGATGGCCTGGGCTGTTGGATGTTTTTTTTCCTTTTATATCACCCACCTTGCGTTGATCTGCCCTGAATCCTCTACCGCTGCTCCAGCCCCTCACTTCCACGGGGCTTCTCCACACCGCCAGCCCTCCTGCATCCTAAACCTGGCGGCGTATCAGCAAGAAGCAAGGTCCCTCAGCGTCAAACCGGCAGCAGATCAGCAATTCCCCGGGCAGGATGCCGTCCCAGAGCCGTGGAGCCAGACCCTGCGCTCTTCCCAATCTCACCCCTCGCAAAGAATTCCAGCCTTCATAAGCAGCCCTGCTTTAACACATCCTAAATAACCCAAACAGTTTATCTGTGGGCCGGGGAATGTCCCCTGTAGGGACGCCGCATCCTGCTTAGGTTATCATGGCCCTTCTAAACAGTTTATAAATAGACCACGGCAAATGAGGGCGACTGCTCTTTTTGAAGGAAAGTGTGGAATTTTATCTAATTTATTTTTTTTAAAGCCACTCAAGGGGCGCTGGTCCAGATGACAGCGTCTAACCCCCAATTTAAATCCGCTGCTGCTTCCTCCTCCAGCTGAGCTCCATCCCCACCTCAGTAAAACCATTAAAAAAGGGGAAAATACAACGAAAGATGGGCTTGGCAGCTTCGCCCCCTCATGTGCTGGCCTCGGTGAAGGCTGCGGTCAAGCCGTGAGGCGCCGGCTGGGCTCAGTGCCAGGGCGGCAATGGGAAGGGTGCTGGGTGGGCAAGCGGAGAGGGCAGGGACCTGTGGCACACACGGCTGCACCTCGGAGGCTTCGTGTTCACACTGCTTCTTCCCTTGGGAAAAAAGTAGAAAATATGGGGAGAAAAATGGAAAACTTGGGAAGTAATTTGGTGAAGATGGAGAGCAGCGAGTGCCCGCAGCCACTCCTCTGCGGCGGGTGGGACAGCCACCTACGCGGCGTCCCGCAGTCAGCGTCCCCCCGGTGCCATAAATGTTGACTCATTTCACAAGCGGCAATCAGGGAGAATCATTGTGACACGCTCCCCCATAAAGGGGTGTCCACAGGAAGGATTTATGCCATGCAACAAGGGCGTTGGTAAAACACCCCAGAGGAACTGAAGCCATTTCCAAGCATCTAAGGAGTAAAGAAATGGGGTTTTCCGTGCATTTGAGCGATAGTTTTTTTTTTCTTTCCTCTAAAAGTGGAAGCGATTTGCAAAAGTGAGGGACCTGGGGCAGGGCTTTGCCCTGGGCAGGGCTTTGCCCCAGCCAGCACATGTAGCTCTAGCTGGAAGCGATGCAGCTGCATGGCAAATGGCACAGGGAAGAGCACAAAGCCCTTACTTCTCCCCAGCTTCCTCTGTTCAGGCTGAAAAATTGCCTTTCCAGCTTGTTTCAATTAATTTTAAGGCTTTTACATTCCACAAAAGCTAAAGTGTTCATTAAACCAAATTTTTTCCTATTCTAATACTTTGAAAAGACCATGCTCAGCTGGTGGCTCCAGCTCAGCCACGCCAGGACCTTCCGTGGGGAGGGAAACAACTCCGGGTCCCCTCCGCAGCAGAGACACTCGCCCTCCCGCTCAGAATGGCCAAACTCATCACATCCCACAGGGGCAGCATCAAGGCAGCTGGGAAAAGTCAGGGCAGGAAAGGTGCTCATCCCATCCCTTCCCCACCCTGACCCCCCCAGCACCGGCAGAGCTTTGGGCACGGTGGGGAGGGCTGGATGTGCCCCACATCTCATCACGGGGAGGCTGGGAGCGCTGCCGGGGATGGGGTATGGCTAGGGCACACTCACTGCGCCGCAGCAGCCTGCCTTGCGGGGTGAGGAATATATCCACCTGTGCTCATAGATAAAGAAATATTTTTGCATCTACAAGCACAGCAGAACTGGCCAGGGCCCTGGCGTCACTCACAGCCACCATCCCTGCCCCAGCAGCCGGCCCTGCCTGCACCAGTGGCCAGGGACAGCCCTGGCTGCCAGCAGCCCCGCTGCAATGCTGGTGGTTCCTTTGATCTCAAAAGATCAAAAAGAGCCATTTGCCCACGCCGTCGCAGCCGCAGCGTGCCCAGACATTCAATGGACAGCCACGAAGCGTGGAGTGGGACGTGCCATGGCACACCCCGCGCAGCTCCAGCTCCTGTGGCTGGCAGACACTGACCCTGCGGCTGCCTGCCTTTCCAGATACTTCCACATGCTCAAACAGTTTTCTTTCCTGAAAGAGTAAAACAAAACAAGAGAAGCTGCCAAACGCAGCCCTGGGGCTCTGCACCTGCAGCACATACAGAGAAGAGGATTCCTCAAGGGATATCTGCACAGGCTGCCCATGTCTTCCTCCATCTCGCCTTCCCATGGCAAGAAGTTTTGGATGGAGCCCAGACACTTCTGGGCTGCTTTGATTTATTTAGTGGCAGGTGAGCGTCAACAAGGCTGTATGTTAAATAGGAGTTGCTTTCCGTGTTCCACGGGCCTCTCGTGCACCTGGACGCACAGCAGTGCAGCCGGGGTTACAGGCTGCTCCGGAGGTTCAAGCGTGGCCCTTTGGGACCTCAGTTCCAGCAGCTGCAGTGCCCGCGGGCTGGCACACAGGAGCCAGCAGAGGAGGGGGAAGGCTCCTGGAGCCGTGGACACTCATTCTTTGCTCCACAGAAAGCAAGTGGTTATTAAAAGCCAGATTTCCCCAGCACATTCCTCCCAAGGAGCAAAACCCACCTGGGAAGCAGGACCACGGAAGCCTGAACGGTAGCAAACGGAGACAGGATTGCCATCCCCAAACCCACTGCCTGATCCCCAGGCTGGGGCGCGATGCTTAACCAGCGGAGCTCAGGCGCTATCCCACCCGACCCCCTCCTTCATCTCAGTGGTGCCGGGGCCTCTGGAGCTCACCAAGACAACGCACCCTTGAGGGCAGCCGCTGTGGCTCCCTGCCACAGTGAAGCAATCCCACCGCTGCCAGAACCCACTTACTTCTCCGCTGGGACTGAACAGCTTGCCCTGAAGAACTGCTACGCCTCCTCCATCCAAAGCGTTCTTCATCCCACAAAACGATCGTGCCCCACAGTTTAGGAGTCCCAAGCAAGGGTGAGCGGATCCTGCATCTTCCTCCCATGTCAGCCACAGGAGATGGCACAAACACTTGCTTTTGTGCAGGGTCTCGCTCATCACAGCCAGCTGCAGGATGCTGCTTTAGCCGCACACAGAGACCCAGACAGCAAGTGGAGCCAACAGCCCCCCTCCCAAAACCTCCCGGGACCACAGACGGAGACCCGATGAGGGGGAGACAGTGCCTGGCGGGCTGAGAGGAAAGAAAAAGAGTTGGTACCGTCTGAGAAAAGACGACTGCTGGCTTTTATTGCCCAGTGAAGTGGGCTCAGACACTCACGTACCGGAGGAAAAGCACCGTGGGGAGCAGGCCCAGACCCAGCAGTTGTGGGCGCACAGCCCAGGCTGCTGCTGAGCTGTCTCCGTGTGGAAAAGGACACCCGCTTTGGGGAAGAGGGCACAGAAAACCCCCAGAGCAGAGGAACTTCCCAGCAGGGTGCAGAGATCTGGGTGGCACGCAGGAACCCAGCACAGGCACAGAGAAGTGACACCGAGGGGAAGGCAGGGACGCTCGCAGTCTAGTTGCAGTTCTTGGGAAGGCGATAGACACTGCCTGAGTAGATCAGCTGCTGGTCCCGCACCTTCTTGTGCAGGAAACCCTGCAGCTCTTGTAGATCGATCTCGGTAACCACCGGGCCTGTCATCACAAACATCTTCAGCATGCTGTGAATCCTCTCCAAGGACAGGCTCTCGAGGTTGGTCAGCATGGCCTGGATGTACGTCCAAAACAGCTGCGGGGGGACACGCGAGCAACAGTAAATCACGCTGGCATCTGCACCGTGAAGAAAAGGGGAGCTTGAGCATCCCCCATCCCAAAAGCGGAGCAGGGCTGTAGTAGGTGGCTGTGAGCTCTGCTCTCAGCCAGGAGCATGCGGCCTTTCAAGAGGACACATCCCAGAACAGGACACCCAGCCAGAAAGCAGGATTTGACGTGCAGCCCGTGCATGACCCTCAGTGGATAAACACCAGTATGACACCTGCGTGTTGCCCAGCGGCACAACACGCGCACATGACACACGGGTAGGAAAAGCACTGGAAGCGCCCAGGAACCACAACGCAGAGAAGGCAAAGGTCCAGCTGTTAGTGCCGGGGCAGCCTTTTTGGCAGCCTAAGTGCCATGAAGCCCCGCTTGGGGGAATCCAAGAAAGTTACGGCTGCTTTTAAATAGGAAATCCTGTCTCAGAGGTTTTCTTTATTTACACTGAGAAAACAGAGGTCGAGATACCCAAATGGCTGCGTGGCTCAGCAGCCGGGCACTTCCCTGGAGGGAAGGCTGTGATCCAGCCCCTGCACCAGTGAGCGTTTACCAAGAGACAGCCCCTTCCAACACACGTCAGGCTGCACTGAGCCACCTGCAGGGGAAAATGCAAATCCAAAGCGCAAACTGAAGCCCTCGTCTCAATCGGATTCCCCAAAACCAAAAGCTCGGGATGTTTGCATTGTCCCGCCGGCTTCGCAAGCAGCCGAGACGCACAAGCGCGTACCTGCAGCTCTTCCTCTTTCTGGTCAGCCTGTGAGGCCATGGCAGAGTCCCCCTCCTCGTCGCTGTCTATCAGAACGACCTTCTCCACCTGGTCCTTCTGCTCCTCCTCAATCACAGTGAAGATGCCTTGCGGCTCTTCGCGCAGGACGCCCTGCTGCAGCCACAGCGTCATCTTACGCTTCAGCGACGTCACGGGCACCTTGAGCACTTCGCTCAGCTCCGTCAGCGTCCACGTACCTGCAGACCCCACGGATCTCAGAGAAGAGAGCGGGACACCTGCCCACCCAGCCCCAGCAGCCACGACTCGGTGAGAGGACGGGGACGGCTGGGAGCCAGTGCCAGCAGCAAGCAGCTGTGTGCAGGGGCTGCCTGGCCGCGGAGCGGGTGCTGAGCTGCGGCCCTGCTCCGTGCCGTCTCCGAGGGTGGCTGGGGACCTGCTGAGCCCTCTGGTAGGTCCAAGCCCACGAGCCAGGTCTTGGTGCCGCTGCCAGAGCTCTCAGAGCCTCCAGCCACCCCCCTAACATGGCCCTCCCACCCAGCCATGCGAAGCACACAGACACGAGGGGTTGACACCGAGTCTCTGCCGCAGCACTCACTCTTGGTCTGGAAGTGCAAAATGATGGCAGCGTGCACGGGGGACACGGACAGGGAGAGGGTGCGATCCGCCAGCTCCACGTCCAAGTCCACCAGGCCCAGGTGGTACTTCCAGTTCAGGGTCCTCATGGCCTGCAAAAGGGGGAAGCAGCCGCTCACGGCACATCTGCCAACAGGAGCCACTAAGCGCTGCGTTACTGCAAACGCCCCTCTGCCACCAGGGCCAGCTGCACCCCCAGGCCCCTGCCAGATGCTGAAGCTGCTCCCCTCCTCACACGTCGCCCAGCACTGCCACCAGCCAGCCCCCACCCCATCATGGGAAACATCCTCCTCGGCACAAGTTGTCATCCAGACCTGGCAGGGTAAGCACAGGCTGAGGAAACACTGGAAGACCAAACGGGCTGCCCAGGACAAACTCCTATGGGAAAGAAAGATTCCTCTGGGGCAGCATTTCCTCGGAACACACGCCATCTCTTCTCATACTGCTGTGAAAACAGCCCTGCTTGCTTTGAAGGCCGAGGAAAACTCTCTTCCCTAATTGCCATCACCACAACGACCCAGGCACCCCATAAAGAGAAACCCCCCCCATTAGGCAACAGCTGAGCTGGGGCAGCTGTAACCCCCGATTCAAAGCTGAAGGACTGCGCGATTCCACCGTAACAGCACGGGTGTACCAGCAGCCAAAATCCAAGGGATGTTAAAGCAGACTTTGCACAGACCACGCCATGTAACAAAGTCTCAACAGCATACATGGTTTTGAAGGAGGGTTAAAGGTGCCTCACCTTTAATTTCTCATACTTCTTGGAATAGGCTTCCATGGCTTCCTTGACCTTCTCTGGAAGCTCCAGCTTCTCCTCTTTCAGCAGCGGCCAGAACTCACTTGACAGGATAACAGCAACAAGGCTGAACGGTGGCCTCTCCTCCTCTGGAAGCTTCTCTTCCTCATCACGAATGTTGGCATTAATGCGTCGTGAGTCAGCCATATCCTGGAAAAGGCACAGGAAGCTAAGGCAGCTCCTTCTCTTCCAAGTCAGTGCTAACCCTTACTAAAGGGGAAGCTTAAACAAGGGGACTAGCATCGTCTCCAAATGACGATGGGGACACTGGAAAGGACAAGGTCATGTGTGTCTGCATCAAAGTCTGCTGCACACTCAGAAACAGTCGTGGGGAGGCTGAGAAAGGGCTTGTTCCACTCAACACTAGCCTGGAGTCCCTCCAGAACTGTGCTTCCTACAGTGCTCCAAGTGAATTAAACGCCAGAGTCCCAGCCCCACAGGAGCTGGAGGAGCCCAGCTCTTCACTGCTGGAATACTGCACGGCAGGAAGAGCAGGAGAGACAACAGCACCAGAGCCACCATTCCTCAGAGGTGACAACCCAACCCAAAGGGCTTAAAAAGCAGACAAGATTTTGAACACACTTCTGCCTCTCACACACCAGCCCCCTCACAGGGATTTTGGGAACCCCGCTTTCCTAGAAAACCCTTTTGGGGTCCCTCCTCAAGTCCCTCCTCTTTCACAATGGGTTCAAACACCCAGGACTTGAATTTAAAAAGTAAACCCCATACTTTTAACATGACTTCACAATAGTGCATCTGAGCTTCACCAAACCGCAGCTTCAGCAGCTCCACGTTGCGGATTTCCCTGGTAAGAGAAACACCAGATCAGACACAGGTCCCTCAGAGAGGCGGGTCTGGCTTGGCCTCTGCCGCCTGCAACGCAGCCAAAACAGGTAGCTTCTAGCACAAGGGTGCTCCTCCTAGGAAGCCTTGCAAGGTGTCACCTACATGCTGCCCGATCAGTGCAAGCCAAGTGCAGGATGGAGCAGGGTGCAGCTTGAGAAGAGGTGAGCACGTGAAATTCCACATGCAGACCCAGAGCTGCAGAGGAAATGGCCAAAGACGAACAGCTGCTCATAGGACCACAACTGAAGCAACCTTCACCAGGTGATTCTACCATGGAAAGCGACGAGGCTGGGCACCTGCACCTCACCTCTCAGCGTTGTAGTTGAACTGATGGAGCAGCCGGTCAGCCAGAAGCGTGCGGTATTCGTTGATAAACAGGTCCTTGCTGCCATAGATGCTCACCAGCAGGCTGATGATGTCCGAGGACCGACGCTTGGAACTGGATTTTCCTAGCGAGGTCAAGCAGACGACAGTGCCAGACTATCAGAGACCTGCCCCAGCTCAGCTCAGCTCTAGAGGATGAGCAAATGAGCTGCTCAAGACTTCTGGTCCTGGCACCTAACCTGGATCCGCGTCAACGGGGTCAGGAACCCAGTCCCCCGGTTCTGAGATGTCATCGTCACTCTCCTGGCCGTTCTCCAGGGTCACCGGGTCAGCTTTCGAGAGCTCGTTGGCAAGATCGGAGCCCTCCGCATCCCCTGTGAGACCGGCCACAATCTTCCGCACCGTGTCTTCCCGAGTCCTGCCCACAGGCAAGAGAAACAGAGCGAGTGAAGGGCAGGGAGAGGGGATGCCCACGACCGCCCCGCCAGCCTCCTACCTCAGATACTTCCTGATGGGCTCGCAGGCCACCTCCAGGATAACCATGGAGGGGTCAAGCTCCCGCAGTGCCTTGATGGCCGAGATATACAGAGTGATGATGTCGGACGTGTTGACTCCTGCAGGAGAGGGGCACAGGGACTCACAGTCACAGAGCACAGGCAGCTTGGGTGCAGGGAGCCTGGATGCTCCAAGCCCTCTGCTCCACCTGACAAAGCTAAACTTCCCGCTCAGCTCCTCACCCCTTTGAAAACGAGGCAGAAAGATCTAAGCAGCTCCTGCTGCCCGGGCACACCCGAATGTGCACAGCCTGACCGCCTCCCCCTCATCAAACACAAAGCCAGATGAGGGGTCCCACCAGATCCCCATTCATGCCCAGGCTCCCCACAGTGTTACGGCACACGCGGGGATGTTGTACCCACCAGGGTGCAGAAGTCGCGTTTCCAGAGCGCTTTTCAGGGAGCTGAGCAGCTGATGCCTCTGATTAGTCCTTTCCAGGCAGAACTTGAGGTCCTCCACAGCAGGCTTGGACTCTGGGAAATCTACAAACCAAGGCACCATTAGAAGCAGCCCCACGCTCCAGGGGAAGGCAAGAGGAGACAGCGCGGTACCGCAGGAGAGGAAGGCCGAGCTATCGTGCATCCAGCCAAGTCCGAGTGACTGAATGGCTCAAAGCTACCTCGAATAATGCTGAAGAGCTCTTCGATGCGCATGCTGGCGTAGCTGTGGTAGAAGAACCTTTGGACGTGGCACCGCCAGCGCTTCAAGGTGCTGCTAGCCTCTGCAGAGGAACGTGCCAAGGGACCGTCTTGCAGAAAAACCCTGCTGAGCCAGCCGATCACTTTCTCAATCCACTGCACAAGGACAGGGGGAGCACAGAGATGGTGATCACCACAGCTGGATGCACAGCTGTGTCCCACACTTCACCTATCAACAGGCAGATGAATGAGCAAACTGCCCGCCACACCGGCTGTGACTGTGACACATTTCGGTGATTCCTGAAAGCCGTCAAGAGCAAGCAAGCCACCCCAAGGACCCACCATCAACCAAAATCAGGCACTTGAAACCAAGACCTCAAATACCAGCTGAGCTCATTTTTAATTATCTACTCCACCAAGGACGCACTGAAGAAATGCACACGTTCTGACTGTTACAACGGCAGACAGGACAAACCTGACAACTACACAACACCTGGGCATCAACCTGGGCAAGACTGTGGAAAGCTGATAACGCATGCTGAAGGAGAAAAGGAAAGGACTATAAATGACGCAAAGTCAATTCTAAGGAATACAATCATTACCAAACCAACCCATTCTTTCCTGTGAGGTTATCTTCTCTGAGCGCTCCTGTCACAGTCTGATTATCAACTGACTCTCCAGACCACTGCTGATGAGTCTCTCACTTGTACTTTTAGCAAGCTGTTTCTCAGACTTCTCCTGTTTTGCCGGTAGCTTTGCCAGGCTTATGCTTTTTGCCTTAAAATTCTCTCTTCCTAGTTCTGACACGCTCCAGCGTCCTGTGGCCAAACACGCTGCCCTTCCCAAAGGGATGGGAGCAAGGGCACCTTCAGTTACGTCTGACAAGCCGAACGCGGTTGCATTTTCCCTGCTGCCCTTAAAATGTCCTCAAACAATCTCCAGGTCACCCAAAAGCCTTTCTTTCACACAAGCTCCAGCAAAGAAAGGGCTGCACACCAACTAAAGGGGAGCAAATACAAAATGACTGCCGATGTTTGCACACGACAGAAATAGCCGACGCGGCAAACAGCAAGGAAACTGGGGCAACCACCGAGAGCCGCCTGGTTTGCACGGCAACCTCACTTCACACATTGTGCTTCCACACAGGCAAAGGCAAGGTCACGCCTCCAGGAACAAAGAGCGCAGGGCAACCTGCGGAGCCAGGGCTGGATCCTGCAAGAGCCATAACCCGGAGACCAATTTTATTTGAAGGCCACACTGGGTACGCTGACCAACACAAACTTGGTTTAAGGCAGCAGCAAAACAACCAGGTCGTCGCAAGGAAGGATTCTAATTCTGTGTATGGCCCACCAGTGAGATCAATGCCAGACCATCGTCTCACTTTCCCGATGCCTGTTTTAAATGGGTGCTGAAAAATCGGGAAGAGGACAGAAAACGGCCACACAAATTCTAACGATGGGCCCACCTACGCAGAAGGAGGGTCCTCTGCAGGCCAGGTGGCACTGCACGCTCTCGTAGCTTGTCAAACGGAATCACAGAAATTCCTGCTATGGCCCTCACCGGGTGAAACACACGGGTCCGTCACGCACGGGCCAGAGCAAACCGTCCCCTCCAGCATAAACCAAAACTGAGAGTTGTAACCACCTCTTCTGCCAAGGGCGCTGGGAGTCGCAGCCCAGGACCAAGGGGTTTTGAGGTGGAATCTGCTTTTAGCCAGAGCTGCTAAAGCACCAACAGCAGCAGCTGCTCATCTCCAAAGGAAGGGCCCTTGCCGCCCGCACGCCTGCCTTACCTCCTGGAACTCATTCAGGAAGGAGCGCTCGTACTCCCCCCTGCATCGCTGCTCCATCCTCTCTTCTATCATCCTGTGCAAGATGGTTGTGACCGCATCGGCGCTCACTCTCTCCAGCAAATGCAGTCGGCGGCTACGGAGACAATGCACCGTGTATGGAACCAAAGGCACAAGCAAGTACAGACAGCCCCGCTACCCAAAGGCACCTTCCGCCCCGGACACGCCACAGATGCAGGCCTCAGTGCAAATGCTCTGACACACAGACGCACTGCGTGTATAGCATATGACGTGACTGCTACCCCATCTTCCTTAGGAACGTGACTTTCTGGCTATCAAAAGCTTTTCCATGTAGAAAAGTTTGCCCCGTTTTGGACAGGTGGCTTTAGCGCAAGAGGAAGGCATTGTCGTATCGAGGGAGAAGAACTTTCTCTCTAAAGATCTCCTCCTGTTCAACCACCAGTCGTCAGCCACCTGCAGACACCCTGCGTCAGGTTCTCTACCCATCACTGTGACCCGGCCCGACCTCACGCGCAACTCCTCCCATCTCCAGAAATGAAGAAAACCCGCCACTGCTCCCCGTCCAGACCGCCTGGTCCTGGCGAGTGACAGCCACCACCCCGTAAGCATACGTACAGGATGTCGTTGAGCTGCTGAAACTGCTCCATGGCTTTGGGGCACCAGCACTGCTCCCTCTTGCTGCTGCACCCTGCGCAGAGCGCGCTGTCTCCGCCGCCCTCCTCCGGATCACTGTCCTCGCTCATGCTGCTCTCACGCTCGCTCCTTCCCTCTTCTCCTTTCTTCCACTGCCGCATGTATATCCTGAACGTGCGGCCGTAGAACTGCTGGATCATCTCCTGGAAGGATTTGGTCGTGGAGAAGAAGAGGATCGCCTTGAACATGGTGTAGACCTTCTCCTGCAGCGTCTGGGCACCCGTCCCCAGCAGCAAGCCCGCCTCGGTCCACCTCTCCAGGAGCTCCAGGCTGTTCAGGTAGGGGTCCAGGCGCCTCCTGAGGAGACCAAACGCGTCCAGGAGGAGCGAGGAGCACTGGGGCTCCTCAGCCGTGTTCTCATGCTGGCCGATGCCATTCCAGAACTCGGGAGCTATGTTTGCCTGAAGGTCCATCTGCAGCACCTCGACGAACCACTCCTCCACCACCGAGTGCAAGTCGTAACGCCGCAGGACGTCCAGGGCTGCCCGCAGCTCCGCATCCTTCAGCGGCTGCGCAGCATCCGACCGCGGGACTGCCTGGAAAGCCGAGGGGGCACCGAGCTGGAGACCCCCCCTTGGGGGCCTGTGCCGGGGGGCCCAGAGCTCAGAGGGCGCCTGGCAGCTCCCGCTGCTCCGCCGAGCCCCACGGGGGGCTGCGCTGCTGACAGCCCCATGCCCACCGCCCTTGGTGCCCACCGCCCTGGGACCCCCACGGCCCTCACTGCCCACCGCCCCCGGGCCCCCATGGCCAGGCCTCGGGCCCCCACCGGCCCCAGACTCCCACCGCTCTCGGCCCCCACCGCCCCCGGGCCCCCCACTGCCCCGAGTGCCCGCACCCGGGGGCACCCACCGCTCTCGGGCCCCCACCGCCCTCGCTGCCCACCGCCCCCGGGCCCCCACTGCCAGCCCTCGGGCCCGAGCCTGCCCCGGCCGCCCTGACGGGCCGCCTGGGCCGCCGCGGCCTCTCCCTCGCAGTCCCCGGCAGCCACAGGCCGCCCCCGCCAGGCGCCCCCGGGCCCGCTTCTCCCCACAGCCCCGGGACCGGCCGGGCCGGGGCCGCCTCAGCCCCCCGGGGGCGGAAGCCTGCGCGGTCGGGGCCTGCGCCGGGCCCGCCTCAGGCGCCCACAGGGCCCAGAGCGCGGAGCCCCGCAGCCCCGGCCGCCCCTCCGCCCCCCGGCCCCGCTCACCAGCCCCAGGGCGGCGGGCGGCACCAGGCCGGTGCTGAGCGTGTTCCAGGCGGCCGAGAGCTCCGCGCCCGCCGGCGGCTCCATGCGGGCCGGGCCGCGCCGAAGAGGAGGCGGGGCGGGCAGGGCCGGGCCCGGCCGGGCGGCGGGGGGCACACGGCGGGTCTGGGGCCGCGGGGCACACTGCTGGGCTGGGGCCGCGGCCCGGGGGCACACGGCGGGGCTGCGGAGGGCGGCAGGCCCGGGGCCTGGAGCTGCGGGCGGAGCCGGGAGGCGGAGCGGAGCGGTGCGGCTGCGTGGCCGCCTCCCGGCGCTGACCGGGGCTGCGCTTCGCTTCGGTGCTGCTGGATCCCGGTCCAAGGGCATCCCCAGACCATCGCTGCGGGGTCCGGAGGCGGCATTGGCCCGGGGCCGTGAGCTCGTGCGGGTTTGTGCCTCATGTCCCCGCCGCGCAGGCCCGGGGGGTTCCGAGCGCATCCCGGTGCCCTGCCCGCCCCACCAGCCCGGAGGGCAGCGCGTCCTGCCAGCTCTGCCGGGGCTTCTCGGTCACGAATTCCCTCCATGCCTGCTGCCATCTAGGATTAGCCGCTTTCTCACTTTCCTGCCTTCCCCTGGAGTCACACCCTCTGTGTTCACAGACGGGGGTTCATTTGGTTGTTACCAGAGCCCCTACATCTCAAGGAATATTTTCAGCTTTGTAACAGTTCCCGCTGCCACAACAGCACCAGCCTTGAGTGAAGTGCCATGGGGAAACACGGAAATGTGCTCTTACCCACAGAACAAAACCCTGAATGCACAAAAGGTGGGGGTAAGTGCCACACTCCGCTGCAGGCAGCTGCACAAAGGCTGCCAGCAGTGTGGGACTTGCAGGCCTTTAGGCACTGAAAAACAAGGCTGTATGTTAAATAGGAGTTGCTTTCCGTGTTCCACGGGCCCCTCGTGCACCTGGACGCACAGCAGTGCAGCCGGGGTTACAGGCTGCTCCGGAGGTTCAAGCGTGGCCCTTTGGGACCTCAGTTCCAGCAGCTGCAGTGCCCGCGGGCTGGCACACAGGAGCCAGCAGAGGAGGGGGAAGGCTCCTGGAGCCGTGGACACTCATTCTTTGCTCCACAGAAAGCAAGTGGTTATTAAAAGCCAGATTTCCCCAGCACATTCCTCCCAAGGAGCAAAACCCACCTGGGAAGCAGGACCACGGAAGCCTGAACGGTAGCAAACGGAGACAGGATTGCCATCCCCAAACCCACTGCCTGATCCCCAGGCTGGGGCGCGATGCTTAACCAGCGGAGCTCAGGCGCTATCCCACCCGACCCCCTCCTTCATCTCAGTGGTGCCGGGGCCTCTGGAGCTCACCAAGACAACGCACCCTTGAGGGCAGCCGCTGTGTCTCCCTGCCACAGTGAAGCAATCCCACCGCTGCCAGAACCCACTTACTTCTCCGCTGGGACTGAACAGCTTGCCCTGAAGAACTGCTACGCCTCCTCCATCCAAAGCGTTCTTCATCCCACAAAACGATCGTGCCCCACAGTTTAGGAGTCCCAAGCAAGGGTGAGCGGATCCTGCATCTTCCTCCCACGTCAGCCACAGGAGATGGCACAAACACTTGCTTTTGTGCAGGGTCTCGCTCATCACAGCCAGCTGCAGGATGCTGCTTTAGCCGCACACAGAGACCCAGACAGCAAGTGGAGCCAACAGCCCCCCTCCCAAAACCTCCCGGGACCACAGATGGAGACCCAATGAGGGGGAGACAGTGCCTGGCAGGCTGAGAGGAAAGAGAAAGAGTTGGTACCGTCTGAGAAAAGACGACTGCTGGCTTTTATTGCCCAGTGAAGTGGGCTCAGACACTCACGTACCGGAGGAAAAGCACCGTGGGGAGCAGGCCCAGACCCAGCAATTGTGGGCGCACAGCCCAGGCTGCTGCTGAGCTGTCTCCGTGTGGAAAAGGACACCCGCTTTGGGGAAGAGGGCACAGAAAACCCCCAGAGCAGAGGAACTTCCCAGCAGGGTGCAGAGATCTGGGTGGCACGCAGGAACCCAGCACAGGCACAGAGAAGTGACACCGAGGGGAAGGCAGGGACGCTCACAGTCTAGTTGCAGTTCTTGGGAAGGCGATAAACACTGTCGGAGTAGATCAGCTGCTGGTCCCGCACCTTCTTGTGCAGGAAACCCTGCAGCTCTTGTAGATCGATCTCGGTAACCACCGGGCCTGTCATCACAAACATCTTCAGCATGCTGTGAATCCTCTCCAAGGACAGGCTCTCGAGGTTGGTCAGCATGGCCTGGATGTACGTCCAAAACAGCTGCGGGGGGACACGCGAGCAACAGTAAATCACGCTGGCATCTGCACCGTGAAGAAAAGGGGAGCTTGAGCATCCCCCATCCCAAAAGCGGAGCAGGGCTGTAGTAGGTGGCTGTGAGCTCTGCTCTCAGCCAGGAGCATGCGGCCTTTCAAGAGGACACATCCCAGAACAGGACACCCAGCCAGAAAGCAGGATTTGACGTGCAGCCCGTGCATGACCCTCAGTGGATAAACACCAGTATGACACCTGCGTGTTGCCCAGCGGCACAACACGCGCACATGACACACGGGTAGGAAAAGCACTGGAAGCGCCCAGGAACCACAACGCAGAGAAGGCAAAGGTCCAGCTGTTAGTGCCGGGGCAGCCTTTTTGGCAGCCTAAGTGCCATGAAGCCCCACTCGGGGGAATCCAAGAAAGTTACGGCTGCTTTTAAATAGGAAATCCTGTCTCAGAGGTTTTCTTTATTTACACTGAGAAAACAGAGGTCGAGATACCCAAATGGCTGCGTGGCTCAGCAGCCGGGCACTTCCCTGGAGGGAAGGCTGTGATCCAGCCCCTGCACCAGTGAGCGTTTACCAAGAGACAGCCCCTTCCAACACACGTCAGGCTGCACTGAGCCACCTGCAGGGGAAAATGCAAATCCAAAGCGCAAACTGAAGCCCTCGTCTCAATCGGATTCCCCAAAACCAAAAGCTCGGGATGTTTGCATTGTCCCGCCGGCTTCGCAAGCAGCCGAGACGCACAAGCGCGTACCTGCAGCTCTTCCTCTTTCTGGTCAGCCTGTGAGGCCATGGCAGAGTCCCCCTCCTCGTCGCTGTCTATCAGAACGACCTTCTCCACCTGGTCCTTCTGCTCCTCCTCAATCACAGTGAAGATGCCTTGCGGCTCTTCGCGCAGGACGCCCTGCTGCAGCCACAGCGTCATCTTACGCTTCAGCGACGTCACGGGCACCTTGAGCACTTCGCTCAGCTCCGTCAGCGTCCACGTACCTGCAGACCCCACGGATCTCAGAGAAGAGAGCGGGACACCTGCCCACCCAGCCCCAGCAGCCACGACTCGGTGAGAGGACGGGGACGGCTGGGAGCCAGTGCCAGCAGCAAGCAGCTGTGCGCAGGGGCTGCCTGGCCGCGGAGCGGGTGCTGAGCTGCGGCCCTGCTCCGTGCCGTCTCCGAGGGTGGCTGGGGACCTGCTGAGCCCTCTGGTAGGTCCAAGCCCACGAGCCAGGTCTTGGTGCCGCTGCCAGAGCTCTCAGAGCCTCCAGCCACCCCCCTAACATGGCCCTCCCACCCAGCCATGCGAAGCACACAGACACGAGGGGTTGACACCGAGTCTCTGCCGCAGCACTCACTCTTGGTCTGGAAGTGCAAAATGATGGCAGCGTGCACGGGGGACACGGACAGGGAGAGGGTGCGATCCGCCAGCTCCACGTCCAAGTCCACCAGGCCCAGGTGGTACTTCCAGTTCAGGGTCCTCATGGCCTGCAAAAGGGGGAAGCAGCCGCTCACGGCACATCTGCCAACAGGAGCCACTAAGCGCTGCGTTACTGCAAACGCCCCTCTGCCACCAGGGCCAGCTGCACCCCCAGGCCCCTGCCAGATGCTGAAGCTGCTCCCCTCCTCACACGTCGCCCAGCACTGCCACCAGCCAGCCCCCACCCCATCATGGGAAACATCCTCCTCGGCACAAGTTGTCATCCAGACCTGGCAGGGTAAGCACAGGCTGAGGAAACACTGGAAGACCAAACGGGCTGCCCAGGACAAACTCCTATGGGAAAGAAAGATTCCTCTGGGGCAGCATTTCCTCGGAACACACGCCATCTCTTCTCATACTGCTGTGAAAACAGCCCTGCTTGCTTTGAAGGCCGAGGAAAACTCTCTTCCCTAACTGCCATCACCACAACGACCCAGGCACCCCATAAAGAGAAACCCCCCCCATGAGGCAACAGCTGAGCTGGGGCAGCTGTAACCCCCGATTCAAAGCTGAAGGACTGCGCGATTCCACCGTAACAGCACGGGTGTACCAGCAGCCAAAATCCAAGGGATGTTAAAGCAGACTTTGCACAGACCACGCCATGTAACAAAGTCTCAACAGCATACATGGTTTTGAAGGAGGGTTAAAGGTGCCTCACCTTTAATTTCTCATACTTCTTGGAATAGGCTTCCATGGCTTCCTTGACCTTCTCTGGAAGCTCCAGCTTCTCCTCTTTCAGCAGTGGCCAGAACTCACTTGACAGGATAACAGCAACAAGGCTGAACGGTGGCCTCTCCTCCTCTGGAAGCTTCTCTTCCTCATCACGAATGTTGGCATTAATGCGTCGTGAGTCAGCCATATCCTGGAAAAGGCACAGGAAGCTAAGGCAGCTCCTTCTCTTCCAAGTCAGTGCTAACCCTTACTAAAGGGGAAGCTTAAACAAGGGGACTAGCATCGTCTCCAAATGACGATGGGGACACTGGAAAGGACAAGGTCATGTGTGTCTGCATCAAAGTCTGCTGCACACTCAGAAACAGTCGTGGGGAGGCTGAGAAAGGGCTTGTTCCACTCAACACTAGCCTGGAGTCCCTCCAGAACTGTGCTTCCTACAGTGCTCCAAGTGAATTAAACGCCAGAGTCCCAGCCCCACAGGAGCTGGAGGAGCCCAGCTCTTCACTGCTGGAATACTGCACGGCAGGAAGAGCAGGAGAGACAACAGCACCAGAGCCACCATTCCTCAGAGGTGACAACCCAACCCAAAGGGCTTAAAAAGCAGACAAGATTTTGAACACACTTCTGCCTCTCACACACCAGCCCCCTCACAGGGATTTTGGGAACCCCGCTTTCCTAGAAAACCCTTTTGGGGTCCCTCCTCAAGTCCCTCCTCTTTCACAATGGGTTCAAACACCCAGGACTTGAATTTAAAAAGTAAACCCCATACTTTTAACATGACTTCACAATAGTGCATCTGAGCTTCACCAAACCGCAGCTTCAGCAGCTCCACGTTGCGGATTTCCCTGGTAAGAGAAACACCAGATCAGACACAGGTCCCTCAGAGAGGCGGGTCTGGCTTGGCCTCTGCCGCCTGCAACGCAGCCAAAACAGGTAGCTTCTAGCACAAGGGTGCTCCTCCTAGGAAGCCTTGCAAGGTGTCACCTACATGCTGCCCGATCAGTGCAAGCCAAGTGCAGGATGGAGCAGGGTGCAGCTTGAGAAGAGGTGAGCACGTGAAATTCCACATGCAGACCCAGAGCTGCAGAGGAAATGGCCAAAGACGAACAGCTGCTCATAGGACCACAACTGAAGCAACCTTCACCAGGTGATTCTACCATGGAAAGCGACGAGGCTGGGCACCTGCACCTCACCTCTCAGCGTTGTAGTTGAACTGATGGAGCAGCCGGTCAGCCAGAAGCGTGCGGTATTCGTTGATAAACAGGTCCTTGCTGCCATAGATGCTCACCAGCAGGCTGATGATGTCCGAGGACCGACGCTTGGAACTGGATTTTCCTAGCGAGGTCAAGCAGACGACAGTGCCAGACTATCAGAGACCTGCCCCAGCTCAGCTCAGCTCTAGAGGATGAGCAAATGAGCTGCTCAAGACTTCTGGTCCTGGCACCTAACCTGGATCCGCGTCAACGGGGTCAGGAACCCAGTCCCCCGGTTCTGAGATGTCATCGTCACTCTCCTGGCCGTTCTCCAGGGTCACCGGGTCAGCTTTCGAGAGCTCGTTGGCAAGATCGGAGCCCTCCGCATCCCCTGTGAGACCGGCCACAATCTTCCGCACCGTGTCTTCCCGAGTCCTGCCCACAGGCAAGAGAAACAGAGCGAGTGAAGGGCAGGGAGAGGGGATGCCCACGACCGCCCCGCCAGCCTCCTACCTCAGATACTTCCTGATGGGCTCGCAGGCCACCTCCAGGATAACCATGGAGGGGTCAAGCTCCCGCAGTGCCTTGATGGCCGAGATATACAGAGTGATGATGTCGGACGTGTTGACTCCTGCAGGAGAGGGGCACAGGGACTCACAGTCACAGAGCACAGGCAGCTTGGGTGCAGGGAGCCTGGATGCTCCAAGCCCTCTGCTCCACCTGACAAAGCTAAACTTCCCGCTCAGCTCCTCACCCCTTTGAAAACGAGGCAGAAAGATCTAAGCAGCTCCTGCTGCCCGGGCACACCCGAATGTGCACAGCCTGACCGCCTCCCCCTCATCAAACACAAAGCCAGATGAGGGGTCCCACCAGATCCCCATTCACGCCCAGGCTCCCCACAGTGTTACGGCACACGCGGGGATGTTGTACCCACCAGGGTGCAGAAGTCGCGTTTCCAGAGCGCTTTTCAGGGAGCTGAGCAGCTGATGCCTCTGATTAGTCCTTTCCAGGCAGAACTTGAGGTCCTCCACAGCAGGCTTGGACTCTGGGAAATCTACAAACCAAGGCACCATTAGAAGCAGCCCCACGCTCCAGGGGAAGGCAAGAGGAGACAGCGCGGTACCGCAGGAGAGGAAGGCCGAGCTATCGTGCATCCAGCCCAAGTCCGAGTGACTGAATGGCTCAAAGCTACCTCGAATAATGCTGAAGAGCTCTTCGATGCGCATGCTGGCGTAGCTGTGGTAGAAGAACCTTTGGACGTGGCACCGCCAGCGCTTCAAGGTGCTGCTAGCCTCTGCAGAGGAACGTGCCAAGGGACCGTCTTGCAGAAAAACCCTGCTGAGCCAGCCGATCACTTTCTCAATCCACTGCACAAGGACAGGGGGAGCACAGAGATGGTGATCACCACAGCTGGATGCACAGCTGTGTCCCACACTTCACCTATCAACAGGCAGATGAATGAGCAAACTGCCCGCCACACCGGCTGTGACACATTTCGGTGATTCCTGAAAGCCGTCAAGAGCAAGCAAGCCACCCCAAGGACCCACCATCAACCAAAATCAGGCACTTGAAACCAAGACCTCAAATACCAGCTGAGCTCATTTTTAATTATCTACTCCACCAAGGACGCACTGAAGAAATGCACACGTTCTGACTGTTACAACGGCAGACAGGACAAACCTGACAACTACACAACACCTGGGCATCAACCTGGGCAAGACTGTGGAAAGCTGATAACGCATGCTGAAGGAGAAAAGGAAAGGACTATAAATGACGCAAAGTCAATTCTAAGGAATACAATCATTACCAAACCAACCCATTCTTTCCTGTGAGGTTATCTTCTCTGAGCGCTCCTGTCACAGTCTGATTATCAACTGACTCTCCAGACCACTGCTGATGAGTCTCTCACTTGTACTTTTAGCAAGCTGTTTCTCAGACTTCTCCTGTTTTGCCGGTAGCTTTGCCAGGCTTATGCTTTTTGCCTTAAAATTCTCTCTTCCTAGTTCTGACACGCTCCAGCGTCCTGTGGCCAAACACGCTGCCCTTCCCAAAGGGATGGGAGCAAGGGCACCTTCAGTTACGTCTGACAAGCCGAACGCAGTTGCATTTTCCCTGCTGCCCTTAAAATGTCCTCAAACAATCTCCAGGTCACCCAAAAGCCTTTCTTTCACACAAGCTCCAGCAAAGAAAGGGCTGCACACCAACTAAAGGGGAGCAAATACAAAATGACTGCCGATGTTTGCACACGACAGAAATAGCCGACGCGGCAAACAGCAAGGAAACTGGGGCAACCACCGAGAGCCGCCTGGTTTGCACGGCAACCTCACTTCACACATTGTGCTTCCACACAGGCAAAGGCAAGGTCACGCCTCCAGGAACAAAGAGCGCAGGGCAACCTGCGGAGCCAGGGCTGGATCCTGCAAGAGCCATAACCCGGAGACCAATTTTATTTGAAGGCCACACTGGGTACGCTGACCAACACAAACTTGGTTTAAGGCAGCAGCAAAACAACCAGGTCGTCGCAAGGAAGGATTCTAATTCTGTGTATGGCCCACCAGTGAGATCAATGCCAGACCATCGTCTCACTTTCCCGATGCCTGTTTTAAATGGGTGCTGAAAAATCGGGAAGAGGACAGAAAACGGCCACACAAATTCTAACGATGGGCCCACCTACGCAGAAGGAGGGTCCTCTGCAGGCCAGGTGGCACTGCACGCTCTCGTAGCTTGTCAAACGGAATCACAGAAATTCCTGCTATGGCCCTCACCGGGTGAAACACACGGGTCCGTCACGCACGGGCCAGAGCAAACCGTCCCCTCCAGCATAAACCAAAACTGAGAGTTGTAACCACCTCTTCTGCCAAGGGCGCTGGGAGTCGCAGCCCAGGACCAAGGGGTTTTGAGGTGGAATCTGCTTTTAGCCAGAGCTGCTAAAGCACCAACAGCAGCAGCTGCTCATCTCCAAAGGAAGGGCCCTTGCCGCCCGCACGCCTGCCTTACCTCCTGGAACTCATTCAGGAAGGAGCGCTCGTACTCCCCCCTGCATCGCTGCTCCATCCTCTCTTCTATCATCCTGTGCAAGATGGTCGTGACCGCATCGGCGCTCACTCTCTCCAGCAAATGCAGTCGGCGGCTACGGAGACAATGCACCGTGTATGGAACCAAAGGCACAAGCAAGTACAGACAGCCCCGCTACCCAAAGGCACCTTCCGCCCCGGACACGCCACAGATGCAGGCCTCAGTGCAGATGCTCTGACACACAGACGCACTGCGTGTATAGCATATGACGTGACTGCTACCCCATCTTCCTCAGGAACGTGACTTTCTGGCTATCAAAAGCTTTTCCATGTAGAAAAGTTTGCCCCGTTTTGGACAGGTGGCTTTAGCGCAAGAGGAAGGCATTGTCGTATCGAGGGAGAAGAACTTTCTCTCTAAAGATCTCCTCCTGTTCAACCACCAGTCGTCAGCCACCTGCAGACACCCTGCGTCAGGTTCTCTACCCATCACTGTGACCCGGCCCGACCTCACGCGCAACTCCTCCCATCTCCAGAAATGAAGAAAACCCGCCACTGCTCCCCGTCCAGACCGCCTGGTCCTGGCGAGTGACAGCCACCACCCCGTAAGCGTACGTACAGGATGTCGTTGAGCTGCTGAAACTGCTCCATGGCTTTGGGGCACCAGCACTGCTCCCTCTTGCTGCTGCACCCTGCGCAGAGCGCGCTGTCTCCGCCGCCCTCCTCCGGATCACTGTCCTCGCTCATGCTGCTCTCACGCTCGCTCCTTCCCTCTTCTCCTTTCTTCCACTGCCGCATGTATATCCTGAACGTGCGGCCGTAGAACTGCTGGATCATCTCCTGGAAGGATTTGGTCGTGGAGAAGAAGAGGATCGCCTTGAACATGGTGTAGACCTTCTCCTGCAGCGTCTGGGCACCCGTCCCCAGCAGCAAGCCCGCCTCGGTCCACCTCTCCAGGAGCTCCAGGCTGTTCAGGTAGGGGTCCAGGCGCCTCCTGAGGAGACCAAATGCGTCCAGGAGGAGCGAGGAGCACTGGGGCTCCTCAGCCGTGTTCTCATGCTGGCCGATGCCATTCCAGAACTCGGGAGCTATGTTTGCCTGAAGGTCCATCTGCAGCACCTCGACGAACCACTCCTCCACCACCGAGTGCAAGTCGTAACGCCGCAGGACGTCCAGGGCTGCCCGCAGCTCCGCATCCTTCAGCGGCTGCGCAGCATCCGACCGCGGGACTGCCTGGAAAGCCGAGGGGGCACCGAGCTGGAGACCCCCCCTTGGGGGCCTGTGCCGGGGGGCCCAGAGCTCAGAGGGCGCCTGGCAGCTCCCGCTGCTCCGCCGAGCCCCACGGGGGGCTGCGCTGCTGACAGCCCCGTGCCCACCGCCCTTGGTGCCCACCGCCCTGGGACCCCCACGGCCCTCGCTGCCCACCGCCCCCGGGCCCCCATGGCCAGGCCTCGGGCCCCCACCGGCCCCAGACTCCCACCGCTCTCGGCCCCCACCGCCCCCGGGCCCCCCACTGCCCCGAGTGCCCGCACCCGGGCCCCCCACTGCCCCGAGTGCCCGCACCCGGGGGCACCCACCGCTCTCGGGCCCCCACCGCCCTCGCTGCCCACCGCCCCCGGGCCCCCACTGCCAGCCCTCGGGCCCGAGCCTGCCCCGGCCGCCCTGACGGGCCGCCTGGGCCGCCGCGGCCTCTCCCTCGCAGTCCCCGGCAGCCACAGGCCGCCCCCGCCAGGCGCCCCCGGGCCCGCTTCTCCCCACAGCCCCGGGACCGGCCGGGCCGGGGCCGCCTCAGCCCCCCGGGGGCGGAAGCCTGCGCGGTCGGGGCCTGCGCCGGGCCCGCCTCAGGCGCCCACAGGGCCCAGAGCGCGGAGCCCCGCAGCCCCGGCCGCCCCTCCGCCCCCCGGCCCCGCTCACCAGCCCCAGGGCGGCGGGCGGCACCAGGCCGGTGCTGAGCGTGTTCCAGGCGGCCGAGAGCTCCGCGCCCGCCGGCGGCTCCATGCGGGCCGGGCCGCGCCGCGGAGGAGGCGGGGCGGGCAGGGCCGGGCCCGGCCGGGCGGCGGGGGGCACACGGCGGGTCTGGGGCCGGGGGACACATGGCGCGGCTGCAGGGGCGGCGGGGCCGGGGCTGGCGGAGCGGAGGCGGCTGCGGGGCCTGGAGTAGCGAGGGCCCGGGCCGGCCGCGGCAGCTCGGCCGCGGCCGAACCGAGACCGGCCCCCGCAGGGGACCCCGGGCCCGTGCGCAGCTCCCGGCCGGGCCCCCGGGCAGCCCGCGCTGGCGGGACCGAGGGGCTCGGCCCGGGGCCGTGAGCCCGGGCAGGTGATAGCGGCCCTGCGGGCAGAGGTGCCGCCCCGCCGGACGCGCCTTCGCCCAGCCCGGAACACGGCCTCTGCCACCTGCCGTGGGACGGCGTCGGCAAGGGAGCGGGCCTGGGGCAGCATTCCAGCAGAATTCCCTCCTGGATTACACACTCACCGGTTTTTTAAAGAAAAACAAAAGGACCTTCCCAGCCCGCTTTCCGATAAGCGATGACCTTCCTTCAACTATCTGGTTTAAAACACCCACGCCCCTGGGACCTGCTGCCTCAGTTCTCCTTTTCCCACTTGTTTTTTGCATGCCCTCGACTCCCCCCGTTCCCTCCGTCAGCACTTTCTGTGAGTTATTTTTCAGATGGGGCTGGAGCCATTTTCTTTCAAAAACCGATGGATGGTTTGGGGGTGAAGGGGAAGAACACATAGAAATTTAACAGCTTAAAAACTGTGCTGTAAAGCAACACAGGCAGCACCTTTGTGAAGAAACCCCACGCGAGATACGAGTCACAGCCCCCCAGCCTACAAATGAATTCATGTTTATTGAAATCAAAAGGCGCTCACAGCAGGTAGAACGCAGAGGCGGTTCGGAGGGGAAAGGCAGGCGCCCTGCACACACACCAGCAACAAAGTTCCTTCCCTGGGGATGTACATCTGCCCGGAATCACACTCCTTGCCTTCCCCCAGCCCCAGCAGCCGCAGGAGTTCACTTTCTTCCACAGACAAGATGACAAGATCCCACCACCATGTGCTACCGGTGTCTCATCCTGCACAGCACTTATGTCCGCCTCTCCTCCGACCACTCAGCTGTTCCCACAAGGTCATAGAAATGTAAGTGATCTTTGGGACTACAACCCCACTCTCATGTTTTGTTAGTTGTCTACTGCGTTAAAACTTTAAACAGTAAGGACAGGCAGCAATATCTCTTAAACCCATTTGTAGCCTTGCTTCCTAGAGCATAAGCGGGAATGTTAGATTATGTACAGTATAAGCTAAAAATAGGAGAAAATGAATAAAAAATTTAGTCTGAATTAAGGTCATTGTGGAGTTGAGTTAGTCTTGAAGGAAGAAACAAAGTGTGCCATTTTAACAGTGGAAGATGGTTGAAAATGGGTCAGCTGAGCATGATTTCATACAGATCTAAAAAGCCCAGGTATCAACATCTCCCTTTAAAACAAAGAAGCAAAAAACCAACCCAAAAATTCACCCCCAGCCCGCTTCAGGAAGTTCTTTGCCTTGTGCTCCAAGGGAGGTAAATTGCTTAAGGTGTTTCATACTCCCAATATGGGCACGAACCAGAGAAATTCCTCCACCATGAGATGGAACGATACGTCGCTGAGAATTAGATATTGTAAGGGCTGGAGAAGCCCTCTTACTGCAAGATAGATCAGCTGAACTCAGAGGGAACTCAGAAACAGTTTATGTAAAAATAAAACTATTTTTATTTCTTTCTTTCCCAGATACTGCAAAGTTCTCAGACGTTGCTAGATGTCCTGAAGGGAGAAACTGGGAATGCTGGTAAAGCCAGTGAGCCGCAAAGCACTTCAAAAGGAAAAAAAGAGAAACAAGCACGTGGACAAAAGCATTCCTAAACTTGTTCTTCAGCCTGGAAAGTCCTGTTGGTCTGGGACAGCTGCTGTTCTGGTACAAGGATGCCACATTTAATCAAAGTCTTTGTTTTGGAAAAGTAAATTTTCCTTTCAGATGCACTTTGGTATTCATGAGAGATCTGCTAAAGTGTATCAATGCTAGAGATCAGGGTAGGCATCTACTTTAGTTTGAGCACAGAGATACTGAAGCGTATCCCAGGAGGTGACTTACCAGCTAACGCTTCAGCCCTCAAAACCACTTTCACCTTGCTCTGCCAAGAGCAAGCTAATAAAGAGTTCATCTGGAACAGCCAGGGATTCAAGAACAAAGCCGGGAAGCGCAAAGGCAGCACCCAACGAGGTGCAAGTCACAGCTGCAAGGTAAAGCAGGCAAATTGGAGGAAGGAGTAGAGAAGTGAGCAGCACGCCAGGCAGGGCACCAACGTCCTCCTCTTGAGAAGCACACTCTGTACTCCCATGCCTCCACTGAGCCTGTCCTAACCAGGCAAGTTGTTCTCAGTGCTAACTCACCGAGAACAGCACGCAGAGTACCAGAGCAGCAGGTTAGTTGGCTCAAGTCAGTGGAACAAGCTGCAGGATGTTGTTGGCTTTAGTGTTCCTCATTGACCCATAGCAGAATGAAGTCGGGACTAGTACAGACACCTTGTCCCCAACTTTTAATTACAAGTAGCTTTTACTTTACCACGTGCAGTTTTATCAAGTTGCAAATCTAGAAATAGGGCTGCCTTAAACTGGCCTGAGCTTTTCCACAGTGCAAGATGCTCACCAGCACCTTTTCTGCTAGAAAAGCTGTGCATAACCTTGTCTTCCAACATAGTCCCTGATCTCCTTTGGCTGCATGCACAGCTACTGGCTGCAGGTACTGCTCAGTATTTAACTCTGCATACCTGATAACTTACTCATCCCTTAAGTCTAGCAGTCACTAGCAGTCCTGCATTTTTCCTCATTCCACCCCCGCCTCAGCATCTTGTCCTGAACTATTTCATTAGCAGGAGGAGCCTTAGCACATGGGATTCATTGCCATTTCCATGGTACTCACGTCGTGTCACAGGCAGATGTGCTGCCAGCCACACACTTCTCCCAGAAGGTCACACAGGGAGCAGATCTTGAGCCAGCTTGAAAAGGCCAAGCCTTAGAAGTGCAAGGAGGCAGAAAGTATTCCCCAGTGGCCCCTCCAGCCAAAGTCTAACAAACTGCTGAGTATCTCAGTATTATTTTTTTTTTGCATTATCGTTCCAGCAATATTTAGGCACTCAAGGCAGAAAAGAACAGCTAGAAGTAGGTATATCCTAACATTTAGTCCTGACCGTATTTTTCAGCAGAACAACCTTCCTCCTGCTGCTACAATACACACCAAAACAAGCGCAAGTTATGAAGAGTATTTTCACTTCATAGACCAGCGTCACCTTGAACAGACTTTCATCATCTATATATAATAGACAAAGTAATAAATGTATCAAATTTACTCAAAGATAACAGCCTATTCCTTTGGACAGAGCTACATGCTGGGGTACCACTCATTTCATAAAGCCCAAAGAGGCTGTATCTATTCCAACTGCATCTCTTTTAATCCCAGAAGTACAAATCATATTAGCAGCAGTGTTCCATCTTTTCCAGAGTGCAATTTTGACCCTGAGTTTACAGTAGTAGAAGACTTAAATGGAAAGGTCTAACAGATTCCTTTGCATATTGGCTGCATTAAACAATTACAATAGAACTATAAAAATCCTAGGAAAAAACAACATATTCCTTGTCCAAGTTCTGCAGAAGGAAGGGAGTTAAATTTCCCTCCTGTGCTTTGCACTGGAGGAGCGAAGCAAGCATGGCTAGAAGGAAGCCTCCCTGCCAACCGAGGCAGATGACTCTTGGGCCTGGCCCCCTTAGATGCTGGAACAAAGCAACAAGAGGAACCGGCAAAGTGGAGCACAACCAGCAGGTCCTAGAGACTGGATGCCAGAGCTGGATACGGACAGATCAAAGCTATGGCCAATGTTTGGGAATTGTCAAGAGGCTCAAGCTAGTCTGGACTATAGATAGTGCAAAAATGTCACCTAGAGCTAAAGGCATTTATTCCCTTCCCATCCCTCACACAGTGATTCCTTCACAAGTATGTAACTGGCACGTTAATTCCATGATGGTTCAGCGAAACTAGACCCAGACACATGCTGAGAACCATGAACCTTCAATGGTTTTCCAAACTGACGCCCAATCTAGCTGTCAAATCACGACGATGACTGTGAATCCAGCTAACTGCCCAGATACTCCCAGCGCCCCAGCTCCAGGACTGTTCTCCACTGGGGCCTCCGATGGGAGGAGTGTTACAAAAGCTGTCCAGACCCCACACAGTGCCTGGATGAGTGGACTCGGAAAAGTACTGAGAGAACCAACACCCATCCTGGGATTACATAGCTGTTGTGAAGATGCTTGCCTAAATGGCAGCTGATCTTGAACAAGGAATATGCAAGGCCACAGGTAGAATAAATCGTATGCCTTAAAAGTGGTAGTTAGGTCCCAGAATCCAGTGCAAATATTCTCCGAAGATGCCTGACAGCATCTAGTCCACCCTTGGCATCAGGATCCATCGAAAACTGTGGTGAGGGAGGGACCCAGAAGCTTATTTCTGTGGTGCTTGCAGGGACATTCGGAAGGTGCACTGACACGTTTTGTCCAGCGGCCGCTGCTGCAGGCTAGAAGATGAAAGCGATCAAAAATAGAGAGCAGGCTCACTGCTGAAATCGGAGAGTCCGCCCTTCTCTGCTGGGGTGAGCTGTGGAGAAAGCAGAGTTGACATGGACGTGTCATCAAAGCCAAAGCAAATGAGCACCCACACCTTTGGACGGTGAAGGCTGTATTGACATCTTGCCCAGGGCTAACAAGTGCATTTAATTGCCCCCTCCAAACATGCCCTGGAGTATAAAGTGTGCCAGCTGCATTAAGTCTCCTTTACAGGTCTGCTAGTGGCAGTGGGACCTTGCCTTGATCCCTTTGTGAGTGGTGGCACGCCTCCCTGGGCAGCAAACACAAACACAGGTGTTCAGCAGAAGGCACAGCCCATCCCATCCACTGCCCAGACCAACCCAAGCAACAGATAAGAGCACAGCAGGGCAAAGCCAAGACTTGCTGATTTGAGGTCTCACCATCACTTGGTTCCCATGGGAATCAGCTTCCTTTGGGAGGTACCCCTCCGCAGCAGGCATCTCCTCATACTTCTGCTCCTGCCACTCACTGAACTTCACAGAGTGCTTTGGGGTGTAGCTGGATAGATCTGCTGGAAGAACAAACCTGACATAAATACTTCTCAGCACCCCAAAAGGAAGTGGGATCAGGAGCCCGGCATGGCAGCTGCCCATCTGCAGTTCCCCACTCTGGTTCGAGCCCTGTCCCCACTAAGCCTCAGTTCTGCCATCAGCTAGCAGGAGTAGCTGCCGTCAGATTTCCACCCGTGTGGAGCCCCGTAAGGGTCTGCAGGAAACATGGACAGTGTCAGACACCACAGCGCCAACACAGTGCCTCACTCACCTGAGTTAGGTGTATTGGGATGCAAAGTGCTATTTGGGCGTGGAATGTACAAGGTTCGAGATTTGTCCTCCTCCGGTTCAGAAGCATGTCCTTCCTCTTCTTCCTCTTCCTCTGCCAGTGAGCTCTCCGAAGGGTACTCAAACATGGTCTGCAAACTTGTCTCATTGAAAGAGATCTTCATCTAGACAACAGCAAAGGAGAATTATCAGAAAGCAGTGTAAGAAACCATTGATCCCAACACCTGCTCTGGCAAAGGCTACCTCCCATGCCGGGTTTAAAGGAGCCATTGCACGTGTCCCCCCTTCCCCCATATGCCTTACCTAATCTCTTACCATGCTGACAGAAACCATGAGGGCAGACAGATAAATAGATGGGATGGAGGCAGGAGGCTGAGAGGTCAACACTACCTCTGGCGTTTTGCCCTGGCACATACTTTGCCATCATCTGACACCGATGCACAGCAGCCCGGAGTTGCTAGCATGTTGCTTCAGAGAGACCAGTGTTCCCAAGGAAGAAAGGGAAGCACCCACATGTTGGAAAATGACATTGCTAATGCCTGCCAACTCGTTTGTGTACCCATGCTCTAGACAACAGAAACATCAGTGATCAGGACTACATTTTTGAGAGGCCATCCTGGCAAAAAGCTATTTAAGCTAGATACAACCAGGGTTTAATACCAGAATTGGTAAGATGTAAGCAGCTAAAGAAGAGATGGTAACAACTGGTAGTAGAGAGGGAAAATACCAGACAAGTGGGCGGCCCTTAAAGGTTCTGTTTTGAAAACACTTTTATTTAGTATTGTCACTAATGACCTTTGCACAATAACTGGGAGACTGAGAAATGAAGATGACTCAAACATGGGAGTTCAAGGGAAAACCAGAATGTTATGGGTAATGAAGAAAACTGGCGAGCAAGAACACTAGAAATGGGATGATGTTTAAGACTAACATCTCTTAGAGGAAGGGTTGATCACCTGTGAATAACCAGGAAAGAAAATTTTGGGTTGGCTACAGGACTGTAATCATCATTAGGATGCTCCTTAAATAAACCGGGAATAAAGCAAGGCATTTCCACTGGAATAGGGCCTGTCTGGCTCCATCCTCCTTCTAATACCCAGCAGGTAGGGGAAAGCAGCAACTGGGACTCCCCCCCTTCTCTCCTCCAGGCTGAACAAACCAGCCCCCTCAGCTTCTCCATATATCCCACTTCCTCTAGCCCCAGGAGCACTTTGGTAGCCTCCGCTGGACTTGCTCCAGTTTCTCTGCATCCATCCTGTAGCAGGACACCCAAAACCAGATGCAGCAAGTCCAGATGTCCTCTTCCAAGTTGAAAGGAAAAGCTGAGTGAAGGGGTTGTTCCCCTGCAGCCTTACATGTCCTAATCATTGCTCAGAAGATCTGGTTACAAGTCATCTCAAGAGGTGGAGAAGAGACTCAGTCTGCTTACAGCAGCAAAAATGAAGGCTGAGAAAGAGCACAACAGCCCTTGGTAAATACACCAAGAAAATAAACACCAAGGAGCAGAAAAGAACTGCTGATGCCAGCATACAACAGACAAACAAGAAGGATAAGCTTGCCAGGAATAAATTTATGCCAAAAGTAGGGAAGTATCTAGCCAATGCAGATCTAGGTTCAGGAGCAGCTCCCCCAAAGGCTGTTGAGATCCCTTTCCTTCTAACTACAAGTAAAATTGAGCTAAGAGGGTTATGACCAGAATTAAAAAGACATGGTTGCTTGTGACAGTCGGTAGGAGCAGGATGGTTCAGAATATCACTTTTGATGCTGTGTAGTAACTGGCAAGAAGAAAGTGCAGCACATTGGCCCCATGTGCCCTAGCTGCAATTTCCCTCATATACAAAACACCCCACGGGCTGAGAAACAGCACGTGGCCCCAAGTAGCTACCAAACAACCACACATGCTGCCCAGATGCATTTATTTCTTGCTCTTAGGGGGAGCTTAAATCAAATGTGGGTAACAGAGTGAGTACCTAATGCCCCCTCCGCACTGCAGATACACACAGTGGAGCTGTGTGTTACTCTGCCTAAGTACGGGATGTACCTTGGACGCAGGCTGGCTCCTCTCCCCATGCTCCCAGGAGAAGGCAGGATGGAAACAGCAGAGAGGGCAGCCAGCTGCCTTTCCCCAATCCTGCCCCAGCCTTGGCCAGAGCCATTCTGACCTTCTCCAGATGACACATGGGGAGAGAAACGATTATATTACAGAGAAAAGGGGTTGGAATATAACAGCCCTGAAGATCAGAGCATCCCAGTTCTGTTCCCTGAATTTGTCACCCCTGCTGCTGACCTAGATGCTCCCTGATCCGAGCCAGGCAGCGGAGCGGGCAGCGGCTGGTCACAATGTGGTGCCTGTATTGCGGGACGAGCCACGCTGCCAGGCACGAAGGCCATGAGGGTGGAGGTGCCCAGGGCTCCTGGAAGCTCAGAAGCTATCCCCGAACCAGACACGGCACACAGGCTGCTTACTGGTGCTGGCCACTGCACTGGAGGGCAAGCAGTACTTGGCTAAACAGGGAAAATAAAGGGGACAGGAGGGACATGCTTTGGTTTTACAATTCAAGCTTGGGAGATGGATCTAAGTTTTCCTTGTTTTCTGCTGTTGTGAGGAAATCTCTACGAGAAATGACTTTGAGTTCAATTTGGACCAAAGCTGCATGCAGTGCAGGAGAAGAATGGAGCTTCACCTGGGAATAAAACCAAGGAGTAGAAAGCAGCAGAAATGACCAGGAGACACTCCTGCAGCACCCAGAGGCAACACCCCAACCTAAGCCCTGAACCACAGCAGCTCCCACTTGCCCACAGCCAATTCAGCCCGGGCCACGCTCCCTCCCAGAGCCAGGCTGGGTGCCCGGCAGAACGCCCTGCCACCAGGGTTCCTCCAGTACCTGCTGTCCAAGGCAGTAGAAAGAGCAATCATTAACCGCAGCGGTGCCAGCCCCACGCTGCCAGGGCCCCAGCCCGGGGGAGAGCTTCCAACAAGATAATTTTGCTGCTTCAGCAACAGCTCCGGGTGGGCCAGCACCACCTACACGAAGGCTGACACCAGGCAGTCCTGCTTGGCCTGAGTGCACCTCGGTGCAAGCCCTCCCACCCCAAAACCACGTTGACTTACTCCTTAGTAGCATCCCACCCCCCTGCACCCAGTGCCACTGCTGCCAAGAAGCTGGAAGAGCCCTATGGCCACTCTGCAACAAAGCACCCAGACACACCCAGGTCAAGCAAACACCAGAGGAACAGCCCGGTGCTAGCACAGGGCTGGACTCCAGCAAACGGGCTCTGCAGGAGCAGCTGTCTTTCCCACACCCACACACACTCCCCGGGCACTCGGTCAGCCCTGCCTATGCAGAGCGAGCACCCCACAACTCAAGGTGATAAACCTGCCGTGGCATCGCCTGGGCTCCTCCCGCAAGCTGCTCTCCCCAAGCATGAGGTGGTTTCGGGGGAAGCACAGAGCAGCTCTGCTTGATGCAACAGAGGATGGAGGGCAACTTATTCAGAGCTAGGGGACATGTGGGACAACACAGCTGCCTTAAGAAACCCTCTGAGCAGCTCACAAGCAGCACTGAGCACTGTTTGTAGGGAGCACAAGCAGATTCAGTCCCAGGAACAACCTAAACAGAAAAATCAAGAGGCCAGTACTGGCACAGCCAGCAGGTTTGCACAGCCAGCATCCCCTTGACAGCCTATATAGACTTCTATGGAAACACAAAAGGCGACAGGGGTTGTTTTCTTTAGAAGAAAAAACATATCCCAGAAGAGCCAAGCACACTCGAGCCCAGCCAGAGAGCTCTGCTCACCAAGTCTCAGCAGCGCTTCCTCCATTTCTGCCCCAGCAGCAGCTGCCAGTTGTGGCAAGGGAGACTTTTGCACCTTTCAGTCGTGGATGTTTGCAGGGATTTGTCACTATTTACTCAGCTGAATGCTTCACACCCAGAACTGTGTCACAAAAACAGGGTCCAACCCAAACCAATATATCTATATATTAATACTCTGCTCAGCAGAGCCACACTGGGAAGGATAAGGCAGGCTTTTCAGGGAGTGTTGTGCTCTTCGGCTTCCAGATTCTTGCGGCCATTGCAAAAATCATTTATTCATTTGCTAGGATTTGAACAGTAATGAGTAACAGAGTACCCAGGAAAGAGAAGCCAGGGTAAACATTGCCCAACAAGCATCAATCTGAGTAGTCATACAGGGCTCGCTCAGAAAAGAAAAAAGAAAAAAAAAAAGATATTGACAGACTGCATGCCCTGAAACAAGACCCCAGTCTGCACTCAGACCAGCCACGAAAGAGCTCCCATGTACAGAGACATATTAGAAATAAAAATAACCAGTTTACAGAAACCAACCAATGTCAGAAAAAAGCTCACTGCCAGAAGCTGAGGCGGAAAGCCTGTAAGACTCCACAGTTAATGAAAGAGCAAACACCCGATGGCTTCTCACAAACCAGGGTATCTCCGTAAGTCTCAGGAGCAAATCATGGGGTTAATCTGCATCAACTCCAGAAGCAAACTCTTTAGTGTGGCTTTTCTCTTCTCCATCCATTATCACATTTACTTCTTGGCAGATGTGGCAAAGCCAAAGTGATAATGTAAGGTGTTTTTTACACCTTTTAAACAGGAACTTCTTTGGCAATCCAATTCCTCACCTTACAAATAGTATGGGAAAAAAAATTGTTCTAGGCATTAAAAGAGAAAAAAAAAAATCACCCTTTAACTATATTCCAGTGAGGAGAGTCAGCTGATCCCCATCATAGCAGTCTACAGTGAAAACGCTTGGGCTCAATTCCTCTTCCCCACAGGGCGACTGGGAACAGCCGTCTTCCAAACCCGTGGCTCTTGCAGGAGGCTGTAAGGGGCACCACTGCCGTCCCCACTCAGTGTGGAGGAGCCGGATGGCATCGCAAGTCAAGAAGCACAAACTGGAGTTTATTCCTGCCCCTGCCAACACCACACAGTGCTGCCAGCATGTCCAAACCCGCCGCGCTGCTGCTGCAGGCTAGGTAAGAGGGCAGTGGCTGCTGCATGGCAGTAAGAGGGACACAGCAATTTTTCAGTAACATGTGAAGTACCTGGGTAGTATAACCAAGATGCAAACAGCTGAGTAGCACCAGGGATCAAGATTTGTTCTTTTCGGGTACTAGTTTTCCTCTGAACACCCTCTTGCCCCAAGCAATATAATCCTGAAATGACAAATTCAGGGACTGCGCTGACTGCCTAGGACATGCATGGATTGCCAATGTGCTGCTGAGCGTGATTTAAAGCAGCTTTTCACACCTGGTCAATCAAATGCCTCCTCCTCTCTCAGCAAAAGCAGTGGGAGGGTTTCGGCTGATATCTGCCAGAAGGGCGGACAACAATTTCAGCATGAATACAAAAGAGTGATTGATAACTCCTGAGAGAGCAAGCATGAACAAAATCAGTGTTCTGAAGAACCTTGTGCTTCTGAGCAATCTTACACTGAGCTTTGCTCCACTCACTGCTGCGCCGATCATCTAAAGGTTTAGTCAACGAGACGAAAGCACAAGCCATCACACCAGATAACTGAAAACTACAGCAGCACTCAGCCGGGAGTGCATCAGGAAGCCTGCTGATACAGAGCATCCCATGAGGTTTGTCAGAAAGGGCCCCCAGGCTGGGCAGGAAAGCTCCTCCAGCACCAAAACCCACTCAGTAGGTTGGTGGAGGCTCTGCCCAGCAGAGCTCAGGACCTGTGTGAAAAGGAAGGTCTCTTCCCAAAGGACAACCTCCCAGCTCCACGCTGCCATCGGGTGAGAGGGAAGGTCCCTGCCCAGACAAATAACTGCTTGTGAGACTAGAACCAGAAGGCAGAAGCACATTCTTTGTGGTAGCCAAAGATCCCCAGAGTGTTTACCCTGGCCTTTCCATCTGGCCCAGCCTGACCATTCTCACAGATCAGCAGATTTAGTACAAGGAGGTAGAGAAGCAGCTCATAAACTGCATACCTCTGTGTGGACCTGCATTTTTTTCATAACCACCTGCAGACAACTCCCCTGGGATGCAGTTTCTCTCTGAAACCTTTAGATAAAGGATTTTTGGGGAAATGAGCTATTTCACAGGAGTTAGCAATGAGCTTATCTACATGCCTGTACTTGTCCTGAAAGCATAGTCATGAGTCAGCCGGGTGGCTGCAGTAGCATCAGCAGACTACCAAGGCATTTGCTATCATTTGGCAGAAGATAAGGAGCTTTTGCACCTCTAAAGTGTTTCCTTGACACAGTAGGAAAGGGTTTTCCCCTGACAGGTACCCCTAGGAATGGAGGGGACTTGAGGCTTGGTTCCTATACCAGATTAACCCTGTACTGCTATGGCTGAAGCAGCCCAAGTATGCCCAGGAAAATGCAGACAGCACTTCAGCAATGTACTTTTCTGTAATTCTGTACAACAAGAAGAGTTTTGGGGCACAGGTGTTGGCTGCTGCACCACAGGCTCACTTGATCATGCTTTTCCAAGAAGGGTTTCCTAAGAGTAACACTGAGTTCTGCTCAACCATTAACTGCATCACAGAGTTAGTTACTGAATAGAGCCAGCAGCGCTAAAGATTTACAGCAGTAGCATGTCAAGTAAGCACTGTGCTGCTGGCAAAGGCGAGGTTGCCTCCAGGATCGCATCCCAGCTCCCAAGCCACAAGGCAAAACAAGAAAGTCTCCATTTACAAGGCAACCCACAAAGCCAGCTCTGTGTAATCAATATGCTGAAGCACATGGTAGATAGCAGCAATGCATGGAGATTCGAAATATTAAACTCCTTGCACAAGACACAAGGAAGTTTCAAATTCCTGATGAGAAGTGACAGGGTAGGGGCAGTCCCGGAGAGCATCACAAGGCAGGCAGCTTTGTTAACTCTTCCCTTGACTGTGTCGGGCAAGAAGAAATTCCAGTGCCCAAACAACCACAGGGCAGTTGCGACTCCCAGTCTGACAACAGTACAAAGCAGCTATTCACCCCAGGATTCCTTCGCACATCTGCAGACAGAGGACCCGGAGCCTTCCACCGTTTAACAAGCAATTCAACTATTACTTTACTTGGCCTTTAAGAATTGCACAAATCTCCCTACATATACGAAACAAACCTCATCTGAATACACAAAGAGAGCAGGCATAAACAAAATACTATTAGTGTCAAGACTTTGTATCTTCATAAACAACACACAAAACTCCCAAACAGTGGAGGATTCTGCTTTACAGGCGACTCTGAGGATACAATTTGTGGTTACAACACGGCACAACGCTGGGAGATGCCACCCACAAACATTTCTGTGCAACCGAGACTGACCAGAGCAGTCCAACAAGTACCTCGCTTTGGTGCAAGTGAACAGTCTCCAGCTGGAACGGGACAGATGGAGCATCATTTCCTGGGAAATATGGGGAGGCTGGGAACAGAATTACTTCCCATCCTGGCAAGGAGCTCATTCTAGACTTCAGGACCAAAAGGCTTCAGTGATGTGAACGGTATTAGCAGCACAACGGAGATCATGGCTCTCTTTCTCTGGACTACTAACATGCAAAAGATACTTCCTCGAAGAGAAGTGACTAAGTGCAGCAAGTTCACCATGAGGCTTACAGATATGCCCTCAGAACTGCATTTTCACTAGCTACAAGCTACACAATTTCCCTAACCACACCAGTGTTTTGTTCTCCTAATGTCTGAGGTATTTTCTTCAGCTTGCCTGTAGTCCTTCCACGGCCTACAAAACAGCAGCTCCATCCTGCTGAGTTCCCAAGATCACCTGAAGGGCACTTCTCAGAAACATCAGCACCGAGTTCCTTTAGTCCACGTTTTCCCAGGATGTTTGTGAAGTTTCTCTGTGTGACACAGATGCTCCACATGACTCTTCCTACACATGCTGTCCAAACAGTGATAGCGTCACAGCTTCACTGCGTGCCCACATCCCACTGCAGTCACTAGGAAGAGTCTGAGTTTGTAAACAGATTTTAAATTGCCCAGGTTTCGCTCGGGGGGGGGGGGGGGGGGGAGCAAGCGCAACCCCAGAGGTGAAGGAGCTGCTACTGCAATAGCTGCTACCGAAGTTTCCTTTACAGCCACTGAAACCTGGAAACTAAACATTGGAATTTTTCCTACTGT
Organism: Falco biarmicus; assembly: GCF_023638135.1. Taxonomy (NCBI): domain Eukaryota; kingdom Metazoa; phylum Chordata; class Aves; order Falconiformes; family Falconidae; genus Falco; species Falco biarmicus. The sequence continues at coordinate 9,638,073 of NC_079296.1, read as the reverse complement.
TTCCCACATATAACACAGACAAGCAGGACCCCTGCCCTAGCCAGCCTGAGTGTTTTCTTTCCCAGCCCTTCTCAGGAACAACCATGTACTGGAAAAAGAGTGGAGAGGAAAACCCAAACCCAAGAAAACCTCAATACTTGAGATGGAGGGAAATTATAAACAGTCTCCAATCTGGTCCACAGATTAAGGAAACCGATCAAGATAACGTTAACTTTAATCCATATGATTAGAATCCAAAGCACAAAGCACTCCAAATCTCCTCTCAAGCTCTCCGGTGGGCTGAGCCCTGGGCACGTCCTAACCAGCTTCAAAGGCTGGCTCGTCTCTTATTTGCGTAAGAGTTTCTATTTTAGCTCTTCTGCCCCGTTCCCCGTGCTGCCCACAGCAGCAGGCAAGCAGGGGACGGGAGGAGGAGAACCAGGGGGAATTTGGGAACACTGTGGCATGAGGTGAAGCGTGGGAACAGCAAGGCCATGGAGAATCATTTGCCCACTATGGAGATGAGATACGCACGACTCATCTGCTCTGCCAGGGGTTTAGTGAAACAAAAGTACCAGCACTCAAAGAGCTGGCAGGCAGTGGAGAAACAAAAAAACACCTACTTCCCCACCAAAAGCCTCAAGTGCAGCTGGTGAGGTGGTTTAAAAACTATAATCACAACAAGATCCTGATTTCTGGAGTCTTCAGGCATCAACATCACAGGCTAAAAAATTAGCAGAATTAGAAAGGCCAGGGAAACGTACCGCCTGGGTAAAACAGCCTGCTTACATCTGACAGCCAATGGAAATCACCGCCACAGGGCAGGGACCACACCTGATCGTCCAAGACACTTATTTTCTGAGCGGGACTTGTCACTGCTGACCTCACCTACCAAAAATTCAATACATCCAAGTCAGATACATACTACAGCCCCTCCTTAAAGGTGGCAGATGTATCTGCGCCAGCAGAGCACAGCCACGAGACAGTAAATAGAACAGGAGCACGCAGCTCTGTGAGAGCTAAAGAACATAAATCTTGGTCCTGACCGCCTCAAAACACAGAGACTAAGGAATCCAAGTAACTTTTGCAGGGAGATTTTTTGCTTCTACCACCAGGTTAATTTATTTGTGTTATGGCTAATTTATTTGTGTTATACCTTGCAAAAAAGTACTTCAGGCAGTCACTAGTATTTAGAATCCACACTGTGCAGACTTGCTCCAAACAGGTCTGGGCAACAGCTGGGAGTGCTCGTCCCTGCCAGCCTCTCGAGCCTACACTTCGTTCTCAGAGGAGAACTCCAGCAGAACTGAGCAGATAGAAAGCTACACAGCAAGAAGTTCAGCAGGTTAGACCAACAAAAATGCTGCCCAATCCTGCCCAGGATGACAAGCTGAAGGATGCTTAAAATATTTTTTTAACAGACATTCAAGCGGGCATTCAGAAGCCACATTCAGGCATTATGCAGCTCAAAACATTAGAAAATGGACCATGCTAAAGTCCATGTAGGCTGGAACATTTTGAGGTTCAGCTGAACATCTTTGAAGACAATTGCACAAAGAAGCAGGAAAGCATGAGACTCCGGCTGTTTGGATCCCACCAACCTCATTCTTGTAAGCCCTGTTCACACAAGGCTGCAGCTCACCTTCCAGCACTCAGCAAATTGCCAACTGTGACAAGCAAAAAACATCAAAACCATCAACCACCTGATGTCTGTTGGCTCTCAAGTCCTGTTATTTACAGGACTTCGAGTGGCCTGGCCAAAAGTCACTTTTCCCGTGGGATCCTCAAGAGGTACCAGGTCCTGGAGAGGATAAACAGTGTGACTTGCAATGAACTGCAGGAGTGGCAAGACATAAGCAAGGAGCACAGCTGGGGTAAATTCTGTACGCACAGGACCTTCACGGGAGGGTCCAGCCACCAACAACATTAGAACATGGAGCCTAAAGACAGAGAGATGACTTCTCAGGGCACCAGCTGGCTCAGCAGTTTGCAGCCCTTTTCAATCACTCGCTCCAACATGCCAGTCACATGTGTCACAGAAACCTAGATTTCTATCTTGCTGACAGCTTTATTGTATGTTATCCTGGCAGGTAACCAAGCCAAGATTGATTCTGGTCAGCTCAGCTGAGTTAGATTTTATCCTCCGAGATCCCAAAGATCCACATCCTGCAGCAAAGCCTTCCCTTCCTCCCGGGGCTGCCATCAGACTGAAGCGCCTTTATTTCTTCTGTAATAACAGAGTACAAAGATGAGCACTGAACAGAGGTCACCAACAGCGCTCTGCATCCTCTTCCCTACTCCTTCTTTAGAATAAAGGTCAGTAGGTCTCCTTCCCCTCCTGCACACGTATCCTGTCCTCACTGCCAGAGCTGACAGCTCAGCCAGCCTCCTCCAGCAGCTGCCCTGTGCTCTGCTTGAAATCCAGCACGTCCGTTCAAAGCTGCAAACGTGCACTTAGTTTTCAAATTAAGTCGTCCTGTCCCCCCCTGCCCTGGCTTTATCTGAACTAACCGTGATACTGCTTGGAGAGAGGTCTCAGAACAGCCACAGAGTAGATGAACAGTCCTGAAGAGCATCTTAACACCTGTAGGGCAACAAGAGCTCAAACTCCCCACCCACACGGGCAGCCCAGGATGAGCACAGCTGGGGCTCTGCCCTCCGCCTGCAAATCTTGATCGTGTCCCACCATACACAACCCCACGTTCACCCTCCCAGCCCTGGGTGAATGACGACTGTCCCTCGCTTTAGTTGCACAAGAGAGCTGGGAAGCCATTTTTTATTTTGCCACAGGCACAGCGTTTCTCTCCCTCCCCCAGCTCAAGATCCAGCTCCAACCCCAAAACAAATGGCTGCTTTGCATATTTGAAGCATCTGGAGGGAGCAATAAAGCTGTTTTTCCTGAAAGGCCATGAACACCAGCAGCATCCTTCAGGCCACAGCAAAGTCCCAAGCCCCACAGCCGCCATCAGCAGCCATGTGGCCAAGAGCGGGGAGAGCTGGAGCTGTCTCCGCGCAGACCAGAGCAGCACTGGAACCCCCTCCTGTCCCATCCCAGCTACCCTCCCACCCCAAAAAGCCATCAAGGATGTGGACCAGATGATGTGGACCAAGTCAGCTCCTTTTTGCTGGCATCTCCACCAGTCAGGCAATCAGTGGCCAGACACGGGGATGGAAAAGGGAGGCTGAATATCCACATTTGAAGAAAAACACAATTTGCATCTCACAGAACAATCAGTCTAACTGTCACCACCAGCTCTCTCCCTCCTAATAAACCATTAGCCCTGCCTGTAGGCACAGACACCCGTAGATCTGCAGGAACATGGCATTTCCCAGCTGCGTTAGACCTGCTGTTTATCTTGCCCAGATTCCTGCTGGGTATCAGCAAGCAGATGAAGTTTTCCAAGTCATCAGAGTTTCACTACACACCATTTTCTTGAGCCTGGAGCATCCTTAAAGACCTTTCAGCAAATCCAAGGTAAGGTTTGGAAAAGAAGATGCTCAGCAGGAGGTGGGCTCACCCAGCAGGTCTGCCTGGAGAGAATCACCCCAAAAGACCTGGGTAGCTCCTCACTGAAACCGGCATCAGGTTTGATTTTGATACCCCCAAAAAGAGAAAGGGACATCGGTTTTACCAAAGAACTTCAGCTTCCAGCTCACAGGAAATGTCTACTTCTGCCCAACTCAGGCCAAAATAAAGATTCTGAAAAACCTGACGTAGCTACAAAACAGAACCCTTGTTTTTGGCCGGTTGTCTTGGTGACACACAGCAATCTCCTGGGAAGATACCAAGGAATGCATCCCAATACTAGCTCCTTCCTTTTCAGGCATCAACACTCAGCCTTATTACCCAGAGCAAAAGCCACAAACATCCTCTAGGTTAAGAGTAAACAGGAATCTTTCCATTTGCTACAGCTTCTCCTGAACTCTGGCAACCAAGTGAAACTCCACGCTTGCCACCCCTAGCAGGAAGGGAACTGACAGAAAACCTAGTGTTTCTCCCACTACATTGCCACATTTAGTTTTACAGAGAAATGTCTGTCTCTACTACTTCTCCTTAAGCTGGAACTTGCTGTCCGAAGGGTCCCCATTTTTTCCAGTTTCCTGACCCCTGCCATGTAACAGGCAGTTCCTCCTTTGCCTTTTAACATGTCTCTTCTCAGAAACCAGATTTTAATGCAAGTTCTCATACAGGACACACTCCCTGTATAATTCTGTGAATGTCATTACAGTTGTATACGCATCTTGGGGTATTTAGCGCGCTTCATCTTCAGAGTGCCTGCAGAGTGGGCTAGTTAATGCTGCTAAGCTGTTAAGAACATAGGCGGAGAAGCTACATGACCTGCCCAATGTCACACAAACCCACCACTGAACAGACAGAACAGCTGTCAACCAATTTCAAAGAATCCTGTGACATTTTAGGTTGGGAAAGGACTCGGGAGGTCACTAGCCCAAACCCCTGCTCCAAGCATGTCTGAGCTGATCAGTTGCTCAAGGCTCTCCCCAGGCAACTTTCACATAGCTCCAAGGACGGTGATGCCACTACTTCTCTGGGTTCCTGTTCCAGTGTTTGACCAACCTTAAACAATTCAGTTGCCACACCAGCCTTGTCCTCCTCTCCCCGCCTTTTGTACTGTTAAGGACAGCTTCCCCAGCAGACTATTTAATTAGTTTGCTTGCTTGAGGCTTTATTCTTTTATCAGCAAGGCTGCTGCCCCACCACCACTCTGCACAGAGAAATCACCTCCTCTGGCTGCATCAGAAGCCAGACCTACCTAAGAGTGGTTGTCCCACAAGGTCTCCTCTCTATTCTCTGCTACACCCTGAGTATCCACAACTCTAACACGCTGTCTTGCTATTTTCAGCATCTATACCACATGCCTGATTTGGTGTAAATGAATATCGCAAACTGAACTGAGCAGACCCAAGAAAACAGCTGGAAGGAGTGCAAGCCAGCAGGTATTTGAGCAGCAGAACAACTCCAGTCTGACCAAGCATTTCCCTGTAGGAGGACAGGGAAAAACTGCAGGAGCGCTGAGGGAGAATCGACTCTGCTGCTCATTTACTTATTCTGGATTTCATGGTGCTCACGCTCCAGATCTGCTACCTGCATTAGTAGTACAATCATATTAATACAAACTGCGTGCTGTTATGAAGGACCTTAACATTAAGCCACGAGAAACAGCACTCCCTGTCTCCCTTCTAAATGAGATGCACCTTGTTCAAAAGATTTCCTCAAATTATAATGCTCAGTGCCTCGGGCAACCATGTGGATTCAGTCCATCAAATATTTAGTCAATATAGGTAACGGAACATGAAACAACTCTTCCCACTATGGAAAAACATGGCACGTCGCAGACCTAGAAATCTGGATTTGTCACCTCGGTGTGCTGCTTTCAGAGCTGAACAATTCATGCCTACTCCTCCGGTGCAGGAAAATACCCTGTTCTTTCAGCACAGCTTTACCACAGCCAGATGCACTGGACCAAGCTACAGAAAGATTAATTCTCAACGTAAGGCTCACAAGGTTCTAGGCTAGCTCCCAAGCAGTGAGAAAACCTGGTATTTGCTCCAAAGACACTTGGAGCCATTGTCATCTGGTCTTCAGAGATGTAGCTGCACAGCCAGAACGAGCAGCCAGGTGGTATAATCCTCTCAAGAGGGGTTAAGTTGTTGCTGATCTCTTTCTGCCTAATAGAGACCTAATTCTTGAGCCTCTATCAATAGATCACTAATGCGGGGAAGACGCCAATGCCACACCGCCCATGGCACTGTCACGAGCCGGGCAGTGGCCACAGGGAACTCAACGTGTCCAACACACACCAGACACAGTGAGCAGAGCTAGAGAGGGGTCAAGTCCGCAGCAGTTCAAACCAGGCAGCTCACCTCGATTTTCTAAATACCTGAAACACTTTCTGTTATTATACCTCCAAGAAGCGACTGTGGGAGAGGACCTGCAGTTATCACGGGCCATATCCCACCCTCACCCACCCGGCGGACCAGCACCCAATGCCCGCTCCGTGGGAGCAAGCCTCTGGCTCTCTAACAGACCAGAGAAGCACTGCCCGTCATCCCACCCGGGCGCCTCACAGAAAGCCAAGCCAAAAGCAGTCCCAAGCTGCTCTCAGCCCGGCTGCTGAGCGCAGAGGCACCCCAGGCAGTTACCTTCTTGCGGTGAGAGCCCGTCTTGCTCATGCAGGACCTCTCCAGGGACAGGTACCCCCCAATCACTTCGATCTCGTTCACCGTGGGGTAGCGCTTTTTATGGGACACTCCTGTTTGGGGCCCATCAGCGTTCTCTGCGACTTTGCTTTTTCCCTTGCTATCCTCCTCCTCATCCTCCTCCTCCCGCTGTGGCCTTCCACCGGCATCAGTGAGAGCCTGCAGCCCCGGGGCAACGGGCTTCCTTTTGGGCACGACAGTGAAGGTGCTGCCTCCCCTCTGGTGGGGGGCAGAGTGTGGTCTGTAGAGGGGCACGGAGGAGAACTCCATCTCCAGGTGAGGGCCAGCTCCTCCAGGCTGATCCACCAAGCTCCCCGTCCTCGCAGCCGAGCTGGCCCTGGGCGAGAGCTCCCCGCTGTCCAGCTCCACAATGTCATCGATGTAAGTCACCGGTACCGAGGGATCCAGAGGCGACGGCGGGGCAGCGACAGGCTCTTCCTGCTCCGGGGCGGGGGCCCGCGGGGGCTCCTTCGGTGCCTTCTCCTCGGGGGACGGCGGCCCAGTGCTGGCACTGGGGGCCGGGGGCAGAGCTGGGCCGCCCTCCCGGCGGGGCACGAAGAGGAAGGAATTGCGTGAATTGAGGCGCAGCTTGGCCAGGGCCTGCGCCTGAAGGTCGTGGGCTGGGATGGCGGCCAGGTCGGGCTTGGGGGCTGGGTGGATTTCAAAGGAGCCCCCGGCCCGGGGGGCAGAGGCGGAGAGCGGCTGCACGGAGCCGGTGGCACTGGGGGCACTGGGGGCCAGGGTGGCACTGGGTGCCAGGGCGGCACTGGGTGCCAAAGTGGCACTGGGCGCGGGTGACAGGGCCGCTTCAGCCTCCTCCGGCTTTGGCCTCCTGGCGTTGGCTCTGGCGTGGGGAGCGCTGGGCGATGGCACTGGCGGCCCCTGGGGTGGTGCGGGGCGGCCTGCGGCCGGGGCACGGGGCTCGGGGATGCGGCCGCCCGGGGGCAGGCCCCGGGGGGTGACGGTGAAGGAGTTGGAGCCGATCTTGTGGAGAAAGCAGTTGGCCTGGGGGGCTGCGGCCTTGGGGGGGGCTGGCACCACCTGGGGGGCTGAGGGCCGGGGGGCAGCCGGGGCTGCCGCGGCCTTGGTGGGGGCTGGGACTGCCTGGGGGGCCGAGGGCTGGGGAGTGACAGCCTGGGGGGCCGCGGGCTGCGGGGGTGACAGCCTGGGGGGTGGCAGCACAGGGGGGAGCCAGGGCTGCCTGGGGGGTGATGGCCTGGGGGGAAGCCAAGGGGGCCGGGGGCTGCGGGGGTGACGGCCCGGGGGGCAGCCGGGGGTGGCGGGGGTGACGGCCCGGGGGGCAGCCGGGGGTGGCGGGGCAGCGGGCGGGGGGGCGGCCGGCACCGGGGGTGCAGCCCGGGGGGCAGCCGGCGGCGGCCGCGGAGATGCCGGTCGCGCCTTCGGGGCCGAGGCGCGGGGGGAGCCGGGTCCCACCTGCGGGGGGGCGGCCGCCCCGCCCGGACCGAGCCCGCTCAGCGCCTCCCCGCCGCGGCGGCGGCGGCCCCGCGGCCGCTGCCCGAACTTCTCCAGGAGGCGGCTGACGGTGCCCGGCTCGGCCGCCTCGGGCTCGGCCGCCTCGTAGATGACGACCTGGTCGGCGCGGATCTCGGCGAGCGCGGCGCCGCGGCGGGCCAGCAGCTCCCGCAGTGGGTCGGGGCCGGCGGCCGGGTCCCGCCGGCGGCCGGGCGGCGCGTCCCCCTCGGCGAAGCAGCCGGCGGCGTCGGGCTGGGACTCGATGATGAGGATGTTGTCGGCGCGGATGGTGCGGATGCCGGGCACGGCGCTGTACAGCTCCAGCAGCTGCTGCAGCGGCCGCGCCGCCGCCGGGCCGTGCCGGGGCAGCCCCTGCCGCAGCCGCCGCCGCTCGCTCTCCAGCCGCATGAAGGGGTTCTCCCGCAGCGGGCCCAGGCTCTCCGCCACCACCAGCCGCTCCCCCGCCGGGGGCTCCGGCTCGCCGCCGGCCGCCCCGGCCAGCTTGGCCCGCTTTCGCTCCAGGATCTCCCGCTTCCAGGCGGGCTGCGCCCGCGGCCCGAGCCCGAGCGGCGGCTCCGCGCTGCTCATGGCGGCGGCCCAGGGGACACTGCGCCGCCCGCCGCCGCCGCCTCCGCCCGCCGCACCTGAGCGGGGCCCCGCCGCCGGCCGCAGCACCGCCCCCGGGCCGCCCTCGGCGGGGCGGGCGCCGGGACAGGGCGGGCGCCGGGGGGGGGGACCCTGCGGGGGCGCGGGGGACGGGCGGCACCGCCCGGCTGGCCTTGGGGACGCGGCCTCCGCCTGGGGGCCGGTGCCCGCGCCCTCCCCTCGCGCTCCGGGGCTCCAGCCGAGGCGGAACGGGGCGAAAGCGGCCCCGGGGGGTCGCGGCGGGGCACAGCCGGGGTCCGGGCGTGGGCAGCCGCCGCGGCCGGGGCGGCGGTGGGCGCCGGGGGCCGCGCCGGGCCTGTCGGGGGCGTTTGTGGGAGAGCTGGGGGCTCGGGAGCGTTATAGGGAGAGCTGGGGGCTCAGGAGTTTGATGGAAGAGCTGTGGACTTGGGAGTGCTTTAGGGAGAGCTGGAGACTCGGGAATCTTTTAGGGAGAGCTGGGAACTTGGGAGTATTTTAGGGAGAGCTGGAGGCTCAGGAGCGTTTTTTGGTGAGCTGGAGTGTTCAAGGGGGAGCTGGAGACTCAGCAGCGTTTTTGGGCGAGCTGGGGACTCAGGAGCTTTTCAGAGAGAGCTGGGGACCAGTGGCGGTTTCCACAGCACATTTTTCCTGCCGCCTTCACTCCCCTGTGCCAGCCACTTGTTGGGCACAGAGGTGCGGGGCACACGCTGCGGCAGCGTTATTTCCAGGCAGCGCCTGTTATCAGCTGCCAGCAGGTTTCTTTGGGAAGTCTGGCCATCGGGGAAGTGATCGCCCCATACTCCGGACTTTCCACGCCTCCAATAACGCTCTGTGCTGAAATGCTCGGCCCAGAAGGTGTGGGGGACATGGCATGCTGTGACGTAAATAACCTTTGGCCAGAGCTTGCCGAGGTCCCATCCTGCCTGGGAGCTGCGGAGCCGCACCCCGGCATGCTGGGCTGCTTCGACATGAGCAACTTCACCATGTGCCAGGCGGGCTGCTGTAAACACAGGTGTGCTTAGGGGAAGGAGCACCGTGTCCTGCTGATAAGGCTCTTACCTTTGCACTCCTGACCCAGAACAGAGCAACTGCACCTTCTTCAAATGATACCTGGAAACAATACTACTGAAAATAGTAGCTTGTTGCCAAAGCTGCCCGTGTGCCGGGAGCCGTGCAATGCCCAGGTGTGCTGTGCGCAGCAGGAGCTGCTCTGCTGCAAGCCAGCAAACCAGAGCTAAATGGAAGGAGGCAACTCTTTGCTTAAGTAACACAAGGGTGATATAAAGTTTGCACATGACCCACTGTACTCGGCTGAAGCAGAGGTCCACAGTGCACCGTCCCGCCTCCTGGCCCTCGCCGTGCCGGCAGCGGTTGCCCGGGTTGAGGATAAAGGCTGGGCAAGCGGGTAAGTGACATTTCCCCGCCTCTGGTGATTCATGGCTCAGGCACGTACAGAGCCAACAATGTGCCTTTGTAGTCTGAGATCTCAATGGATTTCTCTTTCGTGGTCTTGTCTGGTTGGCTTTTGAGCCTGTGTAAAGCCCATAAATCCTGAAATAATGAATCCCAGTTTATCTGCACCTGGTGCAAAGAAAACGCCTCCCTTTGTGAGGATCGAACCTGACAGCTGCTAGTTTCGCTGCATGCCCGCCTGCTTTTGTAACAAAAAAATAAATCCAGCCATTATTCATCGCCTCCCCTGCCAGTCAAGATTTGAGAGCCTTCTATCATTTCTGTCGACTGTTTCTTTCCTGGGCTGTGCGTTAAGAACTGGACAGTGAAACTTGGCTGGCAAGCGAGCGCTTTGCAGCTAATCCCCTGCGTTGCTGTATTTACACCCACTGTTAACCCCAGAGCAGTGCCCGAGTGCTGTTATTAAGAGGCTCCTGGGAATCCCGCTCAGTGCTCACATTTTGGCACAGGAACAGGAATGCTCGATTACAAAACCCAGGTGTGATGATGGCAGGGGGCAGGACCCGGAGGGTGTGATGGCAGAGTGCCACTGGGTAGCATGAGCACGAGTTTCTGGTGTCCCAGCAGTGCCAGGGCACAGCTGATGTGGCTGCAGAGCTGGCAGCGGACTATGGCATACGCAACACGTCAGTACCAGGCGTGGCACACACTGCTGGCAACGGTAGGATCTGCTGGGACAACCCCCAGTACAGCCAGGTGATAAGGGAACAGGGAAGGAGCAGGGCCCAGCAGGACTTGGAGATGCATGATTTCACCTTAAACCCCTGCAAGACATCTCAGTTCCTCACCCTTTGGCAGCGCAGAGCAGAACTCCACCCGCACAGCTCCCGGCCTGGGTTTGTGTCCATCACACAGACACAGAGCACAACGGGAGGGTGAAGAAGGTGATAGGTAAAAATAATCTGATCTAACTGGGCTTCTGCAGCAAAGGCTGCAGAAGATAATACAAAAAAATAGACTGACTTTCTGGCCACCAGGTACTCTGGGCACCAATGTTGCTGTAAAGGCCTTAGGGAGAACAGTGGCTGGGTTTCTGGCCAGAAGTGGTGGTGAGGGATTAAAAGTGATTTCCGTCATCTGGCCCACTGCTGAGACAGATACGGCACGTCCCACCCCACTGCGGTGATGGCACAAGGAGAAGGATGTCTCCAAATGAGGAGAATGCAGAAATGAAGGGTGATTGATCCCAGCACTGATGAAAACTGCCTTACATGACAGAGTTGTCCAGCCAGTTTCTCTCCGCCTCTGCTCAGAGGGGCTGCAGTTACCACATCTAACGGGAGATGGACATGCAGGTGACTGTCAGCACTGGAGATAAAGGGGGAAATGGCAGCTGGGAGTTCAAGCCAGACCTGCTCGCTTCAGCAATTAAGTCAAACAGACCTGCCACAAAGAAGGTGGCTTATCCAAATTCAATGCCTTTTGCCCTCCTGGGGACGTGCTTTCTTCTGGAGCTGGTCTGTTTTCTCCAGAGGGGTTTAGCCTCACTTGAATTTCTCCAGGGCTCTGTTTATCAGTGACTAGGATGTTGCTCAGAGATTGGCCTTCCTCCCAGGAAAAGGCACAATGCTTAATGCTCTCTTAAGTTCCTTAGCGACCCAGTCGATACTCACTAAACTGCAGATAAGTGCCAGAACTGTGAATCACTCTGTACTATCCCTGTCACTGGATTTGTGCCTCTCAGATGGCCCCTTGTTTAAAGCATCAAGAGTTGTTACCTTCCTCCCCTTTTAACTGCAGCTGGGTCTCTTGCACCTCTGGAGCTCTTGCTCTTGAGTTTTCAGCATTTCCCTCGCTGCTGCCATTCAGGGATGCCCAGTGCCTGTATCTCCCTCACCTGCCAGTACAGCAAAGCATCTGCCAAGTGGCTTTTCCTGGGTCTGTAAAAGCCAGAGAACAACAAAAATAAACCAAACAAAAATGAACCAAACAAGAGAGAAAACCTGCTTCCCAGAAACATCTCTTTTTATTAAATCACATCTTAAAAGCTAGAAACATCCACGTATTTGAAACCTGGTTATCATACACAAAGCAGCAGCTTGTCTCAGAGAAACGTGTTAAGGGAGGCAGCAGAGATGGCAGATGTCTCCTGCATCACAGTCAGGTTCACCTCATGCCCGGGCAGCAGGCAGCCAGCCAGAAACCACCTCGAAAACTGGGGAGAGGGCTTTGCAGTAACTTTCCTCTGACGTCTCCAAGGAGCCAACCTGCTGGTCCAGGGCCCACCGCAACCTCGGAGCTTACAATCTTTGTTTTCAAAGCTCTCCATTAACTTTACGACAGTTTTGGCCCCGAAGCAGCAGGTCCCAGGCTGAGCTCTAACCCAGAGGCTCTCGTGGCCAACCTTTCAAGCTCCATACGCATCTGTTCTGCCGTCAGCTTCCTGCCAAGATGGATGAGCGGGAGGGACCGGAGTGCTCGGAGACGTGGCGGGCAGGTACACACGGTCCCAGCCTCGCCTGGGCGGCACAGAAGGATGCAGCCATGCCACCCTGCACTTGAGTTTGGTTTTGAAAGCAGCAGGGTGCTGCCAGCTCCCTCTGAGCTCAGCTGAGCAGAATCGCACCACAGAGCACTTTATCTTAACAAGGTTTGTCAAAGGGTCGATGACTATTCACACCTGGGTGGTTTGGGGGCGTGTCCCCCCCATTATTTTGACAACTATGCTTCTTTTGTTTTTCCAATTTGGATGAAAGTCATTTGCTCAAATATCTCAGAGTTTAGGAGCATTACTGGATGTAACCTGTCCTTCCCCACATTACCAGATCAACTGTCAAAGTTGGCATCGTTACCTTTTCCACTTGTTATGCATTTTGTTTTCCTTTCAGAAAACCAGTGATGCCCCCTCACTAGCAGCTCTGCAGTAGCAAAAGGAGGGCTCGCAGCTGACCGAAGGAGCTGGAAACAAAACCCAGTGCCTGAACCCTGAGGGGAAACAGTAAAGTTCCCAAAAGCCCATCACTCCCAGCCCTGTGAGAGCTCAGTTTTTGCTGCTGCTCGGTATCACAGCTGAAGTCACCCCAGTTCCAGGAATAGTGTTGTTAAAGAACAACAGGAAACACACACTGTTTAACTTGTAGCAAAAACTACAGCCCCTTCTTGCTCATTTGAGTACAACTCTAGCCTGGTTTCCTGGGATGGGGAACACCAAACTCACTTGGTTTCCTCAGTCACCCCCATCTTAACACCTAGAAAATAATGCCTCATTTAGCACAGGGAGCACAGCAAGCGCCGGGGAGCAGGATCCATACTCGAAAAAGCCTTGCTCGGCTGTACTTATCTGCCACGTTTTAGGGCGTTTTAAATGTAAGGGCAAAGCTATCTGTCCTTGAATTCCCAGCTCCAAGTTAACAGGACCTTGCAGTGGGGACTGTATTGCTACAGCCAAATTTTAGCACTAATAAATAAGTAATCTCATAACCCCACACCTTCTGTTGAAACTTTTTGAATACCACTGATGCGATTGGTGCTGGTCCTGAGTCAGAGGCCAGGGTGACCACGGCCGTGACCAGCCCCTGGCCACCTGCTGCAGCCTCCCTGGGTAAGAAACGTTCCCCAAGTACCACCCATCACATCCCCTGCACAGCCATGGGACAAAACTGCCACCGGCACACACAGAAAGCCCACGGACACCAGGGCCGTGGCTGTGCCCGTAGGTTGTTGCTGGAGGTACTCAGTGACTCCCAGGAGGGGCCACCCCAGGTGGCTGCCTGGCTCCAGCGGCTTCCCGAGGGGCTCAGCGGATCCGTTTGCTTCACCCGAGGCTTTGCAGTGCGGCTGGAGAGGCTCCTCCTGCCAACGCTTTACAGGGCCGTGCCTGCCGTGGTTAATCACAGATTCCTTTGGATGCTGAGACGAGGAAGCCTGGAGTGCCCAATTAACTACGTATAGACTGCCTCCCCCCTGTCTAATGCAAGACAGCTCTACGGGGGTCTTATCTGTCCTTCTCTGTGTCAAGTTTAAGGATGCGCTAAAAGCAATACAATAATGTGAAAAATTATTAGGTTGTTATTCTTTAGAATTTACTAAACATCTATGAAAATGCAATTTAGCTTCCCTTCAGATGAATTCTTTGCATTTAAATGTCCATAATGGTTATTCTTTCCAGTATTTTAAGATTTTCACACTGATGGGCAGTATGTAGACTGAATTTATTTCCTTATCAAAGCAGCTATCAGTTCCCAACACTCTTCAGTCGCTCACGCACAACCTCAGCAAGAGACTGCGCACCACCATGTGAGCGGAGACAGCAAACATTGGTACCTTACTACTAATTCCGCTGATTACACAGCAGGGTAACCTGGGAGTAGCAATGACCACAGTCTAGTTCATGGTCATTAAACTACCCATGCACCCAGTCAGCTCGAGTATGCAATACTATTAGCAGGCCGACTTCTCATCAAGACCATAACAGTCTCCAGTTGACTTTGGCTTGTGTTTCCAGCACTGAGAATTAAAAAAACACTCCCATGGAAAATGCAGAAAGCCATGGATACTCTGTTATCAGTGGGACAAAATACAGGATCACAAACAACTTTTGACAGATGGCACGGAAAATGATGTTGCTGCTCATTATCCCTCAGGAGGATATCTGCAGCATCCTTCAGGAAGGGCCGTCCGTATCGTCAGCTCCAGGGACCATCACGGCAAAACCCAGAGCACAGAGCGATTCAGCTTTACGTGCACCTGCAAATCCGCGTCCCCGTACTGGCAGCGTGGCCCAATCGTTCGAGGAAGGCTGATACAAGCACATCATCTGATGCACGGTTCCAGCCATGCATGCCAAGGGCCCTGGAAGGCCTTTTTAAATCCTACAGTTAACATACCTTATCCTGGGACCAATATATTCATGTCAGACTTTTAAACGGGGTTTTGATGGGTTGAATGTTTACACTTACACCAAGAGAGCAGAACAAGCCTGTCGTTTCACCTCCTATCTGGGCTGGGATTAAGGACACACTCCCATTTCCAGATCCTGCCAGGCTGGTTATTTACAATCAGCATTTTCCATTCTTTCAGCTAACCCCACTTCTGTTGCCTGAAGGTGACGAAGCAGCGTTGGCAGTCGCTCTGCCAGCAGAGCCTTGGGAACAGGAACTCGCAGCCACAGGTCATTAACACAGTCACGTCCCGAAACAACAGTGGCTATTTGTGAGATGGGCGCATGCCAGGAGCCGGAGAGATGCGAACACAGCATCGACGACAATGGTAACGCTGCCTCACGCTTTACCGCACACGGCAAAATAAGTGGGGGAACAGAGGGGCAGCATCTCCCCTAGACCACGGGAAAGAGCTGGTACGTGGAGAGACGGCGTGAACGCACATACACACGCACGCGAGAGGCCCCTGGAGCAGGAAACCCGTGCTGAGCTGCAGGCCACAAGTGCAGGCTGAGAAAGGACAAATTCACTTCCAGAGCCCCCTCCGCAGAGGCAGGGTGGGCCTCTCGGGATGCTCCAGGGGCACTCGGAGGCAGAAGCAGTTGGGATCCCAGGGGTGCGCACCGCCGAGCCCTCACACAGGGCAGGACAAGCGGGCTGGTTCCCTTTTGCGGTCAGATGTTTTGCTGGCTACAAGGATTTTTCTGGGGTTTTTTGGGTTTGTTTTTGGTTTTTTTAAATGCAGGAAGGGATTATCTGCTAACTCATCCGTTTCCCAGCCCAGGCCTGAAGGTCAGCTGCAAAGGGAAGCTGGAGGCTGCGGTATGAGGAGAGGTGCAAAAGAATTCATCTCCATTTTCTACATATTTCTATGTGCCTCAGGTAACCTGAATTCTCTTCTTCGTTCTCCTCCCCAGTCAAACAAAAGGAAAAGAGAAAAGCCTCTCTGGAAAACTCTGTATAAGACAAGTGCCACATCCAAGATGACACACACACCCCGCAAGCCTCTACAGCTGAGTGAATATTCTCTGCTGGCCCCAGATAATACGGCTGGGGGCTGCGCCCAGCATGTGAGCACCAGAGACCCTTCTCCTCTCCTGGAGGTGACAATCCCAGCCCAGGCCATAATGCCACCACAGACTCTGCTGGCATTCATCAGGTCAGGCATGAGCAGCAGAAAGCCCACACGTGGTGCCAGGGCTGGCGCCCGGTCTGGCTATCCCAATTCAACCTGCTTCTCGGCACGCTGCTTGCCAGGATTGCCCGTGTCGGAGGTGAGCTCCAAGCTGACTCAGACAGCAGCTACCTGTGAACAAAGTGGTTTCAGGGCTTCAGTCAGAGATACGAGCGGGTGGGGAGAAGCTGGAAGAAGCAGGTAGAAGTGGGATGACACACTGTCCCGTGCACCGGGCAGCTGCAGCTCCCGGGGCAGAGGTCCAGCAGGCACGCCATGTGTCACCAGCACTGCCCGGCTCGGCCTCCGCGTGCCACCCAGATCCCGCTCGGCATGTGCGGAACCAGCGCTCGGCCTCCGCGGAGGGGACATCCTGGCTG
Organism: Falco biarmicus; assembly: GCF_023638135.1. Taxonomy (NCBI): domain Eukaryota; kingdom Metazoa; phylum Chordata; class Aves; order Falconiformes; family Falconidae; genus Falco; species Falco biarmicus. The sequence continues at coordinate 9,621,871 of NC_079296.1, read as the reverse complement.
TGACCGCGCTGTGGGCTGGTGGTGAGCGCACACCCAGAGGTTGTCCTTTACAGGCTGGTCCAACTGAGGAAGTTACAGGCTCTAATTTTACCTCTAAATAATTCCAATTTTCTTTTTTTGCATCCTACCCTCTGCTGATCTCTTCCTTTCCCAGCAGCGACTTGAACAACTCAGCCAGTTAAAAAGGAGAAGAAACTAGTTTTCCTCTTTCAGAAACGGTTAACTTCAATGACGCTATTTGCACAAAGGACTTTAAACATCAATATTGTCTTTCCAGTCACAGCTTTAAGCGTATTTCATCTCTTTAGTCAAATGAACGCTACAAAGGAAATAATATGCTCATGTCATAAACATCACAAACTATGAGGAATATAGATCTTTGGAGAGAAATGCATTCATGGTTTATCATTATACTATACTATAGTTAACTGCACCAGTAAAACAGTCCTTAAATGTTCATTCAAACATACATCTTCCTATAGGAGTTATGCAACTGTACAATCTACCTTTCTACTTCGCGCCCCTAGTTCTACAAGTGGTCAATGAGGAGAGATACACAATAGTTCTACAGAGAAATCACAGAAGTGGATACATAAATGGGCCCTTTTGGAGTTCAATAAGATTTTCAATAGTTCCACAATGCTACATTCATGCTACCAAGTTCACGGAATTGGGATTTTACTTTAGAAAAGAGAAAGGAAGAATGGTTTGTCTGTCTCCAGGTAGGAGTGGAACCACAGGAGGTAAAAGGGTCAAAAAGGGAGAGTTTTGTGTCGGCATTTTAATCCTGCCACCACCGTCTCCTTCTCCAAACACCACATGACTTTGTGCTTTCACCGCGCCTACAGCTCCCCCCTCTCACAAGCGCAGCTGGCCGAAGCTACCATGCTAAAAAACAGCAAATCAGCAGAAATTTTGTTTTCTTTTTTATATCTGGCATTTTCTTCCGACAGCTACAGAGTGGTGCCTGTCACCCCCTTCACTACAAGTCTGGAAAAACACGACGGAGTTCAGCGGCTGAGCCCAGCCAGAGATGAGGTGCAGCTCCCAAACCTCCCCGGGATCAGGGCGGCTTCCCAACGGCTTCCAGCCAGACTGGGAGGCAACAGCCCAGACCTACTGGGTTCCATATGTTGCTTTCAATGGCTTTAACCCAACTCTCTCCACCTATTCCTCTCCTTACTGTATGTACATTATTTCTTTAAAAGTTCTGCTATAAATGTAAAGGGTTCAGCAGTTCTAGCCAGAGACCTGCTCCCCAAAATTACAACCACAGATATGTCACGGGGGAAGGAGTACTCTACAGATCAGAACAACCAGTTCTTTTTGTAAGTATTTAAAAGAAGATTTGTACATATATTTTCCTTCGCTTCACAATCAACTAATTTTAGATACCAGGAAGTCAGAAAACCAAGGGAGTCCTTCCCTGTTACTACTCCAGTAGATTTTACTTATAGAAGAAATAACTTGTATCACCTCCCAGAACTGCCAGAGTGACCTACGCAGACTGTAAGTAGTATTTATCCTCTGAGCAGGAGAGTAGATGAAAACACCCCTTCCCCCAAAAAAAAAAATCACACACCCCCCGCACCCCCAAACAAAAGTAACTATATTTCAAAATATATCCTCAAACATCAAGTACAAACCTGGGTTCTCAAACCACAGCTGCTCTGACAAAGCTCTGAGTTCACTCTGTCCTACACAGGAAGGGACGTGAGCAGCTCGGACCAATAAACAGGTCTTTTTAGCATAGGAAAAGAGGTGGATTATGCACAAACAACTGGCAATCAAGTGAACAGAGGGAATATTCAAACTCATGCTACAAACCCGTCCTGTGTTCCTCCAGAAGCATTTCTTCTAAATGCCTCAGTGAACAGTCTCCGTGGAGGGTTTCTGGTGGTCTTGCAACCGCGCTGCTCCACGCAGCAGACTAGAAAGAGAGCTCGTCTCTCAACACATAGCAAAACACTGGCATGAACAAGTAATTACCATGGCTATTAATTTCTAATTCATTTTTATACCATAGTGAACCTGATGGAGGTTTCCCAACCAGGTACCGTATTTCTAACCTAAAGTATTTCAGCAAAACTAAAGTCCCATAGTTTTGCAAGCAGCAAAATAGAAAGTAACAAAGTTGTGTCTAATCGGAGGAGGAATATACATTCGTGAGAGCACATACAATTAGTGCAACACAGCTACTCTGAAAGTAAAGAACCAAACCGGATTAATCAATGCAGCAGACATGCAGGGTCTGCTAAGTTATGTTAAACCCATGTTTGCTGGTGATTAAATATGTCTACAGAAGATATATTACCATTCTGAATATATTTTCAAGCAGACCAAAAATACCTCATCTATTGGTTACTGGTGTGTTATTTTTAACTAATTAAATATTGGGAGGGATTTTACCCCTCTTGCTATAAAAATTGCACTTATTTTCTATTAAACAAAACAAAACAAGAGTTAGATTTCAATTCTATATTCCAGTATATATTCACATTGAAACTGGATCGTCTTGATCTAAGCTTGCAGGAGTAGGTGTAGCAGTCCTTGCTCTCCAAGATCTCCAGCACAGAAGGTCCCATCAGTACAAACCCCTCCTTCCCCTGTGCTCTGCTCACTTCTTCACTGTAGTGCACGGGTAAACTGATTTTTTTTTTTTTTTTTTTTTTGTAAGAAAACCTGAGCTTCAAAAGTCTTTTAAAAGGACCTGGAATTAAATCTGGCCCATTCTGACCCAAAACAGCTCAGTTCTGCAAGGAACTTCATCCTGTCCTCGTTTCACACAGCTCCTCCTGAGACACCACGGCTCTGACCTGAGGCGAGTGAGGTGTCAAACCCTTTCCCTCCAGTCTCTCTTGACTCAGGAGACTTTCACCCCCCCAACACACTTCCGAGGGCTCCTTCTTCCCTCCCTTTAGCACTGCTGCCTCCTGTAGGGCTTTGAAGGGCTCCCTGTGCCAATAAAAAAAGTCTCTCTGCAATAAGCACGACTTCTTGGACACCGGTGATCAACTTCCTCTTGCAAAGTCTTCTCCAGCTCATAAAATGTCATCGTAATCCAATAGTTTGGAGTGCTGGCGGGTCTTCCAGAGGCGGTAAAGGCGGAAGTCAAAGTAAGTCTCAATCATTTGCTTACCTAGGAGAAGTGAAACGAAGCAGAGGGGTTACAGCCTGTAGCATGGGAGATGCAAGAGGCCACAGCAGCAACAAAAAACTTCAACCCACCTACAGGCAGGGACACAGCAGAACCCATCCACCTCCTTAATTTGGAGAATACCGACATTCAGCACCTACCCAGGACACGTGAAGGTGCCCATGAGAAGCAAACATCTTTCTAGATCTCCTCAAACCACGAAAGGCTCCTTATAATCCCCTGGCAGGGTTTATCCCTGGGGGTGGGAGCTGAGCACAAAGTCTGCCTCCAGGCTTTGACCCCTCTGCACTGACTGCAGAAGGGGGAGGCCGGGGCTGCAGAGTATCAGGCAACAGCTCCAACAGCCTGCACTGAGGCAACCCGGCACAGCGACGCCAGGAAATTACAAATCAAGAGTTAACTCACTGTAAAGATTCGTGGGAAACATTAAAAATAATTAACATTGAAAATTCAAAATAAAAATGCCTTTTTGTTTTTCTTTTTAAATTAGCGTTAACAGGCCGTCTCTGTCCTGCAGAGCTGTCTCTTCTCACAGCAACGAGCTCACCAGGACACGCAAACGCAAGTTCTGCGCCACTGGCGCCTCTGATTGAAGGTGGTGCGACTGACAAGGCGGCCACAGACCGAAGGCCATGCACGGGTGGCAGCAAGTGCATTTGAAAACAGCAGAGCAAGCAACCATGGGCTCTGAGACAGCTCAAGGAGGGGATTTTTGCTTTTGAGGCCTGATTAAGATTAGTTTTAGGTGACTTTGTGAAGGATTAGAGAGGGTACACTACTGGAACATCCCAGAGTGATCAAGGGGATAAATTCAGACGTATTCTTCACACCAGCCTCCTGAAAGACCAACTGCTCAAATACATGCGCACAGAACCTGCTGCCTTGCCTGCCAAGCTGCATGTAAATCCAGGAATTTCCCTGCAAGTCGCTTCTCAGCACACGTTATGAGCATGTTCGCTGTGGGATCTGTGCAAGCACTGTATAAAGCTGGGTGCAAACCTCCACAGGACACACGCAGAGGACCCTGCGCAGCACAAATGTGCTCAACTCCCATACATTCCTACGACAGTAAGTGGGAGTCAAGAATAACCCATCAGTGCTGATGCCAGCTGTGAGCAGCAGAGGATGTATCCACAGTGCTTATAGCCTACTGCTGCTTGTATTCATCTTCCAAGAGAACAAAGCACCAAGGACTACAGCAAAGATAAAATAACAAGGGCAAATTCAGAGTAAGTTCCTCTTGAAGCTGCACCCGTAATTACTTACATGGACCAAAGAACAGGAAAAATTACATAGTCCCTTGAAATATCTTGAGCTATAGGAAAAAAAAAAAAAAGGCAAAGCAGACTGAGATGTAGAATGGCTCCAGTAGGCTATATCCCAGTCGCTTGTTGATGGCACAACTCACCCAGTACCAGTGGTTTGAGTCCTGGGGAAGCGACCCCTGCACACCAGGTCACAGAAGAGGTTCTGCTCCTATGTGCATTTCTCCCACAGACTTCACACACCCTAGCAAAATGATGGATCTCCTAAACTCAGCCTGGGAAGCCACCTACTGTTTAGGCTACTTTGCCACTGCCAGTAGCTGGGTGAGGGCTCTGCAGCTTCAGGCAGAACAAACAGGATAGATGGAATGTGAACATGGAGGATTTGAAAGGGAAAACCAGGTTCAGCAACTGAACTACACAAGCAAAATAAAGACCATGGCTGGGCTTAAGGGAGTTCAAAATTGCTTTTTCAGGAAGTTGCCCACTGAAGGAGGCAGGCCGATTTGGAACGTGTGAGTCTTTTTACAGAAAATAAATTACCTTGAGCTGATAGTTCAAGTGGGGACTCAAAGGCAACCCTATAAGGATTCATTAAGTTTTTCAGATTCTGAAATAGCTGAAAGGAAAACATATCAAGAGTTAGCAGCTGAAAACAAAGACAAACCTCCAGGGTACCCAGAATTGCCCATCCTGCTCCCTACCTCTAGAAAACCTTCACGTCCTTCAAAACAACTAGCTCACCAGCACAAATAAAGTGCTTTGAATGAATGACTGTTCTCAAAGGCTTCAGTATTTGTCCTGCACATGACTTAGCATTCCTCCCTTGCTCTCTGGGGAAGGCACAATCCATGGGGTGGTTTGCCCATTCACAGCCACTCATAGGACAGGATAGCAGCATGTTCCCCACAGCAGAAGAGGAAGGTTTAGACTTCAGAGTGACTATTGCCTCTGTGGGCTTGGTGCTACTCAGCAGACATACCCCGAGAAGCAACCCAGGAACTCTTACCTTCTCCCCATTGGGGTTTCCAAGAACGTAGCAGCCCATGATGTGAATGATATTTGGTTCAGGATTGACTTTACTCATCAGCCGGCTCAACCTCTTCCAGAAGCTGGAAGAAATAAAAAAACCCAGAATACATAATTAAAAATAAATAAATCAATCTATCTCCTCATATGCATGACTAATCACAACGATGTGTGTGCACACTGCTCAAAAAGGGCCTAGGGCTTGTAGCCTGAGGAGCAAGCTGCTGAGGAAGAACCACTGGTTCTTCAACATGGAAAAGCAGGGGCAGAGCAAGGGTCTGAGGAGCAGGTCCAAGTCATGTGGTAGAGAAGGAGGAGTAGCCCAACAACCCAAGGAAGCTCCAAAGTGAAGGGAGCAAAGTCCACCAGGATTGCTTTTAGACTGACAGTTTTACTAAGCATCCTCTTCTTGTAGCAGTTCCCTCGAATATCCTCTCTCCCATTTCTATTAATAATTGCCCTTTCTAAATAGGAGTGTTATCAGTGTACTGGTTCATTTCCAGGGCACGAAATAAGCAGAGAACAGCTGGAGAGGCCCTTCTTCTCCATAGCTAGAGAGAACACCAAACCAGGCTGTTCCATGTTAGCCCTTGCTTGGCGCTGCTCACCAGACCTGCTATATTTTGTGAGCGCTGACCAGCATGCTGTGCCCAAGGGGCATGAAATCCAACCACCTCCCTCGTGCAACAGCTTAGCACAGACTTCTGGGGGCTCTAAAGCCCAGCAGATCCTCTGTAGGGTCTGCGATCAGACTGCAGCCTAAGGCTTTCCATGACTGCCTCCCAGGGACATACAGCTTGGGTGGAAACATTCACTTCCAAGCACCCAAGTTTTCAGCTGCGTGTTCACAGCTTTCCAAAGGTCCCTGAATTACCAGCTTTGCACCAGCTATGCCTGGAATGTGTTCAGAAGCATGTCCGCACACACGTGCGGAAGAATTTTATTGACAGCGTTTGTGCCAGAGCATGAGCGTGCTGAACAGATGTTGATTTAAGTACTCAGTTCTCATGCCAACAGAAAGTTGTGTAAGAACAGGTTGGTATACATCCTCTCCCCCACAACGAAGCACTGTTAGCCAAGTACGTTTGAGCCAGCACAAGTGAGCAGGCTGCAAAACAAGCAATGCTTAACTCTCTGCAAGGAGAAGCAAAATTGCCTCAGCATCCCTGGCTGACAGGCTGGCATGTTAGGAAAAATCTTCCTCAGTACCATGCTGGACTTCGAGCAGGCTTTGCAGAGACAAATGCCATTTCCCCCTGCAATTAGGAGGGCAGCTACCAGAGACAGCTGGGGGGGAACGGTTTGGCTTTCTGCCACTAGTCGCCTGCATAGAAATGCCATCTCAGCCACTTCTGAGCAACAGAGGCATGAGGTACATGTTCTGGTTTCTGGTCAGCGGAGCCTTTGTTAGGAGAGGAAATAACCTTTTTTACCCTTTCTTGATAGTCTCTAGTCCAGAGAGACAGTGAACAGCAGATAAAAGCATAAATCTTCTAGTGACCTGTCCCAGGGCTGCACCACCCCGGGGATGAGCTTGGCTCTACCATCTTTGCAGCTCCCCCTTGAAGGAGCTGTAAGCTGCTGCTAGGTCCCCCCTCAGCCTCTTCTTCCCCTGACCAAGCCACCCCAGCTCCCTTCACCTCTCCTGTTAAGCCACCTACTACAAACACGAAGCAAACCGAGCAGAAAAAGTGCTATTCAAGTCCAGAACATATCACAGCCACTCACAGGATCATATCTTCCTCCTTCTCCACTTTGGCGAAAGTGGCAACTTTGTTCTTTAACAAGTATAAGTGACCAGGACCTCCCTGCAAGAGAGCGGGGGAGAGAGAGAGAGAGAGATGAAACCACTTTGCACAGAAACAAGCCCTGGGTATGTTTCTTGTCCTGCACAGCCATCCCCAGAAGTGCCACAAGGGAGCAGAGCAGATACACCAGGCTGGCACGGCTGCTACAACCTCCACCGCACACACCGCAGGCACCTGCTGCTCAGGAAATATTCACATATAGCAAGTGTGTTGGGGGTTGGATTCTCCATTTTTTACAGTTATATGCCCACCTCGCTCCAGAAAGGCAAAAAAATAGATAAAAACCTTCATTATGGGTGGCCGAAGAGTAATAGGGAAGACAAGAAAGTCCCTTTAATTTGGGGATGCTAGGGGACTTGCTGCGGTAGGCAGATGAGAAGCTGAGCGAAGCAGGGATAAGCAGGCAAGACATCGCTGTAGAAGAACTGGACTTTGGCAGCAGTAGGTGTAAAAAGACTGAGAACAACGTCAGGAAAATTAAGAGTCGCAACCTCCAGGTCAGTGTGCCGCAAAACCCTGCTGTTTCACAGCATTAGGCACATGGGAGGGAGTTCAAGTCTGATTACCTTCCTAACTTCCCATTTCATGGTTCCTTGCACAGCTGCTGGGGAAGTCCAAAGCTGACCACCCTGAGGAAAAAGAGACTTGGGAAGGAAATCCCTGACCAGCCCCAGACCAGCAGTGCCTGAATCCGTCCCACCCACAGCTCGGCAAGCCTGTACCCTGACCCCTCTCCCGCGTACGCTGGCCTCTGGGCTGTGCTGCCTGCCGGTCTGACCCACAACACGCACCACTGTCATTGCTATACTAAGGCTGTATGAAAACTGTTACCACCACATCACAAATGCTTGTTCCTCTTTCTGGAATCCTCCTTTTGAGGTCTGCGCTAATGCTAGTTTGCCTGGGTTTCCTTGAAAGCAGCTGAGAAGCAGCCCAGCTCTGGACTTGGCCCACTAAATCAGGTTTTATTTCCTGCTGTCGCAGCAGCTTGAGACTGCTCGCTGTCTGGGGAAATGAGAAGTGAAAGCTGTACACATGCAGTTACTTTAACAGAACCTGACTTTGGAATATTGGTTCCTCTATGTAATTTTCCCTGGAGAAAAAGACAAATTTGCAACAAACCATCCAAGCACTTAACAACTGTCATGTACCTGGCAGAATATCAGCATCTTCCAGATTTTGCAACCTTTCCGATAAATGTTAAGCTTCTTCTCTATTTCCTCTGCAAAAAACAAGTTGGAAAAGATGATCCATGGAGGAAGTTAAATGTTAATCTTATTTCTTCTCCCTGTAGTCCTGAAGGCAGGAGGCTGAGCTGCGAGAGGTGCTCAGCACCTACATGCCCACTGATGTCAAAGAAAACCCTTTGCTTTCTGGCTGTGGAAAGCAGGGAACCCCAGCATTTCACAGGGCAGAGAAGGTACGGTGCAGCGCCAGACACTGCTCAACACTGACCATGGCACTGCAGCAGACCCAGCTGTCCTGACCCTCCTTAATGCTCCTGCTCACCTACCAGAGTACAGTCAACAGGTACCTTTGCTGCCCTGTGCCTCGGCTTTCCTTTCATAAACCAGAAGCTTGACATAGAAAAGGGCCACAGAGGTGAAGTTTTATTTTTGCAGCACATCCAACAGCTGCTGACTGACTGTCAGGTATCACTGGCGTGACGAAAACACTTTCATGAGTGGCAGCTGAGGCACAGGGCAATGGAGTGACTTTAACATATCGATCAGTTACATTTGCAATGGGCAGGAGTTAAGAAAAGGAGGTAACACTCACGTACCTAGGATGTCATCAAAGGTGGCATGTTCATGGTCCTGTAAACCAAGAGAGAAGACACATCAAGGTTCACTGTCACTACACCAGCTCCCATGACATTATTATAGTGATTAATATCGCACACAATCCCATTCCCAGGCAAACGGATGCTCTAAGAGCATGATTATACTGACGGCTTCTAGTCACATCACAGTAATTACCACCCTAAACCGCATGTCAGCAAAGAAGCTGAAGACTGAATGGTCCAAGAAGACCAAGTCCATCCAAAGGCTTGAGGAGGAATCCTGCAGACAAATCCAAAGCACACACCACCCGTACAGTCAGCGTCAGCAGCGTGTATTTGCCTCTTGGCCCATGTTGTGTAGCCAGCCTCCGGCTCTACACGTGTTCAAGCTGGCAAACAGCCACGCTCCCAGCACACCTGCCTCTGGCATCGCAGGGTCCTCAGGACAACCAGACAACTCTCGGAGAGGCGGCAAAGCTAAAGCCTCCCACAGCACTGCCTGCTGCATGCAGAGACTGAGTTTTCTGGGCTGTCAGTCCCACTCTTCTTTTTCAAATTACAGGACTATAAAGCGATTAGGAAAAAAAGACCCATGACTCCTTGCTGGTGTTTCAAACACCTGCTCAGGCAGGACTTGGAGTGAAAAATTAAGGTTAAATTAATGACTTACAGGGACACACCACTGCACACAGGGTGATGGGGTTCATGGTTCACTGCAGAGCCCTGAGGTCCTGCTCATCCTGTCCAAGGCTGAGCACAAGGAGGAGCCCTAAGCTTGGCAGCACACAGCTCTGCTTGGGGGCTCAGGCCTGTCCTGCCTCCCCTTGTTAACCTCCCCATGCTGCCTGGCTGTGCCTGCATAGTCTGGCAGCCCACACGTGCAGTTTTTACTCCACCTTACTCTTCCACCTTGACCCGAGCTCCCCCAAAGCAATCCCAGCCCCCAAATCTGGGTTTAGCACACCCCTAGCCCTTTCCTGACAGCCTTTCCGAATCACATCAGTGTTTTGGAATCACTGTAACAGGAACTAGGGATAGGGACTAAAAAAGAAAAAGTTCTCCATATGAAGCCTGTTCCCACACATTCAGACATGGCAGACGCGACATACTTACATAGAGAATGGGGATGATAGAGGGATCGTCCCTGCGGATAATTGTTGGGACATACTCTGCTTTGGGCACCTTGGAAGAAATGAGCTGGAAGGAGAAACAAGAAGTGCAACAGCATGAGGAGGAGCCAGTAAGAGTCTGGACAGAAGCACAAAGGCCGTGATAACAGCGCCCTGTTCAGTTCCTCTGAGGTGTTACTAACTAGCAGCTAACTCAGCCTACCTGCATCCCTGGGGAAGGTCCTCCAAGCCTTTGCTCCACTGCAGAGCACCCCCAGGCCTGCCAAGTACACCACGTGTCACAGTCTCCTCGACCCCCAACAAACGAGCACACAGCTCTGCCTAAAAGGCAGGACCGAGCCCAAGATAAGAGTTTTCAAAGGGGAGACCAGTGCGCACAGAGGATGAAAAAGCTCATGCGTCACCACGAATGGCTGTACCCAGTAAAGGCGATTCCTGTACAGCCTTCCTCTGTGCCAGGGTCTGTGCTCCTGCCTGCAGAGGATTGTTAAAACTGGCACGCGTAGCTGGCTGGTGGTGGGACTGTACACCCGAAGAGGAACCAGCCGAGGGATGAAATGGTGTCAGGCACAGGTAGACACAGCCACAGGATGTCAGGCAGATGCAGGCTGCCTGGCAACACTGGCTGAAGCTTCAGCTGGTTCCATCAGCAGGAGAGCCTCAGAGGATGGACCTGCCACCAGCACAAGCCAAAGGGCTATGGGAACACGGGCAACTCGGCTGTGCTGTGATTTCAGGCGCCTCTGCGCATTGCTGCGAGAAGGGAGCAGGCAGTAGTGCTGGTGGGCTCCTAAGTGCAGCCTGGGCTTCAGCTGGGGCTGGCTTCAAAGCCCCCCCTCCTGGCAGGCAGCACATCACTGCTTTGGCCACGAGGGAGTTAACGTAAAGTTTCTGAAGAGGCACAGTATACAGAGTCTATGGACGGACACTCATCCCATACACCACCCGGGGAGACACACTAGAGGTGTCAAGGGCTGAACAAACCCAAGCGCTGGGTTCCTAGCGTTTGGGTCTCACCTGGTCACTTTGCCCTGAGGGTGCTTTAGGGCTGAGTCTGTACAGAGAGCCTGGGAACAGATCTAGCAGCAGACCGTCCCCATGTCCTTCACTCTTCCCAAGTCTTAGCAGGACCCATTCCAACACGGTACTGCTGTGCTGGACTGGGAATGCTGCCCTGAGAACAAGCTGGAAGCTTGAGACCCTGTTTTGCCCGAGTACTTGTGCATGTGGCCAGAGAAGGGATGTGTCAGACCCTGGTCCTGTCTGCCAAACCCCACAGGGCACAGCAGCAGGGAGCACGGGGGGAAGTCTAGTATCAAGGAATGATAAAGGAGCTGAAAGCATCTCAAGGGATGACATATGGCTCCAAAGCGAATCAGGCAAGTAAAAACACGAGCGAGGGACTGCTGGGACTGGGGTGTCTATTGTCAGAGTTATCATGACTCGGGCTAACTCAATTCCGTGCTGGTGACAGTCCTGCTCTGATTTGGGGTTGGACTACAGGTTTCTTCCGCGTCTAGTTTTCTTTCAGCACACTATCCCCAGTAATAACAGATGCTGAATACCATGTCATGTCTTGGCTGATCCCTGAGTGACTCTCACTCACACCAGAAGAGCTGCCCATACTGAAGACCTGCCTCTGCCCATGACAATCCTAAACTCAGCACCTCTGAAAGGACAGACAGAGCCTGAGGAGATACAGGTAGCTGAGCTGGAAATCCTCACCATTATTTTTGGTGGAATAAAGTCTTCTCCATCACACGCCATGGCTTCAAGTTCCTTTTCTGCTTCCCAGTTCAAGTCAAAGTCACCATCCAAAGTGCCGCAGGAATCCTGAAGGTCATGGCCTGCCAGAACACAGCCTGCGTTACTAGGGTAGAACAGCTTGCCTTCCCCACTCGATCCTGCCTGGCAGCTAGCTCGCAAGAGGTACCACAAGCCATGAGACTTGTGCCCTCCTTTCTTCCACAGAGTGACAGACACCACTCTTTGGGGCTGGCGTCTCTGAACAGGCAAACATTTAACGAATGAAGAGTGCACACGCAGAGCCTGGTAACACGTATCACATGACTTTTCATCACTCTCACAGTCACCAGGTTACCCTTTCAAATGCTAATTCACAACAGTCACCCTGTCATTTCAGAAACGAGAAGAGACAGAACACGGACAGATGCTCTACACTTTAACATTGCCAAGCTGATGAGCAAAAAGTCCAAAGACTTCAAAGCTGGTCTCCTTGTAATAATTACTGCTCTATGTCTTCTGAACGATTATAAAGAAACTCTGCTGTGTTGGTCAAACTGATCCTGGCAGAGACATCCCAGACCGTGAGGACAGCCGTAGCAAACACACCAGGACTGCAACGGTATACTTGAATTTGCTCTCCAAATTGACCTTACCTGTTGGCCTTCAATGCCTCCTGGGGAAAAAAAAACAACATCTGGAAGGAATATAATTGACCGTTAAAGGTTAAAATTAGATATGGTTCCCTGAAGCCAGGGACTAAGGAAAGAGAACTGAGATGCCGCTATTTGTGCCTTTTGGGATGTCCAAGTGTCACCGGGCAGTGCCTGAAGCCTGTCTGAGCCACGTCTTTTCCATTCGCCTCCGAGTTAGCTGAGGGAGCGGGGAGGAATCAGACTGCAAAGGAACCATCAGGTCACGTTTTGAACTGGTCTTGCATACATCTCCCCGTACAACCTGGTACAGAGTTTTCTACAGGTAGAAGGCCTGGATCTCATGCTTACCTGGTAGGTCAGTTCATTTCATTAGTGAAATTCATTCACAATACAACCCATTTCAACATAGGCAAACTCATATCCACCAAGTCCCTTGCCTACAGAGTTTCAATAAAACCTGGGTAAAACAGCCATTCCCTTTATAAAAAGACAGTGAGAAGATGCTGGCATTTCCTTCCGTAAATTAACACAACAGCATCTCAGTCCCCACAAGCAGAACACTGCAGAATTACTGGGGATTCCCAGAGGAATTCCTGGCAGCCCAAAGGAAGATCAGATTGCCCTAAGCTATCATCTGTGCAACCAGAAGGAAATCAAAGCTACATCTCATGGAGCACCACAGCTGTGCTCTTGAGCTATTCTAGCCTAGGAAAGAGCTCAGAAGGGGCTCTTGCATGGGAAGCCAGGCAGGTTAGCCCCACCATGGTGAATGCAGCCTTGGACTGGTGTGCTTCCAGGTAGCTGTTTTGGTCCCAAGCAAATTAGGAATGATGGGACCGGAGGGCTGTAAGAGAGCTGTACCACTGGGTATCCTTTGGCAACTGCACAATAGCATGAGGTTAGATGCGCTGTGCTCTACAAATAAATGCAGGTACACACAGATGAACAGGTGCATATACCTGGAGTGTTTTTTGCTCAGAGCTCATGAAACTAAAAGGATCACAGATGGGACAAAAGGGCACAGAGGAGTTACTCCAGTGGGACTTCAGTCAACACCTCAGCTGGAGGGTTTGGCCACAGGAGGAAGCTCAAAGGACTCAGAACTCACTTTCTCGAGAGTCATGGAAGGAATCAGCTTTGATGGGAGTCGGGTCACTCCAGGACCTGCTGAAGCTCCTCTCACGCCGTTCGGCAAATGCTAGGATAAAACCAAAGCACGACATTAACAGACTCCAAAGCCACCTCTGTTGCTGCCAGCAAAACAAAACATCCAGTAGATTTCCACCAAAGCCACACATCACAGACTCCCTCGTGCTTTTCTTCCGCTTGCCAAACGCGAGTCCTTTCCACACAGCAAAGGTCTGTCTTCTAGACAGCAGAAGACAAAGTGCCCACTTTCTGAGCAGGACCATTATGGGATATGTAACACAGAAAAAGGAGGACACTTGATGGTCTCTCCTCAAACGCACGCAGCCCAAACCTCAATTTAATCAAGGTTATGCCAGTGTCCCAGTGTAAATGCTCTGACTCAAAGGCCTCACAGGAAGATGTACTCAACAGCTAACGACACATACACAACCAGATGAAGGCAGTCGTTCTCCAGTCAGTTCTCCCTTCATGTTCTAATGACATCCCAACCAGAGCTGGACCAAACAGAGCGGGGGACTCTGGAAAGCTCACGCTCTATACATTGTCTTGCGAAAAAGGAGATCCTTCAGTTTTTGCTCGCCTGCACTCTTGTGAGCACTCCTCCTCCGGCTTTCTTTTCTTTTCCCCCATGGGCATTATATTGTTTGTACCTGCATTTCCTGAGCGGAATCCAAGGAGCTTGGCACAGCTGGCTGCACTGCAGGCAAATTCCTAGGAACTGCCAATGACAACGTCTGACTTGGCAAGCCCATGTGAAAGCCACTATGCCTAGATTAACAGCCACTTATAGCCACTAACACCTATTTCTGGTAGCAGACAGCAAGTTTGTGGCAGTGTATCTAGTAACATCATCTCATGGCAGCAGCACAGGAATTCACTTTAGATCTGCATTACAAGAGCTGAGAAGCAACCTGTCCTCTGCTGCAGTGTGTCCAAGTGGGGCTGTCCAGGGAGACAAATCACATAGTAAGTTCTTCAGGTGATCTCCATCCTCAGCTTTTGTTTAAAACCAGGCCTTTAGCTATTGTGCACATGAAGAAAACTTTGAAAACATGACCCGAGAGTTACCAAGGCAGAGAGACATGCCTGAACTTCCAGACAGCTCTAGCAGGAGGTAAGCCCTGTTCATTTCAGGCAGTGTTAACTCAGATGCCAATAAAGACACTTTAAAGGGTAGTGCTCTTTGCTGTTCACTTCCCACAGCATATGAGAAAGGAAAAACTGCAAATTCAACACAGCAATGCTTTGCTGTGTGCAGCCTGTACATGATGCCTGGCCAGGGGCTGGGAAGAACAAGCTGTTTCCTCTTCTGGAACAATCCTCAGCTCTCGGGAGCCAGTTAGACCAATCTCAGCCATTTCAGAGCGATAAGGGAGCTGCCCCAACCAAGTTACGGAGGAGTGTTGCCTTCCTCAGGGAAAAAGAACCACCATTTCCTAGGCCTAAGAAGTGATTTCTTCCCTAGTGAGGCATAACACTCCCTTATTTCCCCCTTGCTTCAATCTCTTCCCTGTTCCTCTTCTTTCTCCCTTCCACTGTCCTCTCAGCTCCCACCAGGCAACTTTCCCCCAGGTCTTGCTGCAGATGGCAGTTGTCAGGGAAGGAGAAGAGAAAGCCACCAGTCTGCGTGGCACATAAAGCACCAACTGTCCCCAGGGAGCCACAGCTGGTCCGCAGCTTCAGTAGGAGTCCAGGCAGTCCCTCGCCAGCTCCACTGCTGAACCCAGCTCTGGTTCTCCTCGCAAGCGTCTACGCCGGTGATCACTGAGAACCAGGTGCACGTGGGACAAGGACGTTGCAGCTCTCCTTCCACTGAGGCCACAGAGATCTCCCATGGCCAAGGCAGAGGGTCCTTGGAAACAGCCTACAGGCTGCTCGCAGACATCCATGCGTCCTGGAGACTTGCAATAACCTGGCCTTCTTTTTTGTAGGGTAAAATGGCACCGGTCAAATCCTTCCTCCAGCCCAATGCTAGGTGCTTTATACCCGCGTCTGCACATAACGCAGGGTTCCCAGTGTCCCACCAGCACAAACCCCAACTCCTCACAGCCACATCTTACAGGTGCTCACTTACTTTGTGCTTTAACCCTTCGGCTCCCCACCATGCGGAGGTGCTTCCGAAAATTCCTAAAAGAAAGGCCAAACACAACCTCTGAGAAAAGTAATACAAAGCAATACCCGGGTCCAGCAGAACTGGAAAAAACTCTGGGAGAATAAAAAGTCAAATTGGGAAGACAGCATATTTCTTTCTGGGCACTCAAAAGCTGCAGACCAGGTTCCCAGCCTGCACCTACTTAGTGCTGGGGATGGTGATGTTTGTCAAGAGCATGAGTGTTTCTGGTGGTCCGGCAAGTGAGGTTCTGCACGGCAGTCCCGTTCTCACGGCCTGTGTTCACTTTCTTATGACTGAGGCACACCTGTGCTGTAACTGTGCTGAAGACACAGCCGCTGCCCACGCTTGGCAATGCTCCCTCTTCTCCTGGGAAAGAGCAGTAACTGCTCCCCTCTCTCCTTTCTTCCACACACGCTTCAGAAGGAAAGCGGAGCGCCCAGGCTCTGCGCTGCTAGGCAGCATGCAGGCACCATGGTCATGGCTGTGCTCACTCCCAAACCCATTCACACCAGCTGCTCTAAAATCCCACCCGTACTGTTAGCAACCATGCAGCCCATACTGCTCTCCGGGGCAAAGAGCTGGGAAAGCCTGAAGCAGCTTCTTCCTCCCAAACAGCACCATTCACCAAGGCTGACTACCTCATGGGCTTGCTCTCTGCCTGCCTAACCACGAGCTTCCCTGCCCAGGGCTCCCAGGCAGAGTTCAGCGGGGCTGCAGAGTACACAGCTCCAGGGGAAAGCCCACCAGAGGAGAAGCCCTGGGGAGCAGATATACCCCGTAGTCAAGTCTGTGTAGGACAGACCATCCCAGCCGCTCCTGAGAGACCATGGCAGAGGGACTCCGTGTCCAGCCCCTCCGAGTTGCAAGGGACCTGCTTCTCATTACTCACCTAGACAGGAACCAAACAGGACAGGAACCAAACAGGACACCCGAAGAGACACAAGGAAGAAGCAACACATGGACTATCAAGAAAAGTGTAACCCCTCTGTGAACGCTACTTAGTCAGGTTGATTTCACCCTGCAGTGCAGCCCCCATGGCCCCAGGGGTGGCAGTGAACCTGTGTATTAGCAGCCTGCATGGAGTCGAGGAGCCTTCCTCGATTTCCTTCTGCCCCACCGACATACCCCACAGATATCAAGCAACAGAGACTACTGCTGGTGAAACAGGTAAAATGACAAGTCCTCTGGCTCACACACAAGTTAGTGGGATGAGTAAGGCCATGTTACAACCATGCAGATGCTTTAGCAAACTAATTGGACTAGAAGACACTCCCAGCACCGACATGAAGTTGTTCAGAGAAAGTCAGATACGCTTACTGCTATCCAGAGAGGTCAACACAAACACAGCCCTCGTGGGAGAGCACTTAAGCCACACCACCTTCTGCACGGTCCCCTACTTTGGCTTTGGATCCCACGTTGTCATCAGGATCCAAATACAGCAGCTCAAGAAGGAAAACTAGCAGCTGGGTAATGAAGCTGGAAGCAACATTATTCCATGACAAATTTCCATCTGCACTTGGGCTATTAATGTCGTTTCCCAAAGATTTATTTTAGCTCTGCTTAGGTACGTGAAGATTCACTGCTGTGGATCAGACAACTGTGCCCTTTAGACAAGTAACTAAAACAATTTCCTTCACTAACACAAGTGGGACTGGCTCTCTGTACAAAGCCTTCTGGAGTGCATGACGACTAGGAATGTGGGCTGTCTTACTGCACATTACTAAATAAATACAGTATTTTAGAGGGAAACAGGGTCATTCTTTACACAGAAAGGTCTTTGACGTATGTTGTAAATCATCAGAATGAAAATCTTTATGGTCAATTGTGAGACCAAGATCATACCAGACTGAACAACAATGTTAATTGCCAAGGCCACTGTTACATCCTTTGGGCTTTTGGCATTTTGGAGTACGATCTGTTTTTCTGTTAAATGCTCAGTTGTCCTCTCCACAGAGGAGCTTCTTCAGACCCTGGGGGGAAGGGGGAGTAAAGCAGTCTTCGCCATGGAGGAGTGATGCTCCCAGCTGCCTAGACAGCTTGGTCTCTCCCATGAGGGCAGCTGTCTAGATACATCTCCTAAATACTGTGGAGAGCAGCTCCAGGGAGAATCCAGCTGCTCAAGGTTAACCATCACACTAAATGCTCAGAGAATGGGACAAAAGCCTTTTTCTTCTCGTTTCTTTAAAGAAAAAAAAAAAAGGGCACTTTGGAAAGGAAGTGCAAACCTGGGACTGCCTCCTAATGTGGGCATCCTGGCAACTGCACCCAGAAAACCCGGTGTTACTTGATAATTATCAAGATCTCTTCACCCATCAAAATACAGCAACAACCCCTCAAGTTACAATGATAACATCTCCTCACGACTCCCTTTCCTGAAGAGTCCATCTCCTGACAGGCTCCAGCTTGCCATATGGTCTGCGTGACCCTATGCCACCTCCACAGTATCCATCCTGGCCAAAGGGTCTCCAAGACACGGCAGCCCCACCGCACACACTCTGCAGCTCTGCCTGCAGCGGATCATTCACGCTCTGCAGCGAAGCCTTTTCATTACCCAAACAGAGGTCAGCGACAGAATTACTGACATACATCCAAGCTCTGCAAAACTCCCGACAGCACCTCTCACGCTCTTCTCCCCAGCTCCTCCTTGCAGCCGCCACAAGGTTCAGCAAACCACTGGACATCACTCACCCTCGAGGCAACACCACTGTGTGCCATGCCGCACAAACTAGCCTCCTTGCGCACCAGACACACAGGGCCAAGCACCGAAGAGCTGTGCGATAACAACTGAACTTCCAAAACACCAGAGGCCATGAAGGGCTGCACCACAAGCATTCGAAACTGCAGTGGGGCTGGGGTCCTCCTCGCTCCCTGGAGAACAGATCTGAACACTAACTGCCAGCATCCTTACGGTTGGCCAGAATCTGCTTGCATGGCACAGCCAAAACCCCATCGCTGCTATCCCATCTCCTTTTTTATGACAAGATAAATGCAGATGGGGTCCCCCTGTACAATCCTGCCTAGACCTGCAGTGTTCACAGGAGGTGAAGGGACGTGCTGGCCCCTCAAAACAAGGATGACATGACTCCGTCCTGACTACACAGCATCACCGAGGTATACAAGCCCCACTCCTGTACTTGCAAGCCACACAAACAAG
This sequence comes from Falco biarmicus, assembly GCF_023638135.1. Classification (NCBI taxonomy): domain Eukaryota; kingdom Metazoa; phylum Chordata; class Aves; order Falconiformes; family Falconidae; genus Falco; species Falco biarmicus. Next base: position 9,602,884 of record NC_079296.1, on the reverse strand, counting down.
CCATTTTCTAACAAAGACTCACCTCTGTCTAACAAATTCTGAGAAATCTCTTTCTTTTTAAAGATACACTGTCCATTTATTTACAACATCTTTAATTTTGATTTTCATTTCTCTTCATTATTGATGAAAAAACCCACCACCCTTAAGTTGCTAAAAACAGTGTCTTCCCAGCGATTTCCCAGTTAAGAAAACCTGATGTTTTTCTCCTACTTTGTTTTGAACAGTGCTGAAGTGATTGTGGCAAGTTTTTAACCAATGGCACAAATGCTGTGTTACCCTTCTTAGCAGGCTGCCAAAATACAGGAGCTTTGGCACATTTAAAAAAATGGAACAGTTCTGATGACCATAGTGGCTAAGTGATGTGCCCTGTGAAGCCAGCAGAGGGAAAACAGGGCTCTTCTGTAATACCCAGACAATGATCAGTCCCCTTTTTCTTTCCTTTCTTTTTCTTTCATTCCTGTTCTTTAAAAAAAGATTTAAAAAATAAACTCCTGGACACCAGAGATAATAACTTTGTCTAGGTCTCACATTTTTGAGGTGCATTTGTAGATGCAGCAACAGCACATAAAAGTATTCAGCTAAACTCAAATTCCAAGTACTTGGGATAGGGCTGGGGAAACTATGCCTTTAAGTGTTTATATATATATAAAATATTTCTCTGCCTGAAACACAGATCTTGCCTATTATATTTGGAAGCTTGAAAGAAACTTGACAGTGTTCCTTTAAGAAGATGGAGATCAGCTATCTTGAGTACTGCAGCATCATTCACCTCCACATTTCCAACACAGCCACTGCTAGTGTCCCTACAAAGAGCAACACAGACAGGGACAACCACGTTCAATGTCATCAAGCGTCACTAATGACACCCGAAGGGCCCATGCAACACCAGGCAAGGTTACAGCTATGGGAGAAAACGGGCCCTACCTCTGTATAACAGCTGCAGAATCATTCTCTCGTTTCCGTCTCTTCCTCTCTGCGTAGCCCCTGAACGCCCTGGGAAACCATTTTAAGCCATTAACCGACTACACAGCTTTGAACTGGAGAGGACACGAAACACAGACAGGGAAGCTCTCACCAGACAACAGAGAGAGGTTAGGCTGACCGAGGAAGGCAGCCAGCCCTCGCAGGACTGCGTGCACACCAGCGGCCAGGCAAAAGACTCCCCACAGCAAAGGTCCTCACTCCCTAGGGTAGGTGGCTGAACAAGCAGTTGTTCCTAAAACAAATACAAGACTGGCCAGAGCCTGGCCCAAAAATAGGGGCGAGCAGCCGTCATCCCTGCTACGGAGGAATGGACCTAGGAGACTGCACACACAAAACCTCTGTACAGCAGGACCAAGAGGCACAAAAGCATGCTAGCAACTGTAGCCTCTGTTTTGAAGATGAGGATGGTTGTGCTGTGATCTGTGTAGGCCTACCAGGTGTAGCCATCTAACCTCTCACCACCTGACAAACAGCCCTAGCGTAGGGAAAGCATGAGTGAATATGATGGACAGGAGAGGAGAGGAGAATTTATTCAGGACACCAACAGACAAGGAAACAAAAAAATGAAGATTATACTTACGAGATGCTAGAGATTCCAGGAGACGCAGGGAAAAATAAAGAGAAGAGGAATTCATTAGTGCTCAGCCCCGGACAGTGTTTTGAGGGAATTCTCACTCCAGAAGAAACATTTCTTGTTAGGTGGAAGGAAACTGCTTTTTAAATTAAACATTTCTCAGTGGTGAGACTCCTACTTGACCAAGACAAATCCTCCCTGGGGCAGTGCTGGCGTGTGGCTTGGATGCAAATTAAAGTCCACGTAGACCCAGATAACATGCAGATGTACAACTGACAGCTGAGCATGGCCCATCAGGCTACAACCGGAGCTCAGCATCACAGTGACAAAGACTTGTGAAGTCAGCTCGCACTGTCTGGTCTACGAAGGAAGCAAGCACAGCGGGCTGAAAACACTAGAGCAGAGTCCAGGAGGACAGGGGCACCCGGCTGAGCCAACCCAACCAGCTAAGGGAGGGTGCCCTGAACTTCTGGAGATGTTGCTATGCAATTCCTAGAGGCAGCACAGAATCTCCAGAAATATTAACCAAGGAGCTACATTAACCAAGGGAGCTGTGCCCTCCTCCTGAGGGCACAATTCCCCAAACCAACCTCACTTTGGCTTTCAAGCCCTGTAAGCCCTGACACGGGCCACCAACCTGCAACAAACCTTGTGCCCAGCCAAGATGCCTTCAGCTACCAAAGGATGTGCCCAAAGGCAACGTGCTGATTTTGTGCATGGTTTGGCGTGTCAAACCAGAACTGTAAAATACCATTCGCTGTTTCCAGCCAACATTTTTAAACAGCAAAGCAAGTATCTGTCAAACTGCCCACAGGCCCTGTCAGCCTGGTGCCCAGGAGCGCTGCCCCGCCGGGATGCCACCAGATTTAGAATCCCTGGAAAAGACGCAGGGGGACATAGGGGTCAGGTAAGAGAAGCAGCACTAGGACAATACAGGGAGCAGAAGCCCACGGAGGCTCCTCACTCCCACTGTCAGGGTGGGATTAGCACCCCACCACCGTGCATCAGATTCCACAGACCGGCACAGGCAAATGCCTCCCCCACGCTGCTCCCCATGCTGCAGGGTGGCACATCTCCAGCAGAGCTGGAGGGGAAGGGCACGAAGACAAGCATTTTTTCTGGGGGATGCAGATTCTTTCCAATATCTCAGCAGCTAGCCCTGTCCCCAGTGCTCTCCAGCCCTCCCTGCACCAGTCCTTACAGGTCTGATCCAGTCTGGGTTATCCCCAGATCAACAATCAGCCTCTTTTTAAGGATTTGGCAAGGGAAAGGTGTGAGGGAAAGAAGAAATGGCAGAGAAATAGATTACAAAAAGAACACCAGATTAGACAAGGAGAAATAAAGAGAGCACTAGAGGTGAGGGTGACACAGACATTGGAAGAAGGACACAGGAAAAAAGTTGACAAGGCTGGAGAGGGGCCTTAGAAGGCAGAATAGTGTCTCCTTTCCCTCATTGCTTGCCTTGGCTTTCTAGCCAGGTAGGAAATACTTGAAATTAGGAGGGCAGCACTTCTGACAAGCTGGGTACGACTTGGAAATGAGGCTTCCCTTATTCTCTTCAGTCCTTCAAGAACTGCCTCCTCCCAACACACAACAACCAGAGGCACAAAACCTGTGTGGAGTGTGGAGGGAAAGGCTGCTCCTAACTCAGATCTGTTCGCACTTTGCAGAGATTTTATTGACACCTTCTTGAAAAGACCAGGCCAGCACAGAAGCTGTAGGACTAAGTCTCATCATAGAGAGATGCACTCTGGAGTGACAGATGCAGGGCAAACCTGGAATAACGTTCCCTTGGGGCAGTGGCTGCAGCAGAAGCAAGTGGTGGAAGGTCTCAGCTGGTGCTCCTGCAGGACCCTCACTCTGCGGAGGCAGCCAGGGACAGGGCACAGTGCCAGAGAGAAAATAGTGGAAGCAGAGAAGAGCTGGGTAGCCCAAGGAGTTAAAGAAGGTAAAACCAAACAAGTGGGCGTAGTAGGAAAGAGAACCAATAAGCACAAAAGTAAGAGACAAGGTTCTCTCTCTCACCCTCAGACTGTGGTGCCAAACGTACAACTCAGTTGCTCCAGGCTCTCAGATACAGCTTTGAGTGGGTCGTGAACTTTAAGATACACAATAAAAGCTACAGCAGTGGTTTTTACAACTTACGCTTGCATAGTTGTAGTAGCAGTTTGAAAACTGAAGAGGTTCTCTTTTGGGAACCAGGTTCGTATGGGGACATCATCTGGAAGAGAGAGAGCAGAACCTGAGAATCCAGCGGGCAGAGACATCGTTCATACAGCAAGACTTCCCAAGCTTCTCCTACTGCTTCAGCATCCTGTCCTGTACTAAACAGGATAGTCTCATCCTCATATATATGCACACTACCACTGAGTATTTTGTAAATTTGTGCTAAGCCTGTCTATCAGGCTACTAAACGAAGAATGAAAGCTCTATCCTAAGCGTGGAAGATTAGTATAATCCAGGAATTACAGAAGAGACATTTGAACAAGAAAAAAAACCAACAGGGGAACAAACCATTTTTCATTAAAAGCATTCTCCAGGCTCCGCATTTTCCTTAGTACCATTAATTTGAAATATCCCATTCATCCAGTTCTTTCTGATACAGCCTCCCATGGAAAAAAAAAAAGCATTCACCTTCCTCTCTTCAGAACCATAAGCCTGAGATATACTCTCTTTTTCTGCCACTGAAGTTTCAGTAAACCCCTCACACACCTGCTCCTGATGACCTTCATGAGTTTTTCTGGTTTTAGAAGTCACACTGCACATCAGCTATGCGATCTGCAGATAACTCTGTGCTTATCTGGTCACCTGTGTTTAAGTCATTAATAATCTGGCATTGTCAAGAGCTTTTCTTTTTAATTCACTTTCATTGGCCAAAACCCAATCAAACCCTGTATGCCTACTGCAGACATAATTACTACAGACAAGATATCTTACCAAATGTTTTGTACAGATCGTAACATACTACAGCCTGCTGTTCCCTGAAAAGAGGCTGCAATTACAGATGCAAAAAAAGAGCTAAATGCAACTGGGGAGGCCTCCTTTGAAGCAAAGCTTCCAAGAAATCATACAGAAAGCTGTAACAGACACTCCTTCTCAGCTAACAGTTTATGTCAAGCCTTGTATAAAGGCACCCTGAGGAAATATATATATGTGCAATGAAAAATGCATTCCAGTATGCTAAATACTTATTATGAAGTTCCTATGTCTGCTCTCCTCCAAAAAACAGATAGAGAAGAAACGTAAACCAGCTCAGACTGTAAATGAATTACTTGTTGGAAGTCTCGAACCCAAGCAGTGAAGGAGGAGAAGTTGTACAAATTCCTTTTTAGGCAACAATTTTGTACAGACTTCTCTGGGACTACTCATCTCAAAGGACTGACAATCTCTTAATATATTTCACAGCTTTAAGCCACTAGCTTTGATTCAAAGCAGAGCTTATGAACAAGAGCTAATATCCTTATGAGGTTTTGCCTGGACAATTGCTGGAAGCCTCTCCCCTTTTTCTGGTAAGACAGGAGTCAACACGGGAACGACAGCACTCCCCTACCCACAGCAATCAATGGAGAATAAAGGATTTGGGATCCTTCAGAAGTGCCTCTTTACCAGCCAGAGGTAGAACAGCAGCAGAGAAGCACAAAGCTGGGTACTAGGGAACACAGCTGAGCTCCAAAGCTCACCCACCTAATTAAAATGCAGATTATGAGTATGGCTATTTTGCTTCCAGGAGCAGGCAGCACCTTGCGTTTTGGCCAGGCAGAACACCTTGTTCTCCTTTCTTGTTACCATCAATTGTGATGAAGTAGTCACAGAATCGTGGGCCTGGGAAAGCCTGCAGGACCTCCACCACCACATCTGGCATCTCCAGCCACTTGCCAGGCTGCATTCAAATCTCAGCACCTCTGTCCATGAGTGGATGCGTTTGTATCAGATGCTGGGAGCAGCACGGGAGATGACAGCTTGTGCTTCTCTGGAATGGTGTTAGGCATCATAAACCCAGCATAAAAATCCATATTAAATTATGCCAATCTGGCCTAACTGCCACGAGTGTTGGTTTGCAGCAATAACGTATCACGTAAATCCAACCAGAGAAAGCAGTGCTGTAAAGTGAACCTCTGGGGAAATTAGTCTCTCTCCCTTGCCTCCATCCATCTCCACTAGCCAGGCATGAAGGACATACCAAGAAATACTTCTTGCAATTTGAAACAGGTGTGCCATTCAGTTATCTTTTTTTTCATTGAGTAACAATGCTTGGATAGAGAGTGCAAACGAGACCAAGCTGAGAAGACTTCCATTCCATGATGCCAGTGCTGGGATGGGATTTGGTCTCAGAGGCGCTGCGCTGCACGTGCAGCCACATGTGCAAACACTCAGAAGCTTGAGACAAGCACTGAGGGTAGCTGCTGCTTGTACAAAACATGAAATAGCCATGGAGGCATCCCCAGGTTCAGCACCATCCACTTCATTCCCATTTAAGTAACTACTCTGATATTTTTTGGAAAGGCAAATCTCCATTTCACATTGATAACTGGCCCTAACAAATATTGCTGCCTAGTTGAAAATACATATTATAAATCTCAAGGCCCAAACAGAAAACGTCATCTCTCTACAGCGTTTGCTAGGACATGTTTTGCAGCAAAGAGAGGCATTCAGCTCCAGCTATGAGGAGTTAAACTCTTCCATTAGTGATCCAGAGCTTTCCTTTGGTTCTGCATCAAGCAACCTGCTTCAGTCCCACAGCGCATAGTACAATTCTAGTTTGTTCAGGTGTGCTGGTTTTGGCTAGGATAGAGTTAATTTTCTTCGTAGCAGCTAGTATGGGCTGTGTGTTGGATTTGTGCTGGAAACAGTGCTGATAACCCAGGGATGTTTTAGTTCCTGCTCAGCAGTGCTGACACAGAGTCAAGTCCTCACACTGCCCTGCCAGCGAGCAGACTGGGGACACAAGGAGTTGGGAGGGGACACAGCTGACCAAAGGGATATTCCATACCATATGGGATATCAATATCATTTATTAGTTGCTGGCTGGGGTTAAACCACAATGTCGGGAAAGCTTTCAACATAAATCCATCAGCACTAGGACGGGAAGTCTTCACTTTCTTAATCCAGTACATGTCACGAGGCTGCAACCGATGCAACACAGCACCCTCATCTCCAGAAGACCAAGCCCCTGGGGTCATGAACTCCTCTCCTGAAACGGCTCTTTTTCTACCCTCACACAATTTTTCTGGCTGTGTCATCATATGCAGAGCCATCTTAACAGGTAAAACACATATGATCACAAAACCATAAAAGGTTTCCATACAGAAAAATTCTTCTCATTCCTTTTCTGGCACTTAAGCAATACAAATCTAAACTTGCACATGTACTATCTGATGTGAACCCCCAAAATCACAGGGAACAAACAGAAGAATAATGCTTAAAAACTATGCACAGGAGTTAGTGGGACTGTAAGCGTTCTGCACATTTGATAATCCGTTCTTTATTATTATTATTATTCAGTATTAGGTCATTTACTAATTTAGTCACATAACTTCAAGCATCTAGGTATGAAAACATGGTCCAGAACCCCAACTTTCAGGGATTTTACCTGCAGTAAATATCACTATGATATTTACTAGAAAACTATGAACCCAGGAAAGATGTATACAATTTGATCTCCACATCACATTATACTAAATTTCTTTTCAAGGAGAAAACCTTGATCTTTCCTGGCTGGACACTCTGCTCTAAAAGCGTTGATGTGTGTTTACAAAAAAAAAAAATAATCAGACAAATTAGGTCAGACTCTTTGCCAGCCATATATAGAGCTGACAGGCAAAGATGGACTGTGTACTACCTTATAATTCAAAGCGCATAGATTGTGACATATATTTGATTAATGGCTAAATTTTTATGACAATCAGAGATTTTTTAAAGGTAATTGAATAACTGTAAGTGCTATTCCCTGAGAACATTAGGCAAATGGATAGTGAGTGCGGAAGAAAGCCCAATATTGTGTTATTTGCTAGTATTTGTGGAAAGCTCTTGAGGTGGCACTACATGAGGGACCCTGCTAAACTGCTTCCAGCCACACAGACAAGCATTCTGGGGACGCACTAAAGCAAAGCACACGGTACCTGAGCTGAGGTTCCTGCTGGGCACCCTGGCATGTTCATAAAGATGTCACCTGCCTCAGCCCCAGAATGAGGCAGAGGAGAGAGGATCCTGCTCTGAACTGCCTCCTGGATGAGCATAAAGATAGGTGCTTTGACACAGGCCCTCCTCTCTTGCTCTTCCGTCAACAAAAAGGAGCCCACAGAGGTCACCCTCACTAAGCCAGGTGAAACTGTCATGAAAACCACCCAGCTGCTGCCTACAAGCTAGAAGCAGAAACAACGGAGCTTGGATGAGCTGGCCTCAAACTGAGCTCAGCCTATTTCAGACTCCTCCTTCCATAACCCCTCTCCATGAATGCTGGTGCAAGGTACCACAAGATGCCAAAGGGGAAACGAAGGGCCCAACTCGAGGCACATCACAATGAAACCTCCATGCTGAGAAGAGACGGGTGTCACTCTTCACCCCTGTGTCTGAGTCCCTTTGCATCCTTCCAGCACCCAGCACTCACCCTTACTTACCAGACACTCGATCGACACTATACATCCTCTCCAGCCTTTTTCTGTGCCACCCAGTCTCGCCAGATTGCTGCTGCTCCAGGTCAAAGGAATGCTGGGAAGGGGCAGCCAGCCGGGTGCAGTTTGGGCACTCCTTGGAGCCCTGCCGGCTGCCTGGCCAGCCCTTACAATGCCTGCTAATGCCGTGAGAGCTGCCAGCGCTGTGCACTTGGTGGCCATGGTGGCATTCCTCTTGGGCAGCCCCCTTCATCACCACCAGTTCCATACTTTCATTCTCATGGTCCGACAGCATCGGCCTCTCGCCGGAGATCGTGTAGACTCGTGGCTTCGGTCCCTCGCTTGGCATTTTCTCTGCCTGCTCCTCGGAGAAGCTCCTCTCAAACTTGCCGTCTGAGATGACAGAGAGCCTGCGCTTGTTCTGTGCTGCCTGCTGCATCTCAGGGGAGTCCTCCTGTCCGATGTAGGAATCTGCCAACAGGTGATCTGAAACAAATGGTACACCTTCCTTAAAGCCAAAGCACTCCAGACACTGACAAATTCAGGAGGCTCCTTGTTACTGCTGCAGAAAGGGGAAGGGGGAGATATAGTAGCTTCCCCAGGAACCTTTTCAGATAAATGCACGCCTGTAGCCTTCTAAACCTCCAGAGCTGGTACTGAAACGAGGCATTTCTCACATATACACCCAACATTTTAAGCATGCACGGCCACCAAACAAGGCTAGAAGCAAATGCAGGTCACTGCACAGTCTGAAAATCCTTACATGCAAAATAGCCCTTGTCCAGCTGTGCGGTCCTGTCTGCTTCAGCGGGTTTAGTCACGTAAGGGCTACTCAGCTGGTGTTAATGTTCGCAGGACAAGGACCAGCACCAAATTCTCTACGAAGTAACAAACCAAGTGTTTTGTGCACCAAGCTATTATTTTTTAGAACTAAGGGAAAGGTGCAAACCACCAGGGTTTGGTCCCTTTCCCCCGATTTTCTGCCAACTGGTTTGACATGAAAGAAATGCAAAAAGACTTCAGCTGACAGCTGCAACACAGCATTCTGCTCTCTGCAGCACCCCTGGTTAGCAGCCTCATCGTGCGTGCAGATGGCGACGGCACAGCCGGCGGAAGCTGTCCTGAAGAAAAATACAACCGCTCCCTTTGTGGGGTAGGAAGATCAAAAGGAGAGAGACCCATGAGTGCAACTATCTTTGGAGCCCACACACTGGATGAAGTGCCAGGAAATTTCAGCATTTCCATGGCAATTCCATGCATGAACCCAACAATAGCTCCCACCCACCCGCTAATCCTTTTTTTCAAGTGGCTGTTAATTACCTCTTACACTTCCCTTCAGATGGGAAGCGGCTAGGGGACCGTTAAAAAGGCTCAGCGGGGAATGCATTATTCATGTGACCACTAACATCACCCCCCCCCCCCCCCAATAAAATCATTCATGTCCAGCACAGACAGCAGCATTTTAAAGAGGGAGAAAGCAAACCCAAAGCTTTACTTCATTAGATATTTAATGAACATCTTTCCTTTAGCTACTGAGATATGACCTGGAAGAACTTGGTAACAATCTGAGGCTTGGCTACCTTGTAGCTGGCCAGGAAGAGATGAAGGAGGAAGAGACCTAGCTCAAGACAAGCCTGATGTTGTATGTGTGCAGTGTGGACCTTTCACTGCTGCCACATTCTGCTTCCTATGAAGTGCTCTCATGCCCCTCCAAAAAGAGCCCTCCCAAGCTAAACACAAATACTTTCAGCTTTTGAATCTGAAGCCCACCTGGATCGTGCTTATGTTGCCCTGGGGCTCTCCCCCTGCTCTGTTTGCAACTGAGACTGAACTGAGCTGGTACTGGTACAGTGTGTCACCCTTACCTCATTTTTCTGCTTGAGGTACAACTTCCTCCAGCACCACTAAGGAGATAAATATGTCTCTGGCCACTCTGCTCAAGAAGTGACTGTCAGGGCCATTCAGGTTGACACAGCTCAGGTTCATTGCATTTGTCTCCTTGTGAGACTCACAGTCTCCAGATACTGTAGCTGGCAGCTGGTGAGCTCAAGGAGTCTCACGCGGGAGGTGCCGCTCGTAGAAGGGCTAAAGAAAGAGCTATGCCTCTTGAATCTACAACCAATGCTGTCTTTCCAGACTTCACGTGAAGTCCAAAACACATGCCTAGGTGTGGTGAGGAGTCACGCACCTCAATGATATTGCCCAGGCAAAATACAAAAGGCAGGCAGTGGTCCGCTTCACCGATGGTCTCCTGCACTGAGACAGCATGGACATCTGCACCTCCTCCAGGAGGAGAGCCTGACGGACAAGGGCCACCACTAGAACAACTGCAAGCTATTCAAGTGGAAGAAGCTACTCTACCAGATGTCGTTTAACAGCTGGTCCACTGAATCCTGCCAGCTGCAGGATAGTGTCATGGACCAACCACTGCAGAAAGTGTTTAAAAGGATCCAAAGTCTCTCCAGCCACCTGTTACCCCTCAAGAGGCAGCAGGCCACCACATCTGTTCTCCAGCAACTCAGACCCTCTCCAGTTCCAAGACTAACTGTGCTCCAGAGAGGGCATGTCTTGGGAAAACACCACCAAATGACTCTTCAAGATCTGCCAAGACCTGTACTGGCAAACAGTGCCAAACACACCATTTTTTAAATTAAAAACAAAGGCCAGTTTTAAGTACTCATCTCAACTTGTCAAACTTACTAATCTGTGTGGGCACAATCACGCTACATATTTCTTAAGACACCACAAAATAGTGGCTGACAGCTGCCCCTGTTCCTCCTCAAATGAATACATCTATGGAAGATGTATAGCCTCATTAGAGCAAGCACACAGGATTGTGCACCTTTACTCATGCACTGACAGCACCGCAATTCAAGAGATCCGGGAATGTCTGAACTCTGGTATCTGTGGGTAAATGGAAAAATGAAGTGCCCAAAGTATAGTATATATGAAAATGCTGATGATCACAAGTGCAGAGAGACCAAACCCAATCTGTTTTATAAGCATTGAGGTCTGTTCAGCCCCATAAAATTTACAGACATGTAAGTGGGATATGACTGGTTTCAAGAAAGAGTCAATTTTTTACTGAAATCATGACAGGGTTACAATTCTTGACCAGATACATCTGACATAAACTACTTCTCTGATCTAGCATGCAAAACATGAAGATAATCCTTTCTTCCTACCTTACTTGTCCCTTACTCAAGATGCTTTCACTTGTACTTATCAAAGAGTTTTCACAGTCTACACTACAAACGGAATGAGAAGCTTTATTCAAGACTTTTAGTTAATAAACAGTTTATCTACAGAAAAAAAAATAGTATGGGAGGAAGAGAGATTCAAACATCCATCATAATAAGTTACTGGCTTCCAAAATCAAATCTGCACCATTTCAGGGAGCAAGTCTGCACTAGCTTTCACACACACATGCATTCACATACACCAGCAGCCCCCGATACATTACCAGTGACTGGTTCCCTTGTCTGCGCTTGCAGTGAACTGGGCTGAGGTGCCAAAAGCGCTGCACCTGCTTCCACTATGGCATTTTAGGTTAAGAGTTTGCTTCTGCTAGGAAAGAAGTCAAGCTGGTCCAGAAATCAATGCTGAACTAAATCTGAGCCACAGGGCTGTCTGGTGAAGAGAACTGAGGAACAGTAACAGGGGACTTCAGCAATAACTGGAATTGCCTTCCAAAAGTCAGCTGAAGCAGACTGCTGTTAACACCCTCTGCCTGGTTACTGCTGCTCCGTTTCATTTCATTTTCACATTGCTCTTGCCACCTCTCCCACAACCAGCTGCTCCATCAAAGTGCCACGCCAGCCCAGGGCAGCGTGACTCTGGAAGCCTGGCACAGCACCCTCCTCCCCAGCCTCTCCGATGAAGCTGACCTGGTAACAACTCTGCTCTCCCACTTGCTTTCATCAGCAACACCTCTGTCTCACACAGCTGCAAAGCTACCCTGGAGCAGACAAATCAGGCTCCTCAAATTGATTTATTTTCATCTAGATTTGTGCTCTATCTGGATTTATTGTGCCTGAGGTACTTAACAGCAAGATGAAGGGAAGAGAACCATCCTGCTTGATCTGTAGATCATGTGTCTATTGATGACAGAAACGTCCAAATTGTATTTTCATCACTTCCCTTCTACCTGGGCTAAGTCTAACAGCCTGTCCAGAGCCTGGGGGCTTGACAGTCCAGTCCCAAGGGCCAGTCCACTTCTCGCCTGCCTTGTAATTTACTTGAACACATGTTTCTGACTTCACCTGCTCCCCTCTGGTACTTTCTTTCCATGAAGCACTGCCCAACACAGTCATTAGGGCATTTGTATTACCAAAGACACGACCACTGACAGCAGTGATAATCTGTACTGGTTAATTTGCGATATCTTGGGAAAGAGAGAGTCCACATTCTTGGATGTACTTACAGTACATCCTTTCTCATTCAGTAACACTAACTTAAGCACTCGCTCTGACCCAGGTGACTAACCATGAAAGGACTTTTACATTTTCTTTCACTGTCACAATGTTCCCTGAGAAGAGGCAACATGCTGGGATAAGGCTCAGCTGACTGATGCCCATTCACAACAGCGGAGGGACTCAGCGAGCCAGACTCATATCTGATGCAGACTGCCTTGTAACCCCAGGGGATGAGAAATTTATAAATCAAGGCAGAATATAGCCGTAAGGCAGACACAAACTTAAAAAAAAAAAAAAAAAAAAGTCCCAGATTTATTACCGTATTTAGCAGCTAAACTGATGATTAAAGCACCTTAGATTTAAAACCTTAGCTCCAGCATCAGAAGCAAAGTGGCAAAGGGGAATCCAGATTAACCCTATTAAAAAACCATCTGTCATCTCAGAAAAATAAATTTCAGAGAAACAGTTCTCTGTTCCCAGCTCCACCTCAGCTGGACCTCTCTGGACCTGATATTTATGGTATCAACTTTAAATGAAAGAACCATCTCAGCCACTGAAGAATGGAAATATTTAAGGTTTCCAGTATATGGACTTGCAGCATTGTTTGTAGTAGCAGGAATGAAGTTAATGCTTTTTTTTCATTTTACACCAGTAAGAGTCCAGGTGATACCCTCAATGAGGCAAGCAGATGGGTGCACTGGTTGGAGGGCATTGCAAAAACAGAAACATCTTTTCGAACAGCACAGCTGAGTAGTTTCTTTTGCAATTTCAGACCTCCCACATGCCTGCCACTGCCCCTCAGGTGTGCTGAGAGGCTGTCAGGTCCTGTGTTCCTCTGCCTCCTCTCTGAGTGTGCGCTGGAGCCGTAACGCAGAGCTCCCTACCACGTCAGCTCTGTCCTCCCCAGTGCAAAGTGACCCTGCGAGCACAGGGCTCCTGCTCCAGCCGACCTTGCTGGTCTGCAGGGTTGAAACGTAGTCAAGAAATAGGCATGGTAAAAACCAGGAAATCTGTTCAAAATACTGAAGCATGAGGCAGGGATCTAAAAATGGAGATAAAACAATGAAAAAAGGTCACAGTGGTATTTCAGCCATGCAGTAGCTTCAGAGTCAACTGAGCGGGTGACATGCAATGTTCACTATGGGATTACCCGAAGCCTGATCAAGCCAGCCCTGCCGTGACTTTATCAGGCATGCTGACCGTACTGCTCCTGAGGAAGGAACGTCACACGCTTCTCTGCAAAGCCATAGAGAAAAGGCAAGGGCCGCTTCAGTAAAGGAGCTGCCCTGGGAAAACCGAAGGTCACAAGTATGACAAAACGGTTCCAATTAGACTTTTGCAGTGGAATAGGCCTAGAAAACAAACAAACTGAAGACACTGTTGATATTGTGCCTCATAGAAGAGTAACCTTTTAGTCTGGCCTGTAAAATTAATGAGAATAGATGAAATTGCTACTGTGAGACATGACCCAACGGAGCAAATGCCAGCTCCACCACTGGCCTTCGCATTTCCACGGTAGCACTGTGACCTATGTTTTTATTCACTTTATAAGCAAACAGCATATTCCATAGCAAATTTTAGGGTACACCCACACCACACTTGTGATGGCCGGTCCTGGAAGCAGCTTGAAACCCTCTGAGATGAGATTTCACATCCCTGCTCTGCCCTCAATTCAGGCTGTCTATAACCCCCTCCAGAGCACGGGCTCTTTCTCTGAGGGCCACCTCCATTGCTCAAGGTCAGCCACCCCACATCAGTATAGGGACACACCAAGAGCCAGGCCAGATGCACTGCTGGGGACTGTCCTTGGGACAGGGTATACATCCTCTAGAGAAAAAGGCAGACTTGGTGCTTAACCTGTATCAGGCTCCACTGGCAGCTCCAAGTCTGAACACTGGCAAATTGAAGGTTCCTCTTAGAGTACTGCATAGCTGCAGCCTTACTTCATGGCTCCATAAAAAGCATGGCCTACAGGTCACTTGCTTGGCCTGAAGCACTTGCAAAACCTCATGGTGGAGTTTCTCCAGCCCCTTGCCAGCTCCTGGCAGAGTCAGGAACCTCCTCCGTTGCATGGCTGCTGCCCCCAACATGCACTCACACCCCCTCTTCTGAAGTGGCAGAAGCCCAGGGTGCAAACACAAGCAGTTGCTTTGGTGTAGTCTCTGCATGTGCTGCAGTTGTGGCACAGCAGCCTTGGCAAACACATTTTTCTCCTGCCACCTTCACCCATTGCTATTTGGCTTGGGGGAGCTCACAGGAGCTCTCTTGTCCTTACATGCTCAGTGTTTTTACTGATGGCTGAAACATCATGCAAAAATGAAGAAAAGAAGCAAAAATGAGTTTGTACTCCTGCAAACCATCAGAAAAGCCATGCTATTCTTGCAAAAACTACAGTGAATTTGGGTCGAGACTTGCTAGGCAGCTCTGGCCCATGGCCCGTTGTCTCTGCAGCACCAAGCACACCTTATAGTCGCTAGGATCTTTCCCTCTCTCTTTGCTTCCAGAGCTTTTTACACACAGCTTGCCCAGAGCAGCCAGCCTGCAGTGGGCAGACCAGCACTGCATCCTACAGCAACAGCCCTCGCACTTCAGCAGCAGTAGCTGCCCTCCAAATAACCCAGCCAAGCAAAATAGAAACTGCATGATAAAAATGTACCAGGAAAAAGCCCAGCACAGCTCCCTTCCTTTCCTCAGCAAAGGATCCTTGTGTCTGAATCCCATCTCACCAGGATGCATCGCTGCTTCCCCAGACAGGAGGAAGTTTCTCAAATGCTCTGCTTGCCATCTCTTAATTTCTCTGCCCCACACCTTGGGTATTTTTTTCCTCTCACAGTTCCAGTACATGAAGATAAAGAAATCTGAAGCAGTATCTCAGTGTGAGGCCTCTAACAGCTAAGCTGGGAGAAAGGGACTCTGGAAATGTCCAAAACTCCTTATCCCATGAGCTCTGGTGAGACTACGAGTCATTATTTCTTCTGTTTTGCTCTCCGCAGCCTTTTTACACTTCCCTTCCACAACATCTCAATCCTTTTCTCTGTCTTTCTTCTACGTTTGTCCCAAGGGACACCCACTCCTACACTAAAACCATGCCACAGACAAGATGGGAAGTCTTTGGAAGGTACCAGAAAGCTACAAGAGTCAGCAAGGACTCTGGCAACAGCCTTGCAGTCAGAATGAATGCCGAACATGGGAGAATGCTCTTTTTGGGAGCCTTCCCAGACCTTCAGCCTGGATTAATAAGCCAGCAATGAACAGAGGCAGGAAGGGAGCAGGAGGTGCATTACCACCTCAGCACCAGCTCCCTTAACAGATCCATGTTGCCAGCTGCAGCCGAGTCCAACCCTCCTTTTTTTCTAATTCCTCAGAATATTTTAACAATCAGGAGAAAAACCCATGAGTGATCCCAAAGGGAGAATTCCTTCATCCTCTACCAGCACTCATACCCCAACACCAGGCAGCTGCGCTGTTCCAAAAGAGAAGCAAAGAGAATAAAATCTGTACAGCCATCATCCCTGCCATAACCTCACAGAACATGGTCAGTACACTCTGAGCCTAGCAATAGAGGAGAGGTAAATGTACCACCCCAGTCACCTGGGAAAACCTCCTCCAGAATCAAAGGCAGCATTGAAAAGTTGCACAGGGACAATCATACAATATGTCTGAATCATGAAGTTCTCAGGCTTCATATCAGGAAGAATCAGAAGTTGTAACCAATAACAAATACTCTCCCTTGCTTTTTTCTCGCTACATGTACACCCTGCAGTCCTCTTTACCTCCTGCTGATGTTCAATTCCATACCTACCGCCCTAGCGAAGGAAGTGGTGCATGGACAGACTGCAATTTTATTGAAAACAAAAGGTAAAAAAAGTCTTGCAAATAACTCATCTCTCATTAAAATGCTCAGACATGGCAGCTGGCCCACCCTGCTGATATATAATCCCTCTGTAGTTCTTCATTACCACTCCCCAGTTTCTCAGAGACATTCTGCTACACACATACACACAATCTCTCCAGAGAAGCCATGAGAAAGACTCTGGGGTATAAAAGTTACCACCAGAGAATAAGCTCTTTGATCAGCTGTGGAATGTGAAGAGGTGGGATGCAAAAGCTGTTATAACATCTCCTTTCCTTGGAGTCAAGGGACTCTAAAGATAAAAAAAGTCAAACCAAAATAGATGACCCTCAGTGAGCAAAGTGCAGCAGAAATGGAGTAAATTGGGGTAGTCTCTGCACACTTGGCATCTCCATCCAGATGATGGGTCTCCTGCATCTGCCTGGGGAGTTACAGAGCTCCAACCTTCTGCTGAAGAATTGAATTAGCAGGTAAAGCAGCAAAAGAACTGGCATCCCAAAGATTCATTTTCTGCAGGAGGATCTTCTTCTGCAGGGAGAGAGGACAGTTCTAGCTCCTGGACTGCAGAAGAGGAGGAATCTGCCCTTTCTTCCTCCATTTAGTCCCCAGATGGCTCTGCCACCTTCCTGCTCCTCAAAGACCACAACCCTTTTCCTTCACTACATTCATCAATGACTTTAAACCTTTCTTAAACATCTTTTTTTTCCCCCTCAACTATAAACTAATGAAGTCGGGGCTTGCCTCCTTCCATTTACATTTAGGCTAGAGCCTTAATCCTGTCTGCAGCCTGACGGCAGCGCAGGGAGCATCCATGTATATAGCTGGGGTTATTACAGCAGAAAGGAGGCCTCTTCCACCAGGTAAAGACACTCACGGTGAAAGCCATCAACACATGCAAGTAGGAATTGAACTACAGGATACTGGTGGGCTTGTACAGCCTTGTACTGTCTCTCGCTGCTCCCTTCAGCCAAGATGATGAGTTGGAGCAGTTTCAGGTACTTCTATATATGTGCTACATCTTCAACTCACACAGAAAAGTCTCTTCCTTTTTTTCATTGGAGTCACTGGATGAAAGCTTATCTACAGCTTAAGCGCCCTGCTGAGCCAAATGTAAAGCATTCAGAAACTTGCAAAAGCGATGCTGAGATACACAGAATTTCTTCAGGAAGAAAAGTAGATTTCCCTGTTATTGGGCTACTGGGACAAACAGAAGGGAGCCAAATTTTCCACTCTCAACATTTTTATAGGACAGCAACCTTCCTACTATGGCTATTTATAAAGACATGTTACACGCTGTGTTAAATTACACACTGCAGAATTCCAAAAGATGACTTAAAAAATGATGATTCTTCTTTTTCCTCCTCTATAAACATTTAGAGCAATTAGGGAATTTTATTTATTTCCAAGTCAATACTTAAGGATCCCATAGGGATTGTGGCATTTCCATGTGTACGTCTTGCTACTTGATTCTTATCTCTGGCAACTAAATTCACTTTGATTCAAATACGCTCTCAGGCCTGACACACCAAGGGGGCAGTGGGTATGAGAAGGCTTCCCCAGAGAGCTTATGGATATGTTACAAGCACAGAGAGGGCTTAAGCACTGGTCTGGAGAGACTGACAGCGGTGCATTATCCCAGAGTCACACCAGCTCCATTTCTGTATTCTCCTTACGTACACTCAGAGAGGAATGAGCAACTAGAAGCACCTATGAGACGGAGTAGAACAACAGCTTGCTAAGTGCACATCAGAGGGGCTCCTACTCCTTGGCTTTGACCAGGGTTCCCCAGGTCTCAGGCATCTGCACAGCTCTGCAATTTCCCCTGATCTCCATCAGAGATTCTCTGTCTGTCCTCAGTGTGACCCCACAGGTACTACAAGGGTACTACAAAGTGAGCAGGAGACAAGACTTCTCCCTGTTGGAAACTGGGGTGGGGGACTGCAGAAAAGGACCAGCAAAGACTCCAGCTGACAGAAGCAGCTGCAAAAATGGCCACGATAAAGGATGTTTTTGCCAATCTGTGAAGCCTCCTCAGACCTGCCCAGCTTGTCTTGGCACTCTCTACCCAACCCTTTCCTCCCCTCTGCCTCACAGACAATTCATCTCATGCATTAAACCCCTGCCTATTTCTGCCTTTCCCTTCCTACCACCACAGGTTGTTCTTAGACCAAATATTTTAAGTAATGTGTCGCTGGAGTCTCTCATGCCTGAAAATATATCAAAGAAAACTGCAGTACATTGTTTTAAAGCCCCCTTCATTCACAAAGGTAGCACAATTCAACTAAGGACAACTTGAAGGTCATTAGAACAGATCCCAGAAAAAAAGGCAGGGACTCATTCAGCTGGCTGCCAAAGACTAGTGTGATTGGGCTTGTTTTTAGCAAGAGGCATTTCCTACCTGTCGAGGTTTAAACACACACACTTAAGAGTTCACTTAAAATGATAACATCACTCTATATTACGCTCTATTTAAGAGCTTCACCCCCCTGCAAAACAGTTCAATGCCACAGAACAATCTGCTGCTTGTTCACATGGGATTTTCCACAGGATCGTCCATAGGTTTTGTAGTAGATTTATTGTCTGAAAAATGTTTTCCTTTCTCACAGAGGAGAGACAACCCTGTTAGAAGGCAGGTGAGTTTCTCTTGTGCTCTCTTGCCCGTCAAACAGAACTCATCATAAGCCAACAGGGACAATACCTGCATCTAAAAACTTAACACATTAGGTAGCACGTGCTGGTGTCCTCAACTAGAGAAGGCAGATCTCATTTTAACCCCTGTGGAAGCAAACTCTGGGAATAAATCCAGATATTACCTTTGCCAGCAAAGACAGATTGCTGCACATACACTAAGCACGTCAGTTAACACACTGTAACTCACCTTTTTTTTTATTCCCCCGTGAAAGCAAGAGCTAGGAGTGACAAATCAGTGCAGAAGCCTTGTGCAGTGCACTCTTTCACTTCCCAGCTGAAACTTCTTCCAAGGACATCAGCTCTAGGGGTGAATTTATGACAAGACACTTGTCCACTAAAACTAACTTGTCCCCACAGCCCACCCAACCCCTAAGTCACCAAACTGCCTTTTCTCCTCAAAGGCTTCACAGATCTAGAGAGTGGCTCCTCCTGCCTCTTTGCTGCTGAGGTCTTACACTAACCCTTTTTGATAAATAAATACACTTTCATTTTAAGTCCTGTTGATAAATGGGTACATGCACATATAGATATAAACAAGGCACGTCAATTCTCTTACCTGAGCCGTTTCTACCTTCGGGATGGTTTTGTGAAAGATATTCTCCAAAAGCCCTTGCCGCTCTGCATATCCAAGCACCACAGAAGGCAGCAAAGGAGAGAAAGAAAGAAACGGGTAATGGTTAAAGGCCAAGGAAAGAAGGAAGAGTTAAATATCAATATACTGCTGTCTTCCTGCAGTTGCCCTTTCCTCAGCTTCATGTGACACCAATTTAAACACGCTGCAATAGCAGTGGGGGCTTCCTGGTTAACATAGCTCAGTTTTCCTCTGGCCAAAGTGGAAATTTGTTGTTGGATTTTTTTTTGAAAAACTGAAAGTTGGATTACAAGCCCAAGACTATTTTAGTCTTTAGCTTCTCTGTTAAAACCGAAAAAAACCTGAAAGGCACCTGCATTAAACTTGGCATCGTTTCTGTGATGCACATAGGAACTGGATCACTGTCCCTAACCACCCTAAATTAAAGCTCTTCCAGTAGCCCAGGGAAGAAGGTGCCTCCACCCTAGTCCCAACCATGAGCCCAGCCTTCTACTCTGGTTCTGAATGCTCCCACCTGTGAGCTATCACAGCTTAGACATTAACCGTAACACACATTTTACCTACCTTGACCCTAAGTTCTCAAGCACCAACTGTGTCAGTATTTGGACTACCGGACAACCTTATTTGAGAGACCCCCACAACACCCCACAAAAGCATCTCCTGGTTCTCTGATGGATTCAGGTCCTGTGGGTGACTGAGATTTTACTGAAATATATTAAGCATCAACCAGGCGGGGTGAGCTCAACCCTTATCACACATCAAGGCGTACATAAGGGAGCAAACCTATGAATATTCCAACCAGGGAAAAGCTTTCTGCTGCAACCCACACAGGGAAGGAATCCTTGGTCAAGGCATGCATTCCCTGGTATACAGTAAATACAATCCCCAGTCTCCTATTGCCAGGACACTTGTAACATCGTGCTGTTCTTGCTCTCCTGTACCCAACAGACCTGTGACTCAAGAGAGCTAACACCAGCTCTTCCCTGCCATCCATTTCCCCCAGGTTTGTAAAACAATCCCCCCAAGACCTGCAGCATCACAATCAGGCTGATATTTGCCAATGGACTGTCCAGGGTGGGGGCTCGCAAACAGTGAGATGAAACAGCCACCCACCTCCTTGGCAAGCAGAGCCAACAAAACCCATCAGCCAAGCACACTCAGCTTGCAAGCACACCAGCATCTCCTGGGGGAGGAGACGAAGACTTGCTGCAACAGGGAATACTCTCCACACCAAGGCATCACGCCTACCGTCCTCCTCCTTCAGAGGGCCTCAAACTCAGAACATTCCTCTCCAGTTCAAGCTGCCACAAAAGGCTACTCTCACAACAGTCATTAAACATCTAAGTGGAAAATGGCTTTTACCTCCAAAAGAACCTTCTGCCTTGTTACCCCATGCAGCAGCATGTCCCAGCTTGTGCAAGCCAGGATTCTCCTGCCCTGCTTTTACATACCTCCTCCCAAAGGGGAAAAGAGTAACAAAGCTACAACGTACCTCCCAGAGCGACTAGAACTGGAAGGAGTGGGAAGTCCACTTGTCATCCACAGCCAGAAACCGAGGATCAATATGAACAATGAAGAAAGAGTAATTTAATCTCCCTGAGACTAAATTTCAGCACAGCCAAATGCAAAATACTTTGAAGCAGCACAGCTGGAGCTGCACAAGAAGCAAGGTTTAACCTTCTGTGTCATTACACGCTAACATACAGTGCTGACGTTTTTTCTGTTCCCAGGTTCTTGCCTATCTAGTACCTGGCTGTACCTTTAGACACCAGTCTGGGGTGGCAGCTGCTCAAACTGTCTTCCTTAATGCCTAAGCACTGCCAGAGATGCTCTTGTAGAGGCTGTCACATGGGGGAGTTGTACAGTTAGCAGGCAAGCCCCACCACGAGAACAAAGGGATGACCATCATGGATCACCCATACAGGAGGACAAGCACCTCATGGGTGTTCCTTTCACCCACTAACTCTCTGTGTGGGCAAAAAGCAGGACTTGGTCCTGGGGTAATGCACAAATGTCAAGTTGGGAGCTGGTGTATGGCAACCAGGGAAGTGGCTGAGTCACCATCCCTGCAGGTATTTAAAAGAGGTGGCTTAGTGGTGGACTTGGCAGTATTAGGTTTATGGTTGGACTTGACGATCTTAAGGGTCTTTTCCAACCTAAATGATTCTATGATTCCAAAATCAGGTTATACATCTGCAAGAGCACTCCTGAGCTACTCCTGCACTCCATCTTCGAAGTGGTTAAGGCTCAGCCAAAGCCACGGTGAATCTCACGTAGCACTGGCCACAGTCCTGCTTTAAGCAGATGGCTGGGCTCAAGACTTCCACAATCTCTTCCACTAAGACTACGGGGACCCCCAGGTTTCCCATGGAAATGTCTGTCCTTGCAGGCATCATCAACAGTTACACTTGGGAAAGACTCTGAAGCTTCTCTTGTGCACCAGCAGTCATTCCATTTAGACAAAATAACCATGAGCAAGTTCTCAGGTAAATTATCAGTGAGAGAACATGGTGACTGCTGGGGTTTAACCCCAGCTAGCAACTAAGCACCACGCAGCACTCACTCCCTTCCCCCCTGCTCCCAGTGGGATGGGGAGGAGAATCAGAAAAAGGTAAAACTTGGGGGTTGAGATAAGAACAGTTTAATATGAAGTAAAATATAATAATAACGGTAATGAAAAGGGAAAAGAGAGAGAGGATTAAAACCCAAAGACCCCAAGTGACACACAATACAACTGCCGATGCCCAACCGGTCCCCCAGCAGCGATCGGTGGCCCCCGGCCAGCTCCCCCCAGTCTCTGTACGGAGCATGAGGGCCTGTGGTATGGAATAGCCCTGTGGCTAGTTCGGGTGAGCTGTCCTGGCTCTGCTCCCTCCCGGCTCCTTGTGCCCCTCCTCACTGGCAGAGATGGGAAACGGAGAAGTCCTTGGCTCAGGGTGAGCACAACTTCGCAACAACTAAACAATCGCTGTGGTATCAACGCTGTTCTCGCGCTAAATCCTAAGCGCAGCACTGTACCAGCTACTGGGGAGAACATTAACTCTATCCCAGCCAAAACCAGGACAGTGATTTACGTAAGAAATGACGAAATATGATGATAAGATTTAGTCTGTAACTAGTTTAAAAACTCCAAAAGCACGTCAGTTCATCTGTCATTCTCCTTGTTCACCTATCTGCCAATGCCCAAAGCTGATTTGTCTGCCTTAAAATCTGAACCAATGCTTCACCCTTAGCTTGCAAGCCACAGGCTCAAAAAATTAGTTACCACGCACTTCCTAAGACCCAAAGTGCAAATGGCTAACATGGAGCCAGAGAGAAGCACTGCCACCCTCCATCCCACCTTGTTGCACAGCGAAAATAGTGTCACTCAGAGCAAGAGCTCAAGTTTAAAGGTGCTGCAGTGTCTCTAACCTCGTTTCCCCACGCTGATGAGGTAGGAGGGTAAAATCCCAGGTGCCACAGCTCCTAGAGAACAGGCCATGCCCAGACCTCTCCTTGCAGATCAGAAGCACAGCTGAGGAGCACAGAGCTACTCAGAAATGCTGCTGTCCAGCCCAGGCTGAACCTGCAGTTCTGTCACTACCATTCCACTTCCACCGCTCTCAGAGCAAACGAATGTAGACGCTTGATCACAGTTATCTAGTGACAACTAACAAGGCAATGATGCCTGCACAGTACAATGTGCAACGGGGGTTTTCCAGCCAATTACACTGCAAACTTCAGACTAATTTTTTTGCCCATTATCTCAGTGGTTCCCTTCTACATTCCTGCTTCCCAAGTGCCATCGGCTTCTCCTTGGCTGTGCCTCAGCAGATCTCCCACAGATGTCTGCATGTGCCCTTTGCCAAGGGGACTCTGCTGGCCATGCCATCTCCTTATGCCTAGTCTGCCCTTGCCAAGCCTTTTGTGTTCCTTCTCTGCCCTCACTGTGCTCACAGTCACCCCACTCTACCAGCATCTGCCCATATCGTTAACACGCCATTTACCCCCCGTCCCTCACTACCCACCAACTTGATCAAAATAAAGTCAGAGCAAAATTCAAGCTCCCATTCTTCTTTATTTCTTTTATCAACACACTGTATTAATACATATCACACAATCGTACTTTTCTCCCAGCTCAGTTTTGCCTCTGCTATCACAGCCAACGTAGGACAAGTCCATCAAGCCGCCCGACAGCACTGGACAGAAAACCCTTCAGCTGGGCCCAGGGCAGGGACACCTCAGGATAAGTTAACTGGCAAGAGATGAAAAATAAAACCTGTTTCACGTAACTGAGATGAAGTACAAGGTGCCTTACAGATACACTGGCCGATGAGCTACAACCCTGCGAGTATGACACTGCAAAAGCTGCATACAAATGAGCAGGTAGTACTGAAAGGTAATCAGCTGAAGACATGACAAGTTTAGCCCTGACTCATCTAGAGAGAGGTTTTCATTTTACGGCAGATCAGATCTGCATGTTACACAGTCAGTACAGCCTGATTTAATCAAAGGACATCAACCAGGGACCACAGCCTTAGCATGCTCTGTTACTGAGTCTAACCAGTAAAGACAAGACTGCCATTGCCTCAGAGAAAACACCACCATCTTCTCCAGCTTCTTCTCCATCAGAATGGCTTCAGGAGTGTGGAGGGTGGGATGGGGTAGCGCAACACAGGCAGTAAAGGCAGCTGCCCTTCGGAGGGCATTTTTCACAACTCACTATGCATTAGATGTCAAAGCTGGACTCGGGTCTGGAAGAGAAACTCACTGAGATATTGTGAAGAAGCATAGACAATCTAGACATACATTTGCTCGAAGCAGGAAAGCCGCCAAATAACAAAGATCTGAATTACAACATGATGAGCATGGAATAGCCTTCACATCTCTGAAACAATCGCATCAACAGGATAAAAGGGGCCTTGATGCATACTAGCAGCTAAAAGAAATTGATGCACACAAATTTATCCAAGCCAAACTGACAATGAACTCAGTGAAGAACTGTGTATTGAAACATTCAGAGATACATGAAAGACCTGAGATAACTCCACTTAGAGCACAGCCACAAGCTAAGCAAAACCTGGACTATTCAGGAGCATTACATGGAAAAATAAAGAACACCCACCACCTTCTCATGTTCCTTCAGAAGTAATGCCCAGAGGAGTTGCAGCACGAATCTGTTGTGACAGCATCTGACAGAGCTGCATCTCAGGAAAACAGGAGAGAAGAGACCTCCTGCATCATCAGGACCTACGTCCTCCTACAGCAGCAATCCTGCTCTTGTCACTAAGTGGAGAGCGGAACACCACCAGCATACCCACAGTTAACAGCTCAGTCATTAAAGACTGTTGACACCTACGTTATTTAAACCTAATAGTAACAATACACTGACAAAAATTAGTTTTCTGAAATACCTATGCAGGGAGATGGTAGCTGGAAAATTTTAATTTAAAATTTTAAATTCTCACTCTCAAGAAAGGAAAATTGGATGTCAGCAATGGATCGTAAAGTCAAAGACCCCACAGCCTTAGAAGGATTTATAGTCACAAAGCTTGAACAGGAGAAGAGAGAACAGAGCAGTAAGAAGTTAAAAGAACAAGGTAATCAAAGCATGGGAGTTCATACCACCCACAAGAAAATTCACAAACGGAAAAAAGGAATCTAGACTCCATGAAGAACCCCAAGCTAAGCCAAAAATTGCTCACGCAGCAAGAAACCTGGGATACGGAACGCATTCAAGTACCTCAGCATTTTGTCAGTGAAAGATTTATCCTTTTGCAGCAACTAACACTTTGTGGCCCTGCTTTAACCCACTCTCTAGCCATCTCTAGGCAGTACAGACAGAGTGAAAGCAAATTTTTATCTCTGTGGGATATCTTACTAGATGCCAAAGTCCTGAAATTGGGTAAGATGAACCACACCCTCAACTCAAATATTTCTTGTGCTAACCACAGCAAGGAGAGATGGTTCTGGAACACCCAGCGGAAGTCTCACGTCTGTTTGCGTGCACTCTCACAGGCTCCCAAAGAGAAGCTGTAGGCCAGAGTAATACAATGCAGAGCTGCAAGAACAGACTTAGTTTATTGCCACATTCAGGGTGCCAGCATTGTTCTGTAGGCGTCAAAGCAGCACGGACAGAGAGAGCACATTTCTAAAGGCTTTGGTTCATCTATGCCCTTGAAAGTGTGCTAATGAAGCCAAGGAGCATGTGTCAGACACCACGCAGGGACCCTGAAAAGAACCTGCACAAGCCCAAACCGCAGCAGCCTGGGAGCTGTCAGCGGAGGGGCAGCACCAAGGTCACGACTCAAGGACAACTGCGTCATCCCTGCCTTCAGCACTTGTGCCCCAGGAGCTGCAAGGCAAAAAAAGCACACATAGGAAGGAAACACAGTATGACAACGAGATCTCGCATACAAGCGCTCCAGATGTGATCAATGCAACAGCACCAAGCCACCGTTACTTCCCAGGTGCTGTACACAGAATCGGTGCACAGTTCACTGCAACTCCCTCAGGAGAAGACAGGATTATAGAGACCAAAGTTGGCAGCGTAGCTCAACGATGCTAGCACAAAGCAACCACGCCGTTATTTTGTAAGAAGCTACTTAAAAGACCTAGCACACAACAAACTGCATGGAGCTTAATTAATTCTCCTGGGACAGGAGAGTCCCCCGAGTCGCTCTGCAGAGATTCTAATTTAAGAATCTACGGAGCTTGCACCTTCTGCTTAAATCACATTACTCACAACAGCAAACAAATGATGCTCCCTGCTCAGTAAGACAGCCAAATGCACACACACACTCCAGCCACACATAATAAACATATATCAGCGGCCACTCGGACTTGCAGCGAATTTCAGGAGAACGTTTTTCTCTCTAAAAGAAAAGTCAGGGCAAATATAAAGAGCACAGAGCTCAGAAGGCGCAGAGAAACAATCCCAGGGCATCTCCTGCAGCATGAGGACAGGATCCCACAGCCACCTACAAGAAAGCGCAGGGAACCTCATCATTGCAGCAGTGCTACCCACACGGGTGATCCATGTCCCCAACCTTTTTGGGAAGGACAGAATAGACTGTCTTTGTAGCCTTACCTACTGTCCTGCAGAGTCCTCGGGGTAGATAAGGAAGATAAGGACAGAGGGATACATGGAAGACCCAGGGCAGGAGCAGAGAAGCTGCATGTGATGTGCTCTGGGACACCAGGAGGGAACCTTTCAGCAAGTGGGTCATCACCACTGTAGAAATTCTAAGGCTGGCAGAGACCACACGAGGCAGGGACTGAGATGTGCCTGGAGCAGCAGGGTGGAGGCACACTGGCAGCGTTTGTCCCCACCAGTACCTTCTCCACACAAAGTGGTAATGCAGGGAGCTCCTCTACAAGTTCTCTGCCATCCCCAACAGCATTTCTAGCATTGATTAGGCATTTCTAGCGCAGGGCACAAACAGGGGGACACATAAGAGCACCTGTCCTGTGCCACAGTCTACGTGACCAGACACTCCGCAAGGGCTCCGCATTCCCCAGCCCAAGTCCACTCAGCTAACTCTTCTGGTCAAACCACCACAACTCATACCACTGAGAGACACCTCAGAGCTCCCGCGTAACAGTAGCGGCAGCTTGTCCGTAGCTACAGCAGGTATGTAGCAAACCAGAACCCCAGAGACACATCCTGGACTCTACACAATTGATAACTACCCATCTGCCCATCCTGGTGTAGGCTAACAAGTCACTGCATTCAAAACATGTTAGTCGCTCCTCCACACCCACACTACCATTTGAAATCTTACCGATTACCGAGTATGTTGTTTGTGTGACTGGCTGTCTAAACCTACTCCCAGAACCCCATTACTACAGTTATGGTGCATTTTGTGTCATTTCTGTACATCCACCTGGCTGACATCTGCCAAAAAGAATCCCATCTCCAGATCTTTTAAAGCCATTGAAAGCACTCATGTTCTTGCTACTGGTTATGAACAGGGTGCATCATAACAGAAAAAGTTCCAGGCTCTGCCCAAACAGCTTTTTCCAGAGGCACTCCAGACTTTGAAGGATGGATTTCTTTACAATGCAAACAGTAATATATAGACATCTTTGGATCTCTTCACCTCAAGCCATAAGACTATCTTTCCTCCAAGCACTGTAGAGATGCCATAATGCTGAGTTACAGAGAGGTGACTGAGATCTCTCAGCAGCACAGATCAAGTCCTACACATGACTCCGGGTTATTCTAATGCGATTTTGCCTAACACAAAGGAGGTGTTATATAATGCAGCTGAAAAGTTTATTTATTCCCATTTTTTTCAGCAGCAAAGAGCTAATCTAGATGTAGCAGAGACACTGGCAGACCTACCCCCTTTGCACAGCTCTGCTGTAGGAGCAGCTAAAAAGCTGCGCCAGTGCCTCCAAATAGTCACCAGACGATGGTCGTGACACTTGCACTGCAGCGTGGGAGAAGGGTCGTTTCCATCTCTCTGGGCAAAGGGCTCATCTGCGATAGCTTTGTAAACCTAAGTACAATCAAGCAGCAAACACAAATCTAGGATCTCCCATGTTTGATGCTCAAGAGCAGAAGGACCAGGCAGCAAGTGCAACGCTATGCTGTAGGGCAAGCAATATAAAAATGTAACACATTTATAGAAATGTTATGGGCACATTATAGGCACAATATAGAACCCAAATCTTTTAACTGGTCAATGTAGCGGCTTGGGATGCTGCCAGAAAGGGCAGATGTGGTGGGTCCTGGTTTTCACACCGTGGGTTTTCCATTCAAAGGCACGAGACCCCTGGACGAACGCCGTTGACTTTGCCCTCGGACACGCAGATGGCATTTCAGCTGACGAGAAACTCCTGAGCAAACTGAACGCGCTTCCAATTCCCAAATACGAAGCAGACCCTGCCCTGCCGGGTGCGCTCCTAACCGGCTCCCTGCTTACCCACCGACCGAAACCCGCGGCGGCTGCTGCCCGGGCCGGCAGCAAGACCGGGGACCCCTCTGGAGCCACAGCCCCGCTGCGAGGGGCTGCGGGGGGCGCAGGGTCTCCCACAGCCGCCTGCAAGCAGGTGCCCGCTTCTGGGGGGCACGGCGGCAGCCAGCGAGGGGGCTCACCGGCCAGGGTCCCGCCAGGCTCCCCCAGCCCAGGCTGCCAGCCCCGAGCCCCGGGGGGCGCGCACCCTGCCCCATGGCCCCGCACAGCCGCCGCGCCGGCCCCGGGGGACGAGCCCCGCGGTCGTGGCCACAACCGGCCGCCCGGGCTCGCCCTCAGGGGCCGGGGGCCTTCCCCCTCGCCGAGCACGGCCGGGGGCGGGCGGCGGCCCGGCCCCCCTGAGGCACCGCCCGCCCGCGCCCTCGGCGCCCACCTCACTTTGGCCGCCACCGACGACATGGCCTCGTTCCTCAGCGTCTTCCTTTTGGACACGGCTGTGCCCATATTCGCGCGGGGGGGAGCCGCCGGGGGAGCGCTCATCGC
Organism: Falco biarmicus; assembly: GCF_023638135.1. Lineage (NCBI taxonomy): Eukaryota > Metazoa > Chordata > Aves > Falconiformes > Falconidae > Falco > Falco biarmicus. Next base: position 9,573,721 of record NC_079296.1, on the reverse strand, counting down.
ACGACCCCGCGGCTGCCCATGCCGCGGTGGGGCCGGGTGCCGGTGCACGCCGCCGCCCCTCGCTGCCGCGCTCCCTCAGCGCCCCGCCATGCCGCGCTGCCCCCGGCGAGTGCGGCGCCCGGCCGCGGCCGCTGCCTCCTCATTGACTGCGGCAGGAGGGAGGGCCCGGGCGCGGCCCGCCGCCCAGGAAGCGCCGCTATATTTGGCCGGCGGCTCCCTCCTCCGCCTCCGCCTCCTCCCGGCTGACATCATGGAGGGCCGGCCGGGAGGGGGGCGCCGGCCCCGCCTGAGGCGGCTGCCTGGGCCCGGCGTGCCCGGGGGAGGGTGGCCGCCCTCCCGCTCCCGCCGCGGGTTATGCCCACCCCTGAGGTAAACGCCCGGCCGCCTGTGCCGGCGGCGAGGGCAGGACCAGGTGGGGGGAACAGAGGTGCAATCTGAGGAAAAAAGCAGTCATTTTGGCACAAAACTGCCGCCTGCCTTTGGTGGAACCAGTGAAAGGGTTGATGCAGGTTTATTTTCCACAGCTGGCCCCTCCTCATGGCAGGTGGGCACACCACGGTCCCAACACTCGCTGGGTGACATGGGCGCAAAGTCAAGGTATCAAGTTTTGAACGTGACGGTTGGTCTCTGAAGGGTTGACACAAATGCCCTTTCTCCTCTGCTGAGTTTGTCCCCTCAGCCCGTTACCGCTCACCACCATCGTCCCAGGGTGGCTGGAGGTGGCCGGGCCATGAGGCAGGGCTTGGCTTCCAACACCACCTTGTCCCCGCTGTCACCTGCCAGAGCAAACGCCTTCCCCGTGGTCATCGAACGCTTGGAAACAAACCCAGTGCGAGCAGCTGGTCAGCCGAGCCTCAGAGGATTTTCAATTTATAAAATGGCAGAACTGCTTGGGTTGGAAGAGAACTATAAAGCCCACCTAGTCCAAGCCCCTGCCATGGGCAGGGACACCTTCTGCTGGACCAGGTTGCTCCAAGCTCCATCCAACCTGGCCTTGCACCCTTCCAAGGATAGGATATCCACAGCTGCTCTGGGCAACCTGCTCTGGGTCTCACCACCCTCGTTGCAATTTCTTCCTTATGCGCAATCTAAATCTTCTTTCAGTTTTTACACCATTTGCCCCTTGTCATGTCACTACAAGCCCTGGTAAAATGTCTTTCTCCATTTTTCTTACAACCCCCCTTTATATATCAAAATGCTGCAAGAAAGTCTCCCCAGAGCCTTCTCCATCTTTACAACCCCAAATCCTTCAGCCTTTCTTCACAGCAGAGGGGCTCCAGCCCTCAGAGCAATTTCATGGATCTAGGTTTTGATCCCTAGGAGGGTTTAGAAAAGCGCTTTTCCTTCAAAAAGTAATTTTATAAATCAATTTCAGGGCACCTGAGTGAGTGGGGGTAGCAAGTTTTTAAGTATTCACAATATATACAGAAAAAGCACTTGGGCAGTCCCCCTGGTTCTGCAAGCGAGTGCACGAATCCCTGGAATTTGGAGCCAACTCATTCAACAATATTTGACGGAGGGGTAGAAGTTTTACAGATAATTAAACCTCCTACAAGCTTTGTAAAAAGAGGCAGCCGAAGGAGAGAGTGACAGACAGGGACACCTTGTCTTGCCTGTACCTGAGGAAAGGCTGTAGCACAAGCGCATGTTTCACTGTCCTTCAGAGACCCTGCATGGAAGAGACCAAAAGTTTGGGAAAAGCTTCAGTTCTTTCTCTCCGTAGACTCCAAAGTCAAATCTGCAAGAAAACAGGAGGATTTGAACAAATTAAGTCTAACTATTTGGTCTATTAATCTACAAATTGAAAAATAAAGTAATTCATGTAGAGAGCAGAAAAAAGGTACCCAACTATCCTGGTGTGTGTGGATACAAGGAGTGGGATGTAAATATCTCATTAGCTAGAATTTTATCATACACTGGAGAATTCACTGTGTATAACAAACTTGCAGAAATTTATCGTCGCTTAGACCCAAGCTGTGAGCGGGAAAACTGCTGTGTGCACGAAATAAAGACGTCACCCTGCTTTTTGGCTTAGACTGAAGTAGAGATGCTATGTGACGCTGGCTGCTCCATCCCTGCCACCGAGTGAGCTGGCCTCCGTGTCCCACTCGCCCTGCAGAACTGCCCTTGTGGGTGAGAGTCACTCTTCCCGTGAGGTTTTGTGCCTCAAGCAGGATGAATGCAGCCCTGCTGTTACACAGCACTGAATGGAGTGATGACTCCTTTAAACATTATGGTCTTGATCCCACGTGCTAGTATTGGTGAAGAGATTTTAGGGCAGGTACGCCTCAGTCCTGTGTGTTGGAAGCAAGTGTGGCAGAGCTGATGCACAGTCGTCTAATTCGATGCCTAGGCTTGCTTCATGCCACTAGAAACGCAGGGACGCAGAGATCTGAAGGTGCGCACACAGTCAGGAGAAGGGAGAAAAGCAGAATACATGAGAATACTTTAAAAAATAAGGTCAGCCCAAGCCTTTTGACTGTGCTTTCCCTCCTTTTTTTTTTTTTCCTGTGTAATTAGAGGGGGGAAATACTTTTTATTTCTACGTTTAAATATTTTGTCAGTTGTGGGAAAGCTATTCTTTAAAAATGCAAACAAACCCGCCCCCCCCCCCCCCCCCCCAAAACTGACAGGTCTACCCTATCCCTGACATAATTCCCATGAGATCTACCTGGAAACACCCCGAAGTTGCTCACAGTGACATTTTTCAGGTACAAAACAAAACCCAGCGTCAGTGCATTGGAATTCTTCACACAGAAGATGAGATGACTACCATTAAACTTCTACTCATGACTATCCCCCCGCCCCCACCCCATTTTTTATTGCACAGTCATGTCACCAAAGAGTTTCTACAACAGAAAACAAGAAAAATTCCATCTGGTTTTAGGGGAGCACCTTAAAAAAAAACTGTAGAGAACTTAGGCTGTGCAAGCAGTTACAGTCTCAGTGAAGCAGTGCCCAGTACTGTCAATTCCCCAAATTAAACAGTGGGGAAGTCTCCACCTTCATCCTGTTTTCAGACCACTCTCTGCCACATTTGTGCCTCCTGGAGCTCTCTCAAACTCTCCCTTGTTTGTTCCGCAGCAAGGTCTTGCTCTTTGAGGCTGGGGAGGCCCAGCCCAGCATAGGGCTCACTTATATCAGCTGCTCAGGACTTGGCCAGATGGTTTCTGATGACCTCCAAGGATGGTGATGCCACCACTGCTTCAGTCCACGTCCCAGGGCTGCACCATTCTCACAGGGAAGGATTTTTTCCATATATCTAATGGGACTTTCTGGTGTTGCGATGGGTGCCCACTGCCTGTTGGTCTGTGTGCCCTTGAGAAGCACCTGACACCATCACTCCGGAGCACCCCACAAGCACTGGTCCATGTTCCTGTAGCTTCCTCTCTTGCTCTCTGCTCCTTCCCTACATTCATTTAGGATTTTCTTCTTGATTTAGGTTTCTCCCAGGTATTTGAGAGTCTGGGTTACCCTGGTGTGGCATGGAAGAGGAGGCAGCAGGCCTCCGGCTCATTACAGCTGGAGAGACGCCTTTGCTTCGTGCTAGGAAAAAAGTCAGGCGAGCCAGGCAGACTGTTCCCCATCAGTTCTCCATGGCAACAGGCCTTCCAGACGCATGCACATAGGCAAACAGGCCGAGGAGGCAGGGAGCACTGCGGTCCCTCCGCCCAAGCCCCATACCTCCACTCACGGGGCTCTGTCTGCTAAGCTCATGCCATCCTAGGGGAGCAGACCCCAAAACAGCTTCCAAAATAATCACAGCCAGCCAGAGAAATGCTTCCCTCATTCTACTGGTGAAGGTGCAACATCCTGAAGCCCAAGCCAGGCAAAATTCATCCTGGCCAGTTATTATTTTTGTCCACATAAAGGTATCACGCTTGAAAAATGTAATATCTCAGCATCCTGTTGAACCAAACAGCACATCTCCATCTGGTGGGAAACCCAGAGCCTTAGACCTGGTTAGGTCTAGCTCTTAGATCAGCCTGTTGATTCTCAGACTTTAAGGATCCAGTCTTTTATGTTTAGAAAAGACATTTTTGTCTAAACAACAAAAAAACCCCGTGTATCCTGACAATTCAAATGCAAAAAGGAGAAATAAGGCAATCCAAAAACCCGTCACAGGAACAACCTGCAAAAGGCAAACAATAACAACTACTTCTTCAAACAAATCCAGCACAGGGAGCCTGTTGAGAGTCTAGAGAGTCAGAAGTTGGCCACAGTGCAGGAGGAGCATTCGTAGGAGATAAGGTCAGAACAGAAAAACAATTAATATTTTGCATCTGTAGTCAGTGAAGAAAAGCTCAGAGAAGCTTCCTGTGCCAAAAGTGATCTTTATATGGACATGGCATTGGCTTTGGCTTATATTCAAGTGTCAGCAGAAGAAGCTGAGAAATAAATAGCCAAACCAAAGAGTGCAAATTCACCAGACTGAGATGGTTCACCTAAGTGCCCAGGAACTCAGAGATGAAACAGTTTAATTATTTAATTGTAGCGTGTAATCACGGTGCGTAACATAGCCTCAGTGTCCGAGAGATTCAAGGTGACAAATGTGAAAGGTTTGGGATTTTGACAGACTATAAAGTCTGAGGTCCCTCCCAGCAAAATGATAGAAACTGGATAAAGAATGTAATTAGTGCCCAGTTGGATACATCTGCAACACTGGGAAGAAAAGAAAGGTGGTTTTCCTTGAATAAAGGAATCCTTCATAGATCTATTACATTTTTTCAGAGGAGTCAGTAAGCATGTTGCCTGGATTCCCAAAAGGTCTGTCACAGGAGTTTCTTACAGAAATGTGGCTACCATGGGATTAACAGAAAAGGCTTGAGGCAGATAAAGAACTGCTTAAAGGATTCTCGAAGATCAGCTATCAACAGGCAGGCTCCTGAATGGAGGGAGGACCTCAATGGAGCCCCACAGGTACCTGTGTTGGGGTCTGCTCACTTCAACATACTTAGGAATAATCTTGCAAAGGAATTGAAGAAAGGAGTGACAAAGCTTGCTGACGATGCTAAGGTATTCAGGGTCATAAATACATGAGACACTGTAAAGAATTATACAGGGACTTCATGATCGTGAATAACTAAGTAATAAAATGGTTCAGGACATCCAGAGCAGATAATTACAAAGATGGGCACACAGGAGAAAAACAGTCTCAAAGTCAGTGGCACGGTACTGGGGTCTGCACTGATCCTTATCCTCAGAAACAGCTTCTTTTTCTCCCAGGTTTATCTGGGTACCGTCCCCACCCAAGCTGCATTTGTGCCTCTAACACTGGTCGCTGGCTTTGGAGGGAGTACAAACCCAGGAGGTAACGGGAAGGGACTCAGCAGTCTGGTAAGCTTAAAAACAGGACAAAGCAGGTTGTTTAACAGGCACGTGAGATGACTGTAGTTTCTTTGGTCCAAATTGAGACCAGGATTGTTTGTGGCCCCTGGAGATAACGCAGTCAGTTATTCAGTTACTGGGAAGGGCAGGGTAACATCGTTAGCAGTGCCGAGGGCAGTGTGGGATCCTCCTGCCCACAAGACATCTCCCAGGGCTGTACCTTACCACAGTGTGAGCCAAGGTGTGGGTGCCTGCCAGGCACATGATGTGCTGAGACCGCAGAAGCTGTGCAGAGAGGACTGGCTCAGGCAGGGATGTTTCAGTCCCCTGCCCTCTGCTCCCACTGTTCTGCCCAAACAACTGCCCAAACAGAACAACCAGCCCAAGTGCAGTGGGAACAGAGGGGCAGAGCACCAGACTGAAAAGGGAAGACAAACTGATGTGCCCACTGTCCATGGTGTCCTAGTTCAGCTCTTCTGACAAGTCACAACAGCCCTGAGATGGCAATAAAGTCAAGGCAGTGGGTGAGCTGGAGGAGCTGCCAGGGTTTATCTGTGTTGCACTGTTGGGAAAGAATTTGAGAAAAACAGTTATGGGCAACTGCACTGGGAAGCTCAACATCTCCCAGGTGCCAGAAGGTCACTCAAATATCAGCCACCTTCTTGCTTGGCCAATTTAGTCACTTCAAGATGTTGCTGTTGAATTCATCCATTAGAAACTTCACTCTAATGAGGCACTGTAAGAAAATAACGTTTGCAACACTGGCATAATTAAAATTAGGCAATACATCACAGAAACATTATCAATAGCTAACAAGTTGGAGTTAGCCAAGAATTATGGGTTTGCTTTGAGCAGATTCATTTGGACAGAGCTGTTCTTAAATGGCCAAGCATTTGACATCAGAAAATAAGAGCTTGTTCAAATGCAGCCCCAAAGATAGTCCTGATGACTGGATGAACAGTTCTTCAGAACCAGCTAGGATACAGAGCACTCTGACCCAATGTTAGGCCAGCTCACACCCAGCTATTTTTAGTAAAAGACCCAATCAGTAATTATCAGGGCTGGATACGGTCTCTCAGCCTTGCTTTCTGTTACGTGACATGTTCCAGCCCTGATGGGCTAATGAGTGCAGTGTTGGCAGGAAGGGAATTCAGACCCCTTAGACCCTGATCACAGGGTTACCTGTGCTTGAAGATTAAACCCTCTCCTCCATCCTCCTAAGTCACTGCACTTTCCCAGATCTTCTAATCTTGCCAGCATTATGAAGAAGCCAAATATTATTTTATATTATCTGTCTGCTCCTGCACATGGCAGCAAGATCCCTAGCAGGGCAAGCCAGAAGCAGCACTGGTCCAGACTGGAGATTTGGAAGGGAGGATCCGTGCTTAGCTGGGGATGGAAGAGCAGAGCCTTTCTATCCCAAATTTGGAAAAAAAAAAGCATAGAAAAAGGCCTTGGAGCTTTACTTCCCATGCATAGCCATAGTTTGGCAGGGATTTGAGGGCTGGTACACCCTTGAGACGAGTGCAGCAGCCCATTAACAGCACGTAGTGCCAACGCTCAGGGCAAAGCCCAGCGCTTGGGCTGAGCGTGGCTCGGAGGATGCAGTGTGCTGCCACTCCCCCGGCTGGGCTTCTTGCATTGAGGGCATTTTCTGGGCGCAGACAGCCAGGATGTGTTTCCCTCGAACCTGAGCCACAGAGCTGCTTTGTCAGCCCCTGCTGACCTTCCAAGTTGGATCAGACAATGACTCAGAGCAGGAGCTCTTCCAAGTTGGGTTCAGTGGCAGCAGCCTGGCTTCCCACTGGGAGACTTTCATAGTAGCACTGAGTTGGCCTGGATCTGTCCGGCTCTGCAAGCACAACCTGAACAGACTTTGCTGTGCCTGCTGTTTGGAGCGATGGGAAGGTGGTGAGGCTGTGGCATTTATTTGGTCACCTTCAGGAACCTTAGCAGCTTTCTCTGAGCAGACATTAGAGATGGGGAGAATGGCCTTTGGCTTTGCAACAGCCCCTCTACCCTGGAAATGCCTTTCCCTGCTCCCGCTGCACTGCAGTACCAGCACTGGCACGGCACGGACCCAGTGGGAAGCATCACACTACTTAAAGAAAATTATGTTGCTGGCCTTTTCATTATGTTGCCCAGCAAATGTTCCCATGAAATATAGGCCTAATTATCTACCCACATTCAGATTACTCTAAGATGCAATTTCCTTCTCTGTGGAGTTTGCTTTCCTTCTGTGGATCTCATGATTGAAATACACTCAATTAGCTATTACTCTGCTGGCTGAAATCTTGAGCTGCCTTCCCGACAAGGCTGCTCCATCCAGGTCTCACTGGCATTACAACAGCCAGGTGACACAAACTCACATGCAAGCCACAAAGATGTCTCACCACTCAGCCATACCTGTTATTTATCAGATTTTTATTGCAAATGGAAAGCCTAGTCAGGACTGAGGACTTGAAACTTGAAGTATTGAACAAACCTGCCTTAAAACGTGGCTCCAGAGTGCTAAAATAATTTTCTAAGTGCAAGCCATGCCCTGCGCCAGGTAGGTTGGAGCTAGGCAGACTCAGTTGCTTGCATACCCTTGTTAATATGCATGCATGCCAATTCATAAAGCAATAACAGTAATAATAATAATAATAACAATGATAACATAGTTCAGGCATTTAAGGGAGGACAAGAGCGTGTCCAACCCTTTCAACCATATAAACCATTCTGTCCTTCTTCAGATCCCTCAGATCTTTCCAAAACTCCATCTTGGACGTAGCCAGAGTGTTTCCCATTGCTCCTTCCCACCCACTGCATTCCCAGCCATGCAGTCCTGCTCTCCATCTTGTACCAGCAGAAAACCTTTGCCGACTCAGTTTTCCGGCCATTTACTGAGCCCAGGAACACCTGAGCGCCAATACTGGGCAGCTGTGCATAGGGTCTGTAATGTTCAAAACCAATACAGGCAAGCGGAGCTGCAAAAGAGCCCTAAGGAGGGAAACAGTGCCAGCATGGGACATTGCTGTGGTCTGCGTCTGTCCCTTGGGTGGGATCATTTCAAAATCATGCTCCTAAATCCCTGCGAGGGAACTCACTCTACGCAGGAGAGGAAGCTTCTGTGTGAGACACCACATTTCTGAGCCAGGAGAGCTGACAGGAGAGTGAGCATTTCAAGAGCAGCATAATATTATACACCTCTTTTTTTTCTTAAAATGATACAGCAGGTGGAGAGAAAGAAAAGAAACAAGCATTGGATCTAGCAGGAGGGAGGATTTGAGCAAGACAGTAACATCATTTCTGTCCTATTGGTTTAATCAGTGGCATTAAATTGACAGAAGCCAGTCCCTCAGACTAAACTATAATAAATAAACCAAATTGATTTAACAAAGGATTTAACAACAATGTGGATATTTATACGGGGAAAAGATTCCTTAATTTCCTCACAGAAAAGTGGAAGCACTGGTGTGAAGGCTGTCAGAAGGTCTTCAGCCTTGCTGCCTGCTTGAAGCAGGACCGTCACCCACACTAGAACAACTTTGCTTGGTCAGGTGGTGACACTTGCTGGATGGCGATCCGCCTTCCCGAGGTGACGTGTTTCCATACTGCACCCACCCTCCTGGTGAGGGGAAACTGATTTTGCACTTACCAGGGACAGGTTTTACTCCCAGGGTCCCCAGCACCGGCAGGGGCTGTTCAGCAGCTGTGGAGGTGCAGGACTTGGCCCTTACAATAGAGGTTTCTCAAGGCTGGGATTCCCAAAACAGCTCCAGGAACAGATCTGATGGTAATTGATTGCTCAGTGATTCAGTGATTACTCAGTTATTGCTCCATCCACATCTCAGTATTTCATTGTTTGGCAAAATAACAGTCTGACTTTGTCCTGACATTGGTACCATGCAGAAGAAGAAGAGCTGAAGTTTGAAGTGGCTGTTACGCGTAAGATGGAAGAGAAAACATTGCTACTGAAGGAAAGCGTCCCTATAAACGTCTCACTCCTGAAGCTCCGCTCCATCCGTGCCCTGCACCATGTCCAACTCTTGCTGTATCTAAGGGTGCTGGGCACAGAAACAAAACAATTTCCAGCTGTCTTGCACATTTGCTATTACTGTTGGCGAAAGGGCTCACTCAGGCAGAGCTGGAAACGCAGAACCCCTGCTCCGCACAGCCCAGGGCATGGCAGGACCAGCTCCCCCCAACACGGGGTGTCACAAGGCTGTGCAAAGGAGCAGCAGTCGCACGCGTGGGGACTGATCCTGTGTAGAACGAGGCCAGGGAGCAAGGAGAGAAGCAGGTAGAAAAACATAAGAGGAGGATGACTCAGAAAGCTCAGCTGGAGGATAAGGAGGGATGCATTTAGCCTTTCCCTCTTGGTGGGCGGAGGGAAACTATTTGCGATGGTTGTGGCAGAAGGAACGAGAAGCTGAAAGGGAGCCGCAGGCCTTCCCACGGCTCCTCCGTCTGACCTGAAGTACACACCTGCATCTGTGCTAGCGACAAGAATCAGCTCTGGGCAGCGCAGGGAGGTTCACGCAGGGCTGCACACACATTCAGGGCCATCACCAGCTCCTGGCCACGGCAAGGGGGTAGCAAAATAGGTGCCATCTGCTTCAGCTGGGGCATGGCACAAAGGTGCAGGCGGTGAAGAGCCTCTAAGTTAGACCCTGTTGGCAAGGATAACAAATTCCACAATTGCAAATAAAATAGCCCAGGGCACAGGAAAGGAGTGGCTACAGTGTGCTTGTGAGGGTAGGAGGAGGTTATCCATTCTGCTGTCCCTGCCAGTGCCCCACTTCCAAGCTGTCCTGCAGAGAGGAAGGAGGACAGCCCGCAGGGGCTGGTAGTGAAATCAGATGGGTGCTGAGTGAGACTGGGCCGGGGGCTTGGGACGGGCAGCAGCTGAATCCATCGCTGTTCTGCAGGAGAGGACCTGGATGATGCTGCAAATCTTCAGCTGAACGAGAGCTGAAAGTGTTGTGCTTGTACTGAACAGGTGAATGTCACAGCATGAGAAATAACACAGAAAAGGGCCATCGTGTGCAGGCTGCGCAGGTCTGGTATGACACCCGGCAGAGGACCTGGCCTCGCTCTGGCTGCCACATTTCAGGGAAGATTTGGGCCGGTTGGAGAGGGTTCGGGGGGAACACCGCCAGGCCTTGATGGCACAAAAATGCAGCCTGTGAGCAAAGGCTGAAAGCGAAACTGATTCACTCCAGAAAATTAAAGACATGGGGGGACACACAGCAACATGCTCCAGCTATGTACAAGGCTGAAGGCAGGACAGGGCAAGAAGCAATGGAATTAAACTGATGGGGAAATTCAAGTTAGACCTAAAGAAAAACTGTTTAAGGATAGTGAAGTGGTGAAACAGACTGCCAGGGAGACCAGAGATGCTCCAGTGTGGAGAGGGCAGCTCAGGTGCACTATCGGGTGCAACCAGGTGGAGCAGAGCCTTTCTTGGGCACCAGGTCAGACGGGATGGTCTTGGCACAGTTGCTCCAGCTTGCTTTGCCAACACACTATGGAGTCACGTAACTCTGCCATGAACTGGTATGACTTGTTGGCCTCTTCAGCACCCATGGAACCAGCAGTTTCCAAACTTCATGGAGATGGTGACAATTATCAGGGAAATTGAAGGGGGAAAAAACCAACCTTGTAGAGTGGGAAACCAGCGGTTCTTTGAGTAGAGCTTGCAACAGGGCAGAAAAGCTGATACTGCAGGGTCAAGAAAATATAAGTGTGGCTGAAAGCTCATCCTGTAAGTTGGTAACCTGAAACCAACAACTGGAAGCAAAATGCCAATATATATGAAGAGGAAGAAAGTAATAGATACTAATCAATATGCAGCAATCACCACAACAAAGTATGAAGCAGAGATATTGATAGAGGAGGGTAAGCGGACAGAAGAAAATCCAAGCCTGGCAAAGCCACAACCAGCAAGAAGTGTAAATGTATTAGAAACAACAAAAACATTAATGATGCTGTATGCTTGTTTCATAGACTTAGAGAAGCATAAAAACATTTTGATCAGGAGCAGCCTCAGGTGTCTCTAGTCCTACATCCCACTTGGAACAGGACCAATGTCAAAGCAGTGCCACCTTGCTCGGGGATCGCCCAGCTGAATTTTGAAAATCTCCAAGCATGGAGAAGCCACGATATTCCTAGATGAGGAGGTACATTGCTAGCAACAAGGCCCTCAGTGTGTCTCTTCTGCATTTAGAAAAGATGGGAATGTAGGACATGAGGATGATGAAATACTCTCTGGTCTACTAACAACTGAGAGTATCTCGGGTGACATCTGTGAGGTTTCTAATTCAGCAGATTCACATGATCTGCACCTGAGGGCCCTCAAACAGCGTGCCAAACTGAGCTGCCTTCACTCACTGCTGAAAAGCTTGAAGCCTGGGGAGCTGCCAAGTTTGGCAGGATGCTACTGTGGTGCTCGGCAGGCAAAGTGGGTGCCCTGGTTAACAGCTGGTCAGTCCAGCATGACATTCAGATTGAAAAATGGAGAGGACACAGAGGATTCAATTAATATAGAATTCAAGGATTAAAAATACACCCATCAGTGTGCTATAATGGAAACGTCTTGTCAAATGAGCCTCATTTCATCCTTTGAGAAAATTACAAGTTTGTAGATAAAGGTTACCATGTAGCCATTATTTGCTTAGCTTTTGGCAATGTGTTTGACTTAATATCATATGACACCCTAATTACAAATTTAGCAATATACAATCTCAATAAAGCCCACATTAAATGGATGGAGAGCTGCAAACCCATCTCCAAAACAAGGAGTCATCATTGAACAGAGATGATTTAGAGGGATTCTGCAGGAGTCAGTCCCAGCCTGACACTAATCAATGTTTTCATCATTGATTGAGAAATGAGCACAAAACACAGCTGATAAATTATACAGCTGCTAGAAGCAAAAGGACTAGCAGTGAATAATCATGACAGGGAAGTTATACAGAGCAACTGGGATCTTTTCTGTGCACAAACCCATTTTCACTTAGCAGTATTAAAATAGGCCAGCTTTCAAACAGCAAGGAAGAAATGTTTCATCCAAAAAAGATGGGATGCAAAAAATCTAGGCAGTGACAGGGAAAGGTAAATCAGCGGCAGTTGCTTTTGCAGCACTCCAGCAACACGATGCTGGCCCCATATACAGAAATTGGAGACAGAGGATAAGAAAAGCGGGACTGTCCTGGCTGCGCTTCTCTGCAGTGTAAGGAGTGGTGACCAGAGAGGGGACAGCTGAAGTCCCAAAGGAGACAGACAAAGCCCTCGAGCTGCAGGTACCCCATGGGGTGCAAGCCATGGGGCTGGGGGCAGGCTCCAGCTTGCAGCCTACTGCCAGCTCTACCTTACAGCAGTGTCAGGACCCGGTCACGCTCATGCCACCAGCACACTCCAAGCCACTCATCCCCATCCTCTCGGCGCCCTCTAGAAGCGTGACAATAAAACAAAAGCACTCTCCCAAGAGGAAAAAAATTGGTTTGCTGAGTTCTTGCATCAGGCTTGGGTTACATTCCTCCCCCCGACATTATTTGCTGCCACTAATTGTTGAGACATTTATAATAAAGGGAAGCTCAGGTGGTTTTTCTGAGGAGGCAGATGAGGAGGCTGGAGATAAGACATCCAAGGCTTGCAGGAGGGTCTCTCCAAGGAGCAGGGACCCGGCTGCAAGTTGTCTCACAATGACTTACTTATGCCACTAGCAGAGATGCATTTTCTTGGTGGATTCTGGACCTGCAGCCCCAGAGGGGTTTTTCCATCACCTGCTCCTAATCCACCCCTGGCCCAAGCAGCCCAAGGGCCCTGGTGACCCTCCTGGATGGGGCCAGGATTGGGGCATCTCATGGCCAAAATCCGACCAGCGAGGCCGTGGCCTTTCACAGCTGCTGGGGAAATGCTCAGCTCTGCTGGTATTTTTAGCTCATCTGCCACATCGCTTGAGTTCGTGTCGTGACCTAGTTTGGCAAGGCACAAAGTGCTCATCCTGCTGGGTCCTCGCTTGGCCACGTGCTCGGGAGGATGCCGATGGCCCTGGGAACAGCTCCCCCGAGGCACTGCTGTCCTGGCACACGGTGCTTTGCCTCCCTGCGGATCAGCACAGCCGACCCAGGGGCAGATTTTAGGGAGGAGGAGGAGGAAGAGGGTCCTCTGGGAGCCAGAGCTGCTTGCAACGGGAACATGTGCAGGGCCCTCCTCTTGGGGACTTGACAGCCTTTTTATTGGGGCTCTGTGCTTCTGCTTTTTTCTCGCCTCATGCAAAATCAGCAGCTCCCAGACCAGCACAGATGCAGCCTGGATTTGGGTCCCCAAGGGAGTTGCCTTCAACAACTCAGCTTCCCAGCTGGCCATGTGGTATAGCCAACCCAACTGGTCCCCTATGGAGCCCCATCCAGCTTGACTCTGGTGATGGGGAGCAGAGCTGCTTTTGATGCATGTCCACCCTGCCCGTGGCTCCGGCAGGGACCAGGCTCAGCCCTGGCACTGCTCAGCAGCTGATGCATCTGCTGTGACCTTCTGTAGAGCCTCCCCCAGCAGCCACCATGCTGAGGGCTTGATGACAGGCTTGGCTCCCCGAGGCTGTGCAATCCTGGTGTTCAAAGGTCAGGGCCTGACAGGGTGCTCCCAGCCACACCACCCAGGTCCTATTTTAAACCATCCATCCCCTGCCAGCACTTTAAAATCCCCACTTGCCACCCCAGGGCTGGGGTATGAGGGGCATGAGCAGAAGTGCTCTCCTCCCACTGCCTTTGTGCACCAAGGCATGGCCATGGCAGACACCCCCTCCACAAACACAGCAGCTCTTGGGCACTTAGAAAACCTCTTTCCTGACACTTGGAGAGCACTGGAAGGTGCATCACTCACAGAAGAGGAGCCCCAGAAAGCGGAACACTCACCCCAGCGAGCCCTGCAAGGCTCAGCTCTCCCCTCTGCTGTTGGGGACCCAAATCTCCTCCACCACGAGGCGTGTGTCCCAGCCGGAGCTGGAAAGGTGGCTGTGGCTCCTGGTTCAGGCAGCCCCGCACTGGCACGCCTGGCTGCAGCCCAGGCAGGGATCCATGAGGCCAGCGTGACTTCCTCCTCACCAGCTCTTTCCTGCCTCATTACCCCTGAAATCTCAGGGGGGCACCGCTTTGCCAGCCCTGCTCTAAAAGCTTTTCCAATCTTTGCTTTGTTAAAAGCTTTCTATTTTCAGCAAGGAAGCAAGCAGAGAAGTGAGATTTTACAGCCAGCAGCTGACCGACTGTCATGGCTGAGCCACAGGGCAGCAGCGTAAGGGATGGCCTGAGCTGAGCTGGCATCCCCCAGCTCCGTAGCAGGGAAAGAAGTCACCCACCAGCCACTTCCAGCTAATTCAGCACCTAACATAGGAGCAGAACAGCAGCAACAGCCTGGTCACACACTGGGGGAAGGGACCCACACCAGTGGGAGAGGGGAAACCACCAAGCTGGGCCTGCGAATGATAAAGCCAAGGACGACAGAACTGGCACACGCGTCCTTCCCTGCCACATCCAACTGTGCAGGAGCCAACATTGCACAGCCTGGGCAAATTCTCACTCAAAGAGCAACAACAACCCTTCTGGCAATAGCAGTGACGAGCTGAAACCTGCTGCTGAGTGCCTCTGCCTTGAGGCAGCCTTTACTCACTGTGAGGAAAGTGAGTATTGCAACTCAGCCCACGAAGAGGTGGATGCACATGCACCCAAGGTGGAGTAAAAGAAATTACCAGCGCCAGAAAGCACCCTGCTGTGCCTCCCTGAGCCCAGTGGGGTGCAGAGCACCCTGGCAGGCAAAGCCAAGGGCAAACAGGGCACTTGGGGCCACCCGCAACCATGCAGCAGCAACCTGCTCAAGCACAGGCACAGCACAGAGCTCACCCTGTCCTGCCCAGGGACACACGGGCAGGTCAGTGCTGTTCAAGCAAGGCACCGGCCTTATTCAGCATATTCCTCTGGGGCTGTGCATCACATCTAATGTGTCTTCTCTGAGGAAGAAATGTGTCATTTATGGTACATTTAAAATTAATGCACATTTGGTGTTATTTCTGATCCCAAATTATACAACACGTGAGCGCTATGATGTAGAGCTGCGCTCACCCCTGTGAGGACAGCATCGCCCACCGGCCCTGCTAAGCCTCCCTGACAGATACCACTGCTAAAGACGAGATTTCAGAAAATATTTCCAACGGCATCATTAGTGTTTGTACCTCATCGCTACCAACTCCTGCCTGGTGCCAGGGGTGTCCCATGCCATGCAGGAAGGCTTGGGCTCAGCACAGCACAGCTCTGTATTGGGGCCATGTCGGACCAAAATCACTGATCAACGTGTTTTTCCAGAGCTAGAGGCCCAGCTGCTTCGTGACGGGAAGCGCATTGCTGTCCATAACCCCCTGACAGTCCAAGGCTTAATTAAGAGCCGTCCCTGCTGGTGCCAGCCACGGTGGAGAGCAGCGACGGCTCTGCCAATTACCTGTGAAAATGCCATGCTTGCTCTAAGTAACACTCAGGCCCCAGGTGAATTCCCAGTGCTCAAAACGCTGCTCAGGGCTGGTCCTGCAGCAAGCAAAGTGTCTCCAGCAACAATCCTGACACACAATTACATAGATTTATGGTATATTATTTTCTAAAACTGAGATGAACATTGACACCACTTCAGTTTTGTTTTTTCTTTTTTTTTTTAAACAACAGGCAAATGCTTTCATTGCTCTTGCTAGTGCAACCGTTTCCACTAAAAGCCTTGATTTCAGTAAGGGAAAGGGGTTTGGCAGTTCTGACTTGCCCAGCATGGATGTCCCCAGGCTGCAGCGAGCTGGATGTGCCAGCATTTCCCAGCTTTCGCAGCCGGCACCCACAAGCAGCTGTGCCCCAACCCTATTTCCCAAGGCAGCTCCCAGAATGCAGGTGCAGGCATGGATGCCCTGCCAGATCCTCTCAGCACCATTTATACCAGAGCCCAAATTAAGGCCACTGGGAAAAAGAGGGTTGGACCCTCCATGACCTGAGGAAGGGATGGGGACAAGGGAGCATGGATGCAGATCCCACCAAACCCAACGGGAGTGGAATCAGCCATCAGTCAGGAAGGAACCACTAATGGGAGCCTGCGTCCTGGTGCCAGCAAAAGCCACATCACAAATTCACGTCCATCAAACAAACAGCATCTTAATAAACCCAATGCTTCCTGCTCCGAGAAGGTACTGTCCCATGGCAAAAGCTCGTGTCCCATGGCTGTGTTTCAGCAGGGCTCTCGACATGATAGGCAGGAGTGGGTGCCAGCCTGGCCTCATGGAGCCCCTGCGGGAGAGGAAAATATTTGCTGTATTTCTCGTTTGCTGATTTTATTACCAGCTCTTACTCACAGCAACAGTAAATTAAACCCAGAGGCACAGTAAAGCCCCCGCATCTTGACAGCTTAAACACAGTCCTCAGGCGGCATGCAAGGAAAATCACACGTCGGAGGAGGTCAGGGGAGCACGAGTAAATACGATGAGATTAATTTTGGAACAACACACAGCGAGAGTGACGTCTGCCAGGGAAGGAGCATTGCAGGGTCCTGCCACAGCCCTGGCCGCTCCTGCCTGCAGAGCAAAGCCCGGAGAGGCTGCAGGAACACAACCGGCTCCACACAGGGTGAACGTGAGAAGCCATGGCAGGAGCCGTCACGAACAGCCACGTATGAGCACAAGAGCAAAGCTGTGCCCCTGCCTGGGCCCAGACGTTTTGGATGGGTCCTTCCAGCAGCCACGTGGACAACAGTGGTTCCTTCTTCTCAAACCCCAGAGGAGCTGTCTCAAAGAGCAGAACAGCTCATCAGGCCACGTTTAAGAAAGCAACTAAGTTTGTTCATTACTTGCACCGAGCCACTTGCAGCAGGTCACCCCCAAGGTGCTGCCCTGTGGGGACACGAGTGCCACTGCTCACCAGCACGGGAGGCTGGGACAGCCTGGCTACAGTGTCCCCTCCCCAGGTGGGGATAGCAGCTGTCCCCTACAGGGACTGGGGCTGGGGTTGGAGTCCTGCAAACAGATTTCCCCAAATCACCTGCCCTCCTCCATGGCTTGCCCTCTCCAGCGGGCACCTGGTTCTCAAATCACCAACTTGGGGCACGTCTGTCCCCTCAGCGCAGCAGCCACAGTCACTGGCAGAGCCCTGGGGCAGCACAAGCTGCAAATCCATCACCAGGACGTGTTTCTGAAAGCTCATTCAAGGCTTTACCCCCAGCAATCAGCTACCATCGGACGTGTCAAGGCAAAGGCTTTGAGGAGAACCTTTCCCACCGCAGCTACTGCTCACAGCCATAGTTCCTTGGGACCTTGCTCCGATCCTGCCACTTCTTGTTGGGCACTGACTGGCATCAGGCTTGCGCGGGAACCAGCTCTGCGTTCTTTTCACCTAAGATGAAACCTTCAGGCCTCAGCAGCTGTTTTTTTCTCCTTCAGCAAAGACAAATTCATCCAGCTGCTGATCAGACTTTACCTTTTAGGGGAGATCACACACCCATGAAGAAATTGCAGGGAGAGCAGGTGGTTTCCAGCCGAAGCCAGCACCCACCGACCCAGCCAGTGGAGCCCAGCAGGATGGTGGCCTGGGCCAGGACAGCTGAGACAGGCAGGCTGGGGCTCTCAGCACCCTCCTCCTGCGGCATTTCTAGCGAAACAGCGAGGGGACTGTTGCTGGAGGACCTGAGGTATGAAGGAGTGATCCAGCGTCATCTCCTTAGCACAGGGTTGGGTGTCCAAGTGGGCAGGGACTGCTTGAAACCTCCAAACACGGAATTGCACATGCGAGTGCAGGATCATTAGGATGCTCCTGGGTGTAAGCGCAGGACGGGGCTGAACCACCACCAAGACCCTGCACCGCCTGACTGCACAGCTGGGCAGACCGCAACGAGCAGCAAAGCGAGCTGGAAAAACAATTTTGCTTTTAAAGTTGCACCATAATTGTTTTACATTCCTCTGTACAGAGGAAAAGATTGTTTTAATGGTCACGGCTCAGCTATAGAGAATGCAGCTAGGGAGGAAAGTTGTGATCAATTATTTAGAAAAGACTTCCAGTCTCACATCAAAGGTTTATCTTCTGTCCGCGTACATCTGAACTAAGTGCCATTTCCCTGTGGAACAGGGCACAAAGCAAACACAGAGGCTCTAATTAGCACACCCCAGAGCCCAGCAATTTCTGCAACTCCTTCAACCACGAGCCCAGCAGCTCACACCCAGGGTGCAGGAGCAAGTCTGGCTGCCAGGAAGTTTAGAGTTAGAATACACAACTTGGAAATTAATTACCTGTTTGAACAGAGGGGAAGAGCTCTCCTGGACCAGCGCAGAGCCATACAAGAATAAGATGGGTTCAGGCTAACAGACTTCTTCATCCTTCTGGGAAATAACCTGCGGTGCTCATCCTGCCCCAGGCTGCTTGGCAGCCAGGGAAAGGGAACAAACAGAATCAGTCCCTGCTCCGGGAACCACAACACAGGTGTCTGACAAATGACAACCTGTCCGTCATCAGAAGGTCTGACCCAGCCTCTGCTGAAGGCACATTTCTTTTTAAATGTGTCCTTCAAAGGCTGAAGGCCACTGACACAATAGTCGGTAAGGGCGACCACAGGACCTCTGTCATCTCTAGGGTTGGTCTGTACTCCAGCCCTATTCTCTGTTTCCCAGGAAAAGGTTCCTGTACTTCAACCACCTAGTAAGTACAGACACTGAAGGGACTCACATCAGGTTTGCATCCCCTCATCAGAAAAAAAAAAAAAGCTCCAAATTGTGCTGCTGCTGCACGAGACATGCTCTTCACGTGTGGGCTCAGAGCAGCTCTGCGGGTACAGACTGCAGTAAGGTGGGCACTCACCTGAACAACTCCCAGGTCTTCCCAGGCTCATTCCCAGCTGATGAGCCTCTCCTGTAACAGCCATCACCACCACACCGTGACCAGTCTCAACAGAAATCAAATCTCCAGCTCCACAGGCAGCCTGTGCCTTCACAGAAGGCCCCAGTTGCTCACTGCTTTGCCTCCACTTCAAAAGCCATTTTTTAAAGTTTTCTCTGTAAGAATTGATTCTTTTCAATAGCAGGGAGCAGCCTCCAGAACTGCAACATATTCTGTACAATGGCATTAACCAAAATCTGCATCAAAGATCTGGATGATCCTTGCAGGGAAGGTCTCCGATCACACCTGAAGGGGCCTGCCCGAGGTACAGCCAGGCTGGGTGGTCTCACCAAGGGGAGGGCTGGAGTCCTTCTGCAAAGAAAACACCGACCTGAAGCTCTGACACTTAAAAATACCATTTTGTGTAAGAAGAAAGGCCTCCCTGGGTAAGGGCTGCACATTCGTGGACTTGACAGAAGAAAAGCTGATGCAGGGCAGGTAGAGAAAGACAGTCTGTGCCACAAGAGAGGAGGTTTAACGCAGAGAACAGGTCACACTTCATAGCGTTTACAGCCACCACAGCCCTTGGTGGTGCCACCAAACATGTTTCTGGCCTCAGAGTTGTGCTGCCCAGCTCTGGTCACGCCTGGAGGCACCGCTGCACTTCACATCGGAGGGCCAGGATTGCTCAGCGCAGGAGGCAGCTCTGAGGAGTGTCTTCAGGGCTCTGGTCGGATGACAATTCCCCTCAAGGCAGCAGCACGTAGAGCTAGTGCTGAGCAGAGGAGTTTACATAAAGCAAGAATTAGCTTGACAATCCAGCCAAGCGGAGCCATTGGCAATGACAGATGTGAGACAAGAAGAGCAAGCACCAGGGGACTTCTGAACACAGGCCAACTCACATCGACTGCTGCAGCCCTCGGCGGGGAAGAACACTGGAGATTCTTTCCAACGCTTGACAACACAGTGAGTGACTCCTGCAAAGGTTAGAAACTGAAAACTGCACGTTTCTTTGCAAGCCCGATACAAGCAGAGGCAAGTTGGGCTCTTAGTTATTGACAGCCTTCTCTCTATGGGGCCCAACACAAAGAACCACACAGATATTTCAATCCAGCAAAAATAACTTTATTTCACAGGGCAAATACAGCCACAAGTAGTGATTCCAGAGGTGCCTGGCAAGTGTCACCTCCACAATCCATCAGGAAATGTTCTGCTGATGGCTTGAGGATACAGGCTCTACAGCTAGCATTCACATTAATTACATTTCTTAGGTTTAGATTTCAAGTGAAACACATTCAGAGTTGCTCCTGTCAGAGTACTGCTCATAAGTACATGGCTGAAAAGTCACTGAGGAGTTAATTACACAGTTACCTGATTCATAGGAAAAGAAAGCAACGCTGTGACCCACAGACCCCTCCCTCTCTTGTGGGCTGCTGCTTGGAGCCTTATCAGCACATGACAGGATAACATCCCATTGTTCTTTGGGCCTTCGCAATAAAACCAGCAACTAGAACACATGGCAGCAAAAATCAAGACAGCATTTCACTGCACGTTCCCACCATGTTTCCCCTCTGCCAGTCTCAGAGTGATTAATAACCAGCCGCTCCTACTAGCACCTGTGCGAAATAGTATGGCACACGTCAGCCACCCGTCACTGGAGGTCCAAAGGGACTCGGGCATGATGCAGGTATTTGTGCTTAGTCCTGGCAGCTGAATGCCCCAGACTCTGTCCAGAGAAGGGCAAAAGCTTGCTTGATTTCAACAAGATGTTGTTTTGGTTTTTTTAAACATTTAATGAATAAATATGGCTGCTGTCAGTATGACTGGGAAGTAGCTCTCCGCGCCTTCCGAGTGCTAGCCTGGCTCTCCTGTGCTGCTTGCCTGGCCATCCACACTGGGGACATTCCTGCGCTTTCTTATCTGCATTTCTTCATCCTGAAGGAGAAAAGAAGAAAGAAAACACAAATTAATTCTTCAGCATCCTCTCTGAACTGGATTAAACCTGTCCTCTTTCCCCTCCACCTTTGCCCACCAACCATTACCCACTGGGGATCAGCCCAGCAAACAGAATCTTTACACCATCACTCCAGCTCCCCACTCAAAACACTAAAGCCATCTTACATCCCCACATGGGCAGCTACCCAGGCTGGGCACCTTCCCAAACCATTCACATGCTCCCACTAAGAAACTGTTCACGTCCAACACAACAGGCAGCTTCACCTTTTAAACCTGCCAGCCACTCTAGCTGAAGTAAGAGTGGAAGGGATACAGCCCTTCCAAGCTTTGCTCCTCAGCCTGTGGGCCACATCATGTGAAGTCTGGCCTCACAGTGCAGCTTTTCCTCAGGGTGGACCTGATGATGTCCCACAGAATCAAACACCTTTGACTGGAAGGCACCTCTGGAGGGTAAACCACAATTTTCTGCTCTGAGCAGGGCTAACTCTAATGCTAGATCTTGGTCCTTCAGGGCATCTGTTTGGTTTTCAAGTGTCTACAAGGATGGAGTTTCCACCATCTCCTGGCACAGCCTGTTGCAGTTCTCAGCCACGCTTACTGGGAAATATTTCCCCCTGGACGCACTGAGGATCTCCTTTAGCACAAGTTGTACCTGTCACCTCCTGCCTTTTTGCTGCGCACCTCTGCTGCTGTCTTCTCCATAACCACCCGGCAGGCAGCTGCAGCCAGATCTTTTCCTCAGAGCTGGAGAAAGCCGTTCCTTCAGCCTCTCCCGTGCCCAGTGCTCCCCAGCCCTGACCCACCTCGCCAGCAAACCCGCAGAGCTGTGGGGCCAGGTTTTAACCCTGGCCAGGTTTTGCCACATGCTGTAAGACGATCGACCTGACCAGGGCGAGCACGTGTCATTTAGCGTCTGTACTACATGAAAAGCAAACTTAATTCTGCACAGTCCTCCTCAGCAAGCCCCTTCCAGGTGCTCTCCTCAGTATCCTTCCCGACACCTCCACCACACCCCCACCGCACACCATTCACACGGGACTCGGCAATGGCACCGGCATCGCCTGTTTCCAGGGCAGTTTGTACCGAGTCAGAGTCTTCTTCAACCTGGTCGCTTCTGAAATTGATATAATCATCCTTCTGGTTGTCCAGAATTTCTTCCTCGTACTCAGTCTGGTAGTCTGACTCATCTGAAGAGAGAAAAAACACTGGGCTTAACTAGCATTCAGAGAGGCGGAGAAAACCGGGAGAGGAACGATAGCTGCCTCTGCGGAGTGCAGGGCAGGGGACTGGTGGCCAGCTCTGCAGCTCAGTGAACTGGGACTGCTCCAACACGGATATCAGCTCTCCAGCCAGATCACAAAACAAACCATGTCCTCTGTGAATTGCTGTCCTGGAGCCCTCCACAATCTAAAGAGCCTACAGCAAGAGCAGCAAATTATCCGTGTTATTCTGCTGGCTGCCTAGCCCGACAGGACATGAACGCTGGCAACGGGGAGGTGCTCCCTGGTGAATGCTCTTCCCAGAATAGCTGCTGTCTCCCACCCATCCGTCCAGACAAGACCTGCAGAACACCTTCAGAAGACATGCCTATGAGCGACCAACCCAAGCTCTCCTGGACGTATCAGTCACAGACTCCCTGGAAACAGGGTCTTCCAGGCACAGGGCGAGCTCTTGCTGGTATGGAGAGGATAATCACGTGTCTCACCATCTCTGGTCTGCAAGGGACAGTGACATTTACACCCCCCTCCTCTCCACAGGGGACACCCACCTGCTCTCCCTGATAATCCAGCAGAGTAACATAATTAAGGGAAGCTCAAGAGCTGTGTACACCGAGACACAGCAGTCAGCAGCAGGACACACCACCAAGCCCCCAGTCCCCAGCACCGGAGCCTGCTCCCAAGGAATGAGATCTATCACTGCAGCTGGAGATCACTTTGGGGTCTGTGAAACAGCGAGTCACCTGCTAACAGGACTGACTCTCTCCCACATCAACTCAACGCTCCACAGATGTGCCAGGGCAGACGCCCATCGCTGGTCCCATTCACCACCCAACGGCCAGCAGCCACTGCAGAGCCCCGTCCCAACCCAGCGTGAACCCAAGGCACGCAGGCAGCGAAAAAAAGCAAGCGGCAGATGGCCACCCTCCTTTTTGCACCGCTTCTGGCATGCGGCAGAGAATAATTTTTGTGTGACACTAGTTTTTGCCACTCTCATAAGTTAATTCAAGCGTGCTTCGAGTTACTGAAGTGATACCTGTTTCTCACCCCACTAGTGAAGAAGGTGGCTCATGTTTAAACCAGATTCTTGGTTAAGTGTTTCTTTTGGGAACAGTCAATAGCATCTGCTCCGTGCTGAAGACAACAGCACAGTCTGTTCTCCGCAGCATTTTCTTCTAATGTGATAACTACAACCAACTGCTAGAACATTAGGATTAAAGACATTTGGTCGTCTTTTTTTTTCATTTTTGAATTTATTTTTTTTATTGTGGATCAGAGAATTATCATTTGTTTATACTAAAAACACTACTGATAATCTTTGATAAAACACACCAGAGAAACTGGAAACTCATCTGAACAGCAACAGACAGCACAAACAACAGTTTGAAGTTTACAGCTCCAATAAAAGTGACTACCATCAAAACCAAACTCCTTGTTTTTCCAAGCACAGTTCAGCATTTAACAGGTCTCTATAAAGACATGAAAAAACAAGAGAGAAGTGTCCCTTCTCACAGCAGCTCTGGGTGCTGGAGGACTAGAGGGGAAAGGAGAACAGAAGATGGTTCTGCTGTCTGTCCCTAAACATCATCTTCCACTGCCCCGCTCGAGGCTGAGCATCTGGGGCTCAAGGGGTGACCGCTCCTTTACACTACAAAATCTCCCAGAAGCATCAAGCAGGACCGAGGCCTCATCACCCTGTTCGACACACCAACACCCAAACACTGCAGCTCAAAAATGAGCCAGCGAGGAGGAGGTTACGCCACAAAAAGGTACCCGAGCCTACTGGTAGCGAGGGGAGCATGTTTGCAGCAAGAAGGACACGCTTCTCATGCCAAAGATCTGCTTTGTGATTCTGTAGCTTTTAGCATTTCTTTTATACATGCCTGAATTCTGCAGGAAACACCGTGTTTGAAGAAAATCGGTGCTGTGTGGCTAGCAGGTTTCTGTTTCGGTAGCACTGACAGGCTTCGATGTAAATCAGGGAATCTGGTAGCTCACCACAACCTAAGGTGCGTTAGTGCTTCTTGATAAAAGTACTTTTTAAGTAGCAAAGATGCAAAGGCTGACCTAGTGCCTGATAATTGTGTCCCTCGGGAGATTTTGGGATGTCTCCCACTTCACCTGTATTGCAAAACCAGGCATTTGAGACTATGATTAACATTTCTCTTTCCCTAATCTTTTTATCCAAATAACTGTTGCTACAAATTGCTCTGCTACGTGATGATGTCCTTCAGCCTCTGTGTGCAGCAAGCGTGCTACCTCACCTCATCCTGTGAGACCTGGCTGTGGGGAGAGCCCGAAGCATCACTGCTTTGCAAATTGGACACGAAACCTGCTGTGGGAAATCACCAAAGAGCCTGCACAACTCTGGTCCTCAGAAATCCCTTTACTAGGTGGGAGCGTGACCAGGGATGCAACTGAGCCACCCCTGGAGGATGGCACCGGGGCTCCCCTGGCCATGGCCATGGCTGTGTAATGTGCAATTACAGCTGAACAAAGACAGAAAATCCCAGCTGAGGAAGCGTTTGGATGTAGAACAGAAACAGAGCCACAAATCCTGCAGTGCCACAGCTGTGAAAATGAGCTTCTGTTCTCCTGCAGATGCTTCCCCACCTGCTCACCGGCAGTACAGGTTACCCTGGGTTTGGTGCAGGGCTTCGCCCAGCCTCCCTCTACTCACTCCTTCCTGAGGGACAGTCTCTCTTTTTATTTTTAATTTTTAGTGGTTTCAATCATTACTCTCAGTTTGCTCAAGGGTGGAGAAGAAACTTCACTGCCCTTTCTCTCACAGAAGGCAGGGCTTCTGACCTGGAGGCTTGGCCAGCCTCTGCCCATCAGGGCCTTTCACCTTCTGTACCGACACTTTCCCCTTCTGGGCTTCCCAGTCAATCAGAACATGATCATTTTGATTATTTTTTTCTTTAGAAAAAAATTATTAACATAATTTCTCCACCCAGCCTGAGACATGCAGTATGCTGTCAGGACAGGCAGAGCCTTTCTGAATTCCTGCGGTCTGAGATGTCACTCAGGAAGCAATTTCCAGGGAGAAAAAAAAAAAAAAAAAAGGTTTCATCCTCTTTGACAGTGCCTTTCACAGCCAGGCTACCAAGCAGCACCCTATCTTCTTACTCACATGGGGCAAAAGCAGTCAGACCATCTTCACCACCACCACAAGCAGATAAATGCAAAGGCTCACCAGCACACACAAGGAACCATCCAACAGCCGCAAAGCCACTGCCAGGGAGGTGTCACCCTCCATCTGAGCTCACCAGGGTACAGACCGCTTCCCCCACAGCTCCAGATCCCTCTTTAGCAAAAGTGATGCCATCCTGGAGGCACCGAGGTGATGTCACCTTCAAAAGAATGCCTTGACAGCCACTGCCCACCAAAAATCAGGCCAGGTCCCTGCAGGCAGCACACGGAGTCACCCGCAACATGAATATAAAGGGTCCTTCGAGGCATGGTGCCCACATGCCCGAGACTCTCCTGCCATCCATCCCCCTCCTCCAGGGCCTCTACAACCAACAGGTTTCAGCATCCACCAGGAGCACATGGCACCTGCCCAGTCCATCCCTGGTAGCCCCGGCACAGGCCCTCCCTTAGCCCAGAATCTGCCAGATCTGCTGTCTGAAAGATGCGTCCCTTTGTCACACTTGTGTTCATGGCCTCACCCAGCAGAAAGCAGGTCTTCCTAATGGGGGTGAATGATCAGAACCTAGATAAGAGGAAGATCTGTCCCTGTACACTAGTTAAACCTTAGCAGGTCTCAACGCCTACGCCTTAAATAACCATGTTACATGAACTCTTCATTCTTACTCACAATAGCTGTTTCAACCACGTTTGATTAATATTTTCTTCGTAAGGCATATGATTGCAATTAGCATTTCAAATTACCACAGGGACATCTCTACAAACAGTCACAGATGGGAGGACTGCTAACTTTAGATTTCCCTCTGCAAGAGCAGGAATCAGGAGGAGGGGAGAGACTGTTTATAAAGAGCTCTAGCACTGGTGAAACGTTGGGAGATTTCAGGCCCGCGAAGCTCTGATCCTTTTTGTTCAGTGAGCTTCAGTTACGGCACGTACAGGGAGCAGGTCTGCAGGGCACGGCTGAGCCACAAGGCGCCCCAGTGTCTTCGTGTAAAGATGCAGGAGCTGTTACCTGTTCCTCATTAGTTCATCACTAGTGCTCCCCGTAACAGGGGCGTACAAAAAGCAATGGAGCCAGTGAGTCACTCCAGATCCTACTCACGACAGCAGGGAAAAAAAAAAAAAATAAAAAAATCCTTCAGTCAAAGCTTTACATCAGCCTCCTCCCGTCTCAAAACCGAGATGGACCAAAGAGCGAAGACATCGCAAGGACACAGGATAGCACAAAGCCGGGTGAAAGCTCGGCTCTGCAGGAGTTGCCACCTGTGTCGCTTCACTCAGTTGAGGCTAACTTGAGCAGAGATGACTCCCACCAGGAAACCACGCTGGACCACACCAGTAATGGGCTGATGGCAGGTGTTTCACCACGGCAAGAACACCTGACTCCCAGCCTCTGCCGGAGGAGGCAGTGGGAGGGGGATGCAGAGGGTCTGGCTGGGGGCAAGCTCGTGCACCCCTGCAGGCAGGGGCTCAGGATGAAGCAGGGAGACAGCCCGCCACCGCCAGCTTTGCTCAGCAGACACCCGAGCTGGCAGCCAGCCCCGAACCGTCAGAGCATAGAGCATGGGGTGTTAAAAGAAAGCGGTTCAAGGCGGCATGCAGGAGGAGCGAGCAGCCGTCCCTGCCTCCCTGCCCTTCCCAACACTTCCACAGCACTGGCTGGATCACCCCACTCACCGTCTGCCACAGGTGCTTTCACGGGCTCAATCCTGGACACGATTTCTGCCAGGTCCGTAAAAGAGGTGGTGGGACAGGTCACATTCTGAAACACAGCAATAAGTTCTAGATAAGTTCTAGGTATGTTAACAAATACACACAAAAAGTCCAAACAAGACTGTATAAAAGTAATATTGAACAGACAAAACTCCAGACACACAAATTCTCCACAATTGCCCCCTCAAAAGCCATTACTCATCAGTGAGTAATTCTCAAAACAACTCTCCTGATGCAGATCTGGTGGCAGAGATGGGATTCCCAAGTGCAAACACCAGGACAAATTCTAATGGCTGCTTCTCCATCCACACAAGCAGCAGCCTTGTTACAAATACAGCAAACTATAGAAAAGACCACAAAGACAAGAACCGGAGGGTCTGGACTGTGACAGACAGTGCTCGTTTTACTTGTTTGTTCTCCATCACCATCACTTTACAGGAGGGTCCAGCTGGTTGCAGCCACCAGGGAGCTTTTGCCTGTCCCTGGGAGAAGGCAAAGAGGCGCCGGTGGGACACCGCACATGGACCAGCCCTGAGCCTGCAGTGATGCCCTGGGGGCTGCACGGACAGGTGGGCAGCAGCCCAGGCACTGGAGCGGCCAGGACACATCCAGGGATCCTAGCAAGCTGCGGAGCTGGAGGTGGCTGCAGCGAGCCAGAGCCTGAGGTACGTGGTCTGCCCGCAAGGACAAATATTTCCCACTTTAATTCCTCTTTTCAATAAACCCTTTCTATTTTTACTCCGTCTCACCCAAGCAGTGGGTTGAGTGTTCTCTATTTTGAGAAGTTGCCTGCTCCAGTTTCTCCCCTACTCAAACCCAGCTTTGGCATTTAAGAAGCGTTTTGGTCTTCCCACACGCCACACCATGAGCAGCCCCACCGTGCCTCCTCGGGGCCAGGCACAAGGTCACCCGATGGAAACCCAAACACCTCTCACCTTTTCTTAAAACCAGTGATTTTAATTAGTAGAACAGCAAACCCTACCCCAGAGGAGAGGGACGGGGAAGAGCTGGCAGGGGGCATGTTATTGACATCGGGCTGCCAAGAATTGCTGTGACAGTCTTCTTTCTGAACGCCCAGACCTGCCCACTGCTTCCAGACAGGGCTGTTTCCTAACACAGGGGTTTTATGAGCAATTCTTCGCTCTTCTAGCAAAAGCACTGATACTATGAATCATACAGCCCCCATGGGGGTCACAGCAGAAGCCCATTACAGCTGCAGCAGATTGCTCTCAGTTGACCTTTAATCCGTAACTAACTTTTGATGTAATTTAGTACAGCTACAGCAAGGTGCGGATGAACAGCTGGTGGGGAGCGGTTGACAGAGAAAAGCCCAGAGGGAATTAAAAAATAGCTGTATGAAATGAAACAGCAGTAGCTTAGGACACACACTTTAAAATATAAAGAAGTCAGGAAGCTCAGAAGCTCAGTGTGACCATAAAGGAACTGTCAAGAAGGGTGAGTCAGTCCAGTTTCATTTTAAATATCCAACCTGAATGGTCCCAGAAAGCTGTTCCCCAGGACAGGAAAAAAAAAAAAGCATCTTCATTTTGTGCCACATGACTAAGCGAGGGATATGTGCAAACTCTGGCCACCGAGCAGACGCAGCAATGTTCAAGGCAATTGCCTGTACTCTAAAAACGTGGACTCTCACCAAGCGGACAGGGAGCTCAGGCAGACACGTGCCAGGCTGTCCTTGGGAGCAGGGAGCAGACAGGGACCGGCTTTGGAGAGGATGGAAGTCCAGGGCGCTGGATGAACGGCTGAACAAAACCCGGCAGCGACTGTCACCAAAAGGTGCTTCAGGAAAACCACCATCAGCTCCCGTGCTCCCGTAGACGAGTTGCGAGGAGAGATAAGAACGAAGGCAATCGTGTGACCGTACCCATGGCAGCATCTGTCACTGTCACTGACATGCAGACGATCCTGTAAGCCTGTCAGAGGACACTTGGTGAGGCAGCTGCACCCCAAAGTCTTAGCACTAAGACTGGAACACCACTTGTGGGAAACCAGGTGTCTTCCCACGCTCGTCTGATGCTTTGCAAACAGGAATTTCGTGTTTAAGCACTTCCTCTTACTACTTTTAAGGACAAAACTACACTCCCTTCAGTTAACACAAGGCAAAGAAGCATCTCAGATTCATTTGAAACCCACTCTAAAACCTTTCTGCTGATACTTTTCTTTTTTTTTCAAGGAGGAAAATATTCTCTTTGGCACAATTTTTATTAAATAAATTAGAGGAGAAAGACAGTTACTATTGTAGTCTGCTAGATTATATTTAACTTTGGCTATGAATAACACTTCAGTAGACTAAACTTCCCCAAGGAGATCCAATTAACGGTGTTGCATTATTCTGTGCTGGGGGAGAAAAACGGTTGTTCAAGTTGAGTTTATGTGAGGCTCCTGTTGTTTGTGTCTTCAGCATTTGCATGTTTTAGACAAGATAAACAGTGATTGAATGATGAAAGCAAAGAAAAAGTATCTAAATGATTAAATATCCGGAGTTTTTAAGTAAAAATTCAATGCTTACGACATGGAAGCAAGATGATAAGAAACTGCGTTCAGCACCCTCAGATGCTGAACACTCCAGAAATAGCTGAAGAACTAAAACATAGAGAACATCAAAACCTTTGCTAATGAAAGGCAAGTTAAAAATATCAGCTGTTATCCTTGGAAGAAAGCGGAGCTAACGGACTTAAGTGACTCTAATGGACTAAGAAAAAAGACGACAAATGCCCCAGTGGGAGCCTGCAATACTTGTTATTTTATAGAAATAAATCTACTGGAACAAGAGTCAGATGGAAAAAAAACCCACCCTAGATTTCTACCAGACTCCAGAGTTTTCAGAGGAAGAGCAGAAGCTCTCCTGGGTCCTTGGGAGCACAGCCTGGAACTGAGCCTTAGCGCCAGGTTGGGGGAATGCACAAAGCTAATAATTCCCTCTCCATAACCCGGGCAGTTGGTTGTGTCACTCTCCTGAACCCATTATTTTCATACTCTTGGGGTCTCAGCAGTCAGCACTTTCTGCCTTGTTATCAAGCGCACACGCAGAATGCAATGCCAGGCTATGTATGCAACGAGTACATGACATATTTGATCTCCAGGGCAGTTGAAGGGCCGTAAAATCCAGGGCAGATTGTGAAAAACGTTCAGCACGCTGCTTGATGCACAGCTGTAACATCACGATTTAGAAGAAACATTAGCCTGAATTACCATATCCCATACAATGGGTAACTTCAAAAGAAATTGTCTTTAAAAGACACATTTGTTACAGCAATAAATATGTTTGAGCTTGTTACCAGTTGGTGATAAAAGTTAGAAGATGAAATGGGACACACAACCATTTCTGAGACACAGTCTTCACTCCTTTGACTTCGCCTTATGACTATTAATACACAAAACCAAGCACAAAGCAGCTGATAATCAGCCTGAACACGAGGTGCCAGAGGCAGAATGGGGACCCGTCTTCCACAACTCAGACTAACGCACCTCCTAGTCCAGGTCATCTTCCCAGTAAGAACGAACAAGCTGACGAGTTTTGGGGCTCCTCAGGCTGCTTGGATCACCAGTGAGTCTCCGTTTCCCACAGAGCTCAGTCCCTGTGTGCTCCTCCCAAAGCCGTCGCCCTGCCAGGCAGCTGGGTTGGGATTCGCCTGATGACTTTGCTCCCTTTGCACGGCCAGAGCCAAGGGGCCATTCATCTTATCCCAACGGAGCCATTTCCATTTCATCAAGTGACTCACACCCTACGGAGCTCACCTCCCTCCGGTGACAAACGAGTGTCTAAGGGCAGCTAGCTCAGATGTGGGCATCATCCACCCCTCGCTGCTGGGCTCGTGTCCATCCCTGCGCATCTGCCCTTCCTCTCCCCTTGCTCATGCCATCTCACTCCTAGCAAAAGCACTCCATCGCCAATCTCTGGAAAAGCTGCAAATCCTCAATGTCATTTTTCACCTCTATTGACTTTCCTTAGTGAGGCTCACTACAGTTTAGACAATTTGGCAATCACTTAAAATATTATCGCTCATTTCCCTATCTCTAAAAGACAATAAAAATGAATTACTGGGTAGAACATGAAGCCTTTGTAGCACTCGGGCTTTAAATCAGAGGAATTTAAGGGAGAGTAAGGATAACAAGCCAATATATTATAACATTGCCCCTAAATCCTCAAAAAGTTGGTAACTGTTTCTTAATCACAACTGAAACTTCCCCACCAAGAAATTCAGTCAGCCCACTGAGTTATGAACCAACTCTAGAGGCTGACCTCAATCCTGGAATTGTAAACCCAAGAGATTTTTATCCTACTTTTGAGTAGATACCGTAACATGACTGTAACTATACAGCAATATACAGCAACGCTATGTAGCCTGTAGATTTACTCTAATCAGGCATTTACCATTAACCGCTTGGATGTGCTGAAGCGGGGAGAACAAGGTGCGTGAAACCCAGCACCTCGACAGCGCTGCAAGGAGCCTTAATGACAGCTCTGTAAAACGCCTTGCCTAATAGAGGAGTGAGGGAGAAGAGCAACAATGCAAGGAGTCCGCATCCTTGCGGGGATTTTAACTCTTGGCTAAAACCACATGTCCTGCAAAGGTTTAAATCAGGTTTTCTGGAAGCATCTCAGAACTATTTGAGCCACCTCCTGAAAGCCAGCGAGGGCCCAGATCAGTGCCAGTAATCCTGATTCATGTCCTCTGTGATGAGCACCAGGCAGCTGGGGGGAGAGAGCCACTGCCCTGGCAGACCAGTTTCTAGCCCCAAGAACAACATCCAAGTACCACCTAAAGTTCGTGGTGCAGGCATAAGTGAAAAATAATTCTGAAAAGGTGACTTGTGTCTATGCAGCATTACTCAGGGAGGCAGTCCACACGTGCGTTCAAGTGATGGGTACAAATGTAGCCCACTGCCTGGAACCAGAAACCATCCTCTCCCACAGGACCTGCGGGGCGCCACCACAGCCTCCGCTCCAGCGCTCGGTGCGGAAGGCAGCTCAGCAGCATCTAGCACCCTCAAGACTGCTGATGCCCACGGGGAAGGAGAAAAAGGTGGGCGTGTAAACACATCAGCTACACGTCTCAGAAAATGCTGGTTGCTGGTGAGCATCCTGCCTTCTCTCGAGGACACGTGTGTTGTGAACGGTACCAAACACGGTATCCAGAACCTGTCTGAATGAAACGGCAACAGGAGAGCAGCCCTACGGGAGCACTACAGCGGTTCATGGGGTTTCAGAGACCCCAGTGCACTTGCTGAGAATATGGATGGACCTCTGCACGGGCACGCATCAGGTGTCAGGGATGGACAGGCAGACATCACAGCCTGGGCTCTGGCACAGCACACTGGCCACACTTGTACCTGATGATCAGAGAAGCGCAGGACCTCATTCACCTGGGCGACAGATCAAGGAAAGACGCTTCTGAAAACCTGATCATACCTTCTCTTGACTAAAATACAGTTTTAGCTAATCCATACATGCTCCCAATAAGGATTTGAGGCAATTGATCACTCCCTCTCCTGCTCCTGGACAGTCCGCAACCTGGTGTGCATCAAGCAGCCCCTGCAGAGCCGTGCATTCCAACTGAACACTTACATCAGTTTTGGATTTGCAAGTCTCTTGCCTGTCTCTTAGCATCTTGTCAAGGACTCCACTCCTGCACCAGACATTAAATACGGTTTTCCCATGCTGGTATCCCACTTCCTGGAAAAAAGAATCGGAGAAAAAAAGTAATTAATAAAAAAAACCATTGTCACATTATCTGCAAATCAGTAGGAAATCCACAGGTCTACCCCAAAGCCAAGATGTACTTTCGCTACCTTCCAGCCTCAGCTACATCAGCTGTTCAGCCTAGGAATGAGGGAAACAATTAAGCAAACAAGGTGCTATTTTAAGTCCAAATGCCAACTTCACCTTTGACCCCACAGTATGCAATGAAAAGTGCCACCTGACAAACTATTTTTACAGCAGTGACTGCTCATGGAATAACGCCAGATAAAGAGAGGCTTAGGACACGTATGCATACACCCAGTACTGGCTCGCTCTTTGGAAGAAGGTAGCAACACAGATTAATTTTGTGTCTTTTCCCGTCTTGGCTCAAGAAAAGAAAACTTCTCTAGCAAAGAAAAGTTACCACAGGGCACCTGGTTCCAAATCTTTTGCAGTAAGTTCAGCCAGACAGACCAAACACGCAAGCACCGGTCTGCCAGAGCAGAAACGATGGCACATGGACAACAGCAAACCCACAAACTCCACGTTCTCTAATTTAAGACTATAAAGTAATTTGCACTTGGAACAATAACGTGGCACCGCATCATTAGCATGGAAAAAATAAACCCATTGGTCCAAGTTTTACTCTTTTTCTAAGGAGACAATAGAAAAGCTGTTGAAAAATCAAGTTGAAAGGACAGAGCAACAGGTGTCAGGAGTCCTGGATCCTATTTCCAGCTCTCGTGCTGGCAGCAGCCCTGGCTGAGCTGGTATTGTCTCTCCTCTGGTTTTTGGACCAGGGTTCAAAGCATGGGAAGCACTCGGGCTGGAATTCACCTCTCGTAATCTATCATAGCTTCTCAGCCCAGGGTGGATGCGATTACTCAGGAGAAAGAGGGACCTGGCAGATCTACAGCTGGCTGGGTCAGATTGATCCAAAATAACTGCGAGAACCTGAGCTTTGGGAAGTGACATGCAGCTGACATCGCTCTAGGCTGATACAGAAGAGGGGATTCTTGTTCTTTAGAACATGCTGAATGGTTATATGGTGCCCATTTCTATCTTCTGTAAAATCCAGGTACATAGCTGAAATTAAAAACCCCGCTACCACGTAGCCTGTAACAGTAACAGAATGCCTAGATTGCCCTCTCCTTTAAGGTCAGCCCAGTTTAAAGCTTCCCTGTGGACAAAAGTTACTTATCTACACCACAGGGAATGAAAATCCAGGAGGGTGCTGCCCCTCTGTACCTGCAGCATCTCGTGCCAAGAACTTGCTCACAGAAAGCGACATCTCTGAGAAACTGCACTTTTCTCAAGTTTTACTCCACTTGAGAAAAATTTGCCTGGCATCTTTAAATCTCTTTAACGACACCAAATTAGACAGAGACACAACAATGATTTGACAGCTTACTATCTGTTACTGTGATGAACTACGAGACCCACCATTTGTCAAAGTTTTCAAAACGGCCAGGGCACTCCATCTAGCGAAGCGTATTATTTATCAGCAAAGTCTTAGACCCACTGTTGGCAGACAGCTCTGTTTGCCCAGGAGCTATGAGACACCAAATATCCTTGAGAAAATATTTGTATTAGGAAAATCAGCTGGTGGTTTGGAATAGCTGCTGTTTGGTCCTAAGGACTCTCTCAAACGTGAATCTGCAGGGTTTAACTGTCTTACTGGTTTTGTTTAGCATTTATAAGACAGTATCAGAGAAATCAATCTGCAGCCTAGTGAGTATTGCAGGATCTCACTACATTTAGGAAGACCGACGGAGAGAAAAATTGGAGGTGGGGGGTGTTCCAGCCTAGAAGAAGAACAAAGCTATGCAGAAACACCTGAAGATAGAAGATGCCTGCATGGCTGAAGCAGGCAAAAAATGCAAAGACAGTAAAATAGCTTCCTCGACAATTACAAGGAGCCAGAACTGCTAGCATTAGCTCAGCCTGGGCAGACATGGTTTTATTGCGAATGCTGAATTACGCCACTAAGACAATTCAACTGTACATCTGGCGTCAGTTCTTCCCGTGCTGGTTCCTGACACATAAACAAAACTAAATCCCAGAGATGTGTAACCTGGTACTACCCTTTTTACAACGTCCTTCCACTGACATTGGTGCCATTTTCCTGATACTCTATCAGGTGCAGAGGAATTGTGGATGACATGTTTTATTAATAGCAATGTTGAAACGTTAACCGAGGCAGATATTTTAGCATGTTGCCCTCCATTTCAGTGATTCATGGCCTCCCCTACAGACTTCTTCATATCTTTCATGCAACAACAAGCTACATAACGAAGGGAGAGAAATGACACCATTTGACAAACCCCAAGTGCCCAAAGCAGCTCCGACACTCAAGAGTTTACCAAGCAGCTGAGCAAGAACTGTCATGAAACCCAGCGAGGCAAGTGATCCGTTCACAGGTCATTATATAATCACAATTACTAACTGGATTTCCGCTGTTAATGCAATCTCACAGCCATGATATCATCCCACATTATTATTTAGTGTCAATTATTCACTCCATGCCAATTGACTTCTCTTAGTCTCCAACAGCTTAGAAACTAATTAGCACCACAAACTGGCAGATTTCTGTGGTACAGGGGATCAGCCCTCTCCAGGATGCACTTACACAGATTTCATCGAACTTCCCAAAGTCCAGGGTCCCGTATCGGTCGATGGGTGGCCGGATATACTCGCAGTAATCGCTGTTCTTCACCATCTCCAGCTGCCGCACACAGCACACGTACGCAAGCCGCGTCTGGATCTCTGCCATATTCAGCACCTGCCAGCCAGGCCAGACACACCGATCACGATTAATTCAGAAATTTGATTTCAGAATATGTTCTGTGCTCACAATGGAGAAAGAAGTTATCTATCAATTTATTTCTTTTTTTGCCAAGAGCACACAGAAGCCCGCTAAAGCCTTCACACATCAGCACCTCCACCTGTTTCCCAGACAGTGTGGACAGCTAGCCGAGGAGTGTCCGCAATCAACAGCAGAAAGGGAACTGCCTTCAAACATATTTCTGCAGTTTAAGGTTAAACTGAGTCTTTCACTCCAGGATACAGTGGTACCTTAAGAGATCTGCGCCGAGGTGAGAGCGGTGCAGCGATCCTTCAAGGCAGAAATCAGTGACGATCTCTACAGGACCAGGGCAGAGATTTTACAGAATGGCTGAGGTGGACAGGAACCCCTCGAGATTACCTGGTCCAACCCTCCTGGCTCAAGCAGGGTTGGCTGGGGCAGGCTGTCCAAGACCATGCTCAGCTAAATTTTGAATACATCTGCAGATGGAGACTCTGCAATTTCTTTGGTTGGCCAGCGTTTCACCACCCCCAGTAAAAAAAAAAAAAAAAGACACATGTGCTGTTCAGAAGGTATCCCCTATTTTCACATGTGCCTGTTGCCATTCAGGCAGTTGCAGCATTTCACTGGGTACTACTGAAAAGAGTCAGGGTCTTCCATCTTCCCCCACCAAACACTCCCACTACATGCTGGGAGCAGCGTGGTCAGTGCTGCCCAGTGGGGCACTCCACATCTGCACCAGCCCAAAAGGCCACTTCTCAGGGTGACCAGACCTTTCCAGGGAAGGTGGTAGAGGAAAATTTTAGATTACAGAGCAGTACCTGCCTCGTTTGCAGTATTTTCCCCCACTTTGGGAAGCACAAACAAGTATTTTACTTCCAATTCCAACAGGGGAATGTGTTAATTGTAGTTGGGAGGGAAAAAGAAAAAACAGCATTCACTTGGGGGACAGCTGCAGAGCCAGATAATTTCAGAATGCAGAAGAATAAGTAACAGGCTTGGCCTGACTGCATGCAAGAAGATTAAAACCAAAAGTCATACTCTGCAGCGCCGTATTTATCAGTAGCAGTAATGTTAATTACTGCCTAGTGCTAAAATCTCCCTAAATCAACAGTTCAGAGATACAGGATAGAAACACTGAACTGGACAAAGTCACTACTTTTATTGGTAAAATTCATAAATTCTGAGTTTATCAGAACTTAACGTACTTCTAAGAAAAGGTTTCTTCGCTCTAACAGTGCTACCAACCCCTTCCCAGACTGGGGCTCTGCCCTCTCCCGTGTCACTGCTTTGCCTTTGGTGGCAGGTGCTGCCCAACTGTCTTCATCCATAAGTAAGAGCTCAAACCCAAGAAAGATGCCGGGCTGTCCCCAGGCTCACTCCCTGAACAAAGGGGAAGCTCCCTGCTCCGTACAGAAAACCAGCTGCCCTTTTAATACAGTCTACAATACCTTGACTTTCTCGGCCAGTGGATTCCACCTCTTCCAGAGCAGCCACCAGCCAGACAAGCAGTCGCCGTAGTTGGTGAGGTCCGTCTCGTCCCGGCTCCCCACATCGATGGCAATCACCACCTTTGCGCCCATGGACCTCGCGACATCAGCTAGTGGGAAAGAAGGTCCCATCAGTACTGGTGCTGTCCAGCCAAAGCGTCCGTACAGACCGCTAGGGCGTACGTAACCTGACATCCTACCTACCACAACTGTCTCGGAAAAGCCTCAGATATAAACCTTTGCAGCGGCTCCGCTGAGAGCCCATTCCCCGCCTGGGGAGGCTCCTACCCCACCTGCTCCGTTTTAACGAGGAGACCCCAGCACGCTGCCCGCCCTGCGCCGACCCAGCCCTGCGTAACCCCAGGGTGAGCTCCCACTGCTGGTAATCATCATTAACCAGGGTACTGTGCCCCAGATCAGTGGGGTGACCTGACTCTCTGAGGCCACGGTGTCACCAGAACCCATGTGAAGGAGGCAGGGAGCCAGGACGAAGAGGTGGGACACACGCAGCTCGAGGCCACGGCTCGCCACATTAGGTATAATGTGAAAGACACGTTAGACCCGCATTAATTCCACCTCGGGCAGCAGTTCTCCTGAGAACAAAAGATCTGGGGGACCTGCAGAGAGAACAAGTGGCCTTAAAAAGGAGCGTCAGCAGTGCAGGGGTCAGATCTGCAGAGAGAGGGTAATAAAGGAAAGGAGCGCAGGAACCGGACAGCGAGGAGAGGCTGGGAGGATTTCAGTCTAAGAAAAGCTTTGAGATCCAAGAGAAAGATTTATATTTGGAAGTGGGAAAGAAACAAGGCAACACTTCCTACTTCAAGGTCAGTAAGAGGACTAGCTGCAGCCTTTGGATACGGGCAAGAATTTAGGGAAGTGCCAAGGGAGGGAAGAGAAGGACACGTACCTCACAGAACTCATTTATATTTCTTCCACACCCCCAGAGTCCAAGATAGTTGCAGTTTCCAGAATAGTTATGCGTAGGAAAACCACAGCTCTGAAGAGCCAATTTAGATGCTTTATTTAGACACTTATTTCAATCAGATCTGTTCTGTAACTTGGATTTACATTCCTGGGCTTGTTCAGTCTATTGTATCTTTCCCACCCAGCATCACCTCCATGTCTGCTCTCTGCCCTCCCCAATGTGCGGGTGGAAAAGATGCTTTGGTTTGCAATTCGTACTTTTGCTTGCAGACGCAAACCGAGAATGTCAGATACAAATTTTAGGGGTCTATTTTGCACTGTTTCCATTTCTGAGTTTTAGGTAAACACAGCCCTGATGGGAAAATATAGCTGGGGTTTGTCTAGAACGTGTAAATGACTTAGGCTGCTCAGATGCAGAGTCTCTAACTTTGCTTCCTTCCTCTTTATTTGTACACAATTATACGCACGAACTGCAACGACACCACGTATCTCTCTTCTATCTTGCCCACCCCCCTGAGCCACCCACCTTCCAACGCTCTCGGACGACGATGACAACCCTGACACAAACACCTCCCAAACATAGACACATGAATGTGCACACCTTGGACCCTTTCTGGGGCCAGTCCTCAGAACACCCCAAACTCCACATCACTTTTGAAGGCCACGGGATTCCACCACTGCCACGGGCCAGCTACACCACCGGTGTCCCTAACCACACCACCGATGCCTGTCAGCTGAACCCTTCAGGCTCTGGGTAACGCCGGTCTGAACAACGAAGAGTTAACGCTGCTGCTTTCTCAGCATTATTTCTTATTCAACCCACACTTTTTGAAAAGAAACTGAAGACATAGACTATATGTTTGTAGTTTAATTTCTGCTCTTTCCTTTCAGTGAGCACTAAAATTCAAAACGAGCTTGGAATTCTATGTTCAGGATACATCTATTAGGAAATACTTCGTCACAAAAAAAAGAAAAAAAAAAGTCTTAAAGCCATGATAAAGCAAACACCTAGGAAACTGAGAACAATGACTGCTGGTAACCATCATGTGAGTAAAGGTGTCTGCAATAATTTTTGTTTCCTTTTAGGGGAAAAAAAAAAAAAAAAAAAAAAAGAGCAAGTTTTGCAGGCGGTGTGTGTTCTCTTAAGTGATCTGTGCACCTACCCGGCAGGTTGTTGATATAGCCTCCATCCATCAAGAGATGCCCATCCTTCGGGTCACAGAGAGGAGGCATATACCCGGAGAGGGACATGCTGGCACGGACATATCTCCACAGAGAGCCTGCAGGAACGACAGGGAGGGGAATGGCAACAGCATTAATTACTGCCACAGAGGTGGGGCAGGCTTTTGCTCTCATTAAAATAATCGGGAGAGAGAGGCTCTCCTGAGAATACTGTTAGAAAGTTATTAAAGCAATGTATTACTTTCTATACCATAATACTGGCTGGGGGCAGGGGGGGAAGGCTGTTCAGACATACTATCAGGCAAAGGCCTTAGAAACCACAGTTTTAAGCCCATGCCTCCTATTTATTGCCTTCAAGGAGATTTCAGCATATGCCTGACTGCAGGGATCATCTTTAGTGCTTTGTGGAGCTTACACGGATAAGGAAAGGAAAAAGATTCTCCTGGGGACGAAGGGACAGAAAGAATAAACAGACTGAAGTGCAGCTAAAGCCATTATATGCTACAGAGATCCACAAACCCCAGGCTTTTAGCAGGAGCTGGACATGAAAAAAATATGCTGTAGAAGCCCCACAAATCTGTTTTCCCTGCTCTGTACATTTTCACTCGTAAAGCCAGTGCAAGGTGGTGTCGATCTTATCTCTCCTTGGGACATTTCTGTTAATAGTGCTGTAAGGAGGAAAGTTATAATCTCTTAAGCTGTTAGAAACAGAAAGTTTAATCAAGTAGAAGTTGATTAGATTTGTTTCCTGTAAAACACTCTGCTTTAAGGCTCTTATTTCCTGATTTCTCTCTTAACATTTGCATCTGCTGAATGGGGAAGACACTGCATTTCCAGAGAGGCTGAGTCTTGTCTGAAAAGCAAATCTTTAAAACATCAAAAATAAGTAAGACTTGCAGCGTTGGCTCACTTCTCATTAACTAACTCCTTGGTGCTTCAAACAGCAACTCTTTCCAGCAAACTGGGAATTGGTTTTTTTTCTTCTTTTCTTTAAAAAAAAAATATAACAGTTCTGTTTGTAATTATAACCTTACTGTTTAGCATAGGTCAACACTGGCAGATTTTGGGTTTATTATTAGTAGTTTTAGTTGACTTGGAACTTCCACCCAAGAAAAATGCTGACTTCTTGTGTCAACCCATCCCCAAGATGGGAAACTGCTGCAGCTGGGAACTTCCTTCCCCTCCTTTCAGTGAATTCTGTCGGTGACCATAACCATTCTCCAGCCAATTTCTATCCTTACATTAAACTTCCACAGGGACAAGCAGCTGGATGGAGTGAGTTTCCCGACCTCAACTGGCAATACAAAACCTCTCACAAAGGTTAAGCCTTTTCCTGCTTGTTTTAGCTCCCTTGGTTGGACAACAAAGCGCCGGTGTCGATGTGATTTAGCGGTTCTATGACCCACACCCTCGCAGCAGGAACGGACAGTCCTGCCTGCGCCAGCTCAGAAGGCAAAACATCACAGACGTGGCAGCAAAGGCTTCAGCTACCCCAGGCAATATCTGGGGCACCTGCTAGGCTGGTAGTGTCACTGAAGCCTGTGTCACAGCACCGCCACCCCAGCGAGACAAAAGCTAAAGCAAGTGTCCCACAGCAACACCCACCACATCCCGACAGCAGCGCAGGCAGCTCGGATCTTTCCCCCACAGAAATAAAGAGGACTGGACACAAATGAGACTCCAACCCAGCCTCTGCTTCAGGCACAGGAGCCTCTTTATCGGGAAAACAGCTTCATTTATGGGGAATTTGAATCTTAAAATGTTTTGGTTGCATTAGGTCTGATGGATGGCTAACACACCTGCACTTCATGGGATATTTTAAGGGAACAGAATGGTGTCAAAGGGCCCATTTTCTCTCCAAACAGTGAATACAGCATCTCAATTTCTTCTCAACAGCTCTGTTCCTTGTTATCTGAGCACCAAACTGGTTGTACGCAGCAAGTAACAGAGAAAGGAGAAACGAAAGGAAAGACACACTTAAAGGTGGGGAAAATTTCAGGATCAAGGGGTGACACTGACATCTCACATCGTTATTTAAGACCTGCTGCTGGAGAAGGCTGCCTGCACACTTACCATCTGTGTGGACCCTCATTGCTGAGGCAGTGATGTCGGTTGTGATAGTGAAGTAAGGAATCCACAGATCCTGCAACAGAGGAGGTCCCAATTTTACTAAATCTGTAACCCTGCACTTAAACTAAAACCCACAGCTAACACAAACCAAAGCAACAACCTCTGTATCTTAACAGACACAAACACTGCATGAATGGAGAAAAACCCGTTAGCCCTGGGGTTTGAGTTCATAAATTTGTTTCTCATGCAAGCATTTCATTCCAAATGAAGGCACACAGAAATCCTTATTTCCTTTTTTAATAGCAAGAAATACTTGTTCCAGAAGACTGTCCAGCATACAGAGCAGCACAGAAACCTCATTACTCAAAGTAGAGTTCACCTTCTGATACCTGTTTTTCTTTCAGATGACATGGGAGGATCTGATAGCTCTCATCTAAAGAGATCCCCAGTCTGTTTCTTGCTGGTTGACAACGTCAAGGGAACTCACCTTCTATATAGCCAGTTCTTACCTAGGTCGCTAAATACCTGCTGCTTTCGGCCTCCCCTGGAGACATGGCACTAAGCTAGAAAGACTTTTGATCTCACCCAGTATGGCCATTCTTGCATTTCACCCAACCATTTCCACGCCAGGTGGTGTCCATCCACTACACAGAGCAAGTCTTCCGCAACCGTATTCACCGCAGAGGAGCACGTAACTACTCAGCTCCCCCTAACCCCAACCCAAGACTCTGGACCTGCCGGCAGCACCTTCCTTGCTTGGCTCCTCCAACACCTCGGTTCCTCCAACACCACAGCCCAAGGCAAAGAAGGAAGAACATGAGTCGCAGCGTCTTGACTAAACGATGTTCAGTCTGTACCTGGTGGGGGTGAAGCCAGGGGTCATTTCACAGCAGGAGATGCAGAGCAATGCTGCTGAGACCCAGCGCTGCCTAGAGTCAGGGGGCAAGACAAAGCTTTGCAGCATCACCTACAGGAACGACGGACCCTGCGAGGCAAACCCTCAAGAAGACCCGAGGCTACTTTGAGATACCACAGGGTAAAACAGTGGTGAGGAGTGTGGTACACGAGGAGGACGATACACAAAAAGAACGGCCGAGCTAAGTGCTCAGGGCTAGACTAAACCAACAAGCCCTGCTCCTGGCAGGGGAAGTTCTCATTTTTGTTTCAGCCGCATCTGTACTCACATCCCACTAGCTGGAAAACTGAATGGGGATGTGACCTCTGACCTGCACAGGAGTCTGTTGGAGGGAGGGTAGTTTGGGGAAATCTCCACAATGTCTCGTGAAAGGGCAGCCTGCAAGGAGGAACAAGGAGGACTTGTCTGAATAAGTTGAACTTACGCCCAGAGAACAACAGCCGAGAGTTCTCTGACAATCCGCAAAGCTGAATCAAGGCTGAAGAGGTAAACCTGCCTTCTCAGCCTCTTCACCCACGGGACGTGGTGTCTGGCCCTCCTCTAGCATCGCTCTGATGTGCCTCAAACTCAAGCCAAACAAGCCAAACCCTCTGGTCAGTCTGTATTTCTGGTGTAAGCTCCTGTGCTGCTCAACACTAGATTGTGAACTGCCAAGAAGGAGGTTTTTTTCCCAGCAAGTTTAATCTCTTAAGCAGCTCTGCAAAGATGGTGGAATTGGGGAGGACTAACAGATGCTGCACAAGTATTACACTCCCATCTGGTACAAATGCCATAGGAAGGCGGATGAATAAAGTGTGACTACGAGAGTATTAGGGGTGCCTCTCCATGCTAAAGATATTCTGGTGATGGCAGATCTCAGTGCCTCAACCACATTTTAAGCAAAAATAAGGGAGCGGGGAAAGAAGTCTATCTGACGCTTCCTTTCGTATCCATGCAAACACACGCACAAAGGAAACCAAACCAAGACCTATCACGCAATAATGAAGATTGCATTTCTTGGATATCGTTCCATTTATCTCGGAGGCAGAGCACTATTCAAGTCTGAAACACGACTTGATAAAAGTCTTGTCTGATTCCTCACACCTGAGCCCCCAGCTGAGACGACCTGCAAGAATATTTTGTGATTCTGGCATGGGGGATAAAAATTCCAGAGCCTGGTGCTCTCCTGGAAGGATGGGTAACTCCAGAGGAAAATTGTTATTTCTTCAGAAACATCTTTCAAGCTCCTTTTCTGGATTTCTGCATGCTTTGCTTTCCTGGAAGACCTTGCACAGGCTGATCTCCTCTCGTGGAGCGCCTTTGGCTGACATCTCTAGCAGCAATCACGGGGGTTGCTGGTCACCAGGGCTACCACAAACAGCACTGTTGGGAATCAGGAGTACCTACGTTATGGGGGTTGTTAGACTGTAAATTTAAGAGAAAATGGAAATCTCCCTTTCAGCGTCAGAAATAACAGTCCAATGTAAGTGCTTCTGCTCCCTGGCTGATGCAGAAGAAGGATGAGGGCACGTGTGAGAAGTGCAGGAGGGCCACCTCACAGCCATAGGTGACATATATAAACCGTAAAATAGAACCTTTAGGTTGGAAAAGACCTTTGAGATCATCAAGTCCAACCAGTAATCCAGGACTGCCATGTCCCTGCCAGCCCAATGATTCCAAATTTTAAGCTGTTGTAGAGGCACAAGGGGCAGTACCCACCCCAGCCCCCTGGGTAAGAAGTTCTCAGGTTCTGCTACGATCACTGTGGATCCTCCCAGAAAGGAGCAGTTGTGGCCAAGTATCCAAATGTAATCTATGTATGCAAGGTTATAATTCACTCTTATTAATATGTATTTCCAGCTGGAAAGCACTGCTACCCGGCACCCTCCAAAACCACTGCAGCTACTGAGAA
This sequence comes from Falco biarmicus, assembly GCF_023638135.1. Taxonomy (NCBI): domain Eukaryota; kingdom Metazoa; phylum Chordata; class Aves; order Falconiformes; family Falconidae; genus Falco; species Falco biarmicus. The sequence goes on along the minus strand of NC_079296.1, from coordinate 9,529,512 downwards.
AAGATGGATGTTTGCACTTTAGACGCTTTCACATAATGCTTCAAGAAAACACTTGTTCGAAGCTTAACGCCTCTTAGTTCAGCTTCTTTCTAAGTTACCCTTTACACTTTGGCAGCTCTTAATTTCCATCTGTCTAGCAACATGACTGGTTAACCTGTGCTGATAACAGGAATTGCAACTGAGGGGTAACTGCCTTGCAGAGCTACATGACGTTTCTCCTTATGTATCCGATGGAAGTCTTCCAAGGTGAGGAAATCCTCAGGCACAGACTGGAGGGTTTAGCCTGTGACACTCAGCATGCAGAAAGATGATGCTGTTGCACACCACGAACTGGGTTTCCCTTGCACAAAATCTTGCTGTGACTGCAAGGTTAGAACAGATCATACAATTACAGCTGTTAAAAATCATTAGGACGGAATCTACCGCATCTTGAAAACAAGTGCAATAAACCGACTGCTGAAATCAAAAGCAGCGATAAACAGAGCAGGGGAAACTGCGGCCACCTAAGCTCAGAGGAGGTTTTTCTTCCACTTTGTCACTCACTCCTTCTCAAAGCTCTGCTCAACGTTATCCTACAGCCTCACACTGCAACGTACCATCCACGATTCACACCAAGTTAACCGAGAGAAGCCGGTGCCTCGCACCGCCGGCCAGGTCTCGGTGCTCTGCCTAAGGCATCTCCTCCGCCGCGGCCAAGCGAGGAGAGCAGAGCTGGTTTAGCCATTGGGCAATCACGCGTTTTCCTGTCAGGCACTGCTGACACCAAAGAAAGGACCCGGAGTGCTTCAGGAAAGGATGTGCATGATTAAAGAAGTGAGAGTATGGCTGGTGCTGCCCAAACAACCAAACAAAAATAACTCCAGCCTCAGAAGAACTTATCACTCTAAACCCTGTCTGCACTCTGCCCAGCAAAACGCTATTATTGTAAGCCACACGATGATTAATCACTTACTTTCATACTTGCATCAAAGTAGGGAATGTTTCTGATTATTTTTAATAAATATATTTAAAGTATATATAGCGTTATTTTGCTACATCATCTTTCATCACAAGGATTCCAAAACCACAGGAATAATTTGGTTAAAACTGCAAACTGGTTAAGATCGCCAGACTACCCGAACACTCTCTAAGCTTGGTGATCGAGGAAGACAACCATTGGCAATGTGCTTCATGAATTGCTGCTGCTGAGGGACGGAGGGCAGGCGGGGTACTGGATGTGGCTATCACCTCGGGCAGAGCACACATCACCCAGCAATTACAACAAGGCCACCAGATGCAAAACACGAAACACCACACTTTGACGTTATTGCAGTTTTCCATAGGCTGTTCACAAAAATACTCTAGCTTCAGAAATAAAATTTAAAAAGCGCCAAACCATTGCTACCCTCTTCAAGACCTTCTTCTGGTGTGCCCTAAGGGTCTCTTAGACCGGGGTTGCAGAAAAAATAATGATAAAACAGTCTCAGCAATTCTACTTCAGTGACATAATTTTAACTTCTGCTTTCAGACAACGGGATCCCTTTGTCAAACAGAACAGAAGTCGCTACAAATAATCTACTCCTTGTGTTTTCTAAATCCACCAAAGAATAGGCTCCTTCCTATATTCACGTAACATCACACTCACAGTTTTAATATATTTTCAGTCATCCCACAGCTCCATATTTCATATTAGCGTGGAAGAAAGCTATTTCTGCTGCAACAGAATACGGTGACATCATTTACTATACATAAAGTGAATAAGCAGCCTACCTCTATCTGCTTATCTTTGAAGATGTTGTTGATGCTGTTGTTAAAAGCTGCTCCAGAAAACATAGAGGTTATTGGATATGTCAAGTCTAGAATAGTCTTAAACACTGAGTTCATCACCTGAAAACGAGAAGAAAAAAAAGCGCCATTTCAAAAGGTAAACACGTGCAAGAATCCATACTAATGTATGCATTAACATATGCAATTCCAGAGACATTGTATTGCAGATTCTACAGCCAACATGTTGGAAGCATTGCTATTTTCAGTACAAAAGCTGTCAAGGGGACAGAAATACAGCTACAAGGACTACAGCCAGTAACTCCTTGTAGGGTGCCGTAAATTTGAGACAAAAAGCACTAAGCTCTGCAGCCAGTTTGCAGCGAGACTATGGAAGGACGTACATTTGCATTGCTTCCCCTCCAGCCACATATCAAAACGTCCCTCTAAAGCAGCGTGCACAGGCTCAGGTTTCTGCCTTAACAAATGCACCCGGACGGTATGGTTTAATCTTTGATTATTTTTTTTTTATTAACAAAAATAAATTATTAGTTATCTCCCTCTTCATCATCCTTTCCATAGTGCACCTGCGGTTCACCAGCATGGAAAGGAAATAACAGATCTATAATATAGGAATCTATACCTTTGTACATCTCTCTTCCATCTGTGCATCACACCTGATTTTTCTGTCTTAAATCTTTTACCTGCCTCAATGTATGACTAAGGAGAATGTGTATGCGATTCTCTGGGACTGCCATAAGGTTCAGTCAGTCACACTTTAAAGAGCTTTAAACACACTTGCTATGTATCAGTGGCTGTTACTTGTCACTCCCAAAGCGAGTTATCGTGCCCTGCCGCTGCTGCTCGCAGCCAGCGTTGAGGTACCACTACAGGGCACTCTACAGGAGCCTGATAAACCACATCACATTTGGTTTCTTAAAGCACTACAGATACCTCACACAGCAACAGGCACTGTCAGATGTGTCTCTTCTAAACACACGTATATTGTAATTAATCTTGTATGGATCCTTCCCCCCCCCCCCCCCCCAAGTGCATTACACCTGTACACTAACCTACAAGATAAAATGATGAGAATACCTAAACTCTACGGCATTATGTCCCCCAACCATGTTACTGGTACCAAGTCCTAACAAATCCTAACAAAATTCAATGCTTAATATATAACATCATACTCAATTAAATGCAATAGAAGACCAAAAAACCCCCAATTAACTCATTCGCAATTAAATAGGGTTTCGCCAGATGAAATATTTCTATTAGATGAAATGTTTTCTCCCTGCGTGTTCTCTATAATTTAACAAACAACTTAACACACCACACGGCATTGCACCCAGGCAGAGACCTACAGCATGGAACAGCCTCTAGACCTGCAATCTACTAACGGATCTGCGACCAGCATCTGGCCTTCGCTTTACTCCGGCAAGGATTTAAAGAGCAGGATTAGCCTACATTGTCAGGTCCAGCTGCTTTTAAACATATATTGGGTATCTGTCCAGAGAATACATGTCCAAGTATATACATATATAAAAAAAAAAAAAAAAAGCTCAATCCTTAAAAACAAGTATATACAGCAGGAAACACGGGAGAAGGTAAAAGCCTTAGCACAAAACCAGTTATGAACCTGCCACCTTCATTCTTGGCTTTGTTTTGGGTCCTGGTGGGGTGAGGACAGTGTGCCAGCCTAACTATAGGCATGCTACCCACAGCTGCAGAGTTAAATGGAATTAGTTTTGTACTTAAAATTAGGGATTTGGTCTCTGGCATTACTTCGGAATGAATAATACAGGGGAAGAGGCATTTACAAAAAGTCCTTTATTAATACAGAAGCAAAATTCCTCCAACTCAGCACCAAACATTGGGCTATCCTTGTTGCAAATGATCTTTATAATGCTGAGCCTCTACATTTTCCCTGCAACTAATGCTCACAGTAATCTCGCATATGAACAAAATACTTCTAATTAATGGTTATTTCTTAATATTCTCATTTCTCGTAACTGGAAGATGCCCTTTCAGCTGACGCTGATGGCCAAGAGCCTCCCTCAGCCTTCCAAGAATAGCTGCTACCACCTACCATTCCCCAGATAAATTAAGTTAAAGATCACCCTCTGGAAAGGCAGCCAGAGCCTTCTGACTTCTGTTCCACCTCGTACTTCTCCGCCACCCACCAGCACAAGGGCCAACACCGGTGTCTCCAAGAGCCACGCGGCTGGGGCTCCCTATGGCACACCAACGGGCAGACCAGCCTCCGGCATCTCTGCCGATTCCCTTGGGAGCAAGCGAACATTTTGCAATTCTTCATTAACTTCTCATGAACTTTCATTTCCACAGCTCTGCGGCACGATGAGCTTTTTTTTTTAAAAAAGCCCTTTGATGCTAAAATTCTTTTTAAAAGCTATCCTGTGGTGCAAGGCAACTTCAAGGCTCTGCTCTATGAGCAGAACAGGAGCGAACATACAATGATGGGTGAAAAGAAACCTGAGCTGCAATCCCTGGCTACTTTGTTCTTTGATGCAGAATGGTGGGAAAGCAGAATAATACCAGGATTTTCAAATGTTCCTAAGTATTAAAAAAAAAAAAGGGGGGGGGGGGGGGCAAGGGCATGGGAAGACTTGTTTCAAGAACAAAAATTTAAAACAGCAGAAAAGATTAAATATTTTTTAAACTACTAGAGATAGCATCCAGAATTTCTTCTAGTGCCTACTCAGTGTTCACATACGAAGTTTCAATGAAACAAGCCAAGGAATTCATAATGAAAAAAATGTTGAAGACAAAATAAAAGTATAACTCAGGCCAACAATTTCAGACAGACAGCACTACAGGGATGTATTTATCCCAAAGGCAGGAATTACAGATAATGGAATTTCAGATATAAAGGTAAACTATTAAGAAATCTCAGAGTTGAAGAAAATGAAATCAATCCACCTAAGAAACAGTAACCTCCTCAGAGTCAGGTAAAGGAGAGAATCAAGGCAGGTAAATGTGTATTTAAAATCAGATTCATATGTGCTGATCCTGCAACATGAACATGCCACCTGCACAATCATTAGGTGACGTGATTACGGGGTAGAAACAGGACAGCTTGGAGCTCTGACTGGGCATCCCTAAGCCACAGGCACGTTTGGATTTTGCATGCAACCTTCTCTCTGAACTTCCCAAATTCTAATGCTTGACTTAGTGCTAATTTCAACACTCCAAAAAACAGCATTGATATGAATATAAACCATCAGGCCTCATCACTACAGGAAAATAGATATTTTTTTTCCTGTACCTCTTGATACAACAGTTTTTAAGATTTAACCAAAACACACCCAGTATTTGTGCCTTCTGTTGTTAATAATCTCATCTCCACCTGAAAGGCAACCAGAGGGAATGCTTCTGCTTTTCCCTTGCAAACCAGCTATGTGCCCTGTTTTAATTTTTGCAAGCAGAGAAGCCTAGTGAATAAAACTTTCCAAGCTGGTTGATAAAGTTTTAAAAATGCAATTAAAAAGCACCAAACCACAGCAGAGTACACCTTGGCAGGCCAATGCTGTCCTCGAGCACCAGCAGGCTGGAGGACACCCAAAGCAGGTTCTCTGCTGCAGCTCAGCAACCCAATTTAAGAGACAATATGTGCACATCCATTAACGTGCAATCTGTAATGAACCTCTTCTTTATTTAGGACTCACCGTGCGCTTTAAAGAGCTGCTTTAGTTTGTATTACCTTTTGCTGCGCCTGAACCAGTGCTAAGGCACAGTAACCAATGCTCCCTTCACCTGGAGGTCTGCGACCAGTTTATTTTGCTGATGTCCTCTGGTCAGGAGGTATCTTTCCCATAACAGCCCGCCCGCTCTTCATGCCAATCTAGTTTGGCAACATTTGCAGACTCAGATTTTGTGGGTTTTTTGCAGGGATCAGTCCTTGTAGCTGTTGTTATACAGGAAGATTTGGCATACAAACAAAAGCGTGGGATCCAAAGTGATTTACCAAACACTGCACCTACTAATGATGTTCTCCCTTTCTCCACAGCAAAAGGACCGTTTGGCCGCGTGGGCATCCCACCCTTCCCCACTAACCCTTCCGCCCAGCCACGCAGCGAGCTGCTCCTCCCCCACGCTCCCAAGCCATCCTTAACCGGCACCAGGTCCCACATGGCTGCAGGTGTAGGTGTCACCCCAGCGTGGAACAGCAATCTTCCTCAAAACAAGAGATTTAATAGATCAGGAAGAGGATCGGGATCTGGTCTAACAGCTGCTTGGTCTGACCCAGACTGAGGTTGATGGTTCTGCCTGCCCTGGGCCAGCACTGCTGCCTTGGTAGCAGGCAGCTCAAGGAACTGAGCTGGCCAGAACCTAGCATGACAAAGAAAAAAATAATACATTTTGGGGGGGGCCAGACCAGCTTGTTAAACCACAGTACCACCCCAATGCAAATCCTACAGCAGCATTAGGGAGAGGCAGAACCTCATGACTGTGACCTCAGAACCCCCCTACACTTACTTTAGCTGTCATGCAACTGCAGAGAGCAAACTGCAGCATCCGACCCAGCAGTTCTTCATTCTCATTATGGGAAGCTTTTTAGCTACACGTCCCTGTAACTACATTCCCCTCAACAGTAGAATATTCCAGTCTTCGTGAAATATTTATACTTTGAAATATTAACTCTCCAATTAAAAAAAAAACCAAGAAAACACCACAATCTGCAAACGTGAAAGCTTTTGTTTGTTTGTTTTGCTGGTTAAACGCAGGTACAGAAAGCACACAGAGGCAATATATAGTAACTAGCCTGACTAGGAATTTTCATACCACTCTGTATTTTGACAAGAGTCACTTATTTCTTTGCTGCTTCATTAGGTCCAGAAAACACATCCCATTAAAAACATCCTTTCTCCCAGCCCCAAGTGTACAAGTAGAGATATGCCAATTCCTAAAAATGCTAAAGACTGAAATAACTGCAGGACAAAAACAGCATTATATTTTCACGGATAAAATAAATACATTTTTAAAAAAATCAGAGTTATCTAATCCATCACAATGAAGACATTGCAAAAAACCCCAGAGGCTAAAAGAGCCAGGCTGCAAGGTTTTGCAGAAAGAGCACTCAGCAATAACCTTCCCCAGCAAAAGCTCACAGGCTTTAAAGGAGCAGAATCAGCAGCTCCTGTAGCAGGGAGCGCTCACGCCCTTTTGCATAACGTTGGTTTAACGAAGGATGCTGCCCAGAGCATCTCTTGCACCGCAGCCACCTGCTGCAGTGGTCCTCACCAGCAGCGATGCTGCTCAGGAGGGCAGCGGGAATGGTCCTGCAACTCTGGGACACTGGCAATTTTGGGGGCTTATCTGATGGATTTGTCACCTTGCTCACACTTGGTCCCTTTGGGTGGATCTTCTATGAATCCCCAACAAAGCTCCCTGTTATCACACACAGAGCCGGCGCTCAGTGAAAGGAGCCGCTCAGCCTACAGCTGCTGCAACGCAATACAAGAGAAAGTAACTCAGAACAGCCACTGTTAAAAAGATTTATAATCCCTCAAGCTACTTTGTACATTAGCTGTGATCTGATCTTGGAGAGAGGGTTTTCATTGCTTTCTTCAAATTTACAATGCAACCATTTTGCTGGACGGTGCTGTTAACAGTGAAAAGGGCTTCAAACAGAGCGGTCTTTTTTTCATTCTCAAACCCTTAAACAATTTCTGGTTTGGATGGGGGCCTGGCAAGCTTGTCAGAACACTCATGAAAAACCTCAAGAAAATCCATTCTTCATTAATAAGATGAAATGTTTGCTCTAAGAAAGGTCATTAACCTCTCCTCCAGCTGCTTATTTGCAGATTTCAAGGTACCAATATCTGAAACAGCCCGAGGCTGGGCCAAAACCTGCCTTTTCCTTTGTGAAACATACTCTGAGCTTTGCAGTTTGTGTTCAAAAGTATATCAATAGATTTAACACTCCTTCATTTCATCATTAACTATGCCTGGTAAAAGCAAGTGTTATTCCAGATTAGGCTGGCAAGCTCAAGATCTGCAACGCTGGAAACGAAGCTGCCTCTGATGGGAGCACAGCCCTGAGAAAATAGCATTTCCAGCTCTGCATCACCCCCGGTGCAAAAGAGATCTGACAAGTTAACAAACAAGAGGAGAGGATCCTTTGGACAAATGCACGGAGGAAAATTCCATCACTGTAGCCCAACCAAGCGCAAAGGGGAGAGGGCAGCGAGCCACGGCTTGCTGGGGGCGAGGAAAGCATCACCCTGCTCACCCTGCCCAGATGCTCTCCTGTAAATGCCTGGTAGTGACCAATGGGGGGAATAAAGAGCGCAAGGTTAAACGTGTGTCTGACACGATTCAGTACAGCTGGTTTTATGTCCCTAACCTCCTCCACGCCTGCCATTCCAGCAAACTGCTCTGTATCGTAAACAGTTTATGATTCGGGCACTTCCCAACCCAGCCAGGCACAGGCAGTTCTTAAAATAAAAAGCACAAAATCCACTTTCTTCTAGCAAACGGTGACGGGGGCATGAAACAGAGTCCCACAGCTCTCGGCTCACCATGACAGCACAACCATGCTGGGGCCTCAAGAAGTATTTTAATGCCCCAGACTGTCCAGCTTGCAAAGGGGCTGGCATCTTATCAAGACACAGTGGGTTTTGTCTCAGAGCCGTGGCAGGTTGGAAGGCACTCGGGAAGGGTAAGCAGCACACACGTGCCAGCTACAGGCTCCTATTTCCCCCCAAACCTCAAGATTTAAGCACACCCAGAGCTTAATATAATTTAGAAAATTCGCTTTGTGTTCCTTCCCTTCTAATAAGAAAACCAACATGAAAATGTGGGTTTCACAGGAAGACACAGGGCTGTAAGTAGCAAACTTCAGAAATAACGCTGATCTCCACGTGGAGTCCATGTGAACCAGTGCAATCCGGTACTGGTACAACTGTCCCCCAATATCTTTTAATAGATAAATTCCCCCACAGGAGTCACTATTTCAAACCACCTTCCCAAACCTTGGTTTCACTATGAAAATATGGTTTTGTAATAAATATTGAAAATGTAAAATTTCTCCGGAGCCAGAGTACCGCCAACTCTGGAGCGCTCGGGCTACACCACGAATTACACAGTTTGTATGTAGTTTAGAGAAGGATTACCTCTGTCAATCAGTTCCACTGAAAAATGACAGCATGTGAGAATGAAAGAGAGAAAATTATACAAAAGAGAAACACATTTGTTGAGAGTTGGAAAGGAAACAGAGTCCAGCAGGTAAAAAAGAGAATATAAACACAGGCTAACACACTTAAACAGCATCCCTCTACATTTATAGTGTGACTAGAACTCGTGCAAAGTCAAGCATTCGACTCCTGCCTCCTCGGGGGCTCGTGCTGGCCACCAGTGTGCCAGCCAGCAGCTGTCCCAGTTTGCTCCCGTCCCACCAGGCAGGGGTCCCTCTCCTACAGACACCGGGACGCAGGTGGCTGCGCCTTCCCTGCGCTGCTGCCCGCTCAGGCTCGCCGTCGAGCTCTCGCCCTCCAGCTGAGAAATGCAACGTTTCCAGCACTTACCATGGACCACTGCCTGGCTTTGATCCTCATCTGATTGTAGCTGCGCTCTTCGGCGTACAAGGCGCTCATGAAAGCGCCAATAGATGTTCCTCCGATCATATCCACGGGGATGCCGGCTTCAATCAGCGCTCTGATGACTCCCACTTGGGAGCATCCTCTGTGCCAAGAAAAGAAAAAAAACCACGACATGATCAGACAAACAGCCATTGAAAGAGCATAAAGACCCGAATGCCATCTTCTAAGGGAACTCAAGCGTGCACTAGCTGAACTGCCAATCTATTGCTAAACAAGCCTTGATGCCAGAAACAAACATTGTGAGTGCAGAAAGCTTCAAATGCCCCCCCTGAGGATCCTAGGGGATACAGACCACCCAGCATCACTTCCGTACGAAAGGCAGCGATACAAAAACAACAGCCAAGGGCCAAGCCAGTGGATACACGAGGGAAAAGTCTACACAGCTTTAAGAGCGCGATGCATCAAAAAATCTAGCAGGGTTCTTCCAAAGCAGCCAAGAACAGCTGGATTTCAGAGACTTTTCCACACGTTTCTTTTCCAGCGATTCTTGAGGGAAACTCAGCCAGCCTGGGATCACGGGATGGGTCACCACACGGATTAATAATGAATTTGAAGATGGAGCAAAGAGCAAGAAGAGACAAACAGTGACGAGAAGGCAGCAGTTTCACCTGTACACAGCCCCAGGCAAGGGGCAGATGAGGAGGCAACATCTGAGAATGATACAAATTCCTTTAGGATAGTAAATGTATTCCTTGATTTCAAGACGTGCAGAAGGAGCTCAGAGCAATGAAGGATTCAAGTGATAAACAACAGATGAACCTCAACGCTGATGGGACAAGAGAAAAACTGAAGTAGCAATGCCCCCACAGCAACGAGCTCTTAACTAGCTCTGCTCACACGGACAGATTTTGGAACCACTGCGGACATTCTCTGAAAAATATTCACCTAACGTTCAGCACAAATTCAAAAGGCAGTCAAAGAAAGCAGAATGAAACAGAAAACATAAGAACATACATCCAGGATGGACCAGCATTTTGAAAACTACAAGCAAGCTCAGTCTTCTCACTTATAAAAAAATAAATATTTTTTTTAAAAAAAAGGCAAAACTAGAATATGACAGAAGCACAAAAGATGACCAGAATATGGAAAGGACTTCACATGAGAAGAAACTAGAGCTGACTCTCCGACTGATGAAGATCACGACTGATGGGGGACACGCAGGGCCAGCCAACGATATCACCATGCAGAAAGTTCAATGTAAAGGAAAGAATTTACACACAGACACATGTATGCAAAGCACAAACTGCAGAAACTGCTGTTACCATATGCTGAAGAGGTCACATCACAAATGGATTTAAACATGGACAGGATGAAGCAAAGAAACCAGGCTGTCAGTGGCCACTAAATAGGAAAAATCAGAGGTGCAACCTTGCTAATTTCTGCAAATAACTCATTTCTGAAGCAATCGACACTACCTACGACCAGAAATGAGAGCACAGAGCTGGAGCGTTTGATCTGATCTTATAAGCAGTGATCCCCTAACGGGAGAAGGATCCTTCTCCATTCTACAGAACCATTACAAAACCAAGAAAAATTAGCACGGAGGCCGACTGCCTTCTTTTCAGTACAAAATTATGTTCTCTGGTTTCAAATGCTTTGTCCAGTTAATACCAAGTACGTCAATTAGTTCATTCCACCTGGATGGATGCTTTGCAGTCTAAGCTATACAGCAGTAAAAATCTTCCTTTTCCCCTTTTCATCTCATTTTTCTGTTCCCCGCCAGTTTGCTCTATTTCTGTCCTCCTTCCCCTCGCTGTTTACATCCTATAAATACTTGCTAACAGCTGCCAAGTCCACCATAGGTGTCATTTGGCCAAGCTATGCTGAACACATTCTTTCCATCTAAATAAATCCCCTCCAGCTGCTGAAGCGTTTTGAGACAGGTTCTCGGTTATACTGGTGTAAGTGACTTCATGACAGACCTGCGCTGCTGCAACCCACGAGCAGAAAATGGCCCATTTAGTTTTCCTCTCCAAATTCTCCTTCCCCTGCTTTACTATTGCTTCTTCTCGTAAGATGCCCCAAGTTAAAAGAATGGTATTTTTATCCCTGCCAGAGGAGCCCGCTGGTTTTAGGCTTTCATGATTGCAATTATTTTTGCGATCTCTTCCCACGCCCGGCACATACTGCTGCCTTATCCCTGCGTGTGAGCCACGGGCTGGCACCGGTGTTCCGCTGAGGATGGACCTCATGCCATCCAACTTGCTTCCTGGAGAAAGCTACATCACGTGGATTTATTAAGACCGATTTGTAAAGCATTTCCAGTTAGAGGGCAATGTTAAACTGGCCAGGGCTAGCTGCAGACTGGATTTGCTCCTTTTAACCTCTTCTGAAACTGGATCTCCCCATTCACATGTCCTTAAGATACGGGGGATTTGACGTGCTCACTCTGGATTTCTTTTTACTTTTTTTATTTGGCTGTATGATGCCCTCAAATGAACGACACAAGATTGTGACTCCTGTTGGCAAGCCATCACCTCTGTGTCGGGCAGCAGCAGAGCCCCTGCCAGTATCAGCTCACGGGTAACAGCCACGCATCTCCAGCAGCCGCATCCATCTCACGGCACCGACCTGCAAGATGGGAACAAAAGCACCTTTCTTGCTCGGAAAGGGACCTCCTAGAAACTGCCACCCCAAGTTAAGTTTATACATTTATACAAAACTCATTGTTCCAGTCGAGGCACCCCGAACAGGAGCATTGGTGGCTGAATCTATTTGTGCAAACTAAACCCTGAAGAAAGGCTAAGACACCCGAACTCGTCCCGTTTCTCCATGTACCACCCAGCCTCCCGAAGAACAGGAACGTGTTGGGTTTTTTCCCCTCTCCCTACAGCTTCAGGCCATCATAACACCAGCAACGCTAATACCGCAAAACTTCTCAACAGCTCCTCGCAGTTGGTTTGCTCTCGGCCACTTTTTCACAGCTCCCGGCGTACGTAAACACGGGCAGGCTGCCAAGGGAAGCCGTGTGCCGGCGCCTTGCCAAGCGGCACGCAGCCCGCGGTGCATCGCGGGGAGCCGCCGCGGGCAGCTCTGCTACAAGCACGGAGACACCGAAGCCAGGAGCTAGGGCCCTGGTAATGGTCAGAGCAGGGAAGAAAAAACCCACCCTGGGATCAAGCAGAAAAAAAACCCAACCCAGGGATCGTGCACTTCTTGTAATACCAGGCGCAGTTTCTTTCGGGCAGCATGTGGGAATACAGGTGCGTGGCAAGAGGAGCACAGAGGTGGCTTGTGTCTGCGCTGTACGTACACATCAGCGCCAGAGCACTCGTGTGGAGCGGAGGAAGGGAGGGGGAAAATCCCCCGTTACCTGGTGGACGCGGAGCTGGATGTCACGTACTCCAGAAGAAAGGCGGAACGGGGGAGCCCGCCTCGACAGGAGGAAGGAGTGACTCCCATGGGAGATGCACAGTACGTCCCGGAGCTACACCCATAGCTGTCCTTTGCCTTAACGCTGCCTGACAGTGCAGCTGGATGGAGCGTTTCCCCTGCCAGGATTAACGCCTGTCCCCAGGACAGTGACAAGGCCTCCTGGCACCAAGGACAAACGACCTAGAAGATTATTTTCAAATAATTTGCACCAGAACCCAAAGATTTGCCCAAGAAGTGCGAGTCTATTAACAAAACCTCCTTTTCATCACCCATCACTCCCTAGGACAGGCCTGATTAATTAGCGCCCTTTGCAGAGAGAGCAGAAACGGCACCAACCAGTTGGAGGAGGAACTGGAAAGCAGAGCCACACTCCATTTTCACGCCTGCCACGTCCTCACAACCTGATCTGAGCAAGGCAAGTCGCAGGCTGCTCTGTGCATCAGCTGCCCCGAAGCGCCGCCCGCTGCACTACCCACCGAACTCATGCTCGATGTGCTTAAAAACCCTCCAAAAGCAGGGCTGTGCTTCTTAAAGTTCCAAGCACCGTTTCTTCTTTACTACTAACCGTCACAAATAAATGACCATGAAGCAGGGAGAGAAGTGATGGGGTAGAAGGCGTCCTTCCTTGAAATAACACCACACAGCAAGCAGAGGACACAGCCTTTCTGGCAGAAGGTCTTGCAGGAAAATTCCTGCTCCTGAAACAAGCCCTGCTTTCATCTCCCGGGGAAATGCCACTGGCATGCGACTGTAATGCACAAAGGCCAGAGCACAACTGATAAAAGAAAAATTCTTCTGCGAGACGTGCATGTGTCAGCTCCACACGTGCCTGCCAGAGCTCAGATTAGATACGACTCTCAGGAAGAAGCGAGCAAATGCAGCAGGATGTTCGAGATTAAAGTGTCAGCAGGAATCCAGGCTGTCCTCTGTGCTCGGATCAGGGGGCTGAAGAAAACACAATTAATACAAAAATAGAGCCTATGCACCAATATTTTCTCCACAAGCCACATTTAACAAATCAATAGGATGTTGCTTGTCAGCATGAGAAAGAATAAGCGTGATACCGTGAGCACGCAGGGAGGGGACACTTGTTTTTCAGCCCGTGACCAACGGAGCAGCAAGGCAAGGCTGCAGCGTGACCACGCTGCTCACCTCCAAAGCCCACTTCAGTTTCAGAAAGGAGGAGAAAATACAGCTCAAGCATTCAGCCTCCCCGGCACCCATCTCTCCTCCTAATTGACTCATCAGGATGAAGGAGCCCTCTGTGAATGCACTGAAGAGATGCTGTTTCCTTTGGTTAAAAACAGGATTAAGGTCACGGCTGCTGCAGAGCTCTGCTGTGCATCTAACCAAAGCCTCCCCGGAGCGGGACACGCAGCTTCTGCACCGCCTTCCTCATGTACTTCACTGGCAAAGTAGGCAGAAAAAAAATAATAGAGGAACTGCCAAGGGGACTTTAAGCTCCACTAGAGCCTAACAAACCTGAATTAAGGCACCCTCACAACTTTAAAACTCCTGAAGAAGCAAAGCTATAGGAGTAAAACCGGCTTTTCCTCGCTATAACGGCTTTGATCCAAAGCACGTTACAAGCTGTTGTTAGACCACCCAGCTTATGGGGCAAGCGCAGATGAACACGCATTTACTGTATCGGCTTTAGAGATGTGCAAAAGTGGTGCATTGGGCAACTGTTCCCCCACGGCTGCTTTGAAAGCAGTAGGGAAAACGTAGCAGAAAACAACTAGAAGGTGACTGAGCTTCCAGCCCACAGGAATGGACACCACGTCCCGAAATGCCGCCAGGCACAGCATGCGGGCTCACCTGGGCTTCTCGGACCGGGATCCTGGGGCTGGTGACTATCAGCAGGTCTCAGATGAACAGATACGGCTACATTCACTACACAATATTATCTGAACATCTTTTGTGGTGGTGGTGGTGGTGGTAGACACCTCTCAGAGTTATTCTGGAGGTGCTCGCTGTATTGGAGCAGGGAGGAAGATTAGTTGTTACTTAAATTAAGGGCTATACAGAGTGGTATCTGACACATAAGATAAAGAGACGTTACTTCTTTGTGTAAGAAGCAGCATTTTTTGGTGTGTGTTTTGTTGCTGATCTTGACACTGAGTGGCACAGTCACTGACTTCGAAATCAAGCAAGTCACCTACAAGTTGCAACGGTATTCTCTCCAATTTGACACCTTCAATCTTTTGCAGCTGCAACAATAGGTACAACATCGCTTTGGAATTTAATTGTACTTGTATCTTTCCGATAGCATTATTTCCCAGCTTTCCCGACCACAAAACTTCCCAGTATCAGAAGTTTCCCAGAATAATTACAGTGATTATCTGTCGGCTCAAAAGGATAACAGAAAACAGACCACTGCATTTTGGCTGCTACTGCTTGTGCACTTACAAGAAAGCTTCCAATCTGGACAATGTTAATTAATTAAGCCCCATTTGTAAGCTAAGTAGAGGGAATAATCCCCCATTACCGGGTGCTCATCCTACCATCTACCAGCAAGATCTTTCCCAGCAGCTGCCCTGAAGGAAGCTTTCTCCCTTCCGCTGCCCATTTTGAAAACTATCCCCAGATACAGGCGTCTTGATCCAGGGACCTGGATTCTTCCCACCTTCCCCTCCATTTTTAAGTCAGAGCTAAGGAGCCACTTGCCCTTTACCCTTATGGATTACAAACACTACAGATCGCACATGAACCTGTGCACCCAGCGCAGCCGCGTTCGGCAGAAAAAGCAATTCCTATTTTATGACAGCCCCAGTGAAACCACCTTCCTGCAAGAAAATCCAAATACAATGTCCTTTTAGCACGGATCTTGTTTCTGCTTTATAGACTAACTTTAGAACAAGCTTTAAACAGAGAGATTTGGGCCTAACAGAAATAAATGAGCAAAAACTGTTCAGCCCTTCCAGGAGGGCTGTCAGGTCTACCCAGTCCGGGGGTGTGAAGGGCTACATGAGTAAGCCATCAGAGGGGAGAAAAAACGCAAAATAAAGACAGGGTAAAAGTAAATCAGAAAACACACCAGAGTTTTTTTTCTGATCCCATCTGCCAGCACACTCCGGTAGGTGCATGCAGGAGAAGGAAGGAGGGAAGAGAGGCTGAATGGCAAACCGCGCTCTGCTGGGGATGCCAAACAAAATCCTGCCTCTTACTCTGAGCCAAGAAAAAATTCAGTTACCTGCAAGGAAAGATAATTTCTTTGGAAAACAAACATATCCTCCTTCCCCCACCCCTTTGAGACTTATTTGTGAAAAGTCTTAGAAGAGCCCCTTTTGAGCACAGGGTCTAGAAGCTGCACAAGACAAAAGCACAGCACTTGAAAGAATCTAACTGAGATTAATTACAGCTTCTCCAATCTCCTCTTTCTTAACGGGAAAGCTCACTGCCCACATAAAGTTAGACATAGACACCTAAAAATCACAGCAATGCAAGAGCTTTACAGCCTTCCTCGAAAGCACATGGCCATGCCAGCAGAGCATCATGATTGCTACGTGGAAAGTGTTCCCTCAAACTCGCAGCTCTGTAACGTGGCACATGTTTTTTCAGCTGATAAAGAGAGATGCAAAACTAGTAACAAGTGTTAAACCACAGCTCCACCACCTCCTTGTTTAATTTCAACTGTATATCAAAGTACTGCTATGAATAAATGAGTTTGGTGGGTTGAAGACTGGAGATCAGGACAGGACAGTCCAAATAAAACCACTTGCACTATTTTTTATTTTTATTTTAAAGTCATAACTTTGAAGTAGATGCCTCCCAAGCTCCTGCTGCTTGGAGGATTTAATAGAAGCCATTAAAATCTTCAACCTCCATAGCAAATAGGAGCAAATGAGCAATTACATAGGTGCCACAGATGGGAAAAAGAAAAATCAGATCATTAAGCATTACATGGCTGCCAAGCCGTATGAACACGGCTTTTATGTGCATGTGATGACCCAACCATTACACAACTCACCAAGCAATTAGCATTCAGATCTGGGAACAGCCACGTGGCTCTGTCTGTGTTTAAGACAATTGCACTTTGAGGCAGAATTTTGAACAGATGCATAAACACAATTAATATGGCTGAGCTCTCGGGCAATACACAAGATGGTTCTTCCCGAAGAAATCAAAGCAAAGCCTCTTAGGAGCAATTACTCTGCAGTCTATTACCAACCGTTTGCAAACAGAAAGTTGGAGGCCTTCCGTACGAGTTCACAGCCACGTCTCATGAGGTTTGCTCAACAAAAGCAAATAGTGGGAACTCACAATTTTATTTTTAGGGCTTGGGTTTCGTTTGTTCAAACAACATGCTCTAGGGCTGACCTGGATAAGACTTGAATTAGGTATCCAAACACAAGTTATCATCATCTTTTCCAAGGAAGAGCCCACATTCCTTACCTTTCTCCCTCAGCCTCTACAGAACAGCACCAAAAGTAAAACACCATGTCAAAGTTGTAATTTTATCTTTAAGGTTAAACAGTTTAGTCTTTTCTCTGTTATTTTACCTCTTGGATATCGCCTGAAATCAAATCCGCTTTTTTTGAAAGACACAGGGACTCCAGGAGCCTGACTGCACGGCTGACACTGGAATTCAAGTTTCAGCCTGGTTTACCGGCACGTGGCAATGGATGCTCCGCTCATGACAACAGCCCAAACACGCAGGGCACAAGCCATTCCCCAAAAGTGTATACGAATAATTACAAATTGAAGCCCCAATACATCAATCTGAGCTTCAAAAAGGGATGTAATAAAAAATTACAACTCCACTGTGCACTGAGGTACAGATAACTGTCTACACACACACAAAAATAAACTACAGGTCATCAAATAGCTTCTCTTCCTCTGAAATGCACCTACCCCAGCAGCAAGCTCACTGTACGAGGAGGAGGAGGAGGTCTGCGAGCTGACTAACGCAAAGGTCACTAGGATTAACCTCGAGGCTGCCGACTTTCTGCCCTTCCAAATGTCAAAAGACAGATTTGGCCTGGTGTACAAAGGGATAGAAAGATAATGTGGGAGAAAGACAGCTGGAAGAAGGATCTCTCGACTATTCAGGGTTGTTTTCCATGACACAAAGCAGATCCAGCCTCTTTTGTATCAGGATGATGCTTCCATGCTGCAGAAATTTGGCTTCATCAGCCATTACTGGCCACTGATAAACAGCAGATGCTGGACGGTAAGCTTCACTCTTTATAAAGGAAAGGAAAAAGCATTTTTCAAGTTTCTTTCCTATTTGAGTTGCGTTTCCTGACACCCTTTACAGCACCATCAGGATGAGGAATGGGATCCTTTTAGCGGCGCATGTTCTCCAAGACCTGTCTTGCCACAGAAAAGGAAAGCAGAGTCCTTACACGCCTTCTCAGTGCCTTCAGCAAGCAACTGGAAACAAAACATGAATTTCACAGATGCTGCCTGACTGGCTCAGGGGTAGAGAAAAAGAAAATCCAGGAATTGCAGAAAACCCTCACTCTTACCTTGCCTAAGTAGAAATTAGGAAATGGTGCGACCTAAGTGCAGAAGGACCTGATTTGTGCCAGACGGGCTCTCCACGGGGCTGCCAGACACCAGGCTGGAGACAAGGACCTTGGCCAAACCCAGGCAGAGCCCAGCACCACCAGCAGCCACCCTCCGCACCACCAAGGCTGCTCCCTTGCCTGAGGCCGGCACTGGACCCACATCAGCTCTACAGAGTCACACATGGCCACGACCAGCGATTAACCTCTGCACGCCACCAGGAGAGCAAATGCACCCCCTGGCTGGTCAGGACCGGGCACGTCCTGCAGACCGAGGAGCTCCACGGGACCTGCTGGGCTCCATCCCAGCCCCTCTCCCAAGGCATCGCTGCGCTGTGGGAACAGGCACCAGAGCTGGTGCTCCCAGAGCTGGCTGGGGACTGCAGGGTGTGCTTGGGGGGCTCTGCTGCCCACAAAGGCAAGGATACCCTCAAACATTGACCATATCTCAGCACCGTACCCAGGCGACGCAAACAGGGCCACCAGCAGCCTGGTTACTCCTCAGCCACCGCACAGCAGAATACAGAATTATCACAATAATTGGGCTGGATGTCAAGTTTCAAGCAAATTCCCCTGACACATCCAATCCAAGAGACGAGAGCATAAACCCATATAGATTTAGAGATGACAATACCCTCCTAAAACCCCAAACAATTCCTAGTGGCAAAGATTTACACTACTTTTCCATCCAAGTGCTTCAGAGCAATTTACAAAGGGTGACCGGCAGGGATGCCCAAGCTAAGGCGGCCAACGCCTCGTTTTACAGAAGACGACGACAAGTCACAAGCCTTTAAGCCGTTTGCTCAAGCCCGTGCGATGTGCAGGAGCTGAACACCAGTGAGGTGAGATCCTGGCTGCGGTGGTGTAACCCCAGTAGCTGCCGTAACTCGCACCACCACGCGCTCCTCGGGGAGGCTGTTGTTGCTCTTTCAGAACGATCCCAGCCAAGGTCAGCATGAAGAGCTATGGTTTTAGCAAGAATTGTTGTTTCATAATTTACTTCAGAACAAGTGTTTTCTCAGACTATGTCTTTTGAATACTTGAAAGAATCAGAACCTCATTTTAAAGCATTTTTCAAGCTGTCAGCCCTCTGTTTACTGTGAATTTTAAGCTCTGGGAGAGAGAGAGATAACAAACAAAAGGAACACCTATACCCCACTATAAACTGCTGAGAGCAGCCCTAAACATTGCTATCAATAAATCCATTTAAAAAATGCAGGGTGGTCCTGAAGCTCACTCCATGATCTGACAATTATATTCCAAAGCCAAGTGTATTTCTGTTAAATTGACACGTCGGGACACCCCCTGGTGTGGTAGCAGCTGCCGGCGCACTACATTTTTTGCAATAGGTCCTCTGAGAGAGGACTTGGAAGTGAAGACTGAGAAAGAAACTAAAGGGCAGATATAAAGACAACGAGCAGGGATGACGGGGGAATGAAGAGGGTGTGAAGAAACTGGGTAACCTTAGGGCTTGGATGTGTCGAAAGGGAAAACGGAGACTTACAGCCTAACAGAGACATGGCCAGGTGGAAAAGGGATACAGAGATTATATACGATCTAGATAGCAATGGAAGCATAGAGAAAACGTTATTAAGCAAGTTCTCAAGATGAGCATTACTTTTACGCTCCAGCTACAAGGAACTCATAGCACCAACACGTCTGGGCCCCACAGAGCCCCCTCCCTCGCACCTCAGTGTGCCCCTCACACTCAGTCTATGTAAAGCTTTGAACCCAGAAAAGCAGATGGAAAACATTTACCGTGCTCCAACTTACGTGACAAACATCAAGAGTCCAGGAAATTCCCAAGGGATTTTCTTTCATCCCTTCTATAATCTCTATATTGAGTATATTTAGGATCCCATGGGGAAAAAAACCCAAACTACTCTGTGCTCTTACCACAGTATTTTCAGAGCATGCCTCTGGAGGTAGCTGCTGAATCCACGCAGCAAATTTCCTTCCCTCTCCCCCCACCCCCCAACATTCTTTTAACAGCACGTTGTCTGGGTGGCTGTGGTCAAGTTTAATAGTTTAAAAAAGCAACTCCCCTCATGCTTCCAGTTACTTTTACTACACCCTAGAGGGCTCACCTAGCTTCAACGTTTTCTATGCAGTCTTCCCTGTTTCCAGGGAACAGATGCTTCACTCTGCTTTCGGGGACCATGGAGCAAAGGATGGCAATCCAGAAGGGACCTCACCGCTAGGGAACTCGCACAGCACCAGCTCCCAGCGCTCTCCTCCTGGAGGAGCAGACCTTCCTGCGCTGCCATCTGACCTTGGTCTTTGCCAGAACTAACAACAGCCCCCCCGAAGAAGAGGTTTTATTTCTAACATCCTTTCCTGGCAGCTCACTGCCCCACAACTGTTGCATTACCAAGTTACGTTGCCGAGTATTTGTGTCTTTACTAATTTTGGCAGCTTGTCAACTTTTCCTTAACCAATTCAAGCAAGGGAAAGAAAACAGGGACTTCATAGCTTCTCTCAGACAAAAAGCTGATGAGAATTCCATGGGAGGTGAAAGCAGCATATCTGTTGCCTGCAGTGATCCTCTTGCCAAACACTGAAGACTCGTAACACGCAATGAAGTGAGTTTCTCAGAGTTAAGATGGCAAAATCCAATAAAGTAGGAAGCGTCGAGCTTCCTACTTAATACTATGAAGCAACTAAGTAACAGTGTAACCACAAAACACCTCCTGTTCTCAATTATCATGAGAAAATAACAGAATGAAGAAACAGTGTGCTGTCACCTCGGATGGGACCACCAGGTTTTTCTACATTTGAAGGCTCCTCTCCAAGTTCGAATAACAAACCAGTGAGAAAAACAAAACAAACCCCAAAACGTACTTGCAGGTTTATTAATCATTTCTGACTCCTCACACAAGCATGCTGCCAATTCATCCTCTGCACTCATGGCAATTCTGGTACCAATTAATTGGTGGGAACGTAATTGAAGTGCGGCATTACAGGTCGTGGAACATCAGCAACACGTCCCTTCTGCTCAAGGCAGTCAGGGGGTCCCCGAAGGCTCCCTGACCCAGGGGACAGCAACACGCAAAGACACTTTCATAGGAATACGGTATCTTACAGCACAGCATTTACTGTAAAAACAATAAATAAAAAAACCACCCAACCATGTCAAGTGTTTTAGATGGATAGGCCAGGTCATCATCACCCAAATTAAATTCCTTTGTAAACAAGACTGAGCAGGGGAAGCACCACAGGGTTGGTTCACACATAAGAGCTCCTTGCCTCCTAGCCAAACTGGTATGCTAAAAGCAGGCATCAACATTCAGAAAAGGAATACGATCTGGTAAAGTTCTCAAAATGACTGTTTCAAGATTTTCCTTACGTTATGTTGGGAGTTCTTCATCAATCCTTTTGTACCGTGATTGCTCAGAAAGAAGCAGGGGCACAGTGAGAGCTGGGAAACCTCTCGGCATGCTGCCACATCGGACCCAGCCTTCAAACAGAAGTTCCTTGTACCTGCACTGGGAGATGCACGGTGCACCCACCTCGTCCCCAGGCAGGTGTGGGCATGCCCCACTTTCTTCTTGCTTGACCCATGTATACGGGACGATCTGACCTGTCCATCCCCTGGCTCCTTCCGACCACAGGATGCAGTTTTACCCAACCTGACTACGCCAGGGATCGCTCATCAGCTGCAAGTCTTTGTCTCAGTGCAGACTAAGCACAAACAAATTCTGTCTTTGAGCCTTCTGGATGAACAGCAGTGCCAAGGGGTCAGCGTCCAGAGGCAGAGAAGGTAAGCAAAACCGACAGGCAGATTTTTTACTCAAACTTGCCCGAATGAAGCAGAGTTGCAGCCAAATGTAACGGACGCAGCAATGGCAAATCCTCCTTGTTTTATTCCTCGTGTAATCAGGGCTCTTGAACTCAAACACAGAGTGCAGAAGGCAAACGTGATCCCCTGAGAGGAGAACTGTAAGATCCACCTCCCAGGGACTCTCCTAGCCTTTTCATCGCGGGGTAAAGCCACTGAATCAAGAGACAAAGCCAGGCTTTAAGGAGCACAGAGATCCAAGTCGGGCTCAGCGCAGCCACCAGTAAGCAGCCAGGTGGTGGATGGACCTGCAGGTTTTGCCTTCTCTAACAGCACGGACCGGGAGCATCCTGCCTGGGGCACAGCCCCCAGGAGAGCAGCTGGGCAAGGCAGCAAGCGGGTTCATCAGGCACAAGTGTGTCCATAACAAGAAAGGCACATCCTGCTTCTGCGCTGCTGCTTTTATCCTCCATTTTCAGAGGGCCAGAGCTGAAACTAAAGAAAAGGCAGAAAGAACAAGCTGACGGAACAAGCCAACTGCCCAAAATGAGCAGGCATGTGAGTGAGTAAAATCCTTGGAGTCAGCAAGAAAGCTCCGTGGAAAAAATCTTATCGAGACCTAAGGTGAAATAATAAGTTTGAGGGGAAAACTAAAATGGAAAAAGGAGCAATGAAAAGATGCCCTGATGATAGATCTACAAATATTTTTCAACAGCAGCTCTGCAGGGAAGGCTTAAATGCTCTGCCTGAAACGGCAAGCAGGGATGCGCAGCGTGCCATGAGCAGGGACACGCAGATGCCACGGGCACTGCCTGGTAAAGGGCTCCGGCACCACGAGCGCTCCTTCCCAGCAGGAACGTGCGGTGATCATCGTGCCTTATCGTAAGTACCTCTGAGGCAGGCAAGTAACTTAACAGCAGCTCTTTCCTCCTCAACAAGCGTATCTCACGCACATCATGGATTTGCATCGTGTGCGTTACTGCAAGTACAGCTCCGTATTGAACAGCCAGACGGGAACAGGTCTAACACTTTAATGATGCTTTGTATTTCCCCATTATGCCTATGTGGAATAGGCACCTTGGACCAAATTCACCCCTGGAATAATGACATTCCAAAGCTTGACATCACAACTTTGCCTAAGTCAGTCTAAGTCAGTCTTCTGAAATAGCACGACCTTCCCCCCCCCCCCCCCCCCCAAAGCCCTAGGGATTCCCAGATACTTCTGTATTATTTACTCCCCACAAATTTTAGTTTTCCAACAGCTTTGCTAAGACAACTACAGAAAACCAAAGAAAGGGTGGGCAGTACGTGGGATGGCTAAAGGTCACGAGAATGATTTATGGGAGGCTTTATGCCTTTGTTGCAGGGTTTGATGTATCATTACTCTTGCAACTACATTTCAAAGGTATTATTTTTCTAAGCTCATATCCCCTTCCCTTCCCTCAAATTCCATGACGTTTCCAACTGAAATTAAGTTAGCATTTAACAAAAGCAAAACGTTGTAATTTTAGAACCGTATCACTTCGATTCATTTTATTTTTATACTCACAAGTGAAAGAAAACCTTTAGTTCCTCTGAGCCTTTTGTCATGACAAACCACAAAGATAATTACTAGGAAGCTGCTCCGGTAAATCTTCCCAAACCGACTGTCACTGCAAAGCCAGACAAACATTCCCAAAATAACAACCAAATAATTGATATTATGGAGTCACAGATCACAAGACCTTTAACAGGAATAACCAGCAGCCAGCACCCCATCACCATGAGCGCTTGCTGGGTTCTGTGACCAGTGTGATTCATCCTGGTAGAATAAGGAGGTTACTTCATGTAGTAAGTGACCCAAAGGCTACACTAATTATCACGAGACCACACAGCAACCCATCAAGATATTTTTAGCCAGAATGGGCTTTTATTACCTAGTAGATTAAAAAAAAAAAAAAAAAAAAAAAAGTTAAGTACTTAGTACATAATTTCTTGAAGATCCCTTGTGATTACAGATGGGGACCTAAGAGTTTCCTTTGACCTTCCCAAGGCAGATTTTTCCAGAGTTCAGAGTAACTTTGTCCTTCCTGCAGAGTCTTAATTATATTCTCACTTTGAAAGCAAACTTTTAAGAAACCCAAATCTTCCATCTAGCCACAACGTCAGTGACAATTCCAATACAGAAACAGCATCTGGTACCTTTCCACTGAAAACACAACGTTCCCACCATCCATGTGCCAAAACACAACGTTCCCACCATCCATGTGCCAGCCTGAACCCCCAGAAAAAGAATTTTAGTCCATGACACAAAGAGGGTTTCAGAGAAAGAAGAAATTATCATATTTCTCTGTTCTGAGTGAGAACATTTAATCCTCTTCAAGTCCTCCACATTGCACACCTCCAGAAATGAGCAAATTCATGGCTAACGGCACACGGTCACATTGCTGCATGGGGGCACACATCCAGAAATCCTAAAGCCAACACAGCAGCAGTGCAGTGGTTTGGATTTGCAGAGGACAACGCAGGACCAACACGCAGACTCCATAATCCTGCTCTTTCTTACCTCTGCTCTTGGAAACCAGCAGGTGGTAGCTTGCAAATTAAGTAGTAGAACAAAAAAAAAAAAAAAATGAATAGTTTGGCAAAAATTACAGCAGTGTTTACAGGAAGGAAGGCAGGAACGAGCAAAATGTGCTGCCAGAAATATGGAAGCGCATGTATTTTAGCATGACACAGGCTTCAGCAGAGACAGAGATACCAGATAGCTTGTAACAAAAAGAAAAAAAACCAACCACCAACCAAAAAAACCCCAACCATGAACGCTTTGCATCAGTCGATTAGAAGCCTGAAATACCCAGGTGAAGCAGCAGCTCCCCTCCTCTGCTTTACTTTGGGGCTCCACAAGATAGTGCTTATCAAAATGAAATACTGAAATCATCTTAGGTGAGGGAACTGTGAAAGCAAGGAGGATGAAGGCATCCTTGCAGGCACTCAGAGCAACAGCCACGGCGCTGGCTGGCTCAGCATCGAGTGACTAACCAGAGCAGGCTGTCACAAAGGCGCCCTAACCTTTACCGTAGTGAACACGCCCCACCAAAGCACGCACCAGCCCAGTGCCAAAACCGTGGTATTTCTATGGACTTAGACAGACTATGTGCAAATTGTATTTTTTTTATTTTTGAGAGCAGTATTTCAAAGCGCTGTTTTAAAGAAGGGCTTCAAGAACGCAGTGACGAAGACAACAAAGGGCTACTAAATCCTGTCTCAAGATAAAACTCTCAAATAAAAAGGGATTCCCAAGAAAATATCAGTAATAATTTATTTCCAAAGCTCAACAGGAATTCAGATGGAATGCTAATGGAGTGTTCAGCACACACCCTGCCCTCATGTCTGCAAAAATGCAATCTTTCTGTAAAGTGAGGCTGTCAGAAGTGTACAGGTAGATGGGGCTTTGGGCGACTATAAAGAGGAGAACATTCCCCCATTAGAGGACATAATTCTTCTTACTGCTCAAACTTCGAAGAGCTTTGGAGACCTTTGAAATATTATGAGCCATTTTCCAATATAAGAATCCATAGGGGAAAATAAATCCATAGTGCAGGCCAAGAACAAAAGAAGCGTCATATTTAGTGACCTGGTCATCTCTTTGTATTAAGCCCAACTTATGAGAGGTCTCAAGAGGTCACAAAGACTCATGTTCCTTCCGCAGAAACCCAGGCACAAATCCACAGAGCAGGTTAAGTGTGTGTAACACAAGCGACTCCTCACCGTCTCGCCCAAATACGGAACAGCGCTGATGTTGCCGGATGCGCGTTATCCTGGAGAACCTGCCGGAGCCCGGTGCCAGCGGTGCTCCAGGATCCAGCACTCACACACCAGCGTGCCCGCGAGCGGCCACCTACCTCGCTCCTCCGCCCCCGAGCACCAGCGCAATGGCGTTTCCAGTCAGAACACGAGCCAGGCGAGAGAAGTCGGAGTGACGGTCCGGTGGTTTCTGGAATACGCGTTCGTACATCTCGATCTGCAGAGGAGAGGCACAAGATGCTCATTCTAAAGGCAGGGCAGAGTCTACACCAGCAGCCAACAACATGCTGTTAGAAAGCGGGTGGACGGCTGTTCTTCAAATGGAAAGAGGGTTAATGAACTATCCAACAGTCCTAGTGACCACATGCATCTCTCCTGTTACTATAGAAGCTGGGAGAATTTCACTGTAGCATGGTGTGGAGGAATGAAGGCAGGCTAATTAACACTGATCATGTGCAGCTGTGGGCTGGCTTCAGGGGCAGTGGGTTGGCTGGTGTGGATAAGGTGCAGCTGTGGCTGGTTCCTGCTAAGGAGTTAAATAGCTCTAAGGGGGATATGAAGAGAGGACCAGAAGAAGAGAGACCTGGAAGAAGCAGAGGGAGGAGAGAGCGTGCCTGGGATGTAGGAGAGACAAGGAGAAGGGTGCAGCAGAGGCAAGAAGCAGGGTGGGCTGGCCTGAAGAGGATGAAGAAACAGCACTGACAGTAGATGAACTGTTGAAACCTTGTGGGGGATTGGTGGCCGTGCTGGGGCCAGGTGTGGGAACTGTTTATGGAAGCGACCTGGGATGGGGTGGTAAAAGCCTTGTTGCAGCCGGCTAGTTTTGAGAGTGCTGCGACAGCACAGTGTTTTCTTTGGAGCTATTTCTCTGTCTTGACAAGGATTTGCGGTTAGTGGGGAGCATCACAAGCCTGCCTCCGCTAGACCTTTAGCACGGTTTTTGAAAGCACAGCAATCCCCCCCGATGAGCAGGACACCACTGCACACACACACCTATCCATATGACCTTCACTTAGTATTTACTGACTTTGGTTAACCAAAAAGCCAGGCACGCATCCATAAAGACGACATCAGCCCCTTAACCCTCTGCTTCCTACAGTAAACTGGGGCCAAACAGATTCAAAGAGAACACTGCCGGTGTAACAGCCAGCTGCGCATCAGAGTATCATGGAGCATCCTTACCTCAGACCACCTTTGACAGACAGATTACAAGTATCACAGCTAAGAGACCAGCCACCAAAGCAGGAATCTCTTACCAGCTTGGGCAGGCTTCTTTTGGAAAAGACCCTGCGTGGACAGTGGAGATGAAGATGAGCAGAACACCAGCTCCGCATGTTCAGCCATTCCACAGTTCGGGAAGGGAGAGGTCCATCCTCCTTATGGAGCAGGACGAGTTGCTTCTGGGCTCGGACTGCAGTGTTCTCCAGCATCCTCTCCAGCTACAGCATGTTAGACACATCAAAGGAACAGGGCCGTCAGGTATTTACTGCTCCAGCACCAGTTTAACAGAATACTATATTGTGAAATACACATGTTTTAAACTTACATATTTATATAAGCACAGAGAGATATATGTCTGACCTCCATTCCTATCTGAATCTGCAGACAGCTACGCACACTAAGAACCCTCAAACAAGATTTATTTGGACAACTACATTGTTAGTTGAGGGCTTATATGGCACACAGAGCTCTAAAATCAAGGATTCAAACCTGAACGCTGAAAATTGAATGCTTTGTACCTAACACATCAACCATTAAAGATACAGCACAGACACACTGTTCACGCAAAGCGATATAGCTTCCCAAGTCATACTTAAGCCTACAACCCTTCAGCACGTTTTGTTCTTCCACCCCCAATCACACCACTTTTTTCCTCCTTGCATTCCTTGGTTTTATGGGGTTTTTTATACTTTTCTTGTTTTCAGCAACTGACGGCGACTTGCTGTCACGGTGCTTCCTGCCTCCCACACACCGTCATGAGGAACCAGCACAAAGTGACACACCAGAACGCTGCAGGTGATACCAGCCCCAGGCTCTTCGGAAGCCAGACCAAGCCATTCACAATCCTAAAAAAACCCACTTGTGACCTCATCTTTAAATTTCTTACAGAATTTCTGTGCCTGATCAAACTTTGGTAATAAAATATAAAAATTAAAAATACATAGAAAGGGGAAAAAAATTGAGCTTACACTCTGTAATAAAATATATTCAATTAATCATACAAGGCAATTGATACCTATTTTTTCCTATGCACACACCATAAATTCCAGCCAGGCAGAAAAGAATTTCTTTCTCTATCTGCAGCTCCTGCAAAGATATCCTCAGCAGAAAGGCAAAGCTTCAAAGCAATTTGACTTTTGGTTTACCATTAGCCAAAATGACTCTTTAGAGGAAAAGAACATAGCTGGAAATACTTCTAGACAAAACCTGCCATTGCAGAGGCTTCTCATTCAATTCTTTTTCTATTTCTAAGACACATTTCTCAGGAATAGTTTGTATTTCTGTATTTCCTAGGTATTAAGCCCAGGAAAATCCCCAAGTATGAAAAGCCCTTCTTTGACCTGGACCGTTAACACTGCAGGCAGGGAAGGAGTGATTTCCACACCTCTCCAACAGTAGGCTCTTGGTCTCCCAGCCCAACGATCAAGATGCAGTCAGCCTGTCGGATGCAGCGCTGAGTCCAGGGAGTCAGGGTGCTGTCCGCCTGGTACAGCACAATGCGGTGAATATCCTCCTGCTGTCCCAGCCAGCTAGTTAGTCGGTATTCATGGATACTGGGGATGGAAAAGAAAAAAAAAACCAAACAGAAATTCAAATGGTTTTATATCACAGCTCCTAACAGAGTAGAGAGAATCTTACATGTTGACCAAAACAATCTGAAGGGCATCAGGGAGCTGCATTTCTTGCTCATGCAGTTTAAGAACCTTATCTGCTCCCGTTTCCAGGCTTGTGCTTGCTTTATTTCTCCATTATTTATATCATTAGATATACACACAAAGGAAAGAGGATGCAGCGATGCCTAACTTCAGTATGACTTCCATGTCATCCCTAGGAACGAGCACGCAATACCCACCCGGCGCAACTCAGCTTTTCCAATTTCACAAATGAGAAAGTAACTATGGAAAAATCCCACCCACATTGGAACCGAATACTCTTGAAAAGTTGTCCCAAACACCTGGATGAGAAAGCACAACCTACGTCAGAACACAGGATGTTACTCCCAATTACTTTATACGACCAGCATAGTATCTTTCCACATTTTTTTTAAGTAATAATGAGGGTAGGTACCTATCCAGCGCAGCAGAACCAAGTCGCTGTTTGATGTTATCACTGGTGAGCAGCAGAGCAGGACCTGGAAGAAGAAGTTTCATAGATGAATGCCTGCTATTCAGCTCCTGACAAACCACATTGAGGAAATGTAGCTGTAACAAACGTAGTTCTGTGAATTTGCTTTGAAGATCACAATGGATCGGTGCATTGATCAAAGAAAAAAAGAGCTGGCACAGTCTTCACAAAAATTTTCACACTTATCTACAATTAACATCTTCCCATTCTCCATATTCCCAGAGCTCTGTTGCTGCATTAGTCACAAGCTACAGGCTCTCTTTTATCGCACTGCTCTGTCACACAGGATGTCAGCTTCCACCACAGCTGCATCTTCACAACCACAACCACCAGAACATCCCGTACCTTTTGCAACCACAGAAAGCCCAGGAATCTGGTTTCAAAGAAAAATAAGCTACTTCACTAACCTACTGGAATACATAATTTGTTCATCCTGCACTGAACCAACTCCCCAGATGAATCCTAAAGTTCTCTGTTAGAGCTTTTAGAAGCTCTCATTATATAATAATAATAGCTCTATTAGAATGATAATATCATTATTATCTACGACTTCTTATTCAATGTGCCAACAAGAACCTACACCACAACCAACCCCGAGAGAAGAGACTCCCAGATCAGTAGGGCACAGGCTGACTCACACCACTTCCACTGCAGAGACAGGCGTACGTAAACACATATCTGGCAATAACATTATATCTGAGACTAATTTTGGTGCAAAAAGTTTCTTGCAGGCGCTTCATTATTCTTATTAGCAATTCTATTTCAGCAGCAGCAATACCTGCCACGTGCAATGAAGGATGCAGAACTGCAGATAAATACATAAAAACCCAAAGCAAAGCAAGCAAGGGATTCAGCTCACACCTAAAAAAAGTATTATCTGTCTCTAATTAAAAGAGAAATTCACATTTACAAACCACGGAAGTGTAGTCGCTTTGTATTAATGTTTTCGTTGTGTAATCCTTCATTGTTCCATTAACAAAATAACTGAAATCTATGTACGAAGTAACAAAACAGTTAATTAAATGAGGTCTCTCAAGGCGCTAATAAAGCGGCATGGTTTAATGCATTTCGTAAAAATCAAGGAACCACGAATGAACAACATGGTAAAAGGTCGCAATTTCACACTTACACACTCAAAAAGCAAAACCCCCAAATGCAGCACATGGAGCTGGCCACCCTGTGCCATCCTGCGGGGCCAGCTCCCCCTCCAGCGCTCAAGTCCTCCTGCAAAGGCTTCAGGTTCAACATTCTGCAGCATTAGACTTGGATAAAACCTCAGAAGTATGAGTTTTCACCTTGTATTTTCAAACACCCCAATAATGCCTGCTCTTTGTCATGCTGATGATGATGGAAGAACAAACAAAAATGGACAAAAATAGCCCCTATGTGGAGACCAAAAAGTAAAAGCTGGTAAGGAAGCACCAACAGGAGGCTGACTTGGAGGCTGTCTTGAGGGCAGAATTTCATTTCCTTATCCTCTAGTAAAGCTTATGGTAGTCGGTTCCTACAAAAGCAACAAGTCCCAAGGAGATGGAATTGGTTTAGAAGCATTTCAACGGGTTTAACGTGCCCTTCAGCCCTGCACCTGTGCTGCTGCCCCTGTGCTCGCCCGACCACCTGCAGAACACGGCCCTGACGCTTGCGGGGCTTCCTACCACACGGTCTGTACCACTGGTAGGTTCTTCGGTCCGATCCACCATCCAGCCTCACAAACAGCTGGTCTGGATGAGGAAGGGGTTCCCAGAAGAACTCCTGGTGACATTGCAGACGAAGGCAGCAAGGCAGAGAGGGCAGGTCAATTTGGACAAAGCATTCAACAGCAGAGTTATCGTTCATGTTCATTAACGTGCCAAAGTTGTCAGCAAAACAGAAATGATATGTAGACCAAATATTCTTCCTGGGTATGTGACTTACAAAGCTTTATGGCAGCGGCAGAAGTTTAGCAGGCAAAGACGAACGGCCAGGAATGCACAATGAGCTGAGAAGTGCAATAAGAACGTCGGGTAAGAGACTAACGCCGAAAAGGGAACAACATGCTCCACCTCCGCGCCTGCCTGTCACCTCCCTGCACCCGGTCACCGAGACCCCAGCACATCGGCAAAGGAGCCCGGAGCACACACAGTGATCTGATGCACCAAAGCCCTGGTCCTAAGGCGAAATGATGAAACCCCATGGCCCCGGCAGCCAGGACACCTTCTACACAAGGTGAGAGGTGGACGTTGTAGAGCTGGGGTGCACCTTTACATGGGTCCAGGTGATGGCTACTTCGCCCACAGATATCTCCTTGGGAGAACACATCCCCATTGAGCATCTTTACATGGGTCCAGGTGATGGCTACTTCGCCCACAGGTATCTTGGGAGAACACATCCCCATTGAGCATCAGAAGAGCCTCGGAGAGACAGGTGGCTTCAGACACCATGCCCGTTCGCCTCACCTCTGTGTTTGGAAAAGGGGCAGTTCACATGACACAACACACGTGTATGGACGCACACGGAGTGGTGCCAGCTCGGGTGGGGTCTGCCCCGCATCCCCTCCACACACCGGCAGCACGGCACAAAGCCAGCCAGACCCTTGTTCGTCCCCAGCACAGAACACGGTGATGCTTCCAACCAACCCAACTCCATTTTGTTTCAGAAATAACCACCATCTGCTCTACACTTTCAATTCCTAGCAAGCTCCCAATTAACCAACCGTTAAATAACCTTCCATTAATGTGATCAAGAACATCAACATATGCGTTCTCATAAAACAGAATGACCAAAAGTGTTATTTAAATGAAACTGCCGAGAGCAACAAAGGAAAAAAAAAAAAAGTAATTCTCCAATACATACCCCTCCAACAGCCACACCAGCAGGCAGGAGCGTCCGAGATGATGTGTTAGTGCATCCTCAGTGTGCGTTTTAGTTACACATCATCACCTAGTGATGCTCTCTCTGCACCTGACATCAGCCCCGCATGCAATTTACAGGTGCAGGCGGCCCCCTTAGAACACCCCTGCACCCCCCAGCACCTTCCAGGGACTGCTCTCCTCCAGCAGGATTAGACACGGGGTGAACGGCTCCAAGTTAAAAGCGTAGGAGAGGTGATACGAGGTAACATTAAATATTTATCTAAGCCCAACAGTGTCTCTCTGACTGCGACCAACAGCAGATTGCTGGTGGAGAGGATGACAGCAAGGAAAACTTAATTACACTCTCCAAGCCTCCAGCAATTTGCAGCTCATGAATTTCTCAAGCCAGAGGTGGTGACTTTTCACAGCCCCTGGGGGATTTTTCTTTTAGCAAACTCCTTGGGATTCCGAATCCCAGCTGTTATGCACTTCAGGTAAGAAAAGTGCCTGGCAGCAGCCTTACCCCTGGGCACTGAGCATCATGATTCCTGGGGAAACCTCATGGAACATCTAAATGGGTACTCCAGGGCGATCTGTTTTTCAGTACAGAACTACAATTCCATGAAAGAGAAGCGGGAGGGGGGGGAAAATGCTGGCAAATATCAGAGGTCTAGTTCATTTTATCTTTCAAAAACAAAAGGCCCTCAAGAAAAGGGTTGAGACAGCCCTTCAGCAAGGCTTCCCAGATCAAATCCTGCCCCAGTAAGGGAGACAAGCATCACACGTGAGAGAGAGAACTCTTCCCTTCTTTCCAAGAATGTGCATGATACTCACTTTGGTAATTTTTTTTCCACATAACATCCATTTCATAAGATATGCGGGAGTGGGAATACAGATATCCTCGTTCTAAGCCTAATAAAACGTGGTCAAAAAGTTGCCTAGAGGAACCAGAGGCCCCAAGGTCAAGGAGTGACCTGGATGCTTAGAAATGGTTGTAAATCCACCTCACCTGGGAAAAAACACTACAGGAAGATACATCCAGTACAACATGCACCGCAGAAAAATTTTAGCACGGCAAACATATTTGCCTGGACTTCATCAAAAGAGAATTTATATTTAGCCTAATAAAAGCCTACAAAATTATGCATCAAAGACACAGAACTGATAAATAAGTCTGACGTCCTAGTGTCAGATCTCACCCAACAAAAAATACCAGGTTGTACCCACCAGGCACCACATTAAACAGCATCGAAATCCAATCTGGGTGCGAGGAAGGGAAATTCAGGCAGAACTACAATTAAAAGCTCCAATAAATTATTAGTAAAGATATTTCAGTGAGCTTTCTAATACATTACACATTTTTAGAAATGAAAAGAACGCTTATATTTAAAGGGCAGAAAGGAAGGAGAGAGACACATATGCTGGATGTGAATCCACCTCTACTTCAGTCTGAAATTATATATGATCAGAGGGCTCCCACATACAATCACAATTCACACAGCCATGTGGTATCGTTTAGATAAAAGAACAAAAAAACAGTTAGGCAAATACTTTTTAAAAATCTGAATACTGCAAAAAAGATTTTTGATAAGACATGCTCTCAGCTCTACCAGTATTAAGTGGAAAAAATATCAGTAATAAAACCAGACAGCACAAACATTGACCAGAAGTCATCGGCGTGGTTATTTTATTTTATTTTTTTTTACTTTGCACAGCAGTAAAACTTACCTGATTTCATCTCACTCCAGTACAGAAGTGGAAAATTCTGTCCCTGCTTTTTGGAAGTTTCATATCCTACATCCTCTTTCTTTGGAGACCCAGAGACCAAGGTTCAAAGAAACGGCTCCCACACCGAAGCACATGAGCAAACGCAACAAGGGAGCAGTGATGTAGCCTCTGGTCCACCACGCTCTGCAGGACCTTGCTGTTCCCTCCTCAACGCTCAGATCATGTTTTACATTTCTACCTGCCTCAAGATGAGAGCAGGTTCATGCGGAGTTATCGCCACCAGGTACCAAGGATCTGCTTCACCACCCAGCTTTTAACAGAACAAACCCCACGGAAACAGGAACACCCCTTAGTGTTTAACTGGGACACATCCGTACTGTCCGGAAACAATATCTGAATTATCATCAACCACAGAAACACCAAACCTCAAAGAAACCTGAACAAATTGATGGAATGAAGCTGCGGGTCGTACTGCACATTGATGCTCCCTGCATACAGAATGTAAGCACAACGTGCCCAGCATGCTCTGGGGGCCAGAGAGCCCAGTATGGAGAACAGTCTGGTCACGTAAGGTGTTCCCATTACCTATTTAAATAAATAAATAAATAATAGTTTGAAAAAAAAAAAAAAATTAAACCCACACAACAGACTCAAGCAACCAAACCCATAAGCCCTGCCTCTTTACAGGCAAAAGTGTTCTGGAAGGGGGAGGAGTGGAAAAAATAATTAAAAAAGTAGATTCTGAATACTTTTCCAGTTCTTGTGGACAGCATACATCAATTCATGGTGTTACAAAGCTTCCACTGTCAAGCTGAGCTACTGTGGCTCCCCCACCGCCCCTTTCTGCTCAAGCCATAGCCACAGGGGGGGTCCTGATGGCAGCATCGGCTGGGGTTTGGGGAGATAGGTAACAACACAACAGCTGAGGGGCACAAATCCTGCCCAGCAGGTGAGGGCTGGTTGAGAAAGCACCGACTGAAACACGGCTGGTACGTCAAAGTGACTGTCAGCCAGCCACCAACCACCTCGTTCCGTAACGAGCGGGCAGCCCCGGGCTTGCTGAGCATCCCTGCACACCAGCATCCCCCCGGAGCACGGGCACCTCGCACGGTCACCCCTGGGGCTGAGAGATCCCCTGCCCCAACAGATCCTCGGTAAGCAACGAACAGCGCGCTAAACTTGTAATCTTAGTTATGTGGTCTAAAGGATGGATTGTGCACATATAATCCCTTCTATCTAAACCGCCGACCAAGCCTGGGACTAAGTCTGGATCCAGCCATGCCAAAACTGCCCTCCGAGGAGTTCAGAGGGCACAGGCATCCTTTCTGAACCTCACCACGCAATGGCAGCGTCTCCCTGACCATTTTTTCTGACCCTGTCTTCTATGCAATACATAATCAAGTGTACTTTGCCAAACATTTTTAAACCATTGCATTCACTATCAAACTTTGTTAAATTGCTCTTTTGTACCAATAAACATATTGCTGCTTCCCTCTTAGGAGTGAAATGCATCACTCATTCCGCGACAAGATACTCTGTCATTATTTTTATACCCCCTTAATAAGATGGAAGCAGTTAAAAAATTACAAAAAAAAAATAAATCCTGTTAAATAGATTAACCCGCACCCAGCTCCAACTCATGGCACTGTCAATAGCCTTCTAATGCCAGTTCCAGGAAAAGAAAAACCATCCTCTAATTAATTTTGCAGGTTGTGTTACAACCCAGCCTGCATCCCGACTGCAGGGATCATCCCTGGATCTGCAGCAGCTGGTACCTCGCTGATCCTTGCGGAGATCTCTGTGTTACTGCCTGCGCCCTCCTGATTTCTTCCGTCCTCTGGGCTCCAACCTGCAGCAAGGGGATTTGAGGTATCACTGCAATACGCATCCGAGATAAAATTAACAGGAAGAGTAAGGAATTTCCTAAAATAATATATTAAGTTGCAAAAGAAAGCTAAAACTCATGGCTTTCACCCCAACCTAAGGCTACCCTCCGCCGCTCCGGCACCTATTTCAAGCCCAGAGCAATGCAACGATACGGATCAGATGTTCAGTCAACTGTTGAATGGTAACATCTGATTTCCATCTACAATTTCAAAAGTCAGCTCAAGAACCACCAAAAGAATAAACAAAATATGCCAATAGCAGCAAATCTACACAGCAAACTCCCTTATTTTCAAAATTAGGGACGTATACACTGAAAGAGACTTCCTTAAGAGAAAGCTTTTCAATTAAGCCTTCTCAAGCATATTAAATAACACCTCTCATTTCCATAAATACATTCAAGCCCTAATGGCAGTTCACACCCAAACCCCAAGCACTAATTAGCCGCTGGGGCAGTAAGAAGCAGGTCAGCACCCAGGCGGCAGAGCACCAAGCTCCAGCACCCCAGCTGCCCCCCGAGCCCCTAACGCACACCTCACAGTGCTAACAGCCAGGTGAATAGCGAGACAATCTGAAAATAAACCAAAATTTTGCTTCATGACACTGACTTTCTGAATCATTGCATTTTTGGGAGGGAAAAAAAAAAAAAAAAAAAAATCATTCCAAAACCCAGCCCCTTTCCCTATGGCAAAGCACCACCTGGCACATTGCGCACAGCACTGTCACACCCCAATAAGGAATATCCAAACAATCTATAGCTACAATATAGCTATATATTATATATAGCTATGTAAGTATATATATAATAATTATATATAATATAACAAGTATAAAGCGTAGTAAGTATAAAGAAAACACAAAAGCTCGGGGGAAAAAACCCAAGAAACCATCAACCACCTAAAAAACCCCAAACCCCCAAAACAAAACCAGAACTGAAAGAGAACGCTGTTTCCATTAAACAAAATTTTTTTTAAAAAAAATAAAATACAGCCTGCACGAAAACCCTCAGCCCTGTAGGGTACGTGAGCACGCAGAGCATGGGCAGAAGGTCACGCAGTGCCCCCGAGTGCTGCGGGGCTGAGCCCACCAGCAGAGGCTACCGAGGCCGGGGCGCTGCTCTGCCAGCTGCGTGTTGAACCATACGGCTAGCTGTGTTTTCACACAACACTTTCCTCTTCCCACTAGAGCAGTCTGCTCCGTTTTGGCAAGAACTTCAGATGCCAAGGTTGTATAGTACCATCTATAGCTGCCAAGCACTACACAGTCATCATTTTAGGGAAAGAAAAAAGAAGGGTGAACGAGGGGAGGCCAAGCGATCACAACAAAACCCCTTGTTCGTCACGTTCTAGTTGCTTTCAACTAGAAAGGTTATTTTTATTCCGAATAGTCCATCTACCTACTTAAGTTTCTGTTTATTTTATTTACAGGCTCCTAGTGCTGTCACCCATCAAAACAAGCTGGCAACAATCCATACGAAGTACCCATTAGCAATATAGCTACGGCTGAGATCTCCATTATGGAATGTAAATTTTTTCTGCCATCTCAAAATAAGAGGGATCTTCAAACACCCACCAATTAGTTCTCACTGTAACACATCTCCACCGCAAGCTGCACACAAATTCATATTTCAAAAGGTTAAAGCGTTCGAGCATTAACAGCTCTTTCCCATGCCTGCTCACCTAGAAGATTTTTCTAAGCAGAATAACAAGTGCCAGGTCCAGATACCCTTAAAGTCAAAAAGGAAATAACCAATAAATGTAAGTGGTTATACCTCAAGCATCACGTAACCTGTACTTTTCAAAATAAGAAGTCACAAGATAGCAGACTAACAATTCATCAAAGGACCACAGGAGATTTAACTCAAGAGTATCTGTGATAGCGCATGAGGATGGGAAGGGGACGTTCAGGAAATGTCACACTGCAGTACCGAGCGTGAACCGAATTGCGAATTAAAAACACAGTTTTGTGAGCAACTGGAACTTGCACACACAACTTCGCCAACGGATAAAGCAGTTAATGACTCAGTTGTGAGCTGAACACATGGTTCTGTGAGCACGAGACAGACAAACAAGCTGGCAGCAAAGAGGACGATGATTTAGGACTTAAGTTTGGACTTCCAGTGCCAACCTGGATCTCCTCCACGAGCTGCTTCCATCAAGTTTTATACTTACCACTCACTGCATTACCTCAAGGAAAGAAAACTGTAGAAGAAATCCTTTGCTGGAGGCAGCTGTACAACTGAGGAAGCCTGGAAGACTCTCACATGTGAGAGGGAGGACCAGCCTCCTGGACAGGCGCTGTGGGAAGCCCAGCGGCAGCGGGGTTTGTCTGCTTTCCCAAACTTGGAAACAGAATCGGAGCTGGTGATGCTCATTGTACCATTTGCTACCAAGGATTTTTTTATTCCTCATTAGATGGTCAGGGAGAGCATTAGGACAAAATGCGAAACAGCAACAGCGAAGCCAGCTGCAGGACACATCCCCGCATCAGTGTCTCCAGCAAGTCCCAGTAAGACTTTCTGTCTCACAGCTGATGGCAGCCATGGCAAGA
The DNA here is from genome assembly GCF_023638135.1 of Falco biarmicus. Lineage (NCBI taxonomy): Eukaryota > Metazoa > Chordata > Aves > Falconiformes > Falconidae > Falco > Falco biarmicus. The sequence continues at coordinate 9,491,357 of NC_079296.1, read as the reverse complement.
GGCCAGACAGATTGGCTAATATTTCTGAGTCATTAAGACTACCAAGTTTTCCACTAAAATGAAATGCACGTTTTAAAGCGGGGACGGGAGCAGGGAGCATGAAAAAGGCAGATCCTGAGCATTGCTGCAGCGCTACCGCCCTAACACGGCACAAACTCACCTCTGATGGACAGACACTTGGCCATACCCCGCTCAAAAGATCAGCAGCATTTATACCCCGTGATGCAGCAACACGTAAACACTCCTTACCCACAGCGCTGAGAGCATGCTTGAGCTCCAGTGTAAAAGCTGTAAGTGGCACCTCTTCAGACACCGGCATAATTGCTACCGTGGAGAGGTTGCTGGCGGGATTTCCGGCATCCCACTTGCTGCTCGAGCTGTGTAATCCAAGAGGATGACCTGTTTGAAAAGAAAAAGCTTGCCATCAGCCAGCTGGGAAAGCTAGGTATCACTTCATTGTTTTCAACTGTCAGGCAGCAAGGAAATCGTGACTGAACTGCTGAACCCAAGAGAGATGTACCATCCCCCGTACCACACCAAGGAGTGCCCACATATGGCAGTCGTAAAAGGATGAAGAATAATTTTCATCATTTTTGGCTGCTGACATAGCATGTTTGGGTAGATATTAGGTCTTGTTAAAAATATCTGGCTGCCAGGAACAGGTTAAACGCAACGTGCACTTACCTGACCTGTTAAGATAAAAAGGCACTTTGAATGGCCACAGTTTTGGAACAGGCGTTGAGGTAGCCCACAGGAGGAATTAACTTAACCAACAAACCCCCCAAACCTGCTGTCAGTATGAAAATATTCCAAAAATTAACATTCACTTTTGATGGTATTCCTGATCCAGGAAATAAATACCTGTTTTCAACAAAGTTCCTATAAGGAATGTTTTCTCCACCTATTTTCACTTCTCTCCAAGACGGGAAAACGTGGAGCTTTACAGATAGATATGTGCTTCAGAGTATTAAAAGAAAATATGGAACCTCTGAAGTAGCTGCAAAGTAACCGTGAAGGATCTCCAATAAAATATGGTAAGCTGAGGGAGGACAGTCTGGGCAGAAGAAAGCATTTTTTGACAGAAGCGTGTGATGTGTGTGTGGTGATTAAGATCTTCCTGGATGGCTGGGAACGGGAAAAGGTCAGTGGTAGTGGTGTTCCACAAACCCCTCATTTTGATACTATTTCTTTTCTCTTTAACTAAGCCTTCCCAGGCAACCTTACCTTGCTGCTAATGCCTATCAGCTCAGCTCTAAGCGCCTGAGATAAGTTCCTGCTGATGCCCTTGCACCCAGCAAAGGCTTAAGGTGCACCACTAAGAAGAATCCTTGAGATGGACGTGTGGAAGTACTTGATATACCACATGAAAACTCAAAGTCTACATGCAAGAGCGACAGTACACTGCAGGACTCAAAGAAATATCAGATAAACTTCTCTCAGCTATATTCAGCTGTTAAGTTATTAAAGTCTTCTGAAATAGCTCTGCACAGAACATTAAATAGTTTTATCCAAGCTTTTTGGCAATCTTCAAGAAGGTATTCAGAGGTTCAAACAAGTTACACACCACTGCTCAACTCCTTCAACCCCACCAGTCCCTCTCCCTCCTCGGGACTTCAGTGGTGGGCAAAGCTCTGACTGAACTCCCATTACCGCCACTAATTTTTCTCCCATTTTCTCCAAATCGCACGTTGCCCCATTTCCCAAACAGCATGGGCTCTGCCCAAGGCCACAAAGGCACCTCAGCACTGCTAACGTTTCAGTGCAAATATCACTAGAGATTGGTATGTGACCGATGGCGTACGGAAAGCTGAGCAGACTTTCCCGTTCACTCCCCAAGCCTGCTCCAAAACATGGGAATTGGCATTTTCGGTCTCCTTGGATGACAGCAAAACCAGCAATAAAAGTAATTTAAAACCCCAAACAAACAAAACCCAACCAACCTACAACAGCAAAGAAGCCACAACACCCTCAGCAGTTAATGTGCACCTCTTTTCTTTTAAAAGCCACTCAAGAAAATTTGGAAAATTTCCTCCTACTCACTTCAATCGGAAAATACATTTCGTTTTGCCTTCGCCACATACACAAAGCTTAAAACCAATGCACAGCAGACCATTTCTTCTCAGACAATTCATTAAAATAATGCAAATACAGACATATTAAGTTGGTCTACATGCAGATGCCACTCAGCATGACTATCTGATTCACATCTATTACAGCTGCTGTTTCCAATGTTCCCTCGGAGCATTTCTCTTGCAAGAAATTTCAAGGAAATTTCACTGCACATATGCAGCACTACTGTTCCGTCTCAATTGCAAATCATTCCATTCCCACACTTAATTAACCATGCTCTGCCAAAAAAAAAAATATTCTAGACATATATATAATAAAATTACCATTCAACTTGTGACAACAGCTATAATATTTAGTGACAAATTCTCTTTGCAAGTATGCACTTTCTGTTTCCAGATTTAACGATGTAAATCCAGCTCGAAGGAAGCACCAGCATCAATGAGAGTAGTCCAGGAATGAGTCTTACCTCCCTGCTGAAGGCTGCCAAGAATCTTCTCACCCAGTAAGTGAATAAGTCTAGTCACAACCTAGCAATGGGAGAGAAAAGAAAAAGAAAATAAACAGACATTCAGGCAGAAGGTACCAAAAATAGCACATCTAAATGGATACTTCCAAAGTTTTGGAAGATGTTATCTCAAATTGAACCACAAGGTTTTGTAAGCACAACTTCTTTCCTGGCTGTAACGATTGGTGACTGATCATTTGTCTTGATTTCTTTTACCTTATTTTACTCTAATCTGGAAAAACAAGAAAACAAAACAGCGGTATTTAACTTGCCTTGGGAACAAAAGGAAAAAAAAAATCCAATTATTTGGGGAAACATGTCAAATTGCATTTTCAGTTCTCGTATCTCTCTACAGCACACTTGCACCTCTTCAGTCACGCTCGCGGTTCTGTTACTTTCTGTAACTCCACTTTCTGTAGGTACTAAAGGCTTAGAAACCTTCAGCCTGTACCCAAACAATCCCCCCAGTCTGGTTCCACCTCAGCCCCTGTGAATTAAGTTTAAGACATCTTGAATAAAAAAATATAAAAATTAAAAGCACATACTCTAAACCCCTTGCAGAATCAGAACAAACCACCTAAGAAATCGCTTTCCCCCTCAAATCATGTTTGCGTGGTACCTTTGAAGGGGCAGATCTTTTCCCAGCTTGTTTTCCAACAGGATTGCATCAATATAAACCAGTATTCAAACAGCCAAGCATATCCGAAAACTGACAAGCTTATCTCCAACATTAATAATCATTAATTTCCAACAAGTGGTGTAGCAGAAGACTAGTATCTGCAATACCAAGCAGCGAGACTTGGAAAATGCATCATTTCATCTGAAAATCTACGTGCAAATGTTTTACCAAATAAGCAAAATAAGATATTTAAATGCATTAAGAATTAATAGAGCAATCATTAGATACTCGCCCCCAAATGAATAATTCAAGGTCCAAATAACTCTTATCTTCAGAAGGGGGCAAAAAACAACCCCAAAACCACCATAAAAGTTCTCCAAACTCTTAACAAGCTAAACAAGCAGCAGCAAATGGATTTTGGAGACAGACAGACACGCTGTTCCCATAAGAACAGGCACTTCAGGATGTGTCTTTCAAACAGAAGACCATGTAAGCATCAAGACAGGTCAGCATGCCCATCGGAATCATTTATATATCCTGCTTTCAAAAAAAAAAAAAAGAAACAACCACCAAAAAACCCAACCTGAAACAATAAATTGTCCTAAACTATGAAACTCCATAGGTTTAACGAGCACCAATATGTTTTTAAGCATCCGTAGGAGGAAGGGAGCAGAGCAAACAGGCAGCTTCCGACACAGCGCGACTTACAGCGGAGCAAGGGTAAGAGCTAAACCAAGTTATTTCAGGGATTTCTGTCCCATGGCTGTAACTACATGTTCCTCCAGATGCCACATCAACCATCTCCTTGGTGAGCCAAGTTCAACTTCTTTAAAGCTGCTCTTGTTTGCACCAGCGCCGACACACAGCGCGGCCACCCACTCCGTGCCGGGCGGACACCGACAGCGGGCGAGCTCCCGGCTCCCCTCCTCCCTCCTTTGCCTGGAATCTCCGGCAGGATCTACAACGCTTCCGCTTCTCCAAAACACCACCAGAGCCGGTGGCCACCCAGCCGCCCGGCAGGCTCGTTCCTACTTCAACAACGCCAGGATCAGCAGTTCTGGGGTTCAATAAATGGCACTGGGTGTATCTATAGAAAATTGCCCCGATTACATGGAACAGGGAGAGAAAGAGGGAATTCTTAATAAAAATTAAGAGGCTGGTTGTCCTTCCGAAGGGAGATAACCTGCCTCTCGAAAGCATTCGCTGTACCCAGCTCACAGGCTGTCACTGAACCACCTGTACCTGCCCAGCAGGACTCTCCTTAAGCAGTTTGGGAAGGTGTTATGAACGTTTTACACTTCTGATCCACTTCAAACATCAGAATCTTAATTACTTACTAAAACCATCTCCTATATTTAGAACTTTTTCTGCTTTACCGACAGCTAAGGAGAGCTCCAGCTAAGTTAAAGAAAATGTCCAAGGTTAATGATGGAACGAAGCACAGATCCTATTGGTCTCATTTTCCAGTTGGCTGCATCTATTACCGGGAAATATTATTTGTCTTGTTTGCTAGAGCAAACCTTACTGCCTTGGTACATATAGATATGGAAAAATTATTTCCCCGGTGACTTTGTAAGACAAGCAAGTTGCTAACCATAATGGGATGAGTCACTCTGTCGCAGTCATGGCAACATTGAAGGAACATCAATTTGAGATCAGAGCTAAGAACTGGCCTGAAATTTCCTTCGAGTTTTATATTACATTCACTGAATTTTGTTTCACAAAAAGGCAATGCTTTCCTTTAAAAGAGACTTGTCCACCTGTCTGGGGGAGAAGTCGATAGAAATCCCATCTCCCCATTGACAACAGAGCCAACCTTCACTGATCGACCTGCACCGGTTACTGCGCGGGGCAGCCAGAGCCATTTGCACCCAATTCAGTGCAACGGGAGAGAATTCAGAACCATCTCACACACACACAAATAAATTCATCCGTCCGGTTTTCAAGCACCTTCATTCTCCTCCCCCTTCCCCCCAGCAGCAGGGCGCAAGCTGTCAGGATGCAGCCGGAGCCGGTGCAGCACAGCTGGATGCAGCCTGAGACCGTCAGAAGGCACCCAGGGGACCTGGGAGAGGACCAGGGTGCCGGGATGGGGGGGGGGAAGCAAGCAGAAATTAGCCCTTGGACTAGGAGCTCTCGGACAGGGATCGAAGGGAAAGAGAGTTAGTCCAAGCATGCCTGGAGGAGATGGAGGCAGGTAACAGGGTAGCAGGTACCTCGGCGCGGACATCTGGGCATCATCCAGCAGTCGCCTTCCCTCACCCTACCCATCCAGCTGTATTTTGTAGGAAAAGCTCTGGGAAGTGGCAGCCAGGGTTAGGGCAAAGCAGAAAGGTAGGAACCGTAAGATTTTCTGCTGGAAAAACCAGACTGACCTGGGAGAAACGGGGAGCTCGCGGTGCCCCGGGGGTGCGGTGTGCCACAGCCCCCAGCCCTGCCCCCACACAGCTGAGCCGCTGCCCCATGGGTACGGCTTTTCCAAAAGCAGGCAAGACGTCTCCCCCTCTCCCACGCAAAGGCCAGTCCTTCCCAAGTGCCAGAAGAGCACAGAGCACTTCCCAGACATTGGTACACCAAGAGTGTCTCATGCCCACGGTGTCACCGTCACCCCAGGCAGGACAGCCTTCACAGCACGGTCGGAACGGTCAGCCCTGCTCATCCCTGCGGCGCATCCCGGGCTTTAGTCTCTTCCAGCACCCTTCCACCCAGCCCTGCAAACACGCTCCCTGCTCCCCCAGGCACCAAGTCACAGCCCGATCCACCGGCGCAGAACCAGGCGGTTTAGATTTAAGGTCTGAAGAAAAATCGGGGAGCCCAGACCTCCCCAAGCACACCAGGAGGTTTCTGAATCAGGTGAGAATCGTTAACGACCTGCAAAGTAAATGCAACTTTTTGACCCCTTGTACTAGGGATAAAGCCAAACTTGGTTTAGTTTGTGAAGAAGTTGAATTTATCATTCCTCGTTATTAGAAACAGTGCGTGGATCCTGCTCAGTCAATCACTGTTAATCACTTTAACCGATAATGAGAACCCGCCACATCAATTAGGCACTCCTGTTGTACAGCCAGGCGTTCCCAGAGCTACACCGCTGAACTGCCACGCTGCAGGATGAACTCGTCCTTGTGACAAGGAGTGCCCTCTCCTACCCGCTGCCACCACCTCAAACTGTGAAATGACTCAGAAAGGTCACAAAACTCCGCCAGCAAACTAAATATACACCCACGGGGTCCTGTGGCGCCGGTCCTGATGCTCGGAGCCTGCCCGGGTTGTAAAGATGACTGAACCCACTTTCAAAAAAATCCCCACAGCAAACAACAACAACAAAAAAATTTTAAAAAATCTGCTCTCCTGAGTTTATGCAAAAGGCTTTCCAGGTCAGAAGGAAAAAACCCAGCCTTACAGGTCTAAAAAGCTGAGTATACTTCCATCACAAAAGCTGCTTGGGATTCCAGGTGCATCAGCACCCTTCTCCATAAGCCCCCAAACCTCCACTGTGACTGTAAATTCAAAACACCTCTCCCAGAGCAGGACATTCAGTCGAGACACACATTTTGCAAGTGAAATAAAGTGGTGTTGTTCCTCCTCCTCCCACCTACTCCCTTTTTCAGAATAACTCACCAGAACACTTTTGTATAGGGCAAAGCAGGATAAAGAGTGTTTCTCTCTCCCTCCACTGGCGTTAGAGAGCACCTTCCTCAGCACAACTCCCCCTCTCTGACCCTGCTCACCACTCACCACCTCATCTACCTAGAAACATGTTGTCCCCCCGGCTGTTTCTAGACCAACTCCATCCACAGTAAGACCCGCTCGAGCTCTCAGCGGCCTCCAACCCCGCCTCCCCCCAGCTCCTGCACATCAAATGTGAATGCCTGCTTCTGCATCCACCACAGCCACGGCTCGGGGAAAACATTCATTTTCCCTCTGCTTAACTAATAGTAAATTACTCAACAGACCTGCAGCCTCTGCATTGCAGGGCAAGGACCACATTTCATATTCCCAAGGGGACCGTATTTGCCTGCTTTAGGATGACTAATTCCAGTTTCAAAACAAACGCCCTTCAAGGATGAGGCCAGGCAGTATTGCAGCTCTGCATCACCTGCTAGCGATGGTGCCAACGCACAGCCAACTACTCCATCCATCCCAGCTCTCGGGTGTTATCCTGGAGCACCACTTGCTTCGCAGCTACTGTAATTCCCATGCCAAGTGGTTATGGTCACTCTGCAGCGCTGTATTTCCTAGAATCCTTTTAAATATTTCCACCTATTATCCGCACCTAGCTAACCTTCCAAGGCCGGGTTCTAGTTAAAGCTTTTGTTCCTACTCAACTGTGAAACTTAAAGAGATGCTTTGCAACAAGCCCTTTTGAAAATGATTTTCATGAGAATTCAGTTGTAAAATACTTGCCCGTGGATCTTTATTTCACACTGTGAGAACTACAGATTACCTGGCAAATCAGATCTCTGCCAACAGGTAACGATGGCCCCACAGCTTTGTCCCACCTTAGCTAACTTTCAACACCACCACTGTAGAGAAATCATGGGAAAATGTCACAAAACCTACACCACTATCCAAATTCACAAGTAACTACTCATCGATGTAAAAGGTACCGTGCAGTACAGATCCATTTCGGTTACAATAGGAGAAACATCTAGAAGAACGAAACCCAAACCTAACGTACCCATCAGCTCCGCTCCAGGCTGCACCGGGGTTCGGGTTTAATTGCATGCTCGTTTAAATCTGAACAAGAAAGCTGCTACGCAAAGGGCCAGTCCCTAGGAAGGACAGAACCAGCCCCTGTTACTGGTGTCTTCTTGCAGGTTCCTGGTTCAGGAAACCAGCCGCAGCTGAAGTAAGCGAGGAACGAGCCTGATACCCCAGTTTGGATCCTGGACAGCCAGCAGATACACAGCCTTACAAATCCGAACACGCTTTTCCTTCCAAGTCTGTTCCAGTCCTCCCCAGTGGATCCTCTACCATCACCCAGATCCAAAAAATTCTCACAACAAAGATGGCTTGCAAGGTGAGTTAAGGACTTTCTTCAACGCCTTTGAAGCTTAAAAATAAGATACTTAACAGTTAAACCTTTAAAACTTTCAATCAGTCATCCAGTAGGTCACCTTTAAATTAAGTATGTTAAGCAACAATTTATTGGTGCCTTCACAGCAGGGTATTACAGACCTTCACGCACACACACGAGTCTGTTAAAAGACATGTAAAAGGGCTTTCTGCCACGCAGGGACCCAATGTGAAAAAGCCAGCACGGAGAACAGGGCTGCCAAGAGTTTTCTATTTTATATGCAATTGGGGTACAATAGTACTAACAGCTGTTTTACCTCTACAAATTCACATAATAGCAGGTTCGTTTCTGTGGAGCTCTTTCCAGGAGCTGAGATTATTCCCTACCAGCTTTTTTAAGGTTTGGGGGGTTTTTGAGGGATGAGGGAGGAGGAGAACCGAATTAGATCCTCAGCTTGAATAGAACCGTGGTGTTACTGAAGTTTTACATGACCCCAGATGAGATAAACACTCTGCTTGTCACAGAATTGGGGAGCTTAGCAAGGGGTCTCCGATTAAAACTTATGATGGTTTTGAGAACTGCGGTGACACAGCAAATTTTAAATGCTCCCTCAGAACAATTTCTGGCACCTTTCAAAATGCTGCTAAAGCAGAGAGAAGAACTGAAGCTTTATCCTGGGGCTGTTGGAGCTTCTAACACTTGCAATCAATTGTGTCTCGAAGAAAAAAAATGTCATTCTCGCATCACTGCTATGATTAAGCACTCACTCCTGCCCGCCTCATGTCGGGTGGCTACAGCTGGTGACCATGCTTCTGCTGAACATTTTTCTTCTCTCCTTTTCACATCCACTTCTCCTGCAGTCAAGGAAAACTTATTTTAATGGGCCATGAGAACAAATACAGAAAAATCTAGAAGCGTGGCCTCTCCTGACCTATTCCACAGCACCACATCAAGCTTAACTAACGTGACGCACAATATACGCAGTGCCTGGGGGAAGCGTTTTGAAACGAGGGCACATTACCAAACTCACTTTGTAAGGCAGATAACCCTAGGGAAGGCTGCATCCACTTCAGAACAGCTCTGGTTAAAACACGCACACAAAGATAGCAGGACCCACTGTTCAAGATGAATGATGGGTTCTGAATATATTTAAACCCCAAGGGCAGGCTTAGAGAATTAAAAGAAGGATGCAGAAAACCTCCGTATTTTCTAGCATGCAAAAGGTTGTCTCACAGTTCAGCCCCCACAGCTCCTAAGCAACTTCTGAGTGCAATTTCCATCAGCTACAGCAGGCCTAAATTTCAAGTTGGAATTAGAAAAACAATCTCAGCTCAGCAGAGAGAAAGATAATCTACGAAATGTGATCCAAGTTATACACCGATGTTAGAACATCTCTGTAATCTGTTCACAAATTCTGCGCTCTCGCTCCTGCTTCGAAACTGCTTTGCGGTGCCAAAAATCGTGAGCTGATTCTCTGTCCTACTTTTTCGGAACTGAAGGCAGTGATGAAAATAGAAAGAATCAATTCCCTTTCATTCCTGCAATGCTGAAGAGCTTCAAGCAGCACCAGAAGCAAGCAGCGAGGCTGTCAGAGGAGCAAATGCTCTGGCTGGCTGAGCGCCCTGGTCCACAGGCATGAGTCCCCAGGGAAACATCGGAGAGGTTCTGCACTGTGGACACTTTCAATCAGGAACGTCTAGGATGCCATATCCAGAGTGAACCAAGGTTGGGATGCTTTCCCAAGAAGCTAGATGATGTAGATTTAACTTCTGCAGGCTGAGCAGGACCTGGAAGTCAACATCTGTCATTTCTGGGCACATACTCTGAAATTTGGCTGTTACTTATAACTGAGATTAGAGTACACGTGCTCACCCATCTGTTTCACCCCTCAGAATAACCAGAGCGATAGGGGGTCACACCAAAGATCCCAACAGACCAGTATCCTGTCTCCCATAGGACCAAAGCAGATGCTCAGGGGAGAAGACAAAACAGAGGGCGAGCATACGGTGCTTCCCCAAGGAACAGCTGTGCATTTTTTCCAGATTGCACATCACAGCTCAAGGAACTTGAATCCCTGTATGGACTAACAGAGCATCATTTCCCCTTATTACACATTGTTCTCGTTGGCACACACCACCCACGTTTACAATTTTCTTACCCATCAGGTAGTATTGTCTTACAATGTATTCCAGAGTTGGAACCCTTTCTGGATCATCTACAAACACATCATGACTGGGGAAAGGTATGTAGGATGAAGTCCCTCCTGGAATTAAGGGGTTCTTCACCCTTGACAGGAAACAGTAAAGCTCAAGGGCAATTAAAACCAACTAAAAGGGGAATTCAACCTCGAACTGCCCGGTTCTTGGCTATTAAGATACAAACTATGTAGGTACTACAGAAGCTGCCAAGAGGAACACACACGTACAAAAGCACAATTCTCCCTGGTGCGGAATTCCTTTGAATTAACAGAGCACTTCACCTGACTCGGGGGACAAGCACCCACATCTGGTCACTATACTACCAAGTGAGACTCAGGTTAATTTAACCTTAGCAGTCAATAGGGGAGGCAGAGTTGCTTTGCTTTGTTGGTTTTGTGTTATTGGGTTTTTTTTCCTAAAAGATGGTTTTCTGATTTGCAGAGGACTTAAGAGGGAAATGCTCTGGCACATTGCTGAATCACAAGCTAGCTCTTGCTACCTGGTCAATTATTTCAAAACTATTGCACCTGCTATCCTTTCATTACTTGATTACTTCTGGTTGGATGGGGAAAACAACATCATAAATCCTGGGTATAAATCACTCTTCTAGAATAACAGCAGAGGAAATAGGATAAAGAATTCATTTGGCCCATCCTTCTGCTCAGCACTAAGCACTACCTCAAACATAATTTTTTAAGAGGTTATAAAAACAAGTAACAATCTTTTAGCCTTTCTAGGGAGTAGAATCAGCTTTTTCTTCATATCCAACTGCTGCAATTTTAGTAGCTACCATTTGCTCTATTCCAATGTGGCAAGCAGCTTCTGCCCTTTCTATCAGAAGAGAACTTTAAACATTTGAAAATAGCTGCCATGTCTTCCCTTAACCTTTCACAGCCTTTTTGCTCTTATAGGTTATATCTCCAAACACCAGTCAGCCACCTTTTTGTTCTCTAGGCTCTCTTCATTTGGTCTGTCTCTTCCTTCAAATATGCTTCCACAGGCTGGTACTGAAGCTTTTCCAGTATCAGGTGGAATGCAAGGATTTCTTCACTCCAAATAGCATTCTGTTAACATAGTTATTTTTTTCCACAGCTGCATGACATTGTTCAGGCATAGCGAGCTTTTGATCCTCTAATGCCTGGATTCTTTTTCAAAGAAACAGCTACTCAAGACTCTTTTCTCTGTAAGCAATTTATTAGTTTCCAGCTCAAAAACTTATCCGCAGTATACTCCTTTAAAGTTGACTTTGTACTTTCTACTTGACTTCAAACTTGCTACCCTAGTGTCTTCCTCCATCATTCAATTCCCTCTCACTTCTGTCCTTCCTCTTTTATCTGATGGACATGACATACGAGAAGACATAAGAATTTTGAGATCATAGAAAAAAATATTTTATCTTAGGTTCTTAAGATAGTCTGAAAGCATTAACTGCATAAATCAACTACTTCAAGTCTATCTTACACTCCTCTTCCTATTTCTAAAGTTTGTTCTAAAATAATCCAATAGCCAAAATGTAAGCTCTCGCATTTTTTATACCAGTTTAGAATTTGGAGATCTCAAACAGCTGCAAGGATGTATTTTTCTTACAACCTTTTTTGCAACAACTTTCCTTAAACCAGATCTGCTTTAGCATTTTGTTTCATTGCAACTGATTAGCCAAACTATATGCAAGTCTAGAGAAAACTTAATTCCATATTCAAAAAGGTCAGGAATTTGAGGCTGATAGCCTGCACTCTTTAAACATGGGAAGACGTTTGAATTCTATTACAAATAAGTGTTTTGAACCATATAATAAATGGTAACACTCAAGATCAACTTTTAACTGCAAAGCAAAGAGAGTCACATCTCCAGAGAGCGTGCTTTTCAGGGGAAAGGATCTGTGCCAGGCGGAGCAGAAAAAGGGAAGGGGGGGGGGGGGGGGGCAGGGGGAGAGACAAAAAAAAAAAAAAAAGACACTAAAATAAATTCCTGCCCCAGACAAAAAAGCATCAGAACACAGCCTTTGCACAGACCAGCAGTCGAGGTGTTACTAAATGTTACATGTTTAGGCCAGGTTGGATGGGGCTTTGAGCAACCTGGTGTGGTGGAAGGTGTCCCTGCCCACCGCAAGGGGTTGGAACTAAATGATCTTTAAGGTCCCTTCCAACCCAAACCATTCTGTGATTCTACGATACCAGCAATTTACAGTTTAAATATCTTACACGTAACATTTAAAATCATGCGCTATGTAAGGAGAACGGTGGCTTTAAATTCCCAGCTCACCTCCTCGCTGCTTGATCAGCCACAAGGAGACTGATGTTTAAAAGGGGAACTCCAGACAGGGTGCCAGGCTGCCAGCACCCAGTTTGTAGCTAGCCACGTACCGAGGTTGCACCCTGCTACCAGTTCATAAATCTGGGTAGGAAATCGGTTGCATTAAATAGAGAACAGACTTGGAAGACTATTCAAGAGATCCAGAGAACAGGAGTGCCTTAACAACCCACACAGAAGTTCAGAAACACTTCAGCTAAGACAATGCTGACAAGCAAACCAGGAAGATTATTTTTCATTGAGGTAACTTCTGAACACTTACTGCAATGATGACATTATCCTAGCAATAATACAGACAAAACCCCACAGTTTTAGTAAGAAGAGAATGCATGAACACAGACTTTATATCTAATGGTTAAAAAGAATAATAAATCAATAAAGTTATTAAGAGTCCTAGGAAGGAAAAAGAATGCAAGTATTTTAGTTAGGTTTATTACTTTTGCATGGTTTTTTTCAAGAAATCTGGTAAAATAACTATATGTCTTAAAGATCAGAAATAATTTGAAGTAACAGCAGAATTGCCTTTAAGGCAGTGCAATGATTTAGTATAATGTCCCTGATGCACTTAGGGACAAAGGAATTAAATTTCGAGTCCGTCAGTCTCCAGATCTGCAGGAGAGAGGCATAATGTCAAGTGAATTAAAGGAGATGGATGAGTTGATGGATTCAAAGGGAGCAATCAGCATCTCCAGGACACAGGCAGATTCAGCAGTTGCAGAATGAGGACTGACAGCCTAAAATGCAAGGAGGAGGAAAACCAACCCTCAAATATCAATGCTCTGGAAATAAAGGTACATATAACCAAGTGCTGACTTTGAGTCCCAGTGAGCAAGACAAATGAACAACATTTTAAAGCTATTTTACAAGTCAAACTTTCATTTATTATCAATGGCACTAAGTGATTTCCACTTTGCTAAATACGCGTGTCCTGTATTTAGCATGAACTTCTTCCAGATACACAAACCAGCCCTGCAATAAAACATGCTAAAACTGATTAGAAGATAAAGGAAGAGAAGCTGGTGGAACTCCAGTATAGATCAGACCAGGCAAAAAATGAGAACAAAGTGTTTCCTCAACGTGCATCAATCTTACAAAAACCCAGAGGGCTTGCTGCTAACAGAGAGCTTTAGCTGCTCAGACGTCTTTTGAGATCGACAGAAAATATTTTTAATTTTCTTACCTGGGGGAATTTGCGTTTGATAGATGTCAGTGCTCCCTCCGGGAGTTTGGCAAGTTCTGAATCTCTGACTGCGTGTACTGTTGTGGCTCTAGGTTGATGGGTTAATGCCTCTACCTGAAAGAGTACATAGCCAAAGCGTGAAAGATAATTCACAACAAGCTGGGGGGGGGGGAGGGATTAAAAAATAATCAAATGTCAAGATGAAGAAACCAAACAATTCCCAAGAACCAAACTATCAAACTTGTTGCTCACACACATTCAAAACAGAACGCTACTTTCCCCCAAGGGGACTTAGACAGGGAGCTTACCAAAGGCACATCCATCTGCAACAGGTATTAGCATCTATTTAACCCAAATCTCTCAGGCACACACTCTGCTATCGGACAGTTGCAGTTTCTTACAGAACCAGAACCCTTAGCACCAGGCAGACAGTATTACGAGAAAGTTTTGTTTGAGCTTTTGCAAGCTCTCACACACAGTCCACCTCCAGAGCGAGGATAAGAACTGCTTTTAACACTTGCCAGAACAACCAGAGGCACAGCGAACTCAACACCGCAACAGTTCTGTTAATCCATCATTTTTAACTGTGAAAGCCATCCATGAGACAGGAAAACCCCACTTCTCTGCTGCTCACTCTTTCCCCTTTCCTCAATGCCACCCTGAAACACTTACATTTTACCTTCAGAAGCTGAATACCAACAACCTTGAAACAATCAAGACTTCCTAAAAATGGGCTTTTTCAGGAATGAGGAGCAAACCAGCACACTTTGGCCAGAAGTAAGCTTTGCTTTTCCATATTTTATTACTTTTTTTTAAAATACACACATGTATCTGCCATGTAAACAGGAAAACATGTGACAGCACACGCCTACCTGAATAGTGCCCAATTATTCTGCCTAGAAACATTTATTTTACAGAGTAAAATTTTAAAGAAGAAAACCATCGTGCAATGAAAATTAATACAGATACTCTCCTTTATGGGGAGAGCCTGACACAACATAACCAAAACCAGGTTCTAAAAGCCTACTCTGCAAAATGCAGCTGCTCCCCAAATCCCCAACCGCCCCATCTGCAGAGCCCCAGACCCGCCACCAGCTCCTACTTTGTTTTGAAATGCAGGAATCAAATTCCCTGGTGAAATATCTTCACATGCTTAATGAGATAGCCTGCTAGGCGAGATGGCGTCATTCAGAGCTCAGGCGTGAGCAACATTTAATTGCTTAGAAACAGCTCGGTGCTCAGTTTTGCAAGTTTTAGAAAGGGCAGTGTTCAGCGGGTTTAAAATCTATAGATCTGTTCTATGTACTGGAAAAATTGGTGGTCGCTGTGGTAGCTGTAATTACTAAGGTTAAAACACAAAAAAATTCCTGGCTCTACTGGCAATTCACAGACACTTCGAATGAAAGTGAACAGGTTTCCAGTAGAAAAAAGAAACAAATAATATAACAGCTTGTAATTGTTTGGGTTGAGGGGATCGATGGGGTTTTCTTGTTTCTTCGTTTTTTTGGGTTTGGGGTTTTTTTTCCAGCATTTGTTCCAAGGCTTTTGTTTACAGCAAATTCCAGCACAGGCAATGCTTCCAGTATAGAAATAGGGGCTGATACACAAAGTTAATGTAATGTATGTAACACCCTGCACCAGGCTGAGCCATGCCAGGTGCCCAGGCATGTACTTCTGCCCACAGTACAAGAAAATTAATTTAAAACATGCAACGCAGTGACCCCACTTCCAACAAGAGCACGTTCTTGGAAGACTACATGTGCACAAAATGGACAATTCAGCCAGAACATCTAGATCTCAAAAACATGCAATTAGTCCAGAAAGCTGAGATCAGCCTGCTAATATTAACTCGAGCTAGAGCATAAGAGTTTAATCAACACCAATTGCTATGCGTGAAAACACACACAAACAAATTTAAAGTAACTACATTTTGCAAGACCTAGCCTTTGTTTTTTGTTCAGGTGCCAGGGACATCTTGTTATGTAATCACATTTTAAACTGATGATATAGAAGGGGAGAAAAGGTCATGCCATCTCTGTACATACATTTATGGAGAAACAAGTCCCATTTAGGTTCCCCAAATGGTTGTGTAACGCCTTCTGGTTTATCCATCTCCCCTACCAGCTTTTTAAAACAGTTCTTGGCTCTGTAATTTAGCTTCCTTATCCTGAAAGCAGGTTAAGAGTTTCAGTTGTTAAAATAAAACCTTTCCTCTCAGCCAGTCATCACCCTACTGAGTTTAATTTGTATAAAAAAGAAAAACACTCAAACTGTCTAACGTCCTTTTCTACTCTTGCGGTGATATAGAAGTGCATAAAATTAACTGTGCTGCAAAGGGCTCACAAGTCCTTCAGAAAAGATGAGATCTGTAAAAAAGGGAATTAAATTTTAACTTTAAAACGAAGCCTCGGGGATACTTTTTTTCTCCAAGCTGTGACTTTGCCTTTTTGAATTGTTCCCTAGGCAGATCAGATGGGAGATGAAGATCTTTCTCAGACCTCCTCCATAAAGAGCCATTCAAATCTCTGGAGCAAGTCGCATTTGCAACACCACCAGCATTACACACCCCCACAATTGCAAGAAATTTGTTGAATGTAATTCCCAACTGATTACAGCAATTAGATCTTCAACTACTCTTGCACACAGGTACTATATTAGCATTGCCATATCAGCTTTGATATTTTCATTTAAATACCTCCCGGTATTCTAGCATGGAAAATACCTGAATCCCAGACACCACCCACCAAGAAATTCAAAATTTTGCTTGGACCATCCACAGGGTTATTTTCAGTCTTCTCTATATTCTCACATCTCCCCTCTTTACACCCTGCAGTTATAAAGCCTTCTTTGCACTAGATTTTCTGCATATGGGAACCTGGTGTTATGTATCTGGTACATGACAACCTGGTATAATCTGGTATATAATCAAATAGGTATCTGGCCATTCTCACCGTCTTTCGAGATCAAAAACATATTCTAACATAGAGTTGTAGTTGTCCCCTGTAAATGATACTTTTCTTCTTTGTATTTATTCTCAATAAACCACTTGAGATGTCACGTATTCAGAGTTTTTTCTTCTTGCTTAGAAAAAAAGAAGTTTCTTGCAACATGAATACTTCAAATCATTTCAACCTTAAGCAACATTCAAATCCTTGGGCTTCTCTGTCCAGTGAACCTTTTGAACAAATTTTCTTATTTTTCCAGGTTTGTAACTAGTACAAGACTCAGAGACCTAGCTTGAAGTAATATGAATAAAATCTACCTGCGATCAGAAGATCAACCCCTTAAGATTATTTCCTTGGTCATAAAAAAAGACATTTAACATTTTGATCGCCCACCACAGCTGCAGCAAACACCACAAAGACACCTCCATAATAAAATTAATACACAAATGTTTCAAGAAATAGTATTATTTCCCAAAGATTACCCAAGCTGACTGGTGGGGGCAGGAAGGAGCATATATTTGTATCTATAATCATCCAAGATTCTCTTTTGAGCTCCTTCCCACACTACCATTGTAACCACTTACTCATGCCAGCATGAACACAGCAACAACGCTTGATCCAGCATGAGAAAGAATCAGAGGACTCTACTACTTCTTTTTAAATTCAAGTCAACACGATATATTTTGCTTGAAGCAATAGCGCATCTCTGGTTCTTCTCCTATAACATCCATTCCTTCTCAGTAACAAGCCTCAAAACAAGTTCTGCCTCACTGCCCATTTCTGGTCTTCTCCTTCAATTTTTAATTCACCCATATGCCATCCTTGCTCTTCCTCTCTCTCTCTCAGACAATCCTCCAGTTTTCCTGGAGTTCACGGAAGGCCTGAGCCCATCATCTCTTCTGCTCTACCTGCACTGGTTATTCTTCTCTTTGTCACCTTATTACCTAGTGGTGTTTGCTCCTCCCTCATGCTGCAAACTCAGCAAACCCATATTACAGTACTATTGCCACTTAGAAATCAGTCTCTCTTTGAAATCCAACAGCAATGCCCTATTTTAGCAGTCATGCAAAAATTCTGCTTTTTTCGGTTCGTTGCTCACCTGTCTCTGAGGTCTACCCCTTGGCTCCTCGCTTACAGCAACCACCAACTCCCCTCGACATCCATCGCCCCCCCAAGAATCTGTCCATCCATCATCGCCTTTGGTTCCATTTCCTCTGAGAGCTGCATGAAACAATGCCTTGAACGCTGTAGTAATTTGCATCAAGGAAGCACATATCGATTTAGACTATTATATATACTCTCTGGTCCTTGTAATTGATCATGAATGTTGCCACAGGTGATGGTCCCTCCTGTACTGTTGCAGTTCTGTTGCTCCTAACACTAACAAAAAGAAAAAAACACTGAAAAACGTACTATAGACCTATGCTCTTTTTACCATTTCAGTTAATTCTGACAGCTAGGTTTCTCGTACCTTCTCTTAGTTCAGTCTTAAATAGTGACAAAAACACCTAGGATGCATCCGTAGCATACAATGCACATGATTCACAGCCCTGGTTTGCAAGTTCTTTACAAAGGAAAAGTGTTATTGTAAATCTTTTGCAAGGAGGGGAAAAAGCAATTCGTGTTCTCCTGACCTCTTCTGACTTCTTTTCAACAGTCCTCCCTGACAAATCTTCTTACAGCTTTCCAAGTTACAGAGCTGGAAACTAAAAGCTAGCAAGTGTCATCTTCTGCCAGTTGGTCTAATTACTCCAAATTTATTTGTGAGCTACCTCCAACACATCTCTTCAAATATTTGCTTAACTTTAATTGTGTGCATAGCCCCAGTAAAATGAGCACAGCTATTCTCATGCTTAGCTTTAGGCATCTCTGAGAATTCATGGAGGACTTGACCAGAACTGGGGCTGGTTTACATTAGTCTAGCCACTGGCAATAAAATGTTGTTCTCCATACAAATTCTGCCTCACTTTAACAAATTATTGAGTGACTTTCCTAACAATCAGCGAACAGTAAAATGCAAATGATTTCAAAATAGTCTCGTGTTGATCATTTCTTTTCAAGTTGAGTCCTCCAGTATGCCTAGTGCAAGACCAGACAGGTCCTGCCCAATACTGGCAATGACAAGGACCGTGTTGATAGTCACAGGTCCATTCTCCCTGACCGTCAACCAGTGGCACATTTACACACTCTTCTGGCTCTTCCTGTGCATTCCCTTCCCTCCCATCCTTTTTGTACTATACCACTTTTAGTTCCTCTTCATCATGCCTAGTATTCCACCTGAGAACCTCTTATTCTCTCATACATCACATTTCCTTCTCTCACATCAATGCTTTCCATTCTACCAGCTCACAAGCAGCAGTAACCTTTCCACGTCAAGGGTACCCTGCATTTCTGCCCTTGCAGCACCACCCCCAGACATGACACAGTAAGAGGGAGCAGCACCCACAGAAATGAAAGAATCTTTTACAACAGGACCCTAGAAAGCACACTAGGACCCCAAGGATTATTAAATTATGTAGCTTAAACTCTTAATCTTCCAAATCCTCACACATGAAAGCCACAATCACTGCCTGTCCGTTAGCCTGGTACTTGCAGGCTTCAAGTTTTCACGTTTGCACGAGATGCTTTGGCAAGACCCAGCAGCCCACAAACACGCACCCTCTTACAAAAGAGCACACCAGGGGGATTGGTCAGGACACACGCAGCTGTGCTTCAATGAAAGCAGCATCATGCCTAACAAAAAAAGTGTGAGAACTCTGATAACAGATATAAACATCAACACAAGCGTAGCTTCCTCCAGCAGCACCAGCGGAGGGGGCAGGGACTGCCCTGGGCAGGGGCGCAGCATGTCACAGACACTGCTCAGTGCAACTGCAGTGCTGCTGCCAGCAGGCAGCCACCCCGGCTCTCCACGCAGAAGACAAACCCCTCACAGGTCTCTCTGCCAAAGCTACCTCCTCGCTCTCCCCCTACACAACATCCACCCCGAACCGCTCCAGGTGCTATGGAAAACCAACAGCTCACCCAAAGGCACTGGGGAAGGACCATGACAAGACAGCGGGGTACACAAGGGACAGGGACAAGGAAGTGTAGATTCACCTGTGGAGGTATAAGAAGAAGAAATATCAACACTGACATCTGCTGATAGTTTAGGAGGCTTAAGGAAATGGATAGACAACAAGTCCGATGCACAGGTACCAGGTAGCACACCTGTATCTCAGTGGCCAACACCAGCACTGGAACAGCACAGGCACAAAAACAGCCACACACATGTGGATTTTCACAGCAGGCGTTTTGGTAGACGAGGACAGGACGATGATGGCTGGTGCAACTGAAGACAGCGATGTAATGTAAGCAGTGTTACATGAAGGGCAACCAAACACTACACAGAACAATTTTTAATTATTTTTTTTTTTGGTTTAAACAAGTTGCCCTCAGCTCCTTCTTCAGCTCATTTGCACCTGAAGCAGCAGAGGATGCTAATCTCAGAGGTGCTTCCTCCAGTTGGATCTGAAACGTTAACTTGTTTGTATCGGGAAAGGACGAAGGAGGAGACACTGCTGGAAGCAATGAATGAGTGGGAAGAGCAACCAGACAAGCTGCAAATCGATTCTATTTGTGGGAGCAGTGCCAGCGGATGAACGCAGTACACCATGTACTCTTGAAAGTTGTTCTAACAACCACCTTCTGCAATCTTTCATGTGCCAAGTTAACCCTGTGACTGAGGACATCCAGCACTTCTGCTGTGCAGAAAGAAGAATCCAAACCTCCCTTACATATATATATATAAATATATAAACGTAAAATATTTACATACGTATACACACATTCATACATGTAAGTCTTACTTTGTACATGTGTCTAAGTGTATATACGAAATATGTGTAAAAATTTATTACGACTCAGCTTGCTACCTTTCATAATTAAGACACTGGGAGTCAGGCTACAGCTTCTCTGCAAAGGACTGAGTCTGCATTTTGTAGCAGTGCAATGACAGTCCTGCTGCAGCAGTGATTGTCAATAAGGGACAGAAAAAGGAAAGATTATAGCTGGGGAAGGGAATTGGTAACAGTCCTACCTTGTGTATTTCAGTTCCACTCCTTATATACATGTGGCTATAGGAAAGATGGAAAGCTACATGCACATTTTGCTCCCCTAATCCAACATCAGTCAGACCACCACCAAAACACATACCAAAAGCCATGTGAAGCAGGCACACAAAACACCCAACAACCATTAAGATTTAGCCAGGTTGCTTGATGAGTATCTGCAAATGCAACGGCACCACCAGGCAGGCAGCATGCTTCTTTTATGTAAAACTATACCTGCATTTCAACAACAGAAGAAGAGATAACAGAACACTACGAGATCTGCTCGAACACTTTCCAACAGGGGAGAGATCAGATTGCCTTTGCCTCAGCTTCACCTAACAGGAATACCAGACCTGGCTAGAACTTGAGCAACGTCCTTCCCCATCCTCCACTGTTAACTCTTCCCCCACAAATACTTTCTGTCACTTCTGAGGGACTCCACTTCCCACTACTCGTTGGCCTCCAAGCATTTTCATGACAATGAAAAGGATCACACTCCTCTCTCTTACTTCATGATGCTTGCCAAAAAGAAAAGTTACAATCAAGAAAAAAAAGAAATCATCTCTTTTGCTAACAACTTACTTGTGCATTTCCCAAAAGTTCAAGGGGATGCACCATTAACTCCTGCCATTCCCAAGCCAGCCTAGTTCAATGCAGCGTTTCCCAAAATGGGAGGGAGAAAGGGAGCAGAAGGCAAGGGAAGTAGACAACTGTCCTGAGGGAGGATCAGAAGTTGTATCACCAGTTACTTGACAGCTGGACACTAGCAATGATATTATCACAAGGGATTTCAGCTGGAAGCAAGAGAGAGACAAAATAGCTTAAGGAATTACAATCTAACACATGAAATCACCTATCTGAAACTCAGTAGGTCACAACTTTAATCACTACCTGTCACCGAAGATCCTAATATTCTCTATAAACAATTTGGTGACAGAAATAAAGCTCCCTGCAGTTTTATCTGTGGCAGCTACAAAGCCAAATGACCTACCCATGTAACATTAACGCCAGATAATTTAACACTAGATCCTGTCAAAACTCTGCCTGTGGTTTTCCCAGTCAGTGATGAGTCCACTAAACCGCACCACAATTTTCAGTTATTAAAAGTCTCTTACTTTTATCAGCTGTTTAGAACTTGAAGCAAATAAAAGATAAATTGTTGTGGATAAAAAAAAATAAACTGCTGTAGAGAAAAGAATCAGAAAAACAGACAGTACTCGGCAGCTCACACCACAAGTGAAGACACTCATAGGAAACAGGTTCAGATGGTTCAGATCAGTGACTTGAATTCAGCCCAGAACACCCTCGAGATGGGTTTGGAAATCAGGACTCTCAGCTTCTAATTTCAGTCTGACACTAATTCAGCTGTGTAAATGTGAACTCATTCCTCAGAGCTTCCTGTCTCCCTTTGCTGCTGGTAAATACTGGGGGTTTGCTGTTGTGTGGTTTGTGTTTTGCTGCTTGTTTATTTTCTTGAGGTTTTTGTTTGGTTAGTTTGGGGAGGGTTTGTTTTGGCTTTTGGCTTTCTTTTTCTTTAATACTATTTCACACCTAAGATGCTGCTAGGCAAATAATAATTTTCAGTAATGTATTACCAAGACAGACGGTGGAAGAGATGGAAAGAGAACACCTCCTTCCAGAACCACGTCTTCCAGCTCAGTTCTTGGAGCTCATCAGCCTCCAATTCCCACAGACACGGGCTGTGCACAGAGCCTGCCTGAGGCACTAACCTGAATTAACCTGTAATATTTTTTTAGTAACTTAAAGCTTTAGCAAATGAAGTAGTCACGGTTGGAAAAAACTACACGCAAGGAAATCGGCAAAACACATCCATACGCTTAAAAATTACAAAGTAGCCCAGCCTTAAGAGAGCAGAACTTCCCCGTATCAGCACGGTTGTTATGGGTACAACGACACTCGGCTGGCTTTGGTACTGTCGAAAGACAGAGGGATATGATAACATTTATACTGATAAAGAACAAAAGCCTGACAAGCATAATCCTGATACTGGTATTTCCTTTGAGGATTAAAGATTTGTTACAGTTAGTGTTACATTTCAGAACACAATGTTCCAAACCCCTAAGGAAATCATACGCCACTTACAGATCCTTCTTGGGTTTCATCTTTTTGGAGAGGAAAATAGTGCCGGGCACATTTAACCATATAAATTAGATGAACAGCATAACATCTAAAAATACTTAAAATATCTATTACTTTTAGAAAGTAAAGCACAACTTCTTCTACAGCAGAACTGGTGTGCTGCACTTTATCACTGGTGCTGCCCTGCATTAAAAGGAAGCGTTGGGGCACAAATGCCTTTGTGCATTTGTTTTGCTATTTTGCTATCTCAAAATGATGGGGGTATAGTCCTACTAATAAGAAGGGGCATTCTGGTTGTCGGAAGAACAGAAAGGTTCTTGAATTAACCAAAACATTGCTGCAGTTTTCCCACTCAGTAGGGCATTTTTGAAAGCCCACAGGTTTGCTGGAAAGACACTTGCAGACAACAGTTTTATGAGGCAGGCGGCTACCAGTAAGCCTGGCTAGAAGCTATGTAAGAGCCCAGCGTTAAAAAATATTTTAAGTTCAACAGCTGTCACTGAGGCTGCTAAGAACTGCCTGGCATTTAGTCATCTTACCCACACTGCAGCCATTCTTCAGGAACCTAATTAAGACAAAGGGCTGACTTGCATAAAACGCTAATTGCATGGAAGGTTCTTTCACGTCCAGGTATTTGGAGGGAGCAGGCAGTATACAAACAACTTCTATTCAGCAGGAGATTATTCTGCAAGATAGCTCTGTTGGGTATTTTCCCCTTCTCCTCACCCACTAGTGCCCTTCCAACAATGCAAAAAAGCAGAAGAACGCCCACCTCGGATGCTTGGAGCTGTGATCCTGTAACCCACCTGGGACAACCTATTTTGTGAGTTGTAAAAAAATACTGAATAACCAAACCAGTCTTACCAACAGTGCTAGGGACAACACTAGATGTCAAAAAGGCTGTGCCAGTTTGCCCGACACCAACCAGCATAACAAATAAATGAATTAAAAGGAATCCTCTCTCTCAGACAACAATGTGTTCGTGAGATCAAGATAACAAGAGTAAAAACTACAATTTGAAGCAGTTCACCAAGATCAGAACTAAAGCAGCAACATCAAGGGGAAAAAAAAGAAAAAAAAAAAGACTAATACAAGCACCTTAAACAAATAACTTAGTGTAGAGAAGCCCTTTCACTCTATGAACACACACTGGGCTTTTCTGATTTCCTCTGGGGTCACCTGGGCATGGCAGAAATTACACTGGGTGAGTTACCCTTTTACTGGCATAACTGCTTAATAAAAATATTTCAACACTTTCCCACAAACACATTGGTAGCAAAGGCACCAACAAATTAAAAATTTCCCCCAAAATGTGTCCACAGTCTCTAGACAACAGGACTTCTTGTCTGTCTTTCAAGTGGTCAACTGTATTTCAAATGCAAGGGAATTCTTTAACAGATTCATTATTGTCCTTTGAAGGCCTTCCAGGCAGGTTTTAATCAAGTTTTGACTTGATTTGACCAAATTGGGCAACTGGAGTTGCCCATCGATAGGGCCAGCAGCACCAAGCAGCTGGCAGCGTCCCTCCAAAAAGGCTCCCAGGGAGGAGGGATCATTTTCCCCTGACACAACTGTCCTCGTCAGCTCTTCAAGTAAATATGCAGAGAAAGGAAACTTTCATTTCTCATCTGTTCTTCTCCCCCTGAATTGACAGACCTCAGGAACAGATGCCATTGAGTCAGTATAAGGAACAAAACAGTTCGAGCCACAAGTTTAGCCTTAAGAGCACACGCTTGAAAATTAACATCTTGTCTGAAATCCTTCATTTTTCAGTCCTTTCCTCCTGAAAGCAAAAGTGGCAGATACTCATCCCTTATGCATATGATACACAGTGTTTTTAAAGTTCTGAAATAAAGGCAATAAACAAAAATACATTGACTACAAGACTCTTGTACTTCGTTAGTGCCCACAGTTCCAAATGACATGGGGGGGTCTTGGAGGGGTTTCAGGGAGAAACATGCCACCAGTTGACCAAAATGCCAATTACTAGTATCAGCTGCTAATTTCCTTCTCTGCAAGCACCTAGAACCCTCCACTTATTTACTTCCAGGGAAAAAACCTCAACTCTACATCAGGCTTTTAAAGGTTTATAACAGACCCTGTAGAAGGGGATAAACAATTCTTTTTAAAAGGAAAAATGTCATTTTACTAATGCCTTCTGCAAAGAACGGCTACATTAATCTTGGCAATCTTTACAAATCCTCCCCCGTGTTTTCAAAAGACAGCCAGAGCATTGAGATTCGTTCAACAAATGGCAGCATGAGTCAGTGGGCCTGGGAGCTGTGGGTAGGAAGGAGTAGATGACGTCCACGGAGTCACAAAAGTCTTCAAAATGATTCATGTCATAACGTGGATCCAGAAAAGTGATTTATGGTTTAGACATAAACTAGATGGGTATTTCTGTACCCATGCCTGGGGACTCACCAGCAAACACGGCACCGTTACAGCAAACAAATCCCAGTCCATCCACCAAATCAGCCTCCCTTCCCTCCTCACCACACAGAAGAGTTGAGCCAGCGTGAAATGTTATGCCAAAACCAGCACTAGCATTCATACAGGGAGGCAGAGTTTTGAGCGACAGTGGAGCATACCATCTTAACTGCTTTCAGAAAGCAGAACCACAGCTCTGTTTTAACCTGGGGGCTCTGCAAAACTCCAGAAGCTTCACAGGGACGCTGCAGATCACCGCTGGTGAAAGAAAGCAGGGAAATGAGCAGAAAAGTGCTTGTGCATCTCAAAACTGGCAAACCCTTTCCATGTCATTTTACCTTTAACGAGGTACCCCAAAGAGGTAGTCCAGAAAAAAGAAATAAAATTTGTGAGCCTGCCTAGCACGCTCAAGAATAGACCTGCTTCTCCAAATACAGTCCCAAGCCAACAAAAATCCTGAGCCAGAAGTAGCACTGATCTTGGGAAGATATCCCTAAATACCATCCACATATAACGCAACGAGTACTGTGCAATCACCAGTCCAGACCACCCTTGTCTTCTGCTGGGAGTATCACCAGAACTGCCTCTTGTACCCTACTGCAGTCACTTCCAAATGACATACAACTTATTTTAAAGTTACTAGGCAAGTGAAAACGAGGCATGAACACACATGGAAAAGGTCCAGAGACTTCACCCTCCTTACAAAACTACTTCTCTCAATAAAAACAACTCCGGTGTTAGGTCAGTTCCCAGTCTCTCAGAGTGCATGAGACCTCTGCCACAAACACGCTACAGTACCAGTACTGGTCTGTGACCCACCTGTCACCAGAGACAACTCCATCTCACTTGCTGACGTTGTATTGCTGACCCAGCCACAGAGTCCTCCATGACAGACACACCAGTGATCAAGGGAAAGAGGCAGTGTAGCACAGAAGAACCTCTTCTACCAGCAGGTAACACTCAGCTGCTGCTAACACTCAGTGGCTCACAGCACTTCATCACCTTAAATGTTTAGTTTCAGCTCAGAAAGCAGAAGAGGACCTGAACAACAATCTCAGAACTTCAGAAACCTTCTAATTTTAAATATAAAAATCAAACAAACAGTGCATGTTTATGATGTAGGACTCCTATTTCAGTTGTTAATTAGGTCCGAGAAACAAAATACGAACATAGCAGAGAAATTAAAAATGGATAAATACTGCAATTTTGAAATCAAAAGTTGCTTTAATAACTTTTACTAACGACACATTCCCTGAACAACCTGATGCAGCTTTGAAGTTAGCTCTGCTAGCTCTGAGAAGGCTGGACTAGACACTTCCAGGGGGCCTCAGCCAAACCGAATCTTTCTAAGACACTAAGTTTATTCAAATTTAGTGCACGCTCCTGCAATTCTTGCTGAGCTGTTCTATTCTAACAGGCTGTGCTCCTCTCAAGGTGCAAGAAAGTAACCCATATCACAGAATTGCATTGCACAGGGCTTTTTGATCTGGATGTGACTTTTTTTAATCTTTTTTTTTTTTTTTTTTTTTCCAAACCAAGTCTAATAATTCATGTATTATTACATAAAGTTTCCAGGTAGAAGGGATCTTCCATCTTTTGAACACGTGAAACCCCTTAACTAAGATTAACAACTGATCAGAGCAACATTTTGTTTGTTTAGCACGGAGTCAATACCAATTTCTCAGCTGAACAGTTTGGTTTTGAAACTCGTTCTTACCACTCCAATTAAGTCTCCTCGGCCGTATTCACCAGTCAGGTGCTTTTTTCCATCATCCATCCGTATGACTGAGCGAAGTCGACCATTCAACACAATGTACGTGCAGTCTGACTTGTCACCCTGCCTGCAGCAAGAATAATCGATAACGAGGATTAGTGAAGCATCTTTGCTCAGCAAATGCATCTAGAGCCTTTTAAGAAGTTGATTCATCTTTCCCTCCCTGGCTTAAAGGACATGGGAAAATGTTTAACCAACAATTAAACATAATAAGCAAACAGGAAATTGAACAGGCACCTGTTAAAAGGTGATCTGGAAATACATTTAGTGTTTAAATGGACAGGCTTTGCACAACTGGTTGATGTTAGGTCTGGAAGCAGATGAGCAGATTGCAAGTGGTCTCTAGGGGAGACAACAGGCTCATCGCTGGTGACAGTGGGAGCTTGTTGTCATTGCAAGGCCACTATGGATGCATACAGAAATTCTGCAGGTCAAAGAGAAAAAAAAACCCACTCAAGTGGCTCCAGCTTTGGATTCCTTTTGGTGCACACATCTTAGTCTATCAGGAAGTTTTTGCTACATCCGGTTTGCATTTGGAATGCAGATTTCCAGCATAACCTAGCAGATGGATGAAATGCCATACTTCTGGAAGTAGAGTTAAAACTAATGCATGGAATTCCAAAAGACTTTAACAAGATATTGACAGCTATGACTACTTTGATGCACAAAGTAATCCAAAGCTTCTACTAGCATTGGTACTGCAGGTAAAGTTATAAAAGTAAAAATTACAATTATATAGCATATGTACCAAGTTAGCCCTTTATTCTCCCACCACCGCAGCAATCATAGTAATGGCTCATATGTATTCTAGTACAAATATCCATAACACTAAGTTTTCCCAAGGATAACTTTTGCTCCTTAAATGTAAAGTGCAGTGCCTATTTTCAATTTACTGTTGAATAAGCCTAACTACCTTTGAGTTTTGTTGTTATTTTAGAAAGGCTGAAAAACTCCTTGAGCAATAGACATTCACGCCCTTAATGATGCAGAAACTACCACCAAAGCATAAAACTGTCTATGCCTTAATCAATTA
Organism: Falco biarmicus; assembly: GCF_023638135.1. Lineage (NCBI taxonomy): Eukaryota > Metazoa > Chordata > Aves > Falconiformes > Falconidae > Falco > Falco biarmicus. Next base: position 9,463,085 of record NC_079296.1, on the reverse strand, counting down.
TGTCACTTTAAAAGCTTGCCAAGACAACGTAAAAGATGAGGAATAGCGTAAGAGAATTTTAGTAACACCTGGAGACAAGAGACTGAACAACGTTGAAGGGTACCGCAGAAAGAAAATAACCTGCAAAATAGGCAAATAGATTAACCTGGTGAAATGGTTGACAAATTTAGTCCAATGAGTTTCTTATTCTATATATCACCAAGGGAGCACAGCTCCTTAACTATGAAAACTTGAATACTCAACAGACAAAATACAATTTTATCTGCATCTCACCTGTAAACAGCTCGTCCAGCCTCAACTTCCATCCAATCCAGGGCAAAGTCAATTTGCCTTACAAATGGAGACATCCTCTTCACAACAGTGTGGGCCACACCAAGAACTACACTTGGCTGCTCCCGCATTATCCTAGAGGGGAAAAAAACCATAAAAATATGTGCTATTCAAGTACCTCCCCAAAAAGGTACACACAGGCACAGCATCCCAATGCAGCTGTAGCCAGCGTAGCTGGGCAGTTATATAGGCACTAATGCAGAAGTTAGTACCTACCCATATACACGCTCCACTATCACCGCAACCACACTACATCAGTGAAAATTTGACACAGTATGGGGCTGGCCAGCCCTCCAACCTAGCCCAAATTAAATGTCACTCAAAATCAGCACTGTCCTAGTAGCAGCAGGACTAAGCCAGTAGGATGTTAGCTAGCCCTGCTGTATGGTCCAATTCCCTTCTTTAAGCAAGCAGTGGGATCGATGAGAGCCATGTTCTTGTTTATGAGCCACCCTTCCAACCCCCCCTTCACCCGGATCTCTTAGAACTCTGGGAAACGTTCATACTGTCCAGAAGATTATCCCTCTTCCCATTCTGTACCACTCAGTCTCTCAACACATGCATGTGCTCAGTTTCCCTTAGATTTTACATCAAGTCAGAACCCTGTTATACGTAAAGTCTGATGCTCTTAAAAATAAGAGACCTGCTCTGTACTTCAAATGTTCCCTTCTCCCTGCTGCAAAAGCCACAAAGAACTGAAACATCTAATATAGCTTCTGATGTTCACGCTGCATCTTCTGAGTGATGCTTAAAAGTTTTCAGTAATAGAGATACCATGTAATTTAAAACTTTTCACAAACTGAAAAGCTTTGAGAACGTTCTGCCAGGGATAACTGGAAGCGAGGCCCAAGGGAAATCACTCTCACAGATACCTGGTAACTGCTCAGGAATGTCTTACTTCTCATTCTTTTTAGTCTAAAGACCACTGCATCCTGTCATTTTTTGAGCAGGCACTCAAGTTCTTCCTGAAGAGTGAACTGATCACATGCATCTCTAGGTAGCGTACCTGTTAGGACATCTTTTCTGTTCCTGCACAGCATCACACCAATTGATGGCAGATTACTAAAAAACACTTATTTCACAAGAGACAGCAAAATTCATGAAGAAGTAGGTAAGTGTACACAGACCCAGTATGTGAAGTGCAGGCAGATAGAGATGAGGGAGCTAGGCTAAAGCCCCACATAGACAGGAACAAAGAAGAGAAAATGATTAATACTTGGTAGGTATCAATGCAGATATTCCTGCATCAATGTTCCCTTTACAATGAAGATACCAGACCGCCCTAAAAAAAATCTGCTTAGGAGACCTTGAGTATGTGAGAACTCTCACCGAGCATGAATCATGCCAGCTTGGTGTCTAACCTTGCAGCCAAAATACAGGGAGGAGAGAAAGGCATGGGAGGAGCACTGTCAGTCTTTGTTCTCTAACTGAAATACGGTTCCTTGTAGACCACTGCAACCCGGCAGAAAGCAGAAAAAGCCTGACTAGAGATCCATAATCCTACAATGTGGTAGCAAAAGCAGACTCACCAGGAGCTCTTTACTGCCTGAACATACCACAGAAACTGTACTCAAGTTTCTAAAACGTCAGATCTCTCATTCATTAGTCCTCTAGCTGCAGCAAGAGACCCAGTGCTGACAGTGACAGCGGGTCAAGTGCAGCACATGGCACTGCAGGGAGGTTTCGTGTTTATCTGCTCTCCTTACCCAATGCCTCCAATTACCACTTTGCAATAACGAAGCTTATAATTTCTTCAGCCAAAATCCCTGAAATTGAAACGGAAGAGGTTCATAGGCACATATCCCTGTTCCATATCGAGCTCATCACACTCGCACCCCTGCGCTCACGTGCGCTACTAGGTAAATTATACTGAACACCAACTCGTACATGGAGCGCAGTTTAAAATCCAGCCATCAAAACAGGATTATGAAAAAGCAGGACAGCTTTCTTCTCCTGCCCCTCTTCTCTTGCCCTGAGGTTTCCATGTCCCTGCCAAAGATACCTACAGACTACCCTGGTTGCTATAAGCTACTATTGCACGTGAAAAGAACATTTTATCTTGCAGAAACTTCACCACACTAACGTAACGTGGAGCAAAGGAGAAAGAGCTGGAAAAGGCACCCCAGGATAGGCACTAATAAACAGACAATGCTTATCCCTCCACACATGCAAAACACCCAAGCCTATTCCCCTTCTCAGCTGAACTAAAAGTTAAATAAACCCCCCTGAAAACTCCTGAACGGTTTAGCTCATTGTTTTTACTCTACTTGCTTATTTAGCCCTCAAAGTCTCGTCCCACACAGGCTGTCTGCTGTGATCAGTAAAAGCCATTTACTCCTTCTCCTCCCTCAAGATATGTGTCTTAATGAATTCAAAATGTAAACTACTAAGAGGCTGCTTTCATTTCCATCTGGAGCTCTCTGTTATTTTACTCAGTGCTACATAGCTTCTACAAGAGTATCAGCACAGAGGGTAGAAGTCCATCCTTATGCACAAGAACAGGAAGACTGAATCCAGCCCCCCATCATCAGCCAGGTTTCTTCCCTCTTACTTGGACATTTTCATCTTCCCTCTTCTGTTTGGCACCTGCCTGACACTGGGGAAATTAAAACCCAAAGCTCTGTACTACAGAAACCTGTTTCTGAAGGGATCCTAAGGATTCTTTATTAGAAAGCTCACCAGATACAGTGGGAAAGGGCTCAACGAGCATCTGTGAAAGCCTGGGACTTATGCAGATATTCTTGCGGATGTGGATGCAATTTGATATTCAGCTTGGCTGGCGATACCAAATAAAAATCAAAGCATTCCTGCTTCTCTGCCAAGCACACATGATTAAGACTCCAAACTGTGAAATTTACTGAAGCAGAAAATGTGAGAGAGTCCCCAGTACCGCAGAACCTGAACATATTCCCTCAAGAGAGTGTGGTGACAACTTGATTACACTGCTCGTCAGGAGACACCAACAGTTGCAGCGTAGGCACTGCACACTTAGTACATCAGTGCAGCAAAATAGCAAAGCATTTAAGGTATATGCTATATAATTAGCTAGTGTCACCCCTATACTTAAACTCTACATTTGCAGATAGTTATTTAGTCATGTTAGGACCACGTAAATGGCTCCTGCCCTCAAGTTTCAGCGAAATGGATTTGATCTGTTGTCCAACACCCAACATGCAATTCTAAGCCCTGGGCTACTTCCATTACCGTGCTCTTTGCCTAATGGCAACTATTGACCGTGGTCTTTCTGCTTGGCCCTCTCATTAATTATTGAGAGAAACCACATACAATGTTACAGGGCAGCTCAAAGAAAAAAGACTAATGTAGTTGACAAGAAAGGAATTTTGGAGAATAATGGAGGTTCTTGTCTAATTTATTCTGGTCAGTAAGAAAGTTAAGAGCCCCCTCAAAAAAAACCAAACTCATTTCCTGTGAGATTCTGAGCAAAGGAGAAAACCTAACATTGCAGGACTATGAGCACTGAATTTGGCACAAAAGGTGGAAAATAAAATTTACTTCTGATTTTATTAATAAGTTTTTTTTTCTCACACAGTTCAAAGCAAAAATGAACTAACTTGGAGAAACCTCATGCTTCTCAAAGACTTTCTACCATAACACTTTTAAATACAGGAACAGGAGTTAGAAGTGATCTAAAGTGTGGATTTCAAGAGAAATTGTGAAGGTAGAATGCTGGAAGATCACAGAGCTCATAAAATGCAGAGAACTGGCAAAAGACTTTTCAAAGGACCAAAAAAAAAATTTGAAAGGTCCCCAAAATGATGAAGAGGTGATATCACTAACTCTTAAGGGGTTAATAGACAAACAAGAGACAACTCAGTTCTTGAGAGAAAAAAACTCAGGAAAATAAGCTCAAGCAAATGAGAGAGTTAATCCAGGACTGAGTATCAAATAAAAAAAAAAAAAAAAAAAAGAGAGAAGAAAAGGTGGAATATCTGACCGCTTGGCTGAGGCGACATAATGAAAACTGAAGTCAGAAACTAGTAGGAAAACAACAGCAGAAGAAAAAAAAGAAGGAAAAAGCAAGACCTTAGAAGAAATAAATGTGATACGGGATGGAATGGCACAAGTGGGGAGCATCTATCAGAAATTAGGTCAAAGAGTTGACATCCACTGCACAGACTTGAAAAAACACAGGTAATCAACCTAGCACACTGCTGAGAATAGCGTGTTCAGTTTCACTGCATACAGCCTTTTGCCCGAGGTGAAAAAAACAAAAATCACAGAATAAGATTCTTTGGTAGAGTTGGTTAGGAATACAAACAATTAGAAGGACTTAGAAAGTAAGAAGTACACAGGAACATCCAATGTAATAGAAGCCTAGAAAACACAACCTCAAAAAGCCCTATGCGCAACACAGCACTGATGGCACGTTCAAGCAGAAGTTGAAAAAGGAGTTTAGAAAAGCAAATAGAGGTATTTGACACAAATTATGTGTGAACTAACAGTAAGTCTTAACAATAGGATCATGGAATAAATCAAGGGCATTAATCATTAATATTGGACAATGAGGCTAACCATAGTCATCATATTGGGGGGTTACTTAATTTTTAATTGGTTTTTGATCAATTAAGCATTAAGTCACAAGTCACATACTGCTTCCAAGGTCCAGAAAGGAACCTGTCTTGCACAGGGGCATTACTGTTTGACCTATTCTATTAGTGAGCATTGAGAACCTACAATCACACCACCACCAAACATCCATAACACACCCAACAGCCTGGTCTGTGTTGGGAAACAGAACCGGGGTGGTTCTCCAGCAAAAACGAATAACTAAAAGAAAGGGCCTGGCAACGAGGCACTGAACCTAGCAAAGCACAGGCTCTGGCCAGGCCTTATTTGGAATACAAAATATGTGAGTCTTGGGTTGTAAATCACAGCCCATTGGGTTAAGTGCTCTATAAACCTGGAACAAAGGAGGTATCACCATTTAATATTACCATGTTCCCTGCATGACCACTTGCTGGAGATAAAGCCATTCGATAGATGGGTCAGAGTTCATCTGGGTGCTTAAAAACCTCATGTAAACGATACAATTTCCTGCGGGATGTACTGTAGCAGTACTGCACCACACACACATCCACTATTCACATTTGTTCAAAAGGGCCATAAAAAAAAAATTTTAGTAATAATGAATAGATGTTTTCATGGCAGAACTCACTCGTAGAAATGGGACTTGGAAATAGACAAGAAGCTGCAGTCTCGATTGGCCTTGATGGTGAAAATCAGCGGTTCCCCCGTCAGGACAGCAAGCTGGCCTACGAGTTCTCCTGGATGGGTAATGAACAGGCAGGTGTCCTCCTCCGAGTCTATCTTTCGTTGGTACACATGAAGCATCCCCGAGACCACAAAGCAAACATTAACATCCTGGAGAAAATGGGAAAAGAGCTCCATAAAATCCCCGAAGATTTTAAAAGCAATTATCACAGTGACAGTACTAGCATGACCGATCTGTTTTCCAGAAAGCGCCCTATAGTTTTTGAACAATTAGGTGATAAAATAAGACACAACAGTGAATTATTAAAAGCAGGTTATGAATATTTAAAACTAAGCAGCCACAATATTGAAAAACGTGTTTCTCTTTGTGTGGTTATGAAAAACGAAGGCTGCATCTGTAAGATCTCAAGAAATAACAACTGAATTGCGAATGGAGATAATGGGGTAATCACAGCAGCATGACAAGGGACATCGCAGTTCAGCAGAGCAGAATACAGCAGCACTGTAATTGGAGCTGCCCCTCATCTGTGTTGCAGAAACTTGTTTATTTACACAGTATTATTATAAATTAATCTTGTCATATCCTAAATACAATTTGCTACAAACAAATAACACTGGATTTGTACTGGGGGGGCAGGGAGGGGAAATGCTTTACTGCAACTGAGTGACATCACCGAAAGTCCACAGTGCAGGACAAGAAAAAAGGCCACCTGGTCTCCATACCTCCTCAGGGAGGGTGGAGGTATGATACTCCGTACTTTCATATGAAAGTAATAAGAGCTGAAAACAGACGGGTACCGGATTTCCACTCTGGCTCTGGCTACACTGCTGCTCCACATGTGCAGAAAGGCTGAGAGCTGGCATTGTTCCATCTCAAGAAGACTTGGGAGGGGGTCAGGTGGGGATTTTCTATTTATCATCAACGTGATTAATTACCTTATGGTGGGGGGCAAAGTCCGAGTCAGACTTACATTCTCTGTACTCTCGGATGATGCTCACTCACCTGATCTCCTTGCCTCGACAGCACAGTCCCTGCAGTGACCTGATGCAATGTCACTTTGCCATTCAACAACGAAGGATCCTGGAGAAGAAAGGGGAAGGGGTACGATTTGCTTGTCTGTGCACACATAAAGATCCAAGGATGTGAGGAAACATCCAAATAAAGCAAGTAAGAATGGTATTTACTAAAGATGGTGGTCTAAGTACTTGAATCTCTTTAAAATATGGTGCATGATTTTTATAATTACCCAACAGACATTTCTTCCAGAAGAAAAAAAAAAGGTTTAATTCATTTCAATTAATCAAAAGGATATTCTTCAGGATTTTATATTTGTCAATTTTCCCCCCTGACTTTTAAGGGTCTATAACAAAGAGACCTGTATCAGCAGGCACAAAAATCATGAAATATGAAGTTATTTTCAAAGGAAGGTGAAACTAGAGGAGACTGTCTACATCATGGAGGAACTAGACAAGATGATTTAACACTTGCTTTATCACAGCCCTTCCCTGTTCACACAGCTCAGCTATGCTGCGCATGCATAGCAGATTTTCATACATACTGTAGACCAAAAGCTTCCCTAAAGGAATGAATTCTTGTGTTCATCACACGTGGACTACACAGGAGAGTGGGAATTGTCCTCCTGACTGATGGGGACGTGGGAGGGAGGGGTCTTTCCCACAGCCTGCCCTCGCTTCAGACTGAGCCCCAAACCCTTGCACTGGCGAGGCGCTGATCTGGTAAAGTGCACCAGCTGATCAGAAGATTCCTTTCCAGCTCCAAAGCTGGTCACAGAGCATAATCCTGAGTACGTAACACAGACAGCCAACAGGCATGGAGAGAATTTTCTTTCCATCTCAAAGAACTGCCCACACAATTTGGTGTCCCATGTGCAGTCAGTAACAAACCCTAACGCTTCAGGCCACCACTGCTTCGGTGAAACTTTCACCCAACCCAGCGAACCTTCAGAAGCTCAGCATTTTACCATCATCGCCTGAATGGGTAGGGGCAAAAACCTAGGCTCAACTACGCGATTCTCGCGCTATGCCAGTGACGTATGTGACAGTGCAGTCCTCACGTCTTGCAGCTTAACCTCTGCAAGGCAAAGCCAGATGCTGCTGTGTCCAGTACTTTGCCACTGAGGTAGAGCCATGAACAGCAAGAGTAAAAGCATGAGGCAAAGCATGCGCAGTAAGATACAACTCAGCGCAAGCAGCACAGCAGAATTTGCCCATAGTAATCAACCTTACGGCAGCAGGAAAACAATATAGCAGAGATGTAAACATTTTACCATTGACATTGTTATGCCAGGTTTTTATCTTTTCGGTTTTGGTTGAAAAAAAAAAAAATAGAGCAAGTGAAATAATCAGAATTATTCTTCACACCTACAGTTGATAAAAAGAACAGATTTTCATCAAAAAATAGCTTTATTGAAACCAATCTGTTCCACGGGAACATATCCAATGCAAAGAACCTGACAAGCACCTGTCAAAATATTTCAGTTCAGCAGTATCAACTTAACTAATTCCTAAGATGTTTCTTCTATCTTTATATGTTTATGGTTCTATAGTATTATTACCTATTCCTAAAGACAAAGCTTTAGCTGTGAAAGTGTCTCACAGTAAGGGAATACAAGCTCCCTAATGAGCTCTACTTACCAACGGCTTTTTTCTGGCTGTATTAGCTCTAACAAAGATTTTATTCCTGTCTAAGGTTACTGAAGTATTGGAATAGATTGCACACAAAGCTGTGAAGTCCTCATCATTGGAGATCTTTAAGAACAGCTTAGTCAAAAACCTGCCAGAAATGACTTGGCAATATTTGATTTTGCCTTGGGCATGAAAAGAGACTGAATGACCTCCAAGCAGACCTTGAAATCCTACTTTTCTGTGCTGTTACTACCCTGATTAAGCAATAAAGGAGCTGACAAACAAGATCACAGAAAAGATCCACCCTGCCTACTATCTTCTCTCTTGAATAGGCAAGCAAACCCAAAGTCAACATTGCATAGTTACAGGGTTTGTGCTAAATAACTCTGCACTGATCCCCTCCAGCTTCCAGGAAAAGAAGTTGCTAGCACAACAAAATCTATTTCATCGTAAGTTTCTTTCTTTGTGTTACTATAATAGTTAATCTATTATCTAAATTATATATATTACATACCACAAGTAGATAAATAAATTATCTAAAAATAGAAGTTTATGATGCAGAAGTGAAAGCACAAGCCACTTATAAACAATAAACAAAAGCAGTAATTAACTGGAACAGACAATTTTTTTTGTCAAAGGAAATTCCCTTTTAACTCACAAAGATAAGCCCTGCAACACTGTTTAACTCTTATATAACTGCACATAAAGCTGACAACACGTAAAAGTTGTATGAGGTTGAAAACCATTCATGACAGAGATCCAAGGAATGCAAGTTAATTAAAACAAACAAGAAAAGAATCTTAACTCTGAAGTCAGATACCTAAAGGTCATTTGAAATAATACTGCCCCTCTCCTATGGTAAATTATCCCCCCGTCTCTCTCTTACAGCATCATGGAAAAAAACCCAAACACTAAACAAAAAACCCCACCATCTGTCATCAAAACATCTTAATTTTATTCACACTGATTGGCTGCTCTGAAAAACGACAACTTAAAATCCCTTCAGCCAGCTAAGAAATGAAAGATCTGAGCTAATTTTTTAAGAGAAGAGCTTACAGAATTCATTTTCTTCCCTTATGTAAGTACTAGTGAACACATATTTTTAAACACAGTAAGATTTTTCTTCCATTGCCTGAAGAAGAATTAACATTTGCTATCCTGTATAGAAAAAACTAACATTGGCTTTTAAATGAGATTTCTATAATTTGGCTACATTCCATCAGATTCTTATTTGCTTGTGAAAAAAACGAGTTGCTGTAATACTGAATTTTGAAAAGGCTACCTTATTTCATTATTATTTACATCTTCATGTTAAAAACACTGCCTGTTAGATGCTGCATCTAAAGGACACTATTCCAATTAACTTCAACACTAATCTGTTTACTTCTTAAATCATTGAGAAATTTATTCTAGATTAAAAAAAAAAAAAAAGTGCTGTAATCAGTATCTTCAGCAACCATGGAATTCTTGTTTGTGATTCAATAGGTCTAAAAGAAGGAAGACATCAGTTGTATATTGGATACAGACTTTTGTTACACACTGCATCTGAGGCCAGTCCTACCAAGAACAGATGAAAGCACTGAGTCCTACTTGACTCCATCTGTAACAAGAATTCATTCTAAAATCATCTGCAGCCTTCCATGAGGATATAAATGCCTGAAAAAACTGAAAATTAACATAACAAGAGAGTTAAATCTCCTGCAAACTAACAGACAGTGCTGTACCCCTTCATCAAATTGGCAACAACGTAGAGCACGTCTCTCAAGCCCCACTACAGCTAGCTTAAAGATCAGGACATAGATTTTGAAGTTGCAAGGGGAGTAATTTGGAAATCGACAGGAAGCGTTAAAATCTGAAAGTAAATTTTAAGTTCTAGCAAGTGTCATTTAGCTGAGAGCTCTTCAGGCAGAGGCGGCTGCAGCAGCTGCACCCAGGTCTCTGGCAGCACCAACAGACGGGAGTTACTGAAATACAGGCTGTAATAAAACTAGGATATCTGCGACTGATTTAGACAGAAGTACAATTTTCCCAAATTGTCTGATGAGGAGAAAGATTTCCATTCCTTCTTACAACATGAAGGTGATAAGCAGGGGCTGAGCTCAAGAATGACGACCGCAAGGGCACCGGGCATTGCCTCGCAATGGGCATGGCACCGCCGCTCAGCCGCAAAACGCGCTCGGAGCCCTTGGCCAGATACAGAGATTCAATTCCCAAAGCCAAAGGAGGCACTCTCATGCTGTGCCGACAGGAGTAATAGATTCAGCAATCACCTGCACGCCTTTATATAACTTCTTCACACAGCATGCGAGAGCATGAAATTACAAGGCGACAGAAATTGCACGTTTACTTCTCACATGGATAAATTTGTACACAGTGAGAAAAAGATTCATGCAGAGCATTTCAGTATGGGCTTTTCAAATGGCAGAATAATTCAGATTTATTTCAGTCCTGCTAATAACTTCAACAACTTAAGAATAAAACATTCAGCTAGTCTACAGTATACTAGAGAGACAATTTACTTTTTAGTGCCTGGCAGAATGAGATGAAAAGCAAAAAGAAAACTCGTTTCTTCCTGCCACAACTTACATCAAGTTTCATCAAGGTTGAAAGGTCCTTCTTTGCTGCTTCGACAACTGCATCATTATGTTTGCTATTACAGGAATCTTGTGCAGCACTATAATGGAAAACCGCTGAAGGAGTCTCTGTCACCGTCACAGTCTTCTTCAGTATCGACTGCAAAGAACAGACACACAACAAGTATCAGTTTAGAAGTTGTAGTTGGCACGTACCAGCAAAAACTCGCTGTATCATCTGTGTTCTCTATCCACCATAGCTGGTGGCCTGCAAAATAAAAAGCTAGGTTTCCCAGAAAGCAACAACTTACTAACATCGTTATCCTTGCATTTTTCTGCAAAAGCTCGACACTCAAGTCAAAGTTACTCATCACAGCGTGTGAAAGGGAAGAATAAGAGACTTTTCAGAAACTGGGCAGCTGCCAGCTTCACAGAACTAAAACTTTATCAACACTGTATGCAAAGATGGAGGAAAAGATAACATGCCCATCAAGGTCACACTCTGTCACAGTTTCTCTTCAGATTTTGGTTTGCAGGTTTATAATTCAAGAGCATTTTTTTTTGTTCTTGACTTCCAGGCCAGTATCCATAAAAGGCAGACCACAAAAAGAAAAACACGTTTACAAATCTGACTGAAAACCTACAGAATGTTCAGAGACTGATACACATTTTTAATTCCTTGCTGCAAAGTAGTTCTCACAGATAAAGCATGGTCTGACAAATACATCTTTTCAAATAATCCTTTTCATGAGTCAAAAGGAAGGCGATACCTAAAATTAGGAAGTTGCAGCAGTGTCTTCCCATTACTTGCCGTGGGAATCTCCACAGGGTTTCAAAATCTGCACTAAAGAAAACCTAAACAGTCATCAAAATCTACTGAGACAACTGCAAGTTAGAACACACCAACACAAGAAGACCAAAGATCACAACTTGTAAAGAGTTGCAAGGGCAGCGTTTTGAAGTAAGGGAGAAAACATTTAAATGAATACCGCCGTAAGGAAGTGCAACGTGAGAAACACATGGGACTCTCCAAAGGAGACTACCTACCTTGCCCACAACAGGACTGCTGGCCATGTCCTCCGAGCCAAAGTGCACTCTGGCTCTTTCATACGCCATGTCCATGTCTGACTTGGCACCGCTGGAATTATCTACAAGCAATATAAACATTTTTTTTAAGCACCTTCTTTATTACAGTTTCTCATAAGTAGCAGATAGTACACAAAGTCAAGCAAGTTGTTGTCTGATTGCGGTTTTTTTCGTTTCTGAAGCTAAGAATAAAACAGCAAGTGGCATCCTCACATTCTTATTTATTTTCTAGTTCCTTTTGACCTGGAAGACTTGATGGGAATTTTAAATCTTCTCATCTGAGCTCATGTATACACTACATTCCAAAATTCCCACATCCACTCTCGTAACGTAATTATTTTGGGGTAGACAAGACAAAGTCATTTGGATTTCCCCATCATCAGTAAGAGGCATATCCAGCAAACAGATTTTCCTCATTTTTTTCAGAAAATTACTCTTATTAAGCTTTTCCCCATCAAACCAAATAACTTTTTGTACCCAGTATATTGCGAGAACTTTCATAGGGGGAACATTATGATAAGCAACTTCTAAAAGTCTCTCCATAGAAAGCATTCCCCTCCGATGCCTAACAATTTCAGATCTGTTCTAACACTTGTCTAAATTTCAGTGCATCTCACGTGCTGACAGATACCTAAGGAATTGCCTTACAGGTCTCAATTAATGAATCTGAAGTCACTAAGAACTTCTATTTCTTACTTCTCAATTTTAATACATCTTAATTATATTAGCTCTTTGGCTGTCCCATCCACCTTCCAGGAACTTCTCCAAGATAATAACGCCAACATAACCAGGAAACACTTCCTATTTAATTACCTTGAATAAGAGTCTGATGGCATACCAGCCTGATGATTTACAGATGAGTTTAAGAATCATGTAGAGATTACAACTTCCTCTAACAAATAAACCTGTAATAATTTACATCATAATTCCATGTCTAATATCTCAACTATATATTCAGAAAAGTTTGTTTTCTCCCTTCTGTTACTACATTGTTCATATACTTCTGCATTTTTAAATACAAATTCATGCTCAAAAACAGGATGGGCCCTTCAGAAAAGCAATGGTCTTTCCTAACTGTTGAATTTTGTTACCTAATAAACTCCGAAAGGGCTCAAATTTTTAATTCTGAATTCCTCCCTGGTTCCCCCTGACCCCCACCCCCCACCTCACCTTGAGTTTGCCCGGGATTGCCCTGATCTTGGAAAGTTGGGTCTTGAAAACATGGAGCTGCCCTCTGTATACACTCTTGTGACATATGATAGTGTGGAAATACTATCCTTCCAGAAAAAGTTGTATTTTAAAGATTAAATTTATAAAACAACCGTTTTATTTCTGAAGGAGCTGCTCAACTCCTGTCTCCACCCCAGCTAGGACAAGGAGAGAACGCTACTGTCCCAAAGATTCAGATCTACCTCTGAGTACTCTTTTCCATGTTATCTACAAATACGAACAAATCTTGGCGTGTAGTAAATCCCCATCTGCCACTGGAGTCATAACATCATTTTATGATTAGCCTCCAAACCAGAAACCCAACAAGCTGACCCAAAGACTGTCATCAGCAAAACCTGCAAACCATGAGACCAAACAAACAAAAACCCCACAAACCAAGCCAAAAAGCTGTTGATGCTACTAACTGAATTTCATACACATGGCAACATTAAAGACCCTAAATTAGTTATAAATACAAAAAGCTGGGATAGTAGAAATAGCAGCATGGAAATCCATATGGGCTGATTTGACTAGCTGTCAATTATACTGCCCCACAAACCATAGTGTCAGCGTAATTACTAAGCCCCAATACACCAAGGGCATTTTAAATCTAAACACACACTTCTCAGGTTAAACCTAAATAATCTGATAATGGGTATGTAGGCATGAAAAGCATCCTCTACATAGCTCTGCATATTAAAAAAAAAAAAAAAAAAAAATCAGAGAGAGGAAAAAGAGGAGGCATTCTAAGAATGAAAGCTTATGTCTACTAGACTTCTATTCCAAGTAGAAGTCTTCATCTCAGTCGTAGATATAAGCTTCCCACACAGTGATTAATTAAGCTGTCTTGTTGCTCAAATGGGAGTTAGAAAGGATACAGCAGAACAAGCTTTAACTAGAACCGTTGAGTCAAAAGAACAGAAGACAGTGGGGAAACTCAAGAGTGGAATGCAATCCTGTTTGATGAACACATGCTCGTTGGTATCCCACACACTGCTGGTATGGAAGTCACTGCAAAAACAATGGCAACTGACACAGTCCCTGGCAGCAGTTCAGCTACCTCCTTCCAAGCGCTCGCTCGCCACGCGACCTGCTTTTCCTGGTGCGGCTGGTTCTGCGCTCCTGCACGTACGCCGGAGGGTCACGGCTTCACTTTTGAAGAAGGAAAAGCACCTTCTCTTAACTCTTGATTAAAAAACCCCAGCAAACCAACCGATACAAGATAACCGCTGTTCAACCCATTAAGTTGGGAACACTTACTTCCAGGAACAACAAAACTGCTGAAGTTATCACAGACAAAAGATCCCACTGTTTTCTTTCAATCATCTAACTCTTCTGTCCACCAGCCCAGATAGTCCACATGACTTCATTACATACTTCTCCACATAAAGGGCTAGCTTATTTAAAAAGTAGACTAGCCTAAGTTGGCAGGATGGTATTTCCTCATCTACACAACTGCAATGTTTCAAGTTAGACAGCTATACAAAAAACAGAAGAACAAATTACACCCCAAACCCAGGGGCAACTGAAGCAAAAATGTTTTCCCCAAAGTCACTTTGAGCAGTTTTTGTTAATTCTAATGAGCCAAGCAAATCAAAGAGATGCTGAGATAATAGCAGCTGTATCACTCTATTAACACAGTTTTCTTTTCTCTGAATCAATATTTCCCACAGAGCCTTAACACACAGTAAGGTAGTGGAATAGAATCTGAAGCAAGATCTTCATCTCCTCATTACAGACATCAAGATACTTTCCATGCAAGCTAAACAGTGACTGTAACCTCAGTGCAGTGAGCATCAATCAGCTCTGTTAACTGAGGTAAATCATAATTACCCAATTAGATACACTCCTTCTGTCAGTAAAAATTAATTTTCTCTCTCTCCTAAGCTCTGTGTACCCTGACATAACTCTCACGACACATAAAAGGAGAAAGGAAGGACAAATGGACAACACATCCACTGCTAAGTATGCAGGGATCCTTCTACATAAAAGCTTCTAAGAACACGCGTGGACTCTACCTTAAAAATGTTACAGGGCTGCATAGGCAGATCTCCCTGAACTACTTTATCTACCTGGGTGAAAAATGGCTATGTTCAGAGATTTCACCACCGAATCACATTTGCTGGTACATTTTATAATGTGTAGTGCAAAAGAATCTAACATGTATGAAAATAAGCCAAGTCTTGCATGGGTCAGTTCAATATTTTCCCTTAATTTGTTTCCCTGCTTCAGAAAGATGATCTACGTACAACTAGTCAAAATCCTACTTCTCCGTCACATCCACCCCTCTGCACAGTTACATGGAAGTCATAAAAAAAAAAAGTAACTGAGACATTGTACATTTGCACAGTGGAAATTGAAAATAAAGCGAATCAGCTCTCTATTGTTAAAAATGAAGTAACTACCTGTTCTTTTCTACATACCACCAGCTTAACTTGATAGCAACAAGTGTTAGAAACCTTAAGTTGGGGAAAGACCTCAACGCCAAGGTCTCCCCCCTTGCCTCCATACACTCTAATCCCTCATAGTATGTTTTTACCTCCTAAGCCATTTAAAGTCAACAATAATAAATAATATGTATATCTTCTAACGTATCCAGGGTACCTTTATTCCACTGATTAAACTCCATATGACTTCTCTGTTAGCAGTATCTTCATAATGGCTACCGCATCTAAGCATGACCTTACAACTACCTCAAGCTCATTAGTTTGGTACACAGTTAACGAAAGGCAGATGCCAGCCTTCTGTGATTCACTCATTTTCTATACCTTAAGCATAAAGCCAACCTAAACAACTGGCCCAGAGGAAGATGCCTACAGTGGAGATGACTGAAGTCGCAGTATTCATTTCAGTGAACATCAAAACAGCTCAGCTTCATAAATGCCTCATCAGAGCATTCAGTGATAAATCACCTTTATTACCCACTCAAAAAACATTCTTCTAAACGCAACAAAGCCATGTAACGTGCTCTCTGGGACAATCAGCCAAGCAAGAATCGTGTGTCACCTTTTGCATGAAAGATGACAGCATATCATCATAACTCACTTTGTTTCAGTTCTATCAATTAATAAAGCTCTTCATCTGCAGGTTTCTAGTTAGCCAAATTACTGTATGATCCTCGCTGCTAATAAAGACAGTAAGTGAATGCTCTCTTAGATAATACTCCATTTGTTACTTCAGAAAATAAACTTCTGACAAACGAGTTAGGAAGCAGTACTACTGCAAGATGATTATCTAACCCAGTGCTCCAGAGAGCGTGGTCTTCCCCCCCTATGATTAGATGCATTATGTATTACCCACAATTTAACCAAGTACTACTTACTAGAAGTCTCTGCAGACCCTGCGTAGGGAGGTGAAGAGAGACTTCTTCTGAAAACATGCTCAGAGTTTTCTGTACCAGAGATCTTCAACGCATCTGAAATTTAGAAACAGAAGTTATATGAATAACACAAGGTACTCCCTAATAAAATTGCACTGACAGCAAGAACCTCTCACTATCCAGTTACTAAAGGCTGTGTAAAAGGCTTTGAAACACCAATGTTAAACACTCTTTAAACCTACTTCCTACTTCTAATTATTTAATTTTTTTTTTAGGTTCAAAGATAAATAGCAAGTCAATTTATTTTTCTGGGTTTAGCTTTCATACTGACACTTCAACCTGAAAGCCTACACATATCCAGCAATTCTTCTGCTGGTATCTAGAGTGCAAAATTTTTTACAGCTTCTCCTATGGAGAACATTAGGAGCCACTTTCTTTTGCCCTCTCCCTCACCCCTTGACATCATTAACGACACAGTAATAATTTCCTATTACAGCTAAGGACTACCCAAAGACTTCAAAGCTGAAACTGATTTAAGACAATCCTAACTGCTCTAATGAAATAAAAATCCTCCGATCAATAGCACAACAATTAAAGAGCATCACAAGGGACAGTTACCACACATCTCCAGAAATACTACCTATTTCCACTGCTTCCCCAGCTTTTTCAAACTTCTCTCCACGATCTTCCTCTGACACATTAGACACTTGTCTTTTTACTGCTTTGCTCGAACTTCCTCCAGATGTTACACTTGTCACAGAGATGAGCGGGATGGCTTGGCTCTGCTGCAAGAGGCAAGGTGAACAGGCAAACATCACCCACACACGTTAAACAGGACTGGACCACGTATTGAACCTGGCGTAGTTCTCCCAGTTGCAGTGATCTATCGAAGATTATCAAGGGTGGCCTCACAATGATATCTGCCAGCCCCCCCAGCACTCCTAGGTACATCCAGTCATGGCCCATGGACTTATGTACGTCCAGTTTGCTTAAGTATTCCCTGACCTGATCCTCCTCCATCAAGGCTACATCTGGCTTTGAACCGTTACAGGTAGAAGTGACTCAGTATCATTAACAAACGTCAGGACTGCTGAAACACACTGACGTACGCGCACAGCCACCCGTTTGAAGTTACGCACTTCTTCAAACTGTTGAAATTTAAGCTTCCCCTGCCCCCAACTCCCCAGGCATCAGCGTAGGCTAGATTTATGGGCTACAGATTTTCTAACAAGTACTTACTTCTCATGTACTGTCATTATTAAATCAATAAGTAACACTTGCTTTACAATCTTCTGAAAGAAGGAAAACCTCTCTGTGCCAAGTCACGGAGGGGCTGCATAGGAAGAGCCGATAAAATGTACCCCAAACTTACACAGTTGAAGAGCTCAGTAGTCAGACCCAGGTAGTTATGCAAAGCAAGGAACGTCACTCTCTGCAGCCTTACCATGATGATCTAGAAATGGGAAATCAAGAAGCAGTAGGAATGAGTTTTGCATTCTCCCACGCTTGTTCTTGCATTTAGTAATCTAGTACAGTTACATACCAGAGTACCTGAAGGCACTTCATAAAATACCTAAGCTGAAATTCCTTTTTAGCTGTTGATAAACTGAGGCAAAGATACATTCAAGTGATTTACCAAAAACTTCAAAATTGTTTCATGGCACAAGTTTGTTTCTGTATACAGTAATAATAAACATGCCTTGCAATAAAAGCGTTTGCTTCCATTTTCGCTCCTTCATTAAAAAAATTTATTCCAGCATGCCCCATACAGAGCCTGTGCTACTGCTCTACAAGCACTCTAAACTAGCCTAAGGCACCACTGACACCTGACCTTCCTCTGCCCTGGCAGCTTATTCCCACTCTTAATCCATCCTCTCTTTTGTATCAGCTCTCACAGAGCAAATTAAATTGGTATAATTATCTGTTCTCCTCAACCATCAGTATTAGAAGGTTCATGTGTCACACAAATCATCCAGATACCAGAACAATTTGCAAGGACAAAAAGATTTCGAAGTGATAGTAAAACAGAAGGACAGACCAGAATGACTCATCAGGTCACGTGCACTTAATTGCCTATTATACCTGTGGGACAACGCACCACCTGGCAAACTCTCCAAACTGAAATCCTGAACACGGCAGTCCCTGCACTAGCTCCCACTTACAGGATGCACAACATACTCCCAGTGCTCACCTGAGAGCTAAGCTCCTGCAAAGCAAGGGAAGGTGAACTTACAACTAATGCAAAGCACACACAGCTCTTTCCTCAGATGCCAACAATCACTTCTCAAGGGGAAATTCATGTCAGTCTGAATTTTGTGAATTTTACAAAGCATCACCCCTTAGCAAATGGCTTCTGAGGGTACACCAGTCCTTTTTCAGAAAATGAGAGTCTTTTCCACACTCTAAGCCATTCTGAAGCCTTGCTGGTGCGTAACCATGATGCAGAGCCCATGCCAGCCCGTTCTATTCCACCGGGGCCAACAAGCTTACAGTGCAGGTCAGGCTGATTCGAGAGCCTGTCACATACAGAACCTGATTCAGTGTGCATATATATTTTTATATACACAAATTATTTATTTCTGTATGTGATTAAGGCTGAGATCATTAAGTCTAGGGCTCTAAGAGCAAGAGGAATAGCAGAACTAGACCAAATCTTGAAAAGAAGCTATACTGAACAGTTCCACACCTGCAAAAGGATGATTAGCTTGCTGAACTTCGAAACATCTTCCCTGTAACTTTGAAATGAGAGTGATTCCCCACCCATCCACCCAATTCCACTTAACAAAGCAGCCTACCTGTACCACTCTAACAAGAGTTTCAGGGTATTTCTGGAAGACATCTTGAAAGGCACTTGCTGGAAGTCGCAATATAGAGGACGGAACGGCTGCTCGGGCTGAGACTGTTTTATAAGGAGCAGGATGACCCTAATAAAGTTTCAGAGACACAAGGTTAATCCACCAATTATCTGACCCAATTCTTCCCAATCACTTCCCAAATTTCTACTTTGATATCGTATATGCTTGACACGACATCATCTAACCCCAAAAAGCCTTGAACTTATGCTCCATGACCTACAGGGAGTGGAATGAGGGCAGCAGGGTCAGGTGAATTCACACCAGCAATTTCACTACCATTAAACAGAAACACAGGTAGAGAAATAAAAGCTACGAGAAGGTGCATCACGTTAAGGCAAACTGGACGGTCTGTCAACTCTGTTAGTTTTATTACAGATGAAGCCAGGCTTCAGAAGTATTTCAAATTCCAGCTATTCAAGACTGCAGAGAAAAGAGGTTTTGTTGGTTTTATTATCTGATGTCCAAGCTATTTACTGCAATAACACACACAGACTCACACAATCAGCGAAAGAATAACAAAGTTGTATAGCAATTACATACTTAATGGAATTACACAAAAACCAGGCAGACATGTTGTGTTGTATGTATCTTCATATATACGTATTAAATATTCCAAATGACAAAGCCAAACAGCTGCTCTTTACTTGACATGAACTGGTTATAGACTGTCCTGAGTTCCTCAAAGAAGAGATGGGGAATTAACAAACCAATGAAAGATAAAACTGTAAGCGTGTAGAATACAAAGATTTTTGACACTGAAAGGCAAGCTTCTGGTTTAGGATTTTCCCCTTCAATCAGAACAGATTTTAACAGAAATCTACTGCTAAAAACTTGGATTAAAAAAACTCCAAAAACCCCTTCTACCTTGTTAATAAATGCTGAAAAGAATGTAAGTTATTAATTCATTTACTAACAGATAAAATATTGATTTGTCCAGCACTTCTAAGATAAAAGGAGTCATTTTGTGGTACAGAGCAGGAGCTAATGAATAAATGGTGTTTCTACTTTTAACAGTCACAGCTTCTGAAGCTTTCATTCCTCCTGAGCAGCAGAAGGCAAATTTTTCCAAACACTAAACATCCAGATGCTAAATGCTGATTACAAGTCAAAAAACTCACAAGTCTTCCAGAGCATCAGACAATTAAACAATCGCTGCAGAAGAATTTCTGCCTAAAGAACACAGTAAAAACAAACAATACATTCTGTAGAACTGTAACTGCTCTGGAAAATAAAGCTACAGCTCTGTCTGCCTGCTGGTCTGGAAGTCACGATGAAACAGATTCTAAAATTAAATTAAATTAATTGGAACCAATTTCTTAATTACACCAACTTCAGCTGACCTTCTTATAAAATCTAGGGATGATATTAATAGCTTTGATTTTCAAGTTCCTGAGGGATTTTAAATTTTAAACATTTCTTTGACCTACAGTGCAAAGCTACCAGGCATCCTCAGTTTTCCTGAGTTTCTTTTAATTAAGTAATTAACAAACACCACTTCTGTGCTTTTGCTGTACCCACAAATAAATGCAACATGCCTCCTTTACAGGCCAGTTTAAAGCCTGGCTTCAGACAAGAATTCATTTGGAATTTTCCTTGGATTCAAATGTAAAAGAAGATGCATATAGTCTGCTTTTAAGCACATACATTGCTATATTTGCTTTCAATTGTATTTCCTACCAACCTCTACACCAAGTACACAGTGACAAATAAAGGAAATTATTAAATCTTTAGACACTGGACAAAGGATAAGCAATAAGCTTAATAGCGTTCCATAGCAGATACTCAAAAAGGCAAAATAAGTACTGTATATCACATTTATATGTTCAACACCCAGTAAAGCGTTAGGGTTTTTTTCTGAACAGTGCCTGTTTGAGGATAGACAGGCCACTGCTGACAGTCTCTCAGAAAACCCATTTTAGGATAATAACGGATAGTGATGCAGCAGCCTTTTTCTCCAAAGAACAGCCCATCCCTCCAGTTTTTCAGCATATAATTTATCCTTTTCAAAATCCCTGCACAAGAGCAGCCTGCTTTTGAAAGGGCCAACCACCATGTCTAATTGGTTTGAAACATGGTAAAAGCTGTCAGGGGAACTCAAAGAGGAAATGTTCCCATAATTGTCAGTTCCCTTAAATACAATGTAATCAGCAACACATGGAGAATACCATGTTTAAATTATGCTATTTTACAATCACACACTGAGGTCACATGGAACAGCAAAGTTATAATCAGTAGTGACCTAGGGTTTTGTCAACAGAGAACTTTTTGTTCTCAACACAGGTAACTATTTACTTCTGTCTTGTTCCAAGAGCTGTGGAGTAATTCAATATTGTAGGTGACAAATGTCACAGCTAAAGCAGTAGTTGAATCCAGAATAATGAAATTCATTTGGATTTGGCCAACAAACCTGCTACAAGACACACAGGTGCCTTACACTCTCCCACCTGGAGCGGTAACTACTTTTGTACCCAAAAATTAACATACTCTCCCTATTCCTATCGTTTGGATTTTGTCTTCCTCCACGCCACACCAATGCTGCTGCAACCCAAAGTTCTTGCAGCAATCAATTGCTTCCTTATGACCTCATTTATCTTGTCCACTGCCACATCCATCTTGTCCACTGCCATTTAAACAGACCTGAGCCCTGCAGGCTCACCTTTATCCGTGTTTTTTCACTTTTTTTAATCCTCAGACTTCCATTTTTTTTCCACCCCTCAGTCACTGGCAATTGATCAATATTCCTCCCAATCTCTTCTTTTTCATTCCAACTATGCCACCTGCTCACAGTTTTCCAAACACCACCTCCACATGGAGATGGACAAAAGCAGAGTAAAACCCAAAGCGCTAACAATCAGCATCAAATGCTGTCTCCATTTGTCCCATTTAACTCTGAATGGAAGTTCACCATTCAGGAAAAAGATCTGACTGCACATACGGGTAGAGTGAGCAACAGCTTCTTGCATGGACATCAAGAACGTTCAGTTCAGAGACTTTAATATTTGAGGCAGCAGCAAATCAGAGTCAGATTAACTACAACGCTGAATTGTTCCAAAGCACCAGGAAAGGGCTGGCATCTACTTGGCTTCAAAAGCTTCCAGTTTCGAGAAAGCAGCATTTATCTGTTTTCAGAATAAGTGAAACACAGAACACGTCTCCTGTCACAGCTGATATCTTTGTATTTAGTAGATCTAAGGGGACTTTTCCATTTGAAAAACTGGAAAATTAATTGAGAAAAAGTACCTCTTGCATGAGCTTTCTTTTAGATCCAACAACAAGAGGTCACCACTTCTTGCAGCAACCTCGATTTTCTTGCACATCTCTTGGTCAAGTAGGGGACCAGCCTGACATCACGTGTTATAAAATCAGTCAAAGGAATCACAAATTCAGCTCAGACAACTGACATCCTCTCCAAATACATTCTTTCTTGACGTCAGATCCCTGTGTTTGGTGGTACAGTGAAACCTAATGAAGGTTATGGTATCTGCAGGGAAGCTGTAAGACTCACTAAGCTGGAACACCACTGAGAAGTCTCCTCTATTTTGACCAACGCTACTTTCTCTCTCCTTGCCCATTTTCATGCTAATCCTATACCTAAAGTCAACAAGGAGCACAAGGAAGAGGAAAAACAGAAACACAACCACCAGTTCACAAAGATGGGAAACAAGGGAGAAAAGAGAAAGCTGTAAAAATAAATGAGAAACAAGTTACTTTAGCAAAAAAGTTTGCAAGGTTTTTCGTTATATACTCTTATGCATGCTGAGAACTCTTTTCAACACACTACCAATAATTTTTATTTTCTGATTTACCAGTGAGAAC
This sequence comes from Falco biarmicus, assembly GCF_023638135.1. Classification (NCBI taxonomy): domain Eukaryota; kingdom Metazoa; phylum Chordata; class Aves; order Falconiformes; family Falconidae; genus Falco; species Falco biarmicus. The sequence goes on along the minus strand of NC_079296.1, from coordinate 9,440,019 downwards.
AGGTAAAGACAAAGAAGGAAAAAAAAAAGATATAGAATGAGAACTAAAAAAACACCAACAACCAAGACCACCAACAAAAAAAAAATCAACAAAAAACCCACAAGAAAACCATACCACAACACAAAATGAATGGCAACCACTCTTTAAAAAAACCCAAAACTACAAACCATTGTTTTAGAAGAAGGATTTCTCCTTGTTTATTCAAAAAGAATATAGGAAAAAAATATGATTAGTATTCATGTTCCTATACAATGGTCCTTCTCTTTAGAATACTGTCATTAAGAAAATACACTGATGGAAGTAAAAAGGCCAAAGCTATCTCTGACGCTGCTACGAATATGGATTTGACAGCAAGAACTAGACTTATACAGTCCAAATTATTCACGTGCCATTACTTTCCACAGAAGAAAGTGTGACGACCACGCTCAAAAACTGTTTATCACTTTTGATAGGCTTTATGGAAATTATATATGGAGATATATACTCGCATCTAAAAGTGGCAAAGCATATTTTACAGAATCATTAAAACCACACATAGAATAACTGTACTTTTTAATGAAAGGAGACAGGCAAGCACAAGAGAAACATGATACATAGTCAACTATGAACAACTTCCTGATTAGCTTATCTTCATTCTCTCAACTATCTAAATCCCTCAGGAAGCACTTGTAAGTCCTTTTGTATTACCAAAAAGGATGAATCCACCACCTTCAACTGAGATACTCCTAAATAGATGCACTGTGGCAATTTCAGCAAAACCATCATTTTAATTCCAACTGAAACAAAACCCATGCCACTGATTTGTGCAACAGATTTGACCAGCTAGCACTGAACTCATCTTGTCACCTGCCAAAGAGCACAACCTTCAGAGGGTCACCAGCAACGTTAACATATTAGGAAAAAATTAAATCCATCAACTGGTTTCACAGTATAATTACAGTAATAACAACTGTCAGATTCATTTTCATTAGACTAAATAAAAATAAATTCAGTAAGTAACAAATCAAACAGCGTAAAAGCCTGGACTTCTGGGCCCTAACCTGGTTCTCCTCCTGACCATTTTGTGACCTTGAGCAAACCAAACCATACCTCAGTTTTCCAGCCATAGAAGAATAATTTAAATCCTACCACTTATGAGAAGTAGCTAGTGTTACACCGTCAAGCACACACATTACACAACAAACTTACACACCACAGATCTAAGTTTACAGTTGTGAAGGCCTGGGAGGAAGAAAAGAACTGGTCAGAGACACATTTTCCATTCTGATTCTTTCCCAGCAATATCCAAAGTCTACTTCCCCAACAGGCTCCGTGACATAAAGCAGCACTGCAGAAAACCTGCACGTTCAAGAACTTACCGTGATAACATCAAGAATGCTAAGAAGGCTGTGGACGCTGTCTCCTGCCAGCACCTCCTTAACAACCACTTCTGTTCCATCCTGCAAGTGTAGGACAGAAGATTACTGCGGGCTCACAGCTGCGTATTTGGCATTTATGGAGCATTTCAGAAAGCCTAACCCGCTCTCATTCTCCAAGATACTCTTGAACAGCCCTAAAAGAAATGGTCCCCCATTATAACCTGGATGCTTGCTTCCTCTCTGCTCTGATGGAAATGTGCTAAATGAAATCACCAAAGCTTTAAACCACCATTCTAAAAGCAATAAATTAAAAGAAACTAAAAGCCAGTTTTGTCTAGGGGAAGATGTGACCTGCTTGTCATTGCTACGTAACAACCAATTAAAGAAAAAAAAGCTTCCTTCACTCTGAGACAGAATTAGCTCCCTTTATCGAGGGATTACATGTCAAGAGGTAGTACAAAACAAAGAACAGCAAAATGCAAAAGTACACAGAAATCAGAAAATTTGGTATAATTCACAAATACAAAACCCCTGCATTTTCAGCCATCACAAAACTATGCACATGTTAAAGCTAAGCTCAAACTTCAGTCAGGAAGAAGTAAAAAGAAATAATCTAAATTGTCAGAAGGGATCACAAGGGCTATCACTCAACATTTTAAGACACACATAACACAAGCCATCATTTCCTTTCCCTGTGAACCCTATAGTGAATCTGAATCTGCCACCTCCCAGGCAGACCCACTGACTACCACACTAGAGTATTATGGAGCGAAGTGTCTCTCCTGCTCTGTATACCTAACTGTTTTATATAACTAACATCTAAAAAGGAGAGTATTTCCAATGCTACCCGCCTCGCATCCTGTCCTCCCTCAATAACTATGCAACTAGAGTATGTGAGGACATTTCAGAATGCCTGATCAGCATTGTGTTTCACCCTCTCATCTAAGACATGGGGACCACAGCTAAAACCATTGATCTTTATAAATATCATGGCCCTGAAGTAGTTGGAAGTAATCCTTTCTAAACCACTATGATTCAAATGTCGAAGTTTAATCAATGCTTAATGATTCATGCCAACCTATATGCTACGCCAACAGATTCATCCCAAGAACCCCAGATCAGTTTGTTCTTACGCTTTCTTGAATGCAAACTTCCAGCTTGCCATCCTGCACAACGTAGATGCTGTTATCCAGTTGTCCAGGACGAAAGATGTATTCACCTTCATGCAACTGCACAAAGAACATGTGCTTGCACAGTTCCAGGAAAAGAGGTTTCTCAAAGTGGCCAAGGACCCTGCAGGAAAGAAAATGCAAAGGGAAACCTAAAATTACCACCGACCTTGGAAAGTCCTTTGTGTATTAGCAAAGCCCCTGGCATGACTAGCCGGGGAACCCCAGGGTCAGTTATTGCAAGGCAATCCAACAGCACGGCAGAAGGAGCACAACTCCCCAGGACAGATGTGCAAGAGTAGAGAAACACAGAAAACTGGCAATACTGAAGTTCCTTTTTGAGTAGCACACCAAGCAAGGCTAGCAGACTCAGAAGGAAGTATATCCAGCCTTCCTCAGGCAAACACCTTTTGAAGGAAAAGGAATAGAAAAAACCTGCAAGATTCACACCCTGCATGAGAAAAGGTACTCTATGGAAATTTTCCTTTTAGTACAGCTACCCTGTCCACATAATCAGAACACACGAGAAATACTGAAAACAAAGGGAAGAATTCCTGTCATCTGCGTGTACCTGCAAGTTTGGAATATTCCATCCCCTGCAGGTAACTCCTGCAACTGGACTCCTTCCATACTGAAACTAGTCAGTCACTACTCAGGCACATAGAAATAAGTGTCTTAAACCTGATCATTTCTGCGCACAGCACCAGAAGGGCCTTCCACATAGCTCGATTAACTCACATTTAACAGGATCAATCAATCAAATTCTACTGCAACATCAATTAGTCATAGGAGATCATAATTCCACAGTAGAAAGTTTAGATGACTTAAATAGCAGTTTTATTAGAGTATGTGTGACCTTCAGGACTAAATTATACCATAATTGGGAGAAAAATGAACATAAACAAATAAACTCAAAATTAGAGATTGGAAGATCTCATCCTCTTTGCTGTGTCAGCATATTTAACCCCTTACTGAACAGGCAAAAAGATCACCCCTTCTCAACCTGCCAAAGAGCTGTGGGGTTTATGTTAACTTTGATTCTATTTGCAACCTTTTTAGCCAGAGAAGTAAAAGATTCTGCAGTTTAGAGAGTTGTTAATATGGTATCCAATTAACATTTACCATTTACAATGCTTTTCTGTACTAAAAAATTGTCTGATATAGTCTAAAGGGAATTTTTAAATTGCACTAACAGAAACCCATTTGTGTTAGAATAGTTTTATTATCACTACCACTGAATTTATCCCCGATTTACATCCTTTTATTTTTGATCTCTTTTTTGTATTTTTTAAATACACTCAACTATTTCCTTAATGTTTCTAGAAAATCAGAAGTCATTTATTCTTTCCTCATGCTCAGATGAATTTTCAGTCAACTGCTTAAAGATTCTTACCACATGGTGATAAAACTTAAGACCTGACACAAAACACCAAATATTGAGATCACTTGAACATCCGTCAACATCAAAATCCAAACCTATCTTTCCATTTAACATTACCTAACATTTTTAAGCATGTATAGGACTTCTGATGGCAAATGGGAATTCTTTACATCAAATTCAGTCAGATCTGCCTCTAGCAAAGAGGGAGGTGGTTCTTTTGGCTGTAGAGTTGGACATTCCTTCTTAATACGCAGAATCCTAAAAAGAAAAAACAGAAGTTAAAAAGTTCAGAAGTCTCTTTTCTCTTAAGTATGGGCTGAACACTGACACTATAGGTTGACTACAACACCAAATGCACACCATGCCAAGTTACACATTATCAATTAGATAAAACAGTAGCATTCCACATTCCCACCTTTCCTCAGCAAAACTAGAGACAGTGCCGCATGCATAAACCACTCAATTTCCCAGCAAACTTCCCAGTAAAACACTAGGCTGATGTGCAATTGGCACGACTGAAAAAAGAGCAGCTACAGAAAAGCACTATGTGGTGAGGAACCTGTCCCTAGCAAACAAAAAACTACAAAACCAGCTTCCACAGCATGAATTTACCCTGTCCCAAAAGCCCAAGTACCTTTTAGCCAAAGACAAAACTTTTGCCCGCTTCCGCATCCTTTGGCGAGGCACAGTGTTCCCAACCAGAGAGTTTGGAAGAGTTGTAACCTAGGAGGAAATAATGAAAACACAGACATTTATTCAAAACCAAAAGCAGCTCCCCACTAGTTCCAGCCCTGCAAAGGTTCCAACTCCTCGACCGAGTCAGGAGAACATGAGCAGAGTGAAGCACTCATATAAGACCTTAGAGGATTGGAAAAAACATCTACTCCAGGATCCCTTGTCTTCTAGAAAGCAAGCAGAGTATATTTTGATTTTACTAAGCAACTACTACAGCGGTAATGGATAGTAGAGGGAAAAAAACACCCTGGCTATACAACTCTCACTCAGGAACACTCAACACCAGGCAGATGAGTAACACTGAAAGCTCCAGGTCTCCTACGGCAGTCTGCGGTGCTGACAAAAATTGGTTCATTTTTGAGCTGGTGACAAACAGCACCACAGACACGCAGCAAGGCTTTTACCGGTTGTGAAGTTACCAAGTGCCACCTTCTGGAGAAACACAACAAATGCCGGACCAAGACGACACATCATTAGTTCTCCCTTTTTTTCTCAAAGACTTGAATCCCAGGAAAAAGCTTCTCTCACAAAAGAAATCTCTAATTAGTTTGGAGGGTTATTTTTTTTTTTTTTAAGTAAAATCTTGGTATTTTAAGTACAATCAGCAGCAGCTAATTTGTAATTTTCTGTATCTTATTCAGGAATAAAAGGAAAAAGCGAAGTCTAAAACCCCAAATCAAAAACCACCTGAAAAGATTTTACCATATGGAATTTAAGCATTCTTTACTGATGTGTGTTACATATAAACAGCTGCATTAAAGAACATTAAAATTACGGAATTCCTAGCAACACACGCTATTTCCTTTCATTGAGGGTTTTTTAGGCCAAATTCTACATAAAGGCTGATCTGCAACACAAAGGCAAGGCTCAGGGAGTAATCTCATCCCTCCACAGTGAAACAGAGCTCCAGAACTGAATATTAGAACCAGCACAGCATCTAATTAAGTCGAAGTATTTAAATTCACCTCAACAAGGTCAGCAGTGTGTAAGGCAGAAGGCAGCAACAGTTCACAAGAGGAAACATTCCTCAACAAGCAGTGACTAACAAAGCAAGTACTCACCTGTACCTTATTTTTCTACAGATGTTGGATTTAAGTGCCCTGGCAATATGGGTGGTGCACACCTAGACTGGAGCAGGTTGGGGAGCACCAGACCCACACCTGGTTCTGACTCCAGAGGACAGGGAGCACTTACCGCAGTCAGTATTCAACAGCCTTTTTCCTTCACTAACCTTTTATATCTACCATCATTTGTTCAACAGGTGACTACAAGCAAGCAATAAACATTTGGAAAGGGGTCAGAGCCTGCACCTGGAAAGCGACCTCTTAGTCAGGTGTTATCAATAGCATCATATATACTAAAACATGGAGGTCCAAGAAGCTGCTACATAAATTTTGGTGCGGGAAGTGTCAGGTAAGGAAGTCCCCTCCTCAACCTCCGGGACCTGTTCAAAACTAAATGCAAAATCTCTTCGCTGACATAGCCACTCATGACACCTCTGAATAGGTGAGTGTTCCTTTTGACCGTAATGATACGGTCCAAAAAAAAAAACTCTCACATTCCGCACACACTAAGTAGCTTCAAGGGAAGCATGTATTTTGATGAGAAAGACAGGAAGATTAATCTCCTCAATTAAATGAAATCCAGGCAATCAGTGCTGAACACCCAGCATACCTACTAAGATTATCCTAATTCATTAAAGGAAACGTCTGTCTTCAGATTTCCTCAAGCCTTCTTGTTGCAAGTGACTTTTCTTCGGGATATTGCAAAAATAAAAGTAAAAACCAAAAAAACTACAATGGAAGTACATCTAACAGGCAGCCATAGCCTTGAAGGATTTAACCAAATGACGCAGAAACAGATTCCTGACTGATGAAAATTCTCGAGGAGACCTTTGAGAATAATAGGACAGAACATCAGGACAGGAACCTGAGGGCACAGGCAGTATTCCTTTGACAATCCAAGGCAAATAAGTCAATCTCGGGATAAACCCCTCCCAAACAGTCTCTAACGAGACAGCGTGACAAGTCTTATTTGCAGTTGAGTACAAGAAAACAAGAGCTCATATGCTGAAGTGTTTAGCACTCTTCACAAGCAGACCGCAGAAATCTGAGTATCTGCTTTGCAGATAAGACTCACACGGGAAAGAAGGTATCAGCTCTGAATGTTATGGCACACTGGAAAATATTATCTGAAAAGGACAGCCCTGAATATAGGCACCGAGTGTCTTGAATATAATCCTAAATACTGAGAAAGACAAGATTACTATAGGCATTTAAACAATCATCAACTCCATACAGGAGTTAGATATGCGTCGATTTACTACTACCCTCACTGTCTGCAAATAATCTTGAAAGAGGCAGGTTCAGCCAGAAAGAGAAGCTGTTGCTGTTCCATCAGCAAATCAGGCAGAGTTCCAGGAGCTCTGAAACATCCCCAAAATTCCAGTGAAATTGTATAGGTTGAAAGCCCTGGGCCAGGCTAAGCAAGTGAAAGACTGCAAGTTTTACACCACCTCCGAAACCAGATGTTGATCTTTACTTCCTTCCCACTGACCCAGATGCACTTACCTTTCTCATGATCTTCCGCCCATAGAACATCATTTTGTCTCTCTTGCGAAATCGGTACTGAGGCACATGTGGCTGAAGTTGTTCTGAAAGAGAGAAGCATGACATCAGAAACCATCTGCAGCTCCATGCTAAGGGAAAGAAAACAGTAGAAGGTTGTCAGTTTTGCTACCTCCATAACAGCTGTGGCCCCTGCCTACGAAGCAGCAAGCTCTCGTAGTCACCGTTTGGAATTTAAACCAGCACAAGACACCTCATTATCCAGCTCTGGTTAGCCAAGCCAGCCTAGGGAAGAGCTGACTTGAGGCTCTACCTAACCACCAGAGGAGATAAAAAAAGCTCTCTGAACAGATACAAGGATCAGGTTAATTTAACATTACAAAGGAAACCTCTAATTCACCCATTTCTCATTACTGTTACAGTGAAATCGCAGCAGGGTTGAAGTTGTTTGCATAATTTGCAACTGATACTAAGGCTATCGTACACTCGAGAAATAAAAACCTCCACTGTCCTGCATGTGCCAGTTATGAATTCTATGTTTAGACCTGGGTAAATGAATCAACATAAGCTCTTCATCCTTTTAGAGCTGTTTTCCTGCAAGAGCCACTACCTTCACAGCAAGCATCGACCACGTATTATTACAAAAATATTGAAGATAGCAGAGAAAACTTTCTAAAATATGCATAGTTATTGAGTACTTACTAGATTGTTTCACTCTTCTGTAAATAACGAACACAATTGCTATGAGTAGTAACGCGACTGCAGCTCCAATCACAATTCCAGTCAGCTGTGAGAGGAATTTAGGCAGGAAAGAAGTTATTAACTTCTTATATTAAATGTTGAAAACCATTAAGTACTTCTTGGAGGGCTGAAGAACACTTAGCTCAGTAAGATGTCTAAAAGTCAAGTACATTCATAAATATTTAATTTTTAATTAAAACTTCACATATGCAAGAACTTTAAACTAGGCCAGTGGCTCACTGATAAGCTCACATGCAAAATATTCAGCATTTTCTCCCTCCAAAGGTCTGTGAGCTGATCAGTTCAATGTACGTGAGATGAAATAGCAGGAATTAATTCTTGCCTCATGTACAGTCACAGCAAAGAAACACTCAGACTGTGACTTTGCAAAGTTCCTAGAACTTATGAGAAGCTACACACCATTTATGCACACACGATCTTTCACCCAGCTGATTAAAGCTATACATTACCATAGTAGTCTGTATTCGGTCTTCTACAAATTGAAGAATTCGTGTTCCACCTGCTGGTAACACAGCCTAGCACCAAAAGGAAAGCAAAATTACGTTTCCCACAACGAGCAAAGAGCCTCTGAAAAACAGCTCAGTGCCTGGTCTGGCACATACAACTCAAACTGATTTTCCAACATCATTCTTCCAACTATAGCCTGCTTTGCAACATGACGACATTCAGTGGAAAAGGGCTATTAGTGGAGTTCTGCATTAGCATCAGTTCAATGCATTCTGAAACAGTCCTGAACAGGGTCAAACAGTGAGGTGATAACTTTTTTTTGACAATTCCATGTTATTCAGAGCAACAAGGATGAGAACTGGATGTAATGGACTTTATGAGACCAAGAAGATAAGTCACAAACCAGCAGATTAAATTCATCATAAAAAGAAAGTTATGCACACAGGAAAAAGCTCTAGTCTCAGGTACAATGTCCTGGGACCTGCGCTGACTAGTCAGGAAAAAAATCTGGCAGTTAAAATAGTTTCACAAATGCCAGCTCAAAACTTACCAGAATAGGGGGGAAAAGCAAACAAAATACTAGGAATAAGCAGAAAAAAACCAGAGTACGAGGACAAGTATGCCCCCCTATAAATCTTCCACCTTACAAGCACTTGAATCTTAAGTACTATATGCCCTTCCAAGTTTCAGTTTTTGCCTTTGGTTCCAGATCTGGATGACTTCTTAAGTTTTTTCTTATGGTGGCAAAGCTAAATAAGTGCATGCTGAGAGTCACCAAACTAGTCTCTCTCATGAAATTGATTTCAGTTTTATGGTGCAAATAATCTGGACCACTCAACTCAAACAGACCACTTGTCTTCAGTTTGTCTTCTTAGGTTGCTTTAACACAGTATACTGACAATTTATCTTCCCAACATGAGCCAAGCGAACTTTACCACTATTATTATCAAACTATTATTAGTGGGATTGTAGTGGAAAGTCAAAAGAATTTGGAAAAAAAAAAGCTGAAAATTCATTAGCAACAAATACAACACATTCTGGTAAAATACAGCAAGTTCTTGGTACAAGTCTATTGTGGTCACTTAATTTATTTCCCCTTGACAGCGTCAGGGGGACAACCAGTTCTGCTACTATCCAGGCCTGTATGATCTCAAATAACATCCAATATAGTAGTTGCCAACTGACAGTCACATTGCTGCTACACGAGAAGAAACAAATTCATGAGCAAAAGAACAAAACACACACATGTACAGACTGAGCCCTTGTGCCTCGACACAGAAAAAAAAGAAAAGGGAAAAAAGTTCAGACCTTCAAGAAAAACTGAAAGGTTCTTGCAAGGTTTCTCACAGACACCAGTGACAACGTGACATTGCCCTCACACTCTCAGCAGGCAGCCCTTTTCAAGGGCTGACACTTCTTCCAGAAAAGCAGAGAAAGCAAGCAGCCAGGTTGCAACCACGCAGACACTTAAGACTTGTAAGCAGTTATTGTTACATGATGGCATCTGAGAGAGGTAGGAGGTCACCAGTTCTGCAGGTGCACCCCATCAGCCCAAGCCTGCAGGACCTCTTAGGAGGCCTGCAGCCAGCACAGAAATTCAGAGACTTGGCGTGTGCCTTACACGGCCTCAAACAGTTCTCATACACAAAACACATGTGGAACAACCCTGGAAAGACCCTCGCTTCATTGAAAAATGGAGCAATAGTATGCTAAGAGCGTGAATTAGCATAAATAGCATTCAGCTGCTTTTTCCAATGATGTTGATATCTCATTAAGAAACTGAGAATTGACAGTAGTTAAGAAGAATATACAGCTAGGTAAATAATGCTCACACTCATCCAGAGTACCAAGCACAGAACAAGCAGCTCTGCTGAGAGTTTAACAACTCCATGTTGCAATCGAAGGCAAACAGTGAGACATACCTCATTCAGGGAGGGGTGGAAACTGCTTATCAGTGCTGAAAGCAAGGCTTTAGCATTAAATTTTCCAAAACATTAGACTTCCTCATACCTCCTAAGTACATGGGTCCACGTGCCTATGTTTTGTCTACAGGTACTGGGGTAAAAACCCATTTTTTTAACTGCATACAAGTGAGTTGTATGCAATTTTTTCTTCTGAGAAGGCCGTCGTGGGCTGTCTCTTTCATTACTATAAAAAGCACCGTGTGCCTTGTTGAATGAGGAGTGTTGTATTTAGATTAAGAATTCGTATTTTAGATTACTTTAGATTAAGTATTTGATTAAGAACAAATGCAAGAAGACTAGCTGCCAGAGAATTTTCCAATTCCTCCATCTTTAGGCTAAAAATGAACCGTTGAAGCAAAAGGTACTTAAATTGTATTATTATGCTAACAGCTTAGAATACGAAGCAGTGTGTGAATGGTTTGCGGTTTAAAAAAAAAAAATTAAAAAGTGATAAAAACATACACTTCACAAAAAAATGGGATCAATCTTGAGATGTCTGAAAGGATAAAACTCTTACCAGGAAAGGTTCTTTCAGAGTAAAAGCACTGCATCGAAAGACATTACCCCAAAGTTATCGGATTAGGTAGAGCAGCTTCCAGGTTCTGGAAATACTAATCGGGAAATAAGTCTGTCCCAAAGTAAGAGCTGAGCATACCGTACCTCCAGGCTGGTGGCGTTGCCTTCTTCCCCCATGGCTGGAGGTACAGCAGGAGCAAAAACAAAAGAGAACACAGGGTCAGGAGATGACTGCGCTCTCTAATCCAAAGTCTTTTTACCTCCACGACGCAAAGCATATCCGGACTGCTCTTCCAGTTCACCAGAACGAGCCAATTCAAGGGGAACTATTTTTTCATTATTATTATTTTATTTTTTTACTTCATTAACCCTTGTTCCTCGTGTCCAGCTACAAAACCCAGCAACTCCTCAGGGAGAACTCCTCAGGACAGGGCTCGGCCTCGGGAGCCCCGGGACCCTCCCCACAGCCACAGGGCTGCCGCGTCCCCGGGACCCTCCCCACGGCCACGGGGCTGCCGCGTCCCCGGGACCCTCCCCACGGCCACGGGGCTGCGGCCGCATCCCTGGGACCTTCCCCACGTCCCCGGGAGCGCGGCCGCGTCCCCGGGCCCCGGCGGCACGCACCCAACCGTGCCTGGGGGACGCGTTCTTGAAGGAAAATAAAAATATGGGTTTATCAGCCACACGTCACGTACTGCCACGGGGACGCGCACCGGCACCGACCGCCCGGGGAAAAGCCTGGGAGCAGCGGGCGCAGCCCTGTCTGCGGGCCAGGCCCACGGCTACCGCCCGGCTCCGCTCCCCTGCTGCCGTTAAAGCAAATCGCGGACGATGGAAGCAGCCTCCGGCCCGGGCCAGGGAGCACCAGCGCCTCCCGCGCAGCTGCGCCTGCCAGCCCAGCCCCCCCCGCCGCCCACCGGCCCCGCGGCCGGGCCGGGCCCTCACCTGCCGCCGCCGCGCTCGGGGCCGCGCAGGTCATAGGTCACCCGCGGGCAGGGGGCGAAGGTCGCGGAGCGAAGACCCCACCCGCCGCCGCCGCCGTCCGCCGAGGGGGCGTGGCCGGCCCCGCCCACGCCTCGAGCTCCTCGCCGCTGATTGGCGAGGCCGTCCCCACCCCCGCGCCGAATGGCCCGCGACCTTCGCAGGGTACGATAGGCGCTGCGGGTTGGCCGGTGCGTTTCAGCCAATGGGAGCGGGCGGTATTAGCGTGTGCGGAGGTGGCTGCGCGGGAGCCGGCAGGCGGCTGCCATGGGGCTGCTGACCGAGCTGGCCCGCGGGCTGGTGCGGGGCGCCGACCGCATGTCCCCGTTCACCAGCAAGCGCGGCCCCCGGAGCTACAACAAGGGCCGGGGGGCCAAGAAGTTGGGCGTGTGCACCGCCAACAGGAAGTTCATCCTCATCAAGCAGATGGTGCCCGAGTTCATCGTCCCCGACCTGACGGGCTTCAAGCTCAAGGCCTACGTCTCGTACCGCGCCCCCGCGGGCTCCGAGCCGCCCATGACGGCCAAGCAGCTCTTCACCGAGGTGGTGGCTCCCCACATCGAGAAGGACGTGAAGGCGGGCACGTTCGACCCCAACAACCTGGAGAAGTACGGCTTCGAGCCGACGCAGGAGGGCAAGCTCTTCCAGCTCTTCCCCAAGAACTACGTGCGGTAGGGAGCGAGCGGCGGGACCTCCCCATGGCCCGGGCATGAGGCACGGCCCGCACCAGCTGCTCTGCAAAGCTTGGGAATTGGAGGATTAAACTGCGTTGGATAAAGAATGCCCGTGTACTGTGTGAGCGTCCAGTCTTGATGGAGACTGACTGTCTGTCACTGGCCATTAAAAGCAACTCCTTCCACTTTGTCTTTCTGCAATGTCTGATTTAAATAGCTGCGGGGAAATTGGTGCTTAATTTCCCATCCATGACTGAGGAAGGTGTCACTGCATCTTGCACCATGCATGTAGTTGTTGGGTAAGCGTGTGGGTGTCCTGCTCTCAGACTAAGAGCTGATTGACCGGGCACTGACAATTAGCAGGAGGGAGTTTCTCTCCGGGTTACAGAAACATTGTAATTCCTTCCTTCTGGGAAGGAATTCCTGGCTTCTGGGAACAGAAGAGGGCATGCCTTATCTCCCTGGAAGAGCCTGGAGTTTCTGGCTGTGGAGAGCAGGCCGCTGCAAGCTGGGCAGCATAGCCAGTCCAACTGCTGCCACTGCTTGTGCCAAGCAGCTGTTGTAGCCAAAGCAGGAACGGGTTGCTGGCTCTCCCCCCAGCTCCAGTGAAGTGTTCCCCTAAACCAGGAGTGAGTCCTCCAACAGGCAGAATCAAGTCCGTACCCAAAACTCACTGCAAAAAATGCTGCAATTTTTCCATACTTTCCCAAGCCTTAGCACTACTCTTTTAAGAATAATTCACAATAGTTAGTAGGTACATTTGATGTCTGTTCTTTAGTGCAACTGTTTGAAGTTACAAGCTAACTGTTTAAATTTGAAATGTCTCAAGAATTGTTATTTTTAGACATGCATTCCTAGAAGAGCAGTGTCTTGCTGTTCATCAAATTAAATGGACACCAGTGACAGACAGTTGTGTGCAAATGTCTAAAGTAGAAACTCCTAAATACCAAGTGTTTTAAGTGGCTGGAAAAAACATGTTTTCTGTGATGTACAAGTACTATAGTTTTTGATAAAAATCATTCTTGTGTGAAACAGCTCTGTGTCTGAAGTGCTTAGGCCTCCCAGCAGGTACTCAGGGGTTTCCATGAGGTTTTCTAAACACAAAGTGCTGCAAAGCCTAAGAATTGGAGAATTACATTGCAATGAAAATGTTCACTTTTGGAGAAAGGAAGCACGTGTACTGTGTGGTCTGTGAGCACCCAGTCTGTAATGAAGACTGACAGATGAGTCCTTAGAAGTGTTGTTTAAAAACCCACGGATTTTCAGGGCTGGATGGGGCTGTGCTGGTGGGGAGGGGATGCTGCACTGGCTTACGCTGCGTAGCGCTGCAGCCCTAATAACCACAAAAGCAGGAGAAGTTGTTGCCACACCAGCACAGAGGGTGCAGGAATTGCATCCACAGTTGGGGTGAGGGAAGGCATAGTTCTTCTAATCAATTAAGCCTGAGCAGCATTTTTCACTTAACATCTAAGCTCATCAGGATAATGCACCTTCTACACAAGCGGTGGTTTTCTGCCTCCAGCTTTGCATGCTGCTGCTGTCAGGAGAGGTGGCACTTTGCCCCTTCCCTTCAGAGCCATTACCTTCTCAGGCTGCACCTCACACTTTCTAGAAAGGACAACTGTTTGCAGCTGGCTGGGGTGGCGTGGAGGCTAGGTGAGCGCAGGGCTGGAGAGCAGGAGATCTTGTACCCTTGGATGCTCACACCAGCTCGGTCTTGAACAAGTCTCTCGCCTTACCTTCCCTACGTGAAAGCAGATTAGAACAAGACACCAATTTCTCAGGGCAAAGCAAGACTAGCATAACACATAAATCAAGTGCCCCAGTCCGGTCACAGTTCATGACACCACTCCAGCTTTGCTAACCTCAGACTGTTTCCTCTTACATGGCAATAAAATGGCATTACAACCTTTTAAGACAAGACTCATCGTCAAAAGCCATGTCACTACAGGGATACACCCTCGTGTTCTCACTGAGGCGTAAGGAAACTGGATTGTCTGCTCTGACACATTCACCACCACGCACCCTCAAAAGAGATGAAGCCCTGACAGAGCAAGGTGGGAAGTCCTCCCAGGGGCTGACTGCGAAGGACTATTTAAAATCAAAACGACCAAGAAGGATAAATCACTTCTATTGATTTTATTTTAGAAACATCCAAAAATAGGGTGGTTTGGTTTTTTTTGTTACAAAAGCTCTTGTTCACAATACTAATACGAATCTTCATGTAACAGTGCTCAAGAATGTTTTCTAAAATACACATTCACCCTTGGAAAAAGGAGTTTCAAAGCAGTAAAATTCTTATCTGCTGTACCTCGGTTTTGATGCAGCACTGTTAGAGATAGATACCTGTTGCTGGTGTTTCTTTCCCTCCAGACAACTAATTCTTTAGAACCATCAAAGAGAAACCATGCAAGCTACAAGTTACCTAGTTTAAGCTGCTTTTTTGTTTCTAGGAAGGTAACAAAGTGTTCTAGAAACAGTGTTTTGCTGATACTTCACAGTGAAAAAAGAAAGCTGATGGAGCAACCATGAGAAATTCTGCAGCCATTCCTGGAGGTAGGTAGGGCAATGTTGTTAAGATTTTGGTTTCTGGACTTACAGTGAACTTAAAAGATGTCAGGAAACACTGCTTATACTTTTTGGAAGTGTTGATCTTAAAGCTGTTTACCTTTAAAAAAACTGAAAGGTCTTGACTTTGGACCCAAATGTACATCTTGCTGCAGAGAGTGGGAAACATGAGTTTGATACCAAGAGGCTGGGAGGCTGGTTAAGCGTGGCACTAAAATGTAGCAGGGCCCACTATGCAATTTATGCTAAACCAGGGTGTGCTTTGCTTGGGGAGTGACAAAGTCAGGCTGCAATCAGGTGACAGGTCTGATGCAAAAATCAGGCCGTGCAGATATACCAGAACCCTTACAAGAAAGGCTCCGCTCAGAACAAAGCCTCGCATCACGGAACCGCTGTCTGTCATACCGGTTAGTCTGGATTTCCTTCTAAAAAGGAATTCCTCTCTAGTAAAGTTCACTGTAAGCACAGTGCACTGTCAGTATCTGGACTGTCTTTGAGCATCTTCTCAAAGTACACACTAGTTTACAGATCACACAGCAAGCTACACACACAGCTAAGCCTCTACTCATGGGCTCTTCTGAGCTCTCTGATCACATACTGTGTTCATCCACACGTAGCAGCACAGACAAGTTTGGTTTGTGACGGAAGGAGAACGGGCTTAACAGATCAATCGTACCAATGCAAACCAGTCGCAAAGGGATTCAAATATAAAGTACAAACAAGGCCATCCTACTTTGAACTAGTACATTAAGGGAAAACTAAATAAACACGTCTGTGCCTGACCACATGCCTCAAAGGAAAGGCTCTCCTCAGTGCTGAAAATAAAAACACCAGTAATTCCAGCATGTCAGCCTTAAGAGACTCACAAGCTCAACAACAAAACTAGAAAAGCCCAACAGAAATTAGACAGGGCATAAGCTTGGACATGGCTCTCAGTACTGGAGTTTTCCTGCCCTTCTCCCTTGGGACTGGTCAGTGCAAACTTTCACCTGTTGTTTCAGATGGAGATCGAGTACTTGGTGTCTCTGAAGGGGTAACCAGGCTCATCTCCCACTTCCAGACATGGAGGATATTGTCATAGAACGAACAAGTTGCTACAATGCTCATTTCTTTTGGGCTGTCTAGAGACCTGCCTGAATCCCCACTTCTGTCCAGGCCCATTCCGTTGGGTCTCTTAGCTCCTGCGTCAGAACCGCTGGCTGACCTGGGATCTCCCCCTCGATCTGGACCCCCAACCAAACCTAAACTTCCCTTTAGACCAGAGCCCCTAACCGGGTCAGAATCCCCAGACAGCTTCGGGTCCCTCTCTCCTTTGAGTGGCAAGGCAGGGCCTTCACTCTCCTCATCCAGTATTACATCAAAAGTAGCTGTAGGAGACTCATAAATTATCTTCAGGTTTTGCACCTGCAAATTCAGTCTCTCATCTTCCTCTGATCTTCCCACAAGCTCCTCTGAAGACTGGCACGCAGCAGCAGAGTCCTGTGTTGCAGCCAAGGAATCCCTCGGACACAGCCTTGACCAGTCAGCCCCATAGGCCAAGGAATTGTGCAGGACATAGGATGACAGGATGATACATTCTTCCATGTTTTCCGCTTAAAAAAAAAAAAAAGTTAAAAAATGAAATGAGCAGAAATGAAGCTGTGAAATGGTTTGTTGCAGACTGCTCAGAAGCCATTCTAGCATTGGCTGTGTCCTACAGGAAGAGTTCTCTGGTTATTGCCTTCTTCACAACAGAGTTAAGCGTTCTAGCAGAAATGAAGTACTGCCTCTCCTGACAATTTTTCAGCCACCTCTCATTAGCCTTGATCTTCCCTGGTTCAGCAAGCAGGCAGGAGAAGAAAGTTTAACATGCGTGAGGTTTGAGAGCCTCATTATTCAAAATACCTAAAAAGGCTCAAGAAAGAGAAGACAGATCACACAGTGATCCCCACTGAGCCACACATACAACTGGTGAAACTGGCAGACCAAGTTCCGGTTATTAATAAACTGCAGATGAGTTCTTCCCATGAGCTTTCAGCGTTTGACTCTGACACTAGCGGACATCAGGTGCCTCGCTTCCCTATACAGGAGAAATGTTATCCTCATTTTGCAAGCTGTGGATCTGCCCAAGGTCTGGAGAAACCCGGGAAGGCAACTATTTTAAGCAAGACTGTATTAGTAATGTAAATGCAAAACAGCTTTTTAATCATGTAAATACCTTCTGATTCACACAGAGGTCTCATTCACGTTATTCTAGATTAACCAGACTGCACAGCATTTCCTTTCTGAGGCAATAACCAAATCACCAGCAGGTCAGTAACTTCTGCTGACAGTAAAGCACCATGTGACGTTCAGAAGAACCTCTCTGAACCATCAAGATGAATGCAAACTGGAATGGTCATGTCAACAGGCAATGCCTTCACACCAAAACAAACAGGCTTTCTCCCCATGAAAAGAAGTTACGAGAGATTCACACATGAATGACAGTGCCTTTGCACAACTGATCAGGCCAACTGAGGACAGGTCCAGGAAAGCTGGAAGAGCTACCTCAAGTTGGAATAAAAGTCTATGGCTATTAACAACATCTAGATCTTTCTAGCAAGCTCAGAGCTGGAGTTCCCCCATGAACCTGGAGGTAGGAAAGGAAAGCAGCAGAGCAGCGCAAGAGCATCTCTGTTCCACTGAACGCTCACCCATGCTTCCACGGCAGTCAAGGATTTTGAATCCACTCTGCATGCAGGCTGCTAACAGCACAAAATCACAGGTTGGGTGCCACTTCAGCCTCCAAACTCCACCTTCAACATGGGTGTCTGCCAGCGGCTGCTTCATGTTCCTGGTGTCCCACAACAGCACGTGCTCATCATAGCTAGAGACATACCACAAATAAATATGCAGACAAGCAGCAAAGCTGATTCAGCACAATAAGTACAGAAGAAAATTAGGGAAGATCGCACACTTTCTGAGAAGACCACACCTTGAGCAGCACTAGCACAGAGGCTGTCACACTGGTGGAGAGCAGCCAGAAGGGACCTACCTGCCAGTAGCCAGAAGATTCTCCCGGTGGGGACTGCACTGAATGCTGCACACACCCATTGAATGCCTGCAAAAGAGGAACATAGACCAGAGGGAAGAGACAGCAATGTACCATTTGAGATGGGATTCTTCCTTGAATTTCAAGGATTTGGGGGTCCATGTTACTGCATCAAGGTGTCTCAGGAGAGAAGAGTAAGGTAAACTCAAATTCCAGTCCAGTGAAACACAAAAGCAGAGTTCCATCTACACAGTCCAACAGCCCTTCCAGAGCAAAACTACTCACACGGTCTCTCAACACAAATCATTTCTAGTAGTATTTGCATCGTAAACTGCTGTTCAGGAGCCTGTAAGAATTTCAGCAAAATTCCTCCATTCCTGGGAGACTTTACTCCCAACATTAATATTTGCATAGCAATAACCCCCAGTGTATTTTAAGGTTAGATATAAAATTTCACTGAAGAGCTGTGTATATTGTTTTGATCATATTTTAGAAAATGTTATGCCACCAGAAAAACAGATTACTTCAAATGGGTGAACAGTGGAGAACAAACTTATTTCTAAAAAACATTCCATAATAAGATACCCAAACATAAGACACACAAAAATTCCCAAAATAGAAGCGTGCATCAGGATCCTTCTTTCAGAAAGAAGCTACCACCATCTTCATGTGTGGAACTGAACAGTTGGTTTATTATGTTGAAGGACATGGAGAAGGAAGTTTCAACCTGAAGTTGTCCTGATGAAAACACCTAATAGATGTCTCCATTTCCCAAGGGACGCAGGAACAGGACTCCACTGTCACTGCACATCCCTGCATTCAGTGGCTTGGGAAGGGGCACGGCAGCACTGTATGTCCACACATGACAGCTGTAGGGTCCAGTGGCAAACGCGCTTACCTCCTGCTGGTGAAGACAGGAGTCTCTGGACTGCACCTGGTGTCCCAGCCCTTCAGCAGGCTGTCGTCTCCTCCTGCACAGGGACAGAACGTTGTTACTCTAAGCACTGCCAAACAACCAGTGCAGGGCACTGAGGCAAAAGAGTTAATACAGAGCTGATGATTTTCACCCCTAGGATCTCATAGTGTTTAACAGATGCACCAAGCATCATTTGAGGCTCACAGTACTCATCACTGCAGAAGAGACATACATTAGCAACACCCTCACTTTACTAAGCAAAAAAAAAAAAAAAAGTGGAAGAGAAAAAGACTGGACTCTAGAAGCTCTCTGGCTCTCTTTTGCACACCACACCACAGGTGATGATTTTTGAGATCATCACCTTTTTTGCCAGTAGCCAGCGAAAGTACAGTTTAAAAGGCACAGCTTCTCCTAATTAACTCCAACCACTTCACACACTCAAGAAGCCTTTTACCCCTAGCAGCATCCCTGACTCTTTCAAGAGGTGTGATTGCAAGCAGCATACCCAACCCTGGAAAGTAAAATCCCACAGAACACACATCCCTGTAGAAGGTGGCCCCTCCCCAACACCCCCAAACGAGAGCCCCAGCCCTTACAGACCTGAATACACAATATCGGTGTCCCAGTAATTAAAAGCAGCAATCCAGGCCTCAAATTTGTGAGCTTCCCACTGGTTCAGGACATGCACAGAAGGAGCAGATTCATCTATGGAGAAAAGATTCAGCTTCCCCTCTGAATCACTGCTGATCACTCTCAAAGGACATCCACTACGGTGGAATAGAGAGAAAACACTAGAAATTACTGAAACAATCAAGTATGTCTGATTCAACTAAACATTCATAGAAAGTGGCAGTACAGTGGAAGAAATGCATGCATTTATAAAGTCCTTTTCAGCTTCAGCCCACCCCATCTTGAAATCATCAACACCAATGATCCCCATTCCCTGATCTCACAGAGCGGGCAAACCACTCACACTCATGAGGAAAAGAAA
The DNA here is from genome assembly GCF_023638135.1 of Falco biarmicus. Taxonomy (NCBI): domain Eukaryota; kingdom Metazoa; phylum Chordata; class Aves; order Falconiformes; family Falconidae; genus Falco; species Falco biarmicus. The sequence goes on along the minus strand of NC_079296.1, from coordinate 9,419,980 downwards.
ACCAGCCTTGGGTCTGTCTTTCTCCTAGATGCATAACTTGACTTCTCACATGCTTGATGTTACATCAATAAACAAATTCATTTTTCCTCCAAGTCTGACAAGGACCTCTGAGTCTCTTCCCTCTTCTGAGTACAAAGAAATGTTTTATTTCCCTGATATCACAGACATCTGAAGCACTGGCTGATCCTGACCTTTCCTGCTTTCTTCCTGTGGCACAGCACAGTTGCAGTTTCTGGACACAACGTTCTTGGAGCACTGGCAGAAGCTCAGAGCTCATAGTACACTGATTTTCTGACATTCCCTGACATGAAGTAGGTACCTTCTGACCGGTTACTTGCAACTGTGGGTACTGATTTGGTGGCTCAGGGCTTCTTTCTAGTTCTACATCATATGCTAGTTACTAAATCATACTGAATCTCCCAAATTTCCACACAAGGGTCACCCCCTTCCTACACAGGTGTGAAGGCTGCACATTTGGCTTCTAGAAGGGGTTACCTGTCTCTCCAGTGACAACAGTGACAGGCTTTAAAGCGACTTTTCATCATGGCAACAACTATTTATCTTGAAGGGCAGGGACAAGGGGCAAAGACATGGGGAAGAAGGAATGTAAGGAAGAAGAAAGTGTAACTGGGAACTCTACTTATTTATTAAACAGCATGCACAGAAACAGTCTTTAATTAGCAAAAGCTACTAAACATTTGCTCTATAGTATTAAGCACACAACTGCCTAATCTCCTCGGTTTCCAGCTTCACACCAAAGGCACCACCCTCTGTATTGCACTTAACTACCTCTTTCAAGGTATGGCTAATTCATGTTATTTCATGCAGTGATGCCATTTCTGAAATCAAACGTATGCGCGTTTGAGAGAGGAAGGAGCCACTTCCAAACTAATTCTCTCCCATTTCTCACTAATCTGTGTTTAAGCTTCCTACACGTCCTATTATTAGCAGTCCTTAAGCAGAACTTCACACTAAAATTTCAGCCATTCTAAGAGCAGAGATGGAACCAGTGGATCCACCTGCATCCCATCCTGGTCTTTCTTTTTAGCAAAGGCAACAGAAGACATGTCCCTAGCTCACCCACTGCCATTCGCCACAGCTCAATCTCACATTTGTTGTTGGTTCAGTCTCCGCTCTTGTTACAGTGGCTGCAGCTTGTGTTCTTGTCCCTTTGTTACCCTTGCTTTGCAAATAGTAACTTCTAGAGAAGGTGCAGAGAGACAGCTGGTATCTAGAAAGTCTTAAACTACTTCACAAAAAGCCACCAAAGATTAATTCATCAAAGTCCTCAACTTACGCCTGACAGCTGTCACGCACACAACAGCCTCCAATACCGGCCTTTATTCCCCATCCTCACCATTGCTCTCGTCCAGTGGACCAGTCTAAGGACAAGGCCAGACGCTGTGCGCCAAGATCGACCCTGAAGCATGGCTCCAACATGCAGCTGTTCTTCTACTGGAAAGAAAAGGAATGGGTTAGGACTGGGAAGACAGCAGGTACATAACAATACATGTACTGCTTACTCTCACAGCAGGTATTTCCCAGAGACTGATGAGCATATTAGGGTCCCACGCTAAAAAGAGATGAAACGTCCCATAGCAATGTACAATCACTCAGTAATAGCTGAAGGGCAAACACATGCATACACAGGATTCCCGCCCTCCTGCTACCCACTGCCCACCAAATCGCCCTTAACTTCTGCTTTCTCTCAGTGTGTGAAGTGCAGCAGAAGTGATGGCCTGACTACCGAATTCCCTTACAGACTGACTTCCACCTTCTTTGTTTGTGGGAATGGCTCTCTTGATCACTCTCTCCTCTCACCAGCTGAAAGAAACCCCTTCTCCAAAATTCTTCCCTGCTTTTAACAACTTTGTGACTTCTGCTGTGTTTACCAGTTAGTCCATACTTGTCCTCAAGTGAGTTTTCCAGCGTTTGCTTCTGCTTCCCTCATGCCAATCGTCTCCCACACTCTGCAGGTGGGTAGAGCTCAGCCAGTCTCTGGTGCCATGAACAAATTTGTGGAATTTATAAGAAAGGTCATCAGAAGACAAGGGAAATGTTTAAAAAGCTAAGCATACTGAGGAAGACATGGAAACCATACAGCTTTCCTGCAAGTCTCTGCACACTGCTAATAAGATGTATCAAACATGGGTTAAAAGCAGCTTCAACAGCAGCTGGTGTTATGGCCACCTACCTCACTTCCAGTCAGGTGGCAAAACTCCACGGCACCTGTCGAGTTTGCAATGCCAACCATGGGATGTTCTGCAACGGGGACGTGGCACCTAAAAGATCAAGTTAAACAAGTCTTGAACGTCCATCTTGCTTGTATTTTAGGAAGAGAGCAAATTCGTAACTTGTATTCCAGGATGCACAAGGAGAAGGTACTTGACCAAAAAACAACTCATGAAGAAAATTTTAGGCTCCTCAAGTTCCCACAAACCTGCATGGAGGATTATATATATACATATATATACACACACACATATACATATATATATGGGAAATTACACTATCTTATTATATAAACAAAAGAGGTCCAGAGTCACTGACCAGCCGCTCCTAAGTGAGCAGAAGAATGAAACACAGGAATGAGTGCAGTCTTTCCTCACTGAAACAAACTGGAGAATACTCCCTCCAAGAAGTCAGGGACAGTTTAGTTAGAAAATATTACTGCTGCTGCCATACCAACAGTCTTTTAAAAGACACCCCCAGAACAGCAGCCCACGCTGCTGCGAGCGTCAGGCCAGCATTACCATTTGATGTCCAGGACGGCGGCCGTGTCAATCCTCTGGATTTCTGTCAGCGGGATGTAGGGCTGCTCTTCGTTGTAGTGATACAGGTAGAGGCGCCCGGTCCGGTCACAGGCCCCATTGCTCCCCCGGGAGTCAGTCTACATTAAAAATTGCAAAGAAAAGGGTAGGGTTAGCCGCGTGTCTACCTCCCACCCAAGACCGGGCCAGGAGGGGGGCAGACGGCTCCCCCTTGGCAGCCCCCTCCCTTGCGGGGGGTTCAAGCCGCCGCAGCTCCCTCAGAGCCAGCCACGCTCGGCGGCGGGGCCACCCCGCAGGGACAAGGCCCCACAGCGCAGGGCTGAGGCGGCCGGCGGGCACCCGGGGCACTGCGGAGGCAGCCACGAAGGGTGGGCGCACCCCGGGTGCTGCTGAGGTAGCGGGGGAGCAGCGGGGCGCTGAGGCGGCCCGCGAAGGGTGAGAGCGCCCCGGATCCCGCCGAGGTAGCCGGCAGCAGCGGCCCCGGTTGAGGCGGCCGCGCCCCGCATCCCGCTGAGGTAAGCCGAGAGCAGCGGGGGCGCTGAGGCGGCCGCGAAGGGCGGGAGCGCCCCGGGTGCTGCTGAGGTAGCGGGGCCGGCCGGGGGAGCAACGGGCCCGGCTGAGGGGGCCGCGAAGGGCGGGAGCGCCCCGGATCCCGCCGAGGTAGCCGGGAGCAGCGGGCCCGGCTGAGGCGGCCGCGAAGGGCGGGAGCACCCGCCGAGCCCGGCCCCGGCGACCGAGGGGCGTGAGGTGGGAGCGCGCCCCGGCGCGGCGCCGGGCTCACCGCGGCGGGCGGGCGGAGGTGGTAGGTGCCGCAGGCCAGGATGCTGTGCCAGCCCTCCACCGGGCACCACTCCACGGCGTCCGCGCTGAACTCCGTGTCCACCACCTGCAGCGTCCGTGTCCGGCATGGCGCCGCCATCTCAGGGCGGGCTCATGCCGCGCCGGCCGGGCGGCTCCGGGGAGGCCGCGCCGCCGCGCAGCGGAACCGCCGCCCCTCTGCTTCCCGCTCCGGGGCGGGGCGCGGCGCTGCCCGGCCCCCGGTCTGCGAGGGGGGCCCGGGGCCCAGGCCGGGCTGCTGGGTGGCGCTGCGCCGCGTCCGCGCTGAGCGTAGCCCTCAACCGCCCTCGGAGGGGGGTTTTTTCCATTAACTTGTCCAAGCTCTTCCCAAACGCGGCCTTGTAGCACCCACCGCGTCCTGAGGCGAGGGGCCTGCAGCTGGGACGGCTGCACCTCAGGCTTAACCGGGCAGCTGCTCATCAGAGAGAAAATCTGTCCCCTTGGCATCCTCCCTCTGCCAGGCCTAGAGACTTTCCTCATGTTCCTGTCGCTCACACCCGGTCCACAGCCGGGATGCAGCCACGTCTTCACAGGAGCCGTTCTGGGCCACGGAGGGATGCTGGGCCCTCGCCCTGCGCCTCTCCCCTTCCAGAGACAGAGGGTGACAACCACAGGCTCTGGGTCCACGTGCTGCCAGTCCACGCCGAGGTGCTAGTCTCCACTCGCCCATCCTCTCCTTGAGCCTGGTTTGCTGCTGGTCCCTGAGCTGAAGCTGCTGCAGGACTGTGTTTCACAACCCAAAGGCCTTGTTGCTGAGAGAAAATAAGCCTGTGTAGGGCCCATCTTTTGATGTCTTCCCACAAGCAACATTACATTTATTGACAATGAATTTCATCTACCAATCTGTAGGATCCTTCTGCAATACTTCTTCACTCAGCCTTTATTACAATTACACTAATAACCTCATTAGTGAATGTTGTCACCTTCCTGATTCATTACTTTTTCCCAATTATTTTTTAATGCATCAGGCATCCAACTGTTGACTTCCTTCCACCAACCCCCCTTAACTCTTCCTTTCCTGTTGTTTGTTCACATGACATTCCCCTTTTTCCCATAGCAGTTTTGCTTTTTTCTTAAGTGCCTTGACTTGATCAAGTACATTTTGAAAGTTCAAGCAGACTGTACCCAACCAAATTCCCTTTATCCCCTGCTTGTTGATGCCATTAAAACAATTCCAATCCCAGTTTTGAAGCACAACTTCCCTGTACAGAGACTGCATTGATTCCTCCCCAATATTTAGCCATTGATACTGCAACATGAATTTGCTAAGTGCAAGTTCACCTGGTTGTAGTTTGCCACATCTGCCCTGAAACTCACTTCAGAAGCTTCTGTCACATTTGCTGTGGGTACCAAGGGAGAGGTTACCATCCCAGCTGGCAGCTTGGCTTCTTCACCCCTGAACCATCTCACAGAGCCCATACGTGGCTCCGTCTGGTCCTGGCAACTTGTTATTGTTCATTTCATCTGAACTTTAGTCTTTCCTAAAAGCACGTCAGTTATAAACAGATTCTCTGCTGAGCTCTCCATATGGGTGTGAAGTATTCCCATGTGAACTCCCCCAGCTCTTTCACAGCAAACACAAATGCAAACAACTCACTTGTTTTCTGCAGGGACTTTATCTCCACGTCAGATAAAGTCCCTTTACTGTGCAACACACAACTGCCTGCAGCAGTCTCCATGCAGCCATCTCCCTGCTCCTGATTTTTCCAGTTATTTGTGCAAGTTTTACGACTTGTATGTCCTTTGTATTCCATTTTCCTCTGCATTATTTTAGGCTTTGGGTTTTTTCTGTTTGGTGAAAAAAAAAAAAAGCCACATTTCAACTGCCAAATCTTATTCTTTCCATCTTGTACACTTGGACACAAGCTCAGTTTATAAAGGACTTCTCCTTACTCTACAAGCATCCCACACACTGCTGTTTAATCACACCAACCTCCTTTTGTCCTCTCTCAGTTCTGTTTTGGTGGGTGGTAACCATTTTCTCCTGGCCCCAATGTGGTGTCTTAAACTGTCCCCATGCCACCTCACCTGCAAACTTTTAAGTCCTTCAGCTGCCCCTTTTCCCTTCACCAGTTTCATTTACAATTAAATCAGCACCACAGAGGAAAACTTCAAAGTATAATCTTATGGGTGTATTAAAGGCTCAAATATCAAAAGGCAAGCGCTGAGCCCTGCAATACATTGTATTTTGGATTTTGTATTCCTTAAGCCAGTCATGATTTTTATTGGGTTTAATTGTGACTTTTGAATGTCTGGGATTGGCAATACCACCCTACTTTGATATGAAGGACTACATGGGGGGAAAGTATCAACATTTCATGGTACATTTACAAGGAGTGTGCACCCCTGTGTTACAGCCAGCATCAGGAACACTGCAGGTTCCTGACATGAGCTGTATTTGCGACTTTGCAGCTGTGACAGAAGGAAGCATCTTGGATGGAGAGTCTCTCCATCAGGTTAAGTCCTTGAGAAGTCAGCTCATTTACAAGTACCACAGAGGGCTGCTCCAAGATAAATGACCATGTAACTAACTCTGTGCTTTTAAAAATACTTGCCCATATGAGGATGTCCATGTCAGCTCAGTTTAAGAGGGGAAAGGATTTTCTTTACCAGAGCTTCATCCTCTGAAAAACCATATAGGCTGTACGAAGCGGAGCTGCCATCTCCAAGTCTAACTGGTTCTTCTGCCAGAATCATTGATCACACAGCTTCCCACATTAATCAAGAAACACTGTTCTGCAGGCAGTGGCATGCCTGCAGGACGGGACAGTTCCTGGGAGCCATAAAGTTTTCTAAGAGTCAAAATCCCTGCAGCCACTTCCCTCCTCTGGCTCAAGGACAGTCTGGAATCAGAGGTCACACACTGAAGTTAGAACCTGTGTTATTTCACCAAGCCCTTTCAGGATGTCTGGGCAAGCTGCTTTTCATTTGGTTGATGGTCTAACAGACCTCTAACCTAGCAGGCATCTTTCTTCCCGCTGCCTGCTTCAGCCCTTCCTCCTGGCCCCTTCCCTCCCACATTCACTGGGATCGGGATTGCCCCCAGCACCCACCATCCTAGTTTTGCAGACTCTTTAGCTGGAGTCTCACCCTTCCTTCAATCTCTCTACCTGCTGCTCAAGAGGAATCGGCCTGTTGCCCCATCTGCAGTCTGTCTTTGTCCTCATTTCTCATTGCAGCAACATTACAAACATTAGGACTGACCATTCTCCCTGCTCAGGGCTGCAGAAGGGTTCAAACGCTCCAAGACTGCACTTGTTTGCTAAACATGATTACTGATAATACCATGGAAAACTCGCATGACAAACAGCAGCCTTTTAAAAAGGCAAGAAAAATAGTCAATACTTCTGCCCTTTTCAATGGATTACCTCAAATAAAAAAAAAAAATCCTTGTGTCCCTTTTTATATTCACCAAAAAAACGTACAGCATTGAAAGCAAATAACTGACTGTTTCCTTAAAAAAAAAAATAATCACCCATTACAGGATAATTTGATTAAGTCCTGCTTGACTTCTTCATACTTAAGGGCATTTTAGGCTGCCTAAGCAGAAAAGTTAACAGTCTAACCATGACTTAAGAGTTGCAACTTGACAACATTTCTACCCAGTAAACTTCCAGCAGGAAGCTTCAGAAGTTCTTTGCTATTTCTCAAGATGCCTAAAGCCGAAGTATGAAAACCCACCCAAATACTAATAATTAAGAACTTCCTGTGCAGATATTAGAAACATAATATAATATTGGAAGTCCACAGCAGTTCAATTTTCTAACAAATTGAATACAAGCAAGACCAACATTGCAACATGAAGTGGCAAAGGGAATCCTGACTGAAAAATCAAAATTCCTAATGGCTTTTACAAAAAAATTTTTAAATACCTATTTCACTAAGCACTCCGAGAAAGGCTCTGCATCAAGCACTCACATTCTTCTACTGTGAAGCAAGACTAACACCTGGCACCAAATTATCCATTTAGTTCTTCAGGATAGACTCATTTGATATTCCTTATATTTCCAAGGCAAAAAAAGAAAAAGCAAAAACTTTCAGATTATGCATGACAAAACGTCTGAAAAGAAAAACAGGCATGTACTCTGCAAGTCAAATCCTCCTCCCATATTATTTTTACTCATTGCTACATAAAAAGCCAAAGTGATTCTTGGATTGATGGCATCTCTTTAGAAAATGAATAAATAACTCAAATTACCAAATATTAGATCATTTCAACATATCTGCACATCACATAGTATTTGCTATGTTTACGGGGAAGCCATGAAGGCAACCACATCCACACACAGCTGACTACCTGAGCTTCCCTACAACTACTTTATATACAAAGGTTTTGTAGTAAGAAAGCCAATTCAGCTTTCTAAAAATACTGGTTGTTAAAGCACAATCTCCAGCAGCCCTTCTCTGAAGGCAGCGACAGGCTATAGCTTGCCTGTGTGCACAGATCCCAGATGGTCCCCTACATTCTGCTCGTTTCTGGTGCACTGGTTCCTACTGAGTAGGTATTTCCAACATCCAAGTGTGACTGTGCTCTGAAAGCAGCTGGAAGGGAACGGGAGAAAGCTAGAGGGTAGACAATGATTCATTCCAACTTTTACTTTGTTTGCCCCCCTGCCCCCCCGCCCCCGCTTTTTTTTTTTAAAATATAACTTCCATGCAGAGTTCTCCAAAGTAACTGCTGATGTTGGAGCCTGCCTTCTGGCCTTGGCACTGCCACAGATACTTCTAGCCACATGGGAGGAAAAGCTTTTGCTACATGACTTTTTTTTTTTTTTTTTTTTAACTTTCAGGCCAACAACATGTTCTCATCTGAACATTACAGTTAATGAGTCCTATCAAGAATTTCTAACAAAAACTGTACATGAGTTTACAAATGTATTAACATATAAATAATGAGAAGCTTCCTGCCTGGAGCCTCCACAGTAGTCTTTTTGCTTGAGAATATAATACTGGAAGGGTAGACCCAATCCCTTTCCACAGCACCAGTCAGAGCTGGCTTAGTCCAGTCAGCCATTCTGCTCAAGCATCACAGGGTTTTTCTTCTTCAGTGCCTCTGGCTTCAATAAGCAGCCTGTCATTACTGTGCAAAAGCAAGAGTCCAATGCCTTTGAGAAGGAATCCTGCTGCTAAGAGGCCTGTGCCACCCGGTCATCGTTCTGGTCCGAGCTCTTGCTGGAAGGTCCGTTTCTTCTCCCGACAGTGTTTCTTGTGAGCAGGCCAGTCTTTCTGCTGGCATTGTGACCCACAGTACCTCGCCACCTGGCATCGGCCACAAATGTTGAATTCACGTAACTAGGAAGAAGATAAGACAGCATTAGTGAGCCTTTTTCAGTGCCAAGGAGCACCCCTACATCGTTTGCCAAGCAGGCTTATGACCAGGTCTTTTGCATCTACCACAAATACGAGCATCCCACCATGAGCGTCAGAGCATCAGAAGGCTTTGACATGATCACATTTGTTTGCATTTGCAGTTGCTCTTGCAGAATGAGCTTAATAGACAAAGTATTTGAATGCTTCATATTTTCTCACAATGCTACTGTTCAACTTCTGTTTTCAACTACAAGCATCTTAAATGCAAAAATGATTAGGAGAGCTGTACAAGCCCAGCCATTGCCAAACTTAGTTATCCAGGAAGCTTTCATATGCAGACCCAAATAAATGGTAAAGCCCACTTTTTCAAATAGAGGGAGTTTAAGACCATTTTTGCAAACATTCCCTTCCCCAAGAAAAAAAGTGGAACAATTTTAGCCTACTCAGCATTCGTGATCACAAGAAAAGCCCTTCTTATTCATAGATAAGGACATCTGTCTGACATCTCATTCTCTGACTCTATGTGTTGCTTCATTTCATCTACCTACAGCAAAGAACTAGAACTAGCTTTCCTCCCAGTTCTCCCTTGAATAAAGGCCACTCGAATTCACCCTCTCTCATGAAAGGTTAAGCAGGTTATTTTTTGATTCCGCTACCACGCAAAATCTCTTACAATGCTTTCTCCTGTCTTACACCACTGCTTGCTCATTCCTGTTCTAGGTCCCTAGAGAAATGCTTCCACCTGTCTTTTTGTACATTCTGCAGAAATCACAGTCCTCCTCCCAGTAAATCACTGGGTCATTTACTGTTCCAATTCAAAACTACATCTAAGCAGAAAATTATCATAGCTTCTGAAGACTCATGCCAAAGAAAACCTGAGCTAAAAAGCATTATAGTTTTTAGCAAATGAATGGCACATGTAAAGCTTTACATTTTAAGGAACAAGCCCCTGGACACACATGGTAGCCTGAGTCACTACATGCTTCCTTGCAACTCTTTCGAACACACCTGTTTTTCGATCATTGTGCATGGTGGGTAGTGACATTCATAATAAGTGCATGAGTTCTCTTCCTCCTCCACAACATCCCCGTTAGCGTTGTAATATCGTGTTACATTCAGTACAGGAAACTGCTCTTCTATAGGATCTGTAGGAAGCTGTTGGATTGCCAGCCAATACAGACTTTGTTCCCTGTAAAAAAGCAAGTACAAATTTGGTCCATAAATTCATAAGCATACAGGGAAATAGAGTCCAAATTTATTATAAAGTAAGAAGGGTTAACACTGTGTTTAACGTATTGAGCCTCAGACTACACATTCTCCTCATATACTGGACATTTTTAGGGTTATTTTAGCCCAAATGGAAAAGTAAAGTTAACAAGTATCTACCAAGAAACATTTTTATCAGGCAAAATTGTTTGTGTAAATGGCTTGAGGTCTGTGTCTTAAACTCCCAGAATCGTTGGCAGCATCATTGACATTCACTACGTCTTTTCAAAATCAGCTTAATGAGCTCTGAACATCCCTATCTTATGGGTGTTGCAAGTGCTTCAAAAGAAGAGTTTAGTGTGATGTTAAGTCTATGAAGACCCATATATACCAAACTATGGAGACCCGTAGATTAACCAAAATCATACTGACATTGAGACTTCAATGTGCTTTGAGTAACATTGATGCAACATGGCATGTTGGAAGCTCCCACAACCTACTAGTGAACAGCAATGGAAACTGATCCAGGAACTCTTTCTGGTTTCAACCCAAATATGCGATTCCAAGTGTAACCATTTTGCAGCTGCTGGCTTCTACACGTTGTCTTAGAATTTTGGTGCCTGAGGATGAGAGCCACAAACCAGTAAAACCTGCAGGCTTAATTCAGCGTGCCCAGATGGCATCACTCAAGTGGAAGGGGAGGCAGGCTTCCTGTTTCACCATGGTGACAACATCTGGCACAGCGAGGTCTCTACATAATAACACCATGGGGTTAGATGGTCCCTTCACAAGTAGCATGAACCATAAGCATTAATTCTGTTCCCCAGGTGAGGAAGCTAAGGTGTACAGTGACATGTAAGTAGCCCAAGGTCCAACAGAAAAGGCTCTGCCACAATGAGAATACTAAAAGACGACAACAATTTAAGAGATTTTCAGTATTTTGATGGCAACCCTCCGCCAGACATCAACATACCTTTGTTTGCTAGAGATTTCTTCAGCTTTGGGTTTCCACCCCCAAGGAACTAGGCGCAGATTGTCTAGGCGGTTGTCCACTGTCACTGAATTCAGATGTACCACCTGAAATCCAGGAGCAATCCCTCCCCGGTGTCTCTCCCTGGAGGAGACAAAAATAACTTGAAGGTCAGTGATAAACACTACTCCACAGCTAAAAAGCAGAGAATCGCACTAATTCCAGAAGATACGCCGCATTCTAGCCTGCTGTCTGGTGGCACCAAAACAGTCACAGTAAAACTTTGCAGCCAACAGACTACAGCAGCTACTTCAGATATATGAACTGCTAGAGAAAGAGACTTGTTCCAGGAGGTTATTTCCATTATAAATGAGCCTAATCAAAAGACAATCATGGTATAGTATAATTATAAGCATATTGCAAAGAAAGTCCCAGAGATTCCAGTTACTGCAAGAGCATCTATATAATTATTGTGTCCCACAGAGTAACTTGAAAGGTGCCAATAGTCTTTTATTATTTAATAGGAAATTCTATCAGACACATTTATGCAAGTTCAGCACTGGTGTGAAGTCACAGAGTTTGTTATTTATGAAGAAATGTTTCTTAACAAGCAACAGGACAGAAGTTTCATGAAGTATGCAAATTTTTTTTGACCCTTAATTGTGTGTAATACGTGGAAAGTCTGCAGTGACTGCACGATTGACCAAGAGACAGCCAAAACCAGCTCAAAACCAAAGCAGGACTATTAGGAAGGAGGATAGCTGCACATTAAGTCCTAATGCGATTCTTCCCTACTGCCTTCTAAGAGTTTTCATTTTCCATTCCACCTTCTTTTCACCTCTCCTTTCTCTATTTCATGAAGTATCAAGTTCACTGTCAAGCACCCTTATGCCTGGACAAGTTCCTGCATCACTTTTTGCAGGAATCCCCATCCCACCTGAAATGTAAGGCTTGGACAGAAATCGTGTCTCGGTATGTTTGCTAAGCCACGACTGATTTCACAGCACACAGAGAACATACTGGCAGCAATCAAGGCCAACGTAAAACTGACTGCTCTGTCTGAGGGTTACCCAGCATTTCCTCCTAGGAGACCATTCCAACAGCTACTTAAAGCTTTACCCAAGTCTAGTTTGGATGCTGTGTCCTGTTCAGCATTTACTAAATATTTCAGTTCAAATGGCTCACCCAAATTTGATGAGTTATCATTTGCCCAAGTTAAAAAATTCCCACTTTCCCCCCCCCCCCTTTACAAAGCTCTAGCATTATCCAGCAGAACAGGGATATTAATTTCAATGTGACTGACAATGAAAAATGTTGCCTTTTTTTTTGGTCAATATCCATCCAGATATGGCTAAATTAAATACCTCCGGGGAAAGAAAAACACTTGCAATTCACATATGCCCCCAAAGTTACTAGAATTTAATGAGTAGAATTCCCTTGGAGAGGCTACACACAGCACCCACACACAGCCTGTGCTCCAGCTCATAGCCAAAGCCATTCTTCCTGTAACCACAGCCCTGCACCAGAACAGAGCATGGAGCCTCCTGCTAAGGAGTCCTTTGGATCTCCACAGAACAGGGAGATGCTCTCCCCTTTGAAGGAGAAAGGAATAAAATCCTCCTTTGGGGAGGGGGGACAACCCCAACCCCAAAAAGCAAGCAACACACAAAAGCAAATAAACTATGGAAAGGAGTCTGCTGAAATGCCCTAAAGGAAGAAAAGCTGCTTTTGGGTTGCTGAAGAGATGAAGATGAGCATCAGTTGGATATGGAGACAGGGAAGGAGTCGAGGTTCTTAGACTGAGACTAGGACAAAGTGACGAGAGATGGGAGAGGTATGAATGAGGGATCTAGGAGGAGGAGACGGAAGTTCAGAGCAAGAGCAAACTGCGCAGGAGGGGAAAGGGAGGAGGGGAGTCTAAGACTGAGTTAAGAGTTTTTTAATGAATTAGATAATCAGAGTTTAAGAAAGGCTGGAGCTGGAGACAGAATTACAAGAGGTTGTTCCCAACACCAAGAAGTCACAGCAGAGTGGCACATACCTACCACTGCTCTGCACCCTCAACCCCCACAAGCAAATACTGACAAAATCCACTACCACAGTGAGCCCGTCTTCTTAACTTTGTACAAAACCACATTCATCTACATTGCTGTCAGGCTTTCTATTACTTCATGTGACAAAGGCCAAAGTAAATGTGGGAAATTAGGCCTTGTGACGACCAGTGAAAGTGTTAACACAATACCACTTGACTGAGATGCCACAATTAGTACTGGCACGTTCAGGACAGTCCTTTTTCTCTATACATTATGAAGCAACCTATGAATGCACAAGCATGTGCTGCTCCACTCCCTAGACCTACACTTCAGAAGTGCACAGCACAGACCATCTCCAGGAGTCAATCAGAAATGTGAAGGACAGGCTCATGGAAGAACCTGCCTTGTCCCTTGCAGAAGGGGACAGAGGACAGCCTCAGTAACGCAGCCGACTCTCCTGCAGAGCCATAGCTTCTACCTCCCCCAGCACACCCAAGCTCCTACAAAGCGCCAGGCAAAACACTTAAACCAAAACTCATCAAGAGAATTAACTGGATACTGTTCTTTTTGTATTTCAGCAGCTAACTTAAGAACTGAGGCACACACTAGAAGTGCCAAGTACAGACAACAGCAATTCAAGTCAACAGGAACTGTAACTCAGTAAGTTATAGGCAGTATGATGGTAAGCACTCTAAAGGACAAAAAAAAATAAAAAAAGAAATCAGGTCTTGGATGGCTTTCTGAACATGCAGTTAGTGATACTTATGACTAATCTCTTGCTGCTGCTGTTCCCCAGGGAACATCACTACACCCAGCCAAAATACAGCAAGCTGGGATTTCTATACAGGGAACAGGGCGAGAAGATGACAGACTTACTCTGCAGGTCCCTAGCCAGAGACATTCAAATCCTGCTTTGGAGGAGCAACTGTCCACCCTGAAAACACAGCAAGCACAGGAGAGGCTGCAGGAAGTTCTTCCCAAAAGAATATCTGCAGCATTTGTGGATATTTTGCAGTTCCGTTTCCCATTTAGTACTGCAGCTCACTCTTTGTGCAGGTCAGCAGGGCTCCGAGGGAAGAGCAGGAGAAGGCCCCCTTCACTGCTGCAGCTTCGGTAGCTAACGCTTCCCGTTCTGAGGGCCTTACTATGTCAGCAAAGTTACCAGCTTAATTAAAGTATTAAATTTAAAAAAAAAAAAAATTACAAACCTGCTATACTTGCAAATAGCATCTAACACATGCCTCCTCACTTTATCTTAAACCAGAAGCATACAATCAGGTTAGTTTTTTCAGAGTGAGCTGATTTTTTGAGGTGTGTGTGGGGCAGAATGGTTAAATTACACTCCTATACCTGCAGTAATTCAATTTCCTTGCTTTTAATTTACCCAAGAAGTAGACCGGCACTGGAAAGAGTAACGACTGGTACTGCCCCTCTCTTTCAAAGGCTCCAAACCCTTCAGCATTACTCCTCCTTGCAAAGGGAAGGACCTGCCATTAAAATATGTTTCTGTTTTGTTTTCAAAGCAGTCCCCAGTGCAGGTAAGTAAAACTGATTTGTTTAGGAGGGGCAGTAGCTACACAGCAACTGAAGTCAAAAGGCTTTCTGAAGACATAGGAGACTCAGCCATGAAGGTACACTAACCTGCACTGTATCAGCTTGTAATCAAAGATCACAGCAAAACGTACACCCTCAAAGGGATCAAACTGAATTTAGAGGCAGCAGAGATATTTTGCAGTTGAAGCATTTGACTTTGCAACTTCAGAACTGCAGCTCTGCCTGCCTGGTTGTTTACACCCCCGCCTTTGTGACTCTTAAAAATCCCTATTATGGACACGATCTCAGATTTTCTAACACCAGTGTATGGTGGAGTGACACAATTTGAATTACTTAACACATTAAAATTATTTCCTAATTTAAGTTAAAATAACCAGAAGAGGCAATGACAACGGGCTTTTGTCATTTGTAATAGGCAAATAGCTGGACTGTCCTCATCAAGCAGCCTTCAACAGTCAGCTGGAATAATTCTAAGGTGTCCTTTAGGGCTACTTACAGGCAACAATTATTACTGTATGAGGTTCAGAGTCAGCAGGTAGCCAACAGTGGTTTACGCCACATGGTGTAGCCAACTTCATAACAAATTTCACTGAAGTTATATATGCAACAAGATTAAACATTAACAGATACAGGTTAAAATCCATATTTAATGAGCAGATTGTAAATAATAGTAATAGTCTCTGACATTCTTCCTGTCTCCCTCCTCTGGTACAGAGACTAGTTTGGGGAATATAAAGTAATCTCCAACGATAAAAGCAAGCACAGCTATATCAGGCACTAATTATATTTACACTTCTAAGTATAGTTTATGGAACTGAATAGAAAACATGCTTAATTTCTCAAAAAAGCTTTCAAAAGAAGTTGCAGTTCTCTTTAGCACACCCGGTCTTTTTTATAAACCCATGAACATATCAAGAAAGAGCAACGTGTTGCTCGCTGGATGAACTAGTCCCTCACAGAAGTGTAAGCTGGCCTCTGAAACTTAACAGGCAGCTACAAAGGGTATCAAGCACCAATTCTTAGAATATAGAAAATAAAATGTAGCAGTTGACATGAAGCATCACCACAGCATCACTCCAGGCAGCTCTCCAGACGGTCTAACAAAGAAACCCAAAGTTTAAGTTATCAGAAGTTCTATCTCTCTCCAGCACTCTGCCACAATTCTCACCAATGCCAATAAGACACACCTGATTATCATGGGACCGAAAAAAACCAAACTCTGTTAGTCTTCACCTACTAAATGGAGCCAGTACCCTGCTCCCCCATCCCCAATTGAAGTTTTAGTAGCATTTCTCAGATTTAAGCAGTGTCTACTTGAATAATACTCACCTATCACTGTTTTCCTTGTGTATAATGTTTTTACAGAGACTCAGCTGTTTGAGGGCTCAGTGCAAAACCAAACCACGGTAAGATCTATGGGCATCCCCTGTGCTGGGTCTCCAACTGAGCACAGCTGCAAGCCTCCTGAAAAGACTTAAACTACTACAGGCAGAGAAATAAACAGTGTACAAGTTGGCGGCAGCAAATGCCACCTTAGTGAACCCTTAAAGTATTGAGTTCTTCTTACGATACCTACCAAAGCAGCTCATGCAGGAGACGGCCAGAACCCCTTCCACGATTTTTGTCGAACGCATAAGCAAATATTTTAGCACCATTTCCATCAGCATCTACCTCCATTCGAGCCTAGAGAAAAGGGAAAGGCTGTGAGAACATCCAACACCTAGTGGCAGAGCACACGTTCCATGGGGATACGGGAAGGACCCAGCATTTAACACTTGTCTCCTAGAGGTCACTTGACCCTAATGGAATTTGAGTCGTTTCAAACCTCCAAGGGGAGCCAACCAGCTCTGCTATTGTAGTTTATGAAGATGGGAAAGGGAAGAAAGGAGGCTGTGCACAGCAGGAGCGCCGCTTGGACAAAGAACAGCGACAATCCAGTTGTGAGCCTGTAGGGCCAGGATCCATTCTCCGCTCTGGCACAGATTTTCTGTACAGCCATCAGCAAACCACCAAGGCTTTGTTTTCAGCGTTGCTTTACACCAATCTAATTAGGGGTGGCTAGTGAAAGGAGCGGGCCTGCCCTTTTTTCTCCACTGCGTAACTTTGCATTGGTGCTAATGCTCACAAACTGTACTAAGGACCAGACAAATTTAGGACACTTACGGTGTGCTGCCACTCTCAGTGATAGCACACACGCTTGCAGTGAGCTTCCACGGAGGAGGAAGGAGCAAACGTGGTGGTTTCTGGTAGCAGCACTGCCACCGCATTTAGGACTCCTAGGAGCAGCTCTGGAGTAGCCACTGCACTACAGGCACTTGGCAAAAGATGGTCCCTCCTCCGAAAAAGCCTTAGTTTGAGAAGATTTTGTAATCGAGAACTCTTTCCATTTCAAACCCTCGGTAGGATCCACTTACCCTCTTTCACTGGATGCCGAGAAAAAACATTTTCTCTGGTCCCATGGTAAGTTACTGTACAAGTTTTTCTCATTCAAGACTTTGCAGAGTGAAAATTCTTAAACTTTGCCAAACCCAGTATGACAGAAGCCTGATTACCGCTTCTCAAAAAGCATACCAATAGAGCGCTGAAAACAAAAAGCTATGTAACAAATAATTTTGGTTTAAACGAAAAGAACAGAACTTTTCCTGCTAGAAAGCATTCACGTCGCTATTTCAGTCATTTCAAACTCCCCCCCCCACCCCAGTAGGCCAAGTCGCGGGGCAGCACGCTTCCGCACGCCACACAGAAAGGCAAAAATCCCCGCAAAACGCACAAACCCACCAACCTTCAGCAACGGCCCGCGATCGCCCCCGGCCCCGGGGCGGGGGGGGCGCCCCAGGGCGGGGGGGGGGGGGGGGGGCAGCGCGAGGGAAAAGGGGCAAAGGGAGGGGGGGCTGAGGGGGTGCCCCGGGGGGTGCAGCGCGAGTAAGACTGGGCAAAGCGAGGGGGCGGCCCGGGGGGCGCCCAGCGGCGGGGGGCGGCGGCCGCTCACCTCGAAGGAGTAGCTCTCCACCAGCGGGATGTCCTGTTCGTCGATCAGCGTGTACTTGGTCTGCAACACACCGCGCCCGCCGTCAGCGTGCCCGCCCGGCCCGGCCTCCCCCGCCCCCGCCCGCCGCCCCGCACCGGCCCAGCCCCCGGCCCACCGACCCCCAGCCCCCCGCCCCGCTCCGGCCCCCTCCGGCCGAGCCCGGCCCGCACAGCCCGGCCGCGCCCCCCCAACGCCCCGCCACGGCCCGGCGCCCTCAGGCCGCGGCCGCTCACCTTGCCGGCCACCCGGCCAAGCCGCACGATGCCCAGCTTGAAGTCGGTCATGGCGGGGCCGGGCCGGGCCGGGGTCGCCGCCGCTGCCCGCGCTCGCCCCTCACAGCCCCGCGGGCGGGAGCCGCCGCTGCCACGCGCCGCCGCCTCACGCACACCCGGGAGGGGGGCGGGGGGGCAGGGGGAGGAGGAAGAGGGGGCGGGGCTCCGCAGCACCCGCCCACCCCGCCGCTCTCCCGCCCAATAGCGTCGCGCCGCTCTTTGCGACGCCGCGGGATCGTCCAATCGGTGGGCGGCGCGGCCGAACGTCACGTGAAGAAGGAGGGGTGGGGGGCAGCAGCGCGCGGGCGCGGGCTCCGCGCGCGGGAGAGGGAGGCGCGGGCGGTGACGTCACGTTCGCGGGAAGCTTTGTGCCGCCAGCGCGGGTGAGCCTGGGCGTGGGGGCAGGGCTTAAAGGGGCCGATCGCTCCCGCGGGCCCCGGTGTGTCTGTCCCCCTCCCCCGGGGGCCAGGGCTCGCGGGGCGCTCAGCCCCGCCGCCGCCGCGCTGGGTGGGTGCGTGGGCGGGGGGGCCTCAGGGAGGAGGGGCGCGCCCACGGGCAGCGCCGGTGCGTTCCCGGCCACGCGATGGACGGTACCGGCAGCCCCCGTGCTGCGAGGACCCTGCCCGGTGCCGAGACAGCGCGGCCCGGCCGGCAGAGCCGCCGCTCCCGCCGGGTCTGCTTCCCCGGTGCCGTTTGCTGCCGCCGTCCGACCGCGACCGCAAAACTCGCTTCGACGACCAGGAAAACCGGCGGTACCGGGAAGTTCATCCCCGTGTCATAGAGCCCGGGGGGCCACCAGCTTCCCTGCCCGGAGATTCCCGGAGGGACGCAGCGGCCTCGATGCCCGGGGTGGTCACGGGGAAGGTGTAACAGAGGGGTTTGAGGTGCAAGCAGGTGGATAACGGGGGGCTGGCAAAGAAGCCCCCCACGTGCAGAGTGAGAAGCTCCAGGACGGCACGGCGGTGTCCCAGAGAACACCCGCCACAGGCGAGTGGGTTCACCCAGCACTAGGAGCATCCATCCATCCAAGGCCAACGCTCAACCTGGCGATGAACCTTGGAAAACTCCGCTGCTCCCATCGCTGCGGCCCCACGGGCAATGGGAACGAAGCACCACGGCCACAGCACAGCTTTCCATCCCCCCCCACCACCCCCCCGCCACACCAGCTGAGCCACCCAGCTTCGGAGCCCGTCAGTGGGTACGTGGGCTGGGCTGGGCCCTGGCACTGCCACGGGCACCCAGCGATGGCTCCCACTGGCTGGGTGATGCTGCCCAGCAATCCCTTACCGCTGCGCCTGTGGCAATAGCGCCTATTTCACTGCAACCACCCACTACAGCACATGCCATAGGCAGGGGGGGGAAGGTTGCCCCGTGGGCCTTTGGCACCCCGCACCAAACTAACAAAATTCAGATTTTCTATCCTAAAGCAGGAAGACACAAGTCCCAAGGATTTGGCTTTTCAAGGCCCTGTTTTTCTCAGGGAACTGAGGAAGCCCCCTCTCCTTAAAGCTCATGAAGCCCTTGTTCCACCAGAGCAAAGGTCTCCCAAGGGCTCAGCGCCCCTCAGCATCCCTTTCCCTCATTTCTTCTGAAGGCACAGA
The DNA here is from genome assembly GCF_023638135.1 of Falco biarmicus. Taxonomy (NCBI): domain Eukaryota; kingdom Metazoa; phylum Chordata; class Aves; order Falconiformes; family Falconidae; genus Falco; species Falco biarmicus. The sequence goes on along the minus strand of NC_079296.1, from coordinate 9,400,398 downwards.
TCACCACAGTGGGAAAAAATCCTGCCCCTACGGAGCACAAATGCAGTTCCCAGGAAGATGGATTTTAAATGCAAAGTTAATGTAGGTTGTTCCTATCTTTATCAAGCCCTTTGCCTCCTTTTTAAGAAGGCTGGTTTGGGAAAAAAGAATTATTGGCAGGATAGCAACCTCCTTCCAAGCACTATGTTGCTTCTAGCAGAGCACGTGCCCTAAGGTAGCATGGGAAAGGTTCTGCATCCTGCCCCAAGAGAACTTCCCTGATGCAAAAGAAATCTTTTTTCCAATTATTTCCAGTGCTGCCAAGTGGGGGAGAGCCCAGAGGGCATGTGTGCTGCACAGGGCAGCCCTGGGCACCTGCGGGGCTGACGGCTCCCGAGGCTCGGGGTTCACACCAGAGCAGGAGATTCTTCTCACACCAGGGCCGACAAAACACTTCCTACAAGTTCCAACTAAAATTGCTGCTGGAAGGGGTGCTGCGATCCCCTGCTGGGCAGTGTAAGCCTTTGTGTGGCTTTGTCGTGGAATCGCTGCTGACTTTCTGCTGGAGGGGACCCAACCACCCGCCCAGGGCAGCATTACGCTGAGCTCTGTGCCGCTCCAAGGATGGAGATTCCACCACCCCTCCGCATCCCCGCTGCAGCCTGGGACCACTTGTCAGAAGATTCCCCCACTCCCCCACCAGTCTCTGACCAGAATTTGTTGCAGCCCACGTCCTGTGAGGGGTGGGAACGGTGGTGGGATGCGGAGCACGAAGGCCCGCAGCCAGCCCTGGTTCAGAGAGCATCCAAGCGCTGTTCCTAGCTTGAAACGTGGCCAACCCCAAGCCAAGGAACTAAAGATGGCAAGCGCCTGGGGTTTCAGCCACGTTTCTGTTTTTATTCCGTGCCTGCCTCAGAAAAAGGCAAGAACAGCAGGAGGAAAAGCAAACGAAAGAGCAAAGCCCAAAGATCTGCTGCGTTCTGCTTCTGTCACCTGCGCTGGCCCTATGCCAATCCCAGCTGGCAAGACTCCGGACCACGGGCACAGCTGCCCAAGCTGTGGAAAACCAGACAGGTCCGTCAGAGTTTGTAGGCAAAACCTCACAGGTTCTGCAGGGAACTGCAGTTTCTGGGGATACCTGGGTCAGGCTTTGGTCAGTCTTGGTTTAGGAAGGAGGAGGGTCCAGCTCTTCCCTCCGCACCAACAGTCACGTGCTGGGATGTAATACTGGTTTGATTTGATAGAAACTAATTTTTTGTCATGCCTTTCCCTGTTTCACTACAGCCAGCCCTCATTCTCTGTGGCCCTCAAGTCACCAGGGTGATGTACCTGCATTTCATCAGGGAACAAAGGACAAAAGTAGATTTTCTCTGAAATCATCAATGCACTGGTCAGCCCAAACCCCTGCCCCCACACATCGCCCCTCCAGCAGCCCCTGACCCCCTGCTAAATGCCCGGCCTTTCTCCAAAGGTCCTGGCAACTCTCCTCTGCCCACGGGCTCAACACGCAATTACAGAGCTGTTGCTTCATTAAACATTCCAGACAGCAGGACCACGGTGGAAAACGGACATGATTCGCTGTTTCTTTTGGCTGGCCTCCATGCTGACCTGGCGTTTTGGATCTTGCAAGGACAGGTTAGGAGAATTCTTCCCCAGGGTCCCCCCTCCATGCCGTTTTACCTGCTTCACCAGTGGGTTCCGATGGCAGCAGAGCAGATTGGAAACTGGGTCCTAATGAGAGCAGCGGTTTGTTGTTAAATCTGGGCAAATACAGATGATTCCTGAAGATCCCACTGCTAACACAATGTGCATTTTATGCTTCACAAGCAGGAGGAGACACATTCCTACAGCATGACTCCGCCACATGCACGGAAGGCTCAGCCCAAGCCTCACTCCTGGCTTGAGCTAGAGCTAACACCAGGGTTTAGCTCCACATCCAAGCAGCCCTCAACTACAGCTGCTTAGGAGTTGGAGCACCTTTTATACTAGAGAACACCACATTGCTTGCACGTACTTCAGAAATAAACATTTATTACTACAGGTGTACACCCCCTCCCATTGAGTTTGAGATGGAATTTACTTGGAGACTTGAGTTTTCCTCCTCACAGAGGCTCCAGCTCAGCCAGCACCTGGTGTGCCCGGCACAACGGCAGTCAGTGCTGCACTCAGCCAACCACCAGCTGCACCAGCTTCTTCCTACAAAGGACTCTGGCAGATCCTGGGGAATAATCCAGACCCCATCCATCAGATTTTAGCAGCCCAGCTAGTGCACATATCACACGCTCTCCTACACACCCCCGGAAGCATTAGAACTCTATTTTTCTTTCCCCAGCTCCTGCAACACACACCTCTCCAGTGCTGCTCGCTGTAGTAGAGCTCCAGCCAGGGAGTTTCTCTCTGGGGCTGAAAGTACCCTGTAAGTGTAACTTTGAGAGTTATTTGCAGAACTGAAGAGACATTGGCAAGGAAAAAGCTGATTGAGTACCGTCACCGCTTTGCAGAGGAGGAAAACACACCTCACAGAACATTTTTCCAACGCCAAGGCTCACACAACTCACCATCTTGGTAAGACCTTGATCCCCTTTCCCTTTAGAAAACTAGACCTAAATTAACATTCATGACTCCCCCCCCACCCCAGGACACCATCAGCCCTTAAGTAAACTGCAATCACAGTGCTGCTGTTCATCAGGCTTTTAGTGATACCTCAGGGTCACCTCAAGCATTCTCCTTGCCAGGGTAATTTCACTTTAACAGAGTGCTCAGCCTGAAAGCCCACACTGTCATCCCTCACTGTGCTGCCCCAGGGGAAACCCCAGCCTTCCCTGGAAACAGAACAAGGTTTCCCCAGGATCTTTGGGGGACTTTGCTTCTATCTGCACCCCACAGCTGTACCAGCTGGACAGAGCTCTCAGGTGCCAGAACCAAATGTCAAGTATCTTGATGTACAACAATTCCAAGCAGCGCCTGAAACACACAGGCACCTCCGCAGAGGTTAAGCAGATAAATGGGCTGAGCCCACGGGCTCCTTACACCCTCAGCACTGGGCGAGACCCCTAAGGTGGTGCTGGCAAGGCCCTTAAGTTTTACCAAGAAACGCTCATTTTGAATAAACAAGGCTAAACCTTTCACTCTTTCCTCACTGTGCTTTTCAACAGCTGTACTCACACCCCTACCCTGATCCATACCGTAAGGGGCACCGGCGCCTCTCACCAACAGGCATTCTCTCCAGTAAGCCAGTTGCCTTTCCTTCAGGAAGGTGCCCTTAGTAGGGGAAACTCCTTTTGTCCGCAAGTGGCAGCTCTCCAGCAGCAGGCTAGGTCAGCACTCCTGCAGGCTGCAGTCATTTGCAGGAACAGCCACAACACTCACCACTAATCGCAAGTTTTGCGGCTCAGCCCGGTTTTGGAGCCCATTTCCTGACAAGCAGCAGCACTGGATTTACAGAATGCCCATGCCAAAAGAAATGCAAACACATAAACCAGCTTTTTTATTTCAGAGAATACATCAGGACCTGGAGCAGATGATGCAGAGGGGCTATAGGCTTTGCTTGCCCCGCTCCCCCAGTTTCACCGTTCAAGGGATCAGGAAAAGCATAAGACAGGGCCCTGTTACAACACCCTGAAGCAGAGAGGACCACAGGGTCCCACCTGCAACCAGCATACCTGCTCCTCTTCAGCGATGAAATAAAATACAATAGTTCAGCTCAAGGACTAGGATGTGTTTACTTCTAGCCACCAGAAGAAAAATCCAGTGTCCTCTGCTCTAAGGCAGAAGCTGAGCCATGAACCCAATCTGCTCTGCAACAGACCACCACGGTGTCACCTACACCAGAGGTTCTTCCTGGTAGCAAGGCACCGGAGGGAAGGGCAAGGTCCCTGTGCCAGGCACACAGAGCTCTCCTGGCTCCTGCGGTCCCTGGGAATGCTGACTGCACAGCCACACCTTTGATTTTATTTCCCACAGGGAGATTGTCGGAGCCCTTCCATCCTGCAAGCCCACGCAGCTGCCTGCTGACTCCCCCAAACTAGGATGGGGGAGAGAATCATAGAAGTGAGAGAACTTGTGGGCTGAGATAAAGACAGTTTAACAAGCAAAGCAAAAGCTGCGCTTGCAAACAAGGAATTCACAAGCTGTCTGCGCGGAGCTGCACCTTTGGCACTGGCAAGAACAGAGCTCACAAAACTTTCCATGGGCCACAAGCTACTAGTGGTCTGCTCTTCACTGGAGTACTGGCTTGAGGAAGCTCCGCTTCTCCAAACTCAGCGTTGCCACAAGCCAAGGATTTCAGGGCAGCAAATGTGAAAGGGATTATCTTCTAGCTTTTTGTGGAACCATCAGGCAGGCCCCTTCCAAATCCCACTATTCGCACAGCGCAGGACAAGGACAAAATTAAGCCAGCAACACCCTTTGCAGACAACTGGGTCTTTTATTGAGTATTTAAGGTTCTACAAAAGACTTAAAAGAGGCCTCATATGGCTACTTCTTTTCTGTAGTCTTAGCTCTGTTGAAGGAAACAAATACAGCTCATTAGTAGAGTCTCTTAAGTAAATCATCTCATACAGCAAGTTTCAGTCAGAGATGGATACTTACAGCTGGGCACTCAATTGCACCATTATTGATATCATCAATGATATCATGTGGGTGCCTGCCATCAATGCTGCAGCCCACAGACTGGGCAGTTCCAAGAATCTCCTTGATTGTCCCTGCAGTGGGAAGACACAGCTTGTCAGTGCTTTACCACAGGAAAAACTGAAGAACACCTAGAGAACTTAGCTATTCACACCCCTCAGCTGTCCCACCCCACCCTGTGGTTTGCAGGCTGTCACCACGGGGTTTCAGCAAGCCGCTTCAGCCAGGTTTAGTGTACTGGTTTCCCAGGGAATGCACCAGAAAGCGCCCCGTGAACCTTTCACCATCCTGCACTACCTTTGCCAGAAGGTAGGAGGCTGGCTGTGGCTGTTCCTCCTGTGTTCAGTGCCCAAGCTGCAGGAGGAGCTCCACCCCACCCCCAGCTATGGGACCCTCCCAGGAACCAGCAGAACCTGGCTTAGGCCCTTGGAACAAGGACAGGGAGGACTCTGTGTGACCCCACCACCCCTTCCTTACCTGACAGCTCTCGAGCCAGGGATCTGTGCCGCATCTGCCGTGCAATGTTCACTATCTCATCAAAGCTGACGCTTCCACTGTGCTTAACTATGAAGCAAAGCAATTGCACCAGTAAGTTACCAGTAAGACAGACACAGGCACTTCCAGTTCCCCATGCTTTGCTAGAGAAGCACCATTCCCAGCACTCCAACCACATGGAAACCAGAGCTTACAACTACAGCAGGCTGCGGTCAGCATGCCTGTCCACAGGCTTTAGCACAAAGCTACCCACAAGAACAGCCATTTCATAAGCTGGTGTTTTCTGTCAGCTCAGCTCTGGACTGTACCAGTCCCTGTGTTACAAGACCAGCACACTGGCTGCTCTTACCCCATCTTCCAAGAAACTGAACTCTGCTGGTGTACAAGCTGTTGTCTGTACCCCAACACTTTATGTCAGCAGCTCAAGATACAGCCCCACAGCACCCATTTGCCAGCTGAATAATCTAGGAGGCAGATACAATTCCCCTCATAGCTCCCAGACACATTCACAGCTACAGCCAGATGAAAACTTACTGTTTTTCTGCTTCTTCCTGTCACGAGGAGGCTCCTTCAGAGCTTTGATAATCAGAGCAGAGGCAGAAGGAACAACCTCTATCTAAATGAAAAGAGATTAATTTCTCCCCCCTTTAAGCAGAAGTCAGTAGCTAACAAAGACACACAACCGAGCATTCAGCACCTGGGAAGCTGATCGCCAGAGCACCATGTTTTCAGTTCACTCACTAGTACAAAAGGCCTTTTTGTGATGCAGAAACTTGTTCCCAGCCTTTCGGCACAGGCCCCCCCACAGCCACGAGAGGCCTGTTTCCTTGACTGGGGCTTGCTCTCAGCTCACCACTGGAATATACCAGCCACAGAATTCAGGACAGGTATAGTGGCGGGTGGCTACAGGATTAATTAAGGAAGCTTTTTATAATTTTTATGTTGCTTAGAAGAGTTTTTTCCTGGTCAGACATTCTGTAGAACAAACAGTTATCTGCAACAGGATAAATGATCAGCTTTGGCACATGAGCAGCTCTCTCCCCAGTTGCCAGCAGACCGGGAACCTTCAGCCTGGTAAGGCCCAGGGTTCATACACAGCACACCCCAGCAGCTTCAAGCCGGAGGTGCTCAGAACACTTGCACAAGCGTTTTAAGGTCTTTCCCGAAGACCCCCACACATTCGCTGTGTGGAACTCATTTTATCCACCTCGGAAGGATGAAGGGCTGAGTCGACCCTGCCGGGATTTAGGCTCGTGGCCTGAGCAAGCGGAGCTTGTTTGCGCCCAACACTTGCACCACCGAGCCGTCCCTTCTGGCGTTCAGTACCTGCGCTTGCCTGTTCTGAATGGTGAGCTTCACCGTGATCCTCAGCCCCTTCCAGTCACCCGTGGCCTTGGCAATGTCATCACCCACCTTCTTGGGAGACTGAAACCAGAAACACGTGTTACCGGGGCAGAAACGTCACCTGGGCGAAAGCAGAGAACCCCTGTGCCACCCACCTCACCTTGTGCCCCCACGACACACTGCACCCCGAGGCCTCCCCCCCGCCCCGAGGCCTCTCTTCTCTCCCCCCACATTCCCCCTCCCCCCCCCCCCCCGCGGCCTCTCCCCCCCGCCCCGAGGCCTCTTCCCCCCGCCCATTTCCCCCCCCGAGGCCTCTCCCCCCACCAATTCCCCCCCCGAGGCCTCTTCCCCCCCCCCCCACTGCCCCCCCCCGAGGCCTCTTCCCCCCCCCCCGGCCTCTTCCCCCCACACACACATTCCCCCCCCCTCCCCCCCCCCCCCCCGAGGCCTCTGTCCCCCCCCCGCCGCCGCGGTACGTACCAGACCGAGGGGACCGATCTTGGGGGCCAGAGCGGAGGTGGCGCCGACCTCCCCGCCGGTGCAGCGCAGGTACACTGCGGGCACAGCAACGCGCGTCAGCCCCGCTCGCCAGGCCAGGCCCGGCCCGGCCCGCCCCGCCCGCTCCCCCGCCGCCCCCCCGCCCGGCACGTACCGACTTTGATCTCGTTGGGGTCGAACTTGGGCGGCATAGCGGCGGGTGATGGCAGATGGAGGCGGGTGGCGGCGGATGGAGGCGGATGGCAGCTGCCACGGCCCACGGGGACACAAGAAAAGAATAGGCGACTCGCGCGGGCCCAGCATATACCCGCCGAGATCTCGCGGGAGCTGGGGCGCGCGTTCCCCGCCTCCGCGTAGGCGGGGCGGGCGGCCTTCCCGCCTGGGGGCGCACGAGCGCTGCGGGGCGTCGCGCAGGTCTCTATGGTCGGGACGGGGCGCTCTGGCCGCTTTTCTCGCTGGTCCCCGTGGCCGGCAGGTCATGTGACCCGCGCAGGGGGTGGGGGCGGCGTGGCATCATGGCGGTGGTGAGCGGTGAGCGGCGCCGGGCCGGGTCGGAGCTGGGGGAGACCGGCTGCCGGGGCCTCGACAGCGTGTGCGGTGTTTGGCGGCGGATCGGTGGCGGCCTCTGGCCCTGCCGAGGGTCCGTGTGGGTGTGAGGCCCCTCGGGCTGCGCCGGGGCCCTTCGGAGGGGCGAGAGCAAGGGAAGGCACAGGGCACAGGGGGGGCTTTGGGAGCAGGCCCCGGCCGCCGGTGTGTGTGTTGCGGGGAGAGAGGCGGCCCTTGCTCACTCTTGCTGCTTTCCTCAGGTGTTGGGGCCGGTGCCGGCAGTGCTCAGGCCTTCAGGCACAGAACGGCGCTATTCTGGCTGGTAAAAAGAGTAAAGAAGAGGAGGACCGAGAAAGATAGCCTTTGGAAGCTGTGTGAAACCTGGGAGGGGGCCACTGCAGGGAGTCCCTAAGGAGAAGAAGAAGAGGAAGAGAATAGTGACAATAAGGGAAAGAAAGGCCTGAGAGGCAGAGCTGGAGCTGGTGAAGAAGAGAGGAGATTTGGTTAAGGCATTGCCAGGAGAGGCCCTTGACAGGATCAAGCAGAGGCTGTTTATTACAGGGGTGGTACAACTGTCACAACAATTCTCCAGCACAAAGAGCAAACGTGCTGTGAGAGAGTTAAATTACAGAGCTGCAGTTTGCCTTCTGCCTCCTTCCTGTGTGTTGTTCCAGTGTGGGTTGGGCTGCAGGGCTCGCTGCCACTGCTGCTAGCCACTGGATGACCTTCCTCTCAGTGAGCAGGACCTGCTGCCTGAGAGATGTCTGGTGACAGCTCTGTCCCGTGTGACTAGGCAGCATCTTTGCAGGAGCCCCACTGAGATCCAGACACTAGCTCACTGATGCGTTGCTGAGCATGTTTTCCCACAGAAAATAAAATCTCTCTTCTTTTCAGACCTTCATCTTGTCTGTTACAGTGCCATGCTGTATTTATGATGTCCAGGATGTTTTAAAAAATGGGGGTTGGGTCTTTCTGTATAGCCATATTGCTGTTTCACTTTGATTACATTTGTTTGTAAAACTAGGGGTTTGGTTTTCTTTTACTGTCAGTATGCAAACAGCTGCAGGATGTAAAACGCACAGTGGACATTCCCTTGCCCTTTCTTGCCCTGTGTGTGTGCTGCTACCGCTTAGGCAAGCAGAGCGGCTGCCTGCAAAAACCAGCTGCTGGCATCCATAGAGACATGGGATTTGTAATTCGTGGATGCTGACTTATTGCAGGGTGGGTGCTGTCCCAGGCGCTTGCAGATAGTTCTTTCAATAACTTAATAAATAAAGATTATGCCATATAAAATATAGTCACGTGACAAAGGCCCTTCTTGTTATTGACTGCTGAGTGCTAGTTACACTTAAAATGGACGATGGTCAGCTGAGCACACAAAGACGATGGAGACAGGCACAGCTTTACTGCTTGCAGGTTTGATGTGTTTTTTCACTAAGGCAAGTCTTGACGTTTAAAGACTATTCAATCTGTTTAACAAGTCTCTGATCCTTCCTCTTTTGAACCCGATACTATTCTTTTCCTGTCAACTGTCTGTCCTTCAGCCTTCACATCTTTAGGTATTTTCTTGGGCAACAATTAAATAATGATTTTCCACTACCCACATGACTAATAATACTTAGCTGTAATAGAGAAAGGTGAGACGGGATGAGGGGGTGTGTAAGTCTTCAGCAAAGAGCTGAACATGTTGAGCAAAGTTACGGGTGTCTGGCTGCAGGCGCCCTTGTCCTGGTTTCTCATCTTTACATTTCCTTCTGTCTGTGGCTTGACCCTTGCTTATGGCTCTTGATTGCTTTCCTGCATTTGCAAACTGTAACTTCTGACAACAAACTTTCATTCTTGCTTAATCTTCTGAATTTTTGCTCACCTCCTGGGGGGAGGTGAATATGACAGGCATTTCGTTAGTCTGAACTTGTTAAAAAGGCAGCAAAGTGGGATGGCAGGGAAAGAGCAGGGAAGCATGGAGTTCAATTCTAACGCCCAGAATTAGTTTGTTTGTAGCCACCCTCTGTGTGTGGTAGCTTGTTCCAGTGGAGTGGTATGACAGTACAGTGAAACAGAACGTCGTTGCCACCTTGTTTCTGGAGTGAAGGGTAGTTGCTTGGATGCATTTAGACTGAAGTTATATTTTGCTTTTACACTAAGGATTTATCTGCATAAAGCTCTGTTTAGTTTCTGGGAGAGATCTGCATGTGCAAGGAACGTCTCCAGCTGTATCCTGTGGGTATGTGCTTTTCAGTGTAGTTTGAGACCAGTTTGTAGATGCAGAGCCGGCAGAGAACCATCTTTTTATGCACATGAGCTTCACTGAGCATAAATTGACTGCATTGCGTAGCTGTGCCATTTACCGGTGAGTGTAGCAGTAAAGTATTAATGCTTTTGTATTGATTTAAAAATTGCTTATTTAAAACAATGTTTAAAAAAGCCATTGCAAAGTGAAACTTCCAGTGCAAGCTTCATAGTGTGTATCTCAATTTGGACTTTTGGCAGCTGTAGCTCCTGCCTGGGTCCACCCTCTTTGCTGTGCAGTGCTGATCATGGCTCCTTAGGTTCCCTGAGTACGCAGGGCTTCTTGCCCAGACAGTTCAAGTCTCCCCTTTTGGGCTCTCTGTTGCACTTCTGCTCCTCTGTCATCTTATGCCAGTCTTACCACCAAGACAGATTCAGTCCTGCCTGCATCAGCTCCCTTTGGGAGCCCTTGTTCACCAGCAGCCCCAGCTCACACACTTTCTGCATTGCCAGTTTTCCCCCTGCTCTTGTGCAGCCTCAGATGAACGCCATTTCCTCCCCGGTCTCTTTTCCCAGCATCCCAGCTGGTCCCCATCTAATTACCAGCTGGTCTCCCCATTTCTTGTCCAGCTTTAGCTTTCTGCCCTTCCCTCAAAGCCTGCCCACATGCTCCCGTGTTCTCCCGTACTCAGTCTGAGTCCTGTTCTAGAGCTGACCCCTCACGCCCCTGCAGTACTGGTTTCTCCAGGCATCTTACTGCCATCCACTCTGGTTACACTTGAATCAGCTGCTGTCTTTGCGTACAGTCAAGTTAAATTAACAGAAAAAACATTCCCTAGCTCTCAGTCTTGTAGTGACCAGAATAACTGTTTTGGGGAAAGCCCAGGATGGAGCACGGCAGTCTGACCTGGAGCCACACAGCCTGGGAGAAGCCCTTCAGTGCCCGGGAGGGCAGATGGCACGCTCCGGCACGTGGCTGGGGCAGCAGCCGTGGCTCTGGTCAGAGCTTTTCTGAAGTTAGGTTCTTTTAGCTTTGCAGGCAGTTATTACACTGTTGAAAATTGGTTTGGCTTTATAAGCCTATTAAAAGTCTGAGTCTAAGCTATTAGGTGTTTAAGCAGATTCTCTTCATCTCGCTGTGAGACTAAAACGGGGAAAGTATTTCTGTGCGGGACTGCTTCTGCCTAGAAAGAAAATTAATCGAGTGCTTGGTTAACTTGAGACAACCCCTAAAGCTGAGAAGCGAAGTTTAGCTTGGGGACCCTGATTCTGGTGCTTGTCTGGGGTCCCTGTGACAACCCGGAGAGTGGCTGGGACAGGCTGTGTGACATGCCAGAGGAGGTTCTGCTGCACTCGGTAATCAACATGTCCCTGGCAAGCAGTTACCTGTATTTTGAACAGTGTTGGGGTCTTGTTTATTCTCACCTGCCCTGGAAGGTGGAGGCAGCTGTGTTGCTCTTGGGACTAGGAGTTTTACACATTGCTAGCCTACCTTTATTCTAGAACATTTTACAGTTGCTTGTTGTTTTAAGCGTTGAGTTTGAGTCGTTTGGGGTTTGTCCCTGGTACTTGGTCTCTTGATACAGTTACAGCTTTTTTAGTGCCTGTCCTAGAGCAGACCCTGGGCTTTCCTGAGCGCTCAATAGCCTTCCTCTGTACGGTTCCTGCTTGACTGAATTTATTGTGCCCAAGGATGGCTGAGGCAATCAACCTGCCTCAGAGACACAACAGTGCTGCTGCGGCTCCTGTTAACGCTTCACCACGGAGGTGTGCTGGAATCTCCCTGTGTGATCAAGCCAGAGAAGGGCTTAAACAAAGACAATTGCTGAGACAGTGAATTTTTTTTTTTCTCTTTTTTCCCCTCCCTCCCCCCCTTATTAGAGCACAATTCTGTAGTCCAGGCTCCCCAGCAAACACATATTCCAGGAGCCCTCTGCCTTTATTTACGCTGATCATTTGTGCCACTGAGACGGAGTTATAGTCAAAACTAAAGATGCCGCTCTTCTTCCGTAAGAAGAAACCCAGTGATGATGCTCGGAAGCGCCTTGAATACCAAATGTGCCTGGTAAGCAATGCTGAGGTCTTTTCTGTTCTGTGTCTAGTCCTGGGCGCTGGGTGACTCGGTATGTCCCCTGCGTTACCAGTGATCGAGTTACCTCACCAAGACAGCAGGTCGTCTTCCTAATGTGCATCACAGAATTCCTGCTTTCGCCGTCTCCCTTTGCCCTCCCATCCACAGGTCCCCACTGTGCCACTTCCATCCCCCTCTGCCTCTGTGCTTCCCCGTAATCCTCCCTGCCCGCCTCCTGCCAGCCTGCATGTACGACCCCATCACTCCTTTCCCCTCCACGCCTCTTCACCCTGACAGATCTCCCAGTTTGCTTTTCCTGCCAAGGAACCTGTGACATCCCCTTCCCCATCATACTTGGCTTTCCCTGTGCCCCTCTTGCTTCTCATTATTACTCCTTTTCTTCCTATTGCTCAGAGGATTAACTCGTTGCAGTTTGTTTTCCTGGACTAGGATTTAGCCAGGATCCTCTGGGGCAGATCCTCAGTGGGTGGCTGTCATACCAGTGAGGTTGGCTGAGCTACCTCTCGTACAGCAGCCGCAGATTTAAAGCTGGCTTTCTGAAAGCAATCCTCCTTGGAATTTTGCCTGTCCTGTGCTCGGAGCTGTGGCGCAGTGCCGGCGTAGGGGATCTGCTGTGCTCTACCCCAGAGGCACCTGCATTTTACAAGTGACAAAATTATACCTGTTGGATGTCTGTAAGATGTTCTGGAAAGGAAGGCTTTGTTAGGTTACCAATAACGAAAGCACTGTTACCGAATTTGTTCAGTTGGAGGGTTTCTGTTCAGCTCCTGCAGGGCTGGGGAGGGATAGCTTCATCTGCCCGTTCCAGGATTAGTTCTGTATTGCACGTGCTTAGTTTAGGGTCAGGATATCCAGTTCTGAAGATTTAACAGAGGCACTAACACAAGCAGGTTTTATTGCCTCGTGCAGAACCTTTCATTTAAGAAAATAATTCCAGAGCTGCAATGCTGCTCCCAGTGAGGTTTGTCCGTTAGCAAAAAATCATTGCTGTTAGCAGCTGCATTGGATGCTGTTCATCTGAACATGGAAAACCGCTTTGGTACAGAAGCAGCAAGTCCTTACTCCCCCTTACACAGCAGAGCTGGCTCCGTGGGTCCTGTGGAAGCAAAAAGGCGATAGCAGGTTATTTCGGTCGCTGTGTGCAGCTCAGAAGAAGGTTGGGCTGCGGAGTGAGACATGCCGATGGCACAGCAGGCTCTTTACAGGCTAGGATGGCACTGCTGCTGTTCCTGGGAAGTGCCTCTCTGGTGCTTGAATGCCATCATTTCCTTTCCATATCCTTTAAGTTAAAATTGCAGAGTTGGGATGTACTTTGGTTCTTTGTGCAGAAATTCATTTATTGCACCAAAAGGCTTTTTCTGCCTTTTCTGGTTTCGTGGTTGCTTTTTCTTGCTGCAGCTGTAGCAGAACACCCTTTGCTTCTAGCACCATCGCTGAATTACACAGCGGCAGCAGAGAACTGTAATTCCATTTTCTAGGGAGGGGGCAGGTGAGTGGTTTAGTCAATATGCAGCAAGAGATCAGGTATTTCTGCAGGGTATAATTCTCTGGATGCATATCTTCTCTCTCCAGGCAAAAGAAGCTGGTGCTGATGACATTCTTGACATATCCAAATGTGAACTCTCAGAGGTATGTTCCCTACAACTTCCAGTATCACCTCATGGGTCTGATGCCTCTGTCTGCTGCTTGTCACCAGCTGCCAGGTTAATGTCATGTCTGTGAGCCCTGGGGCAGGAGTGGCCTTGGTACCGGTCTGCTGCGTCCCGTGGCTGCCGAGCTCTGCCTTCCAGGGGGGGCTTCTTCCTCTTTTTAGGTGGGAGATTGCCCATCCTACCCGATGCTTCAAAACCGCTTCTGTCCTGGGAATCCTTTTTCATTTAACAAGTTGGGAAGGGCAGAGTGGTCTTATACCCTCCACCAGTACCTCGGTAGCACCCTAGCTGGGGACCTCATGGCTTAATTTTGTTAGTCACGAGGGAATTTGCCAAAGGCTGACTGTTTCTAATCCTAGAGCTACCAAGTCTGCCACCTGTGGTTATTTTTCTGTATAAGTGAAAATCCCTGTTTCCAGGCTGCCGGTTAAGGATGGAAATCTCACTTCCAGCTTGGCTTCTTTTCTGGCAGCCAACTAAATTAGAAACAAGCTGTCTGATGGCGTGGGAGCAGTTGGTGACGGCTTGCCAGGCGCTCAGAGGAGACACAGCTTTTCATTCTGGCAGCCAGGCAACCCTGTTAAGCAGAAGCCCATTTCTATTTCATTGCAGGTTTTATTCAGTGTCTTACGTTTCTAAAATGTTGGTACCTGCGTAACCTTGTGTCACAGGATGCCTTTGCCTAGCGAGGTGATGGATATCGCGCTTCTGTTTGGGGGGAGATTTGGGACCATCCTGGAGAGGCTACCTGGCTGCTGTGTGGCACACAGTGGCTTTGCTGAGACTTGGGGATGTTTTGTTCAAAGATGAGAAGCCAACAGCATGTTGTGTGTGGGTTTGCAAGCTTTGTGGGACAGCCTGCAAGCCAGTCTAGGTGAAAGGGTGGCAGACGGGGGATGCGCTGAGCCAGCGCTGTTCACAGCCGCAGCTGGTCTTGCATCCCCAGCGGCTCCATTGGGATCGGTACCAGCAAACTCTGCTTTGCTCTTTCTTTTTAGCCTTTGTTGTTTCAAAAATTAAAGTGAGTTTTGTCTTAAAATTAATACTGGACAAGGGTTTGGCTGATGCCGGTTCCGCGCTGTAGAGCAGGTCACGGTGTTCAGCCGTGCCTGGCATGAGCTGAATTTGCTGGCGTCTCCCTTTTCTGACTGCCCCCCTGCCACAGAGCCTGGCATGTGCCGAGACGCGCAGGGCTGCCTGTGGCTCACCTTTCCCATTTAGCCCGCTGCGGCGTGTTTGCTGAGGCTGCAAAACCAGAGAATACATTTGTGTGATGACTAAGGGAAAATACACCTGAACTCCTGAGTCATCTGCACACTGGATATTAAATCATGCAAGACTTGAACTTCTGCCTAAACCTCAGCCTGTTCTGTGCTATGCACAACACTGGAGCATGGAAAGCCATTGCAAGCTGTTTAAATGGAAGCTAACTGGGAGGTAATGGTATCCTGGGCCAAAACTGGGGGCTGGTGATTTTAAGTATCACTTGCATTATTCATTAAAGTTAGTTATTCACGCTGTATGGGTGGGTACTGTAGAAGTGCTTACAAAGATAGTGTCTTGAGAAGCCTGACGTGACTATTTTTAAATTGGTTTTAGGTTCCTTACGGGGCCTTTGCAACTTGTAAAGTCTTGCAAAAAAAGGTAATGTTGTAATCAGAAATTATTAGATAATTCTATTATTAAGCTTCAGTATTGTAGTTGTGTTGGAAGTGACTGCATGTGGTTGTTTATATGTTGCTTGTTGGTTTGTAATGAATTTGGCCACTTGTACAATGCTACACAGAGAGCAGTTTGGGGAGGACTAATCCTGTCTGTGTGCTTTAGAGCTAACTTCTCTCGTGAAAGATGACAGATGACTTTTCTTGCTTGGCCTATTTAATGATATATCACATGTAAGCAACTAGGCTCTTGTTAACAAGCAAACGTGTTAAAAGTTTGACCTGCTATGAAAATCCATTTACTATTTTAATACATCATGTGATACTGAATAACCTATTGAGCTCTTATACAGCTCCTGCAATTAAATCTCAACAATGTGCTTGTTCTAGACAGCAGTGTCTCATGTGTTCCTGTTTCAATGGGATTTTTCCTTCTCAGGTGCTGATTATTCACACAAATAATCTGACATCTTTAGTTCCAAAGTCCTGCAGCCTCTCAAGTCTCATAACTGTGAAGGTAATTGTGATTCTTAACAGTTAACCTGTAGCCTATTTTTCTTGCATTCTAGCTGCATGAAAACACACTATCCCAAGTAAATCCCTTCTGTCTATCTTCACCAAGAATCAGTAATGCCTGCCTTTCCTAGGTTTACCTCTCAGGCAGACAGATAGCGGTCACTGAGCAGTTTGTATAAAATCATAATCAGTTCCAGGATTCGTTTATCCTCTTCGTAATCACACATTTCCCCCCTCGGCAGCCTCGCACAGGGTGGTCGGTCAGGGCTGGGTGTGTTACGGGGTAGGTCCATCCCTCTTCTGCACTGGTGGGTCATTTGAATGTGAACGGCCCTGGTGATGGGTGACCCCGTGCGATGGGGCTGTGTCGCCGTACCTGCCATATAAATTCTGAGGGCTTTCAGCTCCACCACCCGCATGCTGTGGGTCCACAGGAGGCAGAGTCATTCCAGCAGCTCACTTCTCCCCATGGAGGGAGGTCTCCAGGTGTAGTCCTGCCCTCTCCCTGTGCCAGCACCGGTGTTGGAGCAGTTCAGCTTCCATGGAGCTGTTCAGCTCACTGATCCTGCAGAAAATGTCTTTTTCTGCCAGGCTGGCTCCATGGAGAGGATTTACCCCGTTGGCTCATTGGGTTTTGTGGAACAGCTCCCTTGGTGTCACTGCTCTCCCTTGGGTCACTGCTCTCCCTAGTCTTTTGCTTGTTTATTGATGTATAGAGGTTTGAGTTTTCAAAAGCCTTACAAGAATTATGCAGCTACGTCTCCTCAAAAACTTAAGCCGCTTTTCAAAGCCCCACTGGAAGGGAAGTAATTTTCCTTTGCTAGATATTTCATGACCTTTCATTCTTGCACCGTGACTTCTTTTCCCAACCTGGTGTGGTGAAATCATTTACTCTTCCAGGTTCTAGACCTGCATGACAACCAGCTGGCATCACTTCCTGCTGATATCGGCCAGCTGACATCTCTGCAGGTAAAAGATCTGCAGCTGCATCCCAAGTGTCCATAAAGGGCCTGTTACAGGGCAGCAAGACTATGGGGTTACTGCTAGTTTTTTATAATCATAAATTAAATGTGGTGCTGGTATTGTCAGATCGATGTTATTGAGTGTTGCTGTTGGACTGGCTTGTTGGAGGGGGAGAGCAGGGAGGAGGAGGGTGGGTGTGCTGAATTCTGTCATCCCAGCGTAGTACAAGGGCTGCCAGTGCAAGCAGCTCGTACTGCCAAGGAGGTGCTATGAGCAGGTGGAGCTGGAGCTTCCAGTCCCATCGATTGCCTGGAATATTCAGGTTGTACCATTCTCCCTGCTGTGATTATGTTGAGAACTCAGTGCAGCGTGCCACAGTGCACTCTGAGGGTCCCCTCTGCTTCTGGGGCAGCTTTGGGTTCAGCTGCCGCTCCGCCGTGGGAGCTGGAGTTGGGGGGTGCTGCCCTGGAGGGGAGGATGCTCGGCTTCCCAGTTCCTGCCTCTGCGTTCAGCACCTGCTGCAGCTGTTGGTTGTGGATAGGGTTTCTCACCTACTAGACGTACCCTGTATCCAGGGCTTCTGGAATTTTTATTTTTTTTAACCCAGAAAGTTTTGTCTAAACCCAGTTTGTCTTTCTGGAAGTAGTCCCGACAACATAGATGTGTGGAAGGCTTGAGACTTGTATAAATATCTTGAATATCTTTTCTGTTAATACTTTAGGTCCTAAACCTTGAAAGGAATCATTTAAAATGTCTTCCACAATCTATAGGAGACCTTGCCCAGCTCCAGATGCTCAATGTGAAAGGTATGGCACATGTTTCTTGTGGGTGCTGTGGGCAAAGCACCATTTATTATCTGGGTCGTATTGAGCTGCATTAGTAATTGTTCCTTTCCACCGAGGCAAGCACCGAATGGTTTACACTGAGTGCTAAGGAAGAACACAAGAATAGTTGGCAAGGCAGGAGAAATCATATAAGCAGCAAACATGTCAGACCTGCCCCCTCTGATGCTTTCATTCAGCCCATTGCCTTTTCTCAAGGGACAGCGGTCAGGTTATCGTGGCTGGTCCCAGCAGCTGAAAGCTCAGTGCTGTCCCTGCACCTGGGGGGCACCGAGAGCGCTGGGGGCTTGTCCCCCTCTGGAAAATTATTTAGATCAACCTAAGAAATCTGTCTGTGCAGATTCAAGTGTAAGAAGAACAGTAGTTTTGGCAGAAGCAGTTCACTAAAGCAAGCAGAGCTGTCCGTCTGGATAAACTGAATTCCAGTTAAGTCTACTGACGCCTGGAGCTCGGTCCTGTGAGCCTGTGTAGCCCCGCCAGTTGTGCACAGCCCTAACACAAAGGTCACGACTGTACCTCTTTTCAAGACTCCTGGGCATCTTCCAGATATGCAGTGCCATAAATCTGGGAGAAAAAGAGACTTTGTTACAGGGAGCTGAAACAGGGAGGGAAACTGAGGGCGAGGAATCTGAAGTGCAGCTCAGCTCACGGCTGCATCAGCAGCCCCTGGCTCTGACCCCGAGCTGTGCAGTCCCACACTCAGGCCCCTTTCTCCCATCTCTGGTACTTCCAACAAAGAGAAGAAGACTCTATGTTGCACATATTCTCCTGATAAAGAGCACTGATGCAGCCCACAGCAGTAAGCTCAGCTGAGAAGGTCATTTGGGCACGAGGAGCTGCTGCTGGACCTGTGCATGGGCTGTGTGCACGTGGACCTTGCTGCCCGTTTGCCTTGGTGGGCAATGGCAGCCTTTGGAGTCCTCGTGTGACCCTGGACAGCCCCGTCCCTGTAGCAGAATGTAGGAAATGAGCCACACGTGTGATGATGGTTTGGTGTTCCAGCAGATGAGCTTGCAGAGCCCTGCTTTGGAGGGGTTAGGTAGCACTAACTGGCTGCTCTCTCTAGGTAACAAGCTGAAGGACCTGCCCGCTGCCGTGAGCGGTTTGCGGAGCCTGCGCACGCTGGACGTCAGCGAGAACGAGCTTCAGGAGCTGCCGCGGGTGCTGGCTCACGTCCGCACGCTGGAGGTGCGCAGCCAGCCGGCCACCCCTGGCTCCCCTTGGCGGGCTGTTCGCTGCTGCGGGCTGCCTCCCTTCCTGCATGCTCAATATGATCCTAAATTTCGCATAGAAAGTGAATTTTTAGGGTTTGCGCAGGACCCCCTGTCGGGGATTGTAACAAAGCTGTACGTGGCTCATGGTGTCCAAAGTAGCTTTTGCGTACCCGTGTTGCTTTGGGCTTTTCTGATCACTTTTTGCCATGGTTTTCTCATGAAAAAAGCAACACACAGGGAGTGAACCTCCAGGTGTTGCTGCCAGGGCTGTCTGAGAGCACAGACCGTGCCCGTGGGCTCCGGTCGGCTCAGCCGCTTCCCACCCAGGCTGATTCTAAATGAGCGGTGGGATATTTCCCACGAGGATTTTTTGCCTCTGTTGCCGTGACAGATCTGTGACTCATTGTCAGCCTCCGGGGGTTTCTGGCTCCCCGGAGTGCATGTCCAAAATGGGACAAGCATCGAGATTTTTATGGATGTGTCACCTGCCTGCCAAACTCATCGGTGCTAAACGGTGCAAACGTCAGACACGGGGGCTGACTCAGCCACCAGCACGGAGGATGCAGATAAATGCTTCTCCGTCCTGAACACCAAACCTTGGGCTTCTTTTGCGGTCAGTCTCGGAGATCAGGGCTCTGTGCAGCTTGCTCCCCTGTGCTTGGTAAAGTGGTTCCTTTCCTGGCCTTCCTGCTCTGCCCTTCCCTACAAGAGGCAACATTGGGTCCTTTTGGTGGTCACGGTAAGACAAACCAGCAAGTGCTCCTTCCACTCGTTCTTTGTGGTACTCCTCCCTGTGCCCTTCGCATCGCCATCCCTTCCACGCATCATGCGTAACGGCGCCAGCACATTGAAATGTAGTGGAATAATGGAAATAAAATGGAAAATTTCTGTAGTTGGGACATGCTGTGCCCTCTTGTACTTAAACACAAAGTAGATTGTTGGAAGAAGGGTTCGCCGGAGTCAAGAAGACGCTCAATATGAGTTATGCATCTTGCTCAACTTTATTAGTTTCTAACGCTACTTATATAGAACCGATACACATGCGTATTCGTAAAGCAGAAATATAATTGGTTAGTAGTCTCTAAACGCGCGCGGTTCTCACACCCCTAATTATCATGACTAAAATAAGCGTTCTATCCATGTAGCTAATTGTGTTGCTGTGCTTCAGCCTTGTAGTTTGTTACTCCCTATTTTCCCATACCGGTCCCTATCTTGCTTGGCCCTGCACCTGCTTTCCCAGCAGCTGTAGCTTGTTACAGCCACGACCTGTTGGCACAGCATAATGACTTGGTCTCAGGATTCAAGAATAGCTCAAGGCTACCTTTCTTGTTAACTTCCGCACAGCAACTTCAGTACAATTCTGATTACAGGCCTATTCTAATACTGGGCCTGGATTGTGCAGATCTTTAAGGCCATGCTTCTGCAGCCATTCTTCTACAGTAGATGTGTCTGCCTGGGGGGGATGTTTCAAAGGTCCCAAATAAGGGACCACAAAGTCACCTCTGAAAGCTGTCAAACGCCCAGCAGAAAGTCAATACAATCTCATGTTTGTGTCAGGATTTAGGGTAGCATGAAGCGATATCACTCCGTAAGTGAAATCCTGGGGAGCTGCAAGGATAGCTCAGTTGGACTCTGGGCCATCAGAATAACCTGGAGCTCTGTGTGTTCTCTCTTGGAGACGCTGACCCTGGATGCCTCTTCCATGACGTACCCACCACCTGACATTTGCAGTGCCGGTACAGAGTCCATTCAGCGGTTCCTCTGCAAAGGTAAGCACGAGGAGCCTGTGGGTGGTAGTGAGAA
The DNA here is from genome assembly GCF_023638135.1 of Falco biarmicus. Classification (NCBI taxonomy): domain Eukaryota; kingdom Metazoa; phylum Chordata; class Aves; order Falconiformes; family Falconidae; genus Falco; species Falco biarmicus. Next base: position 9,379,935 of record NC_079296.1, on the reverse strand, counting down.
CCTGGGGGACCACGCTGTGCTCCCACCAGGTGCTGTGGCACGTTCCAAGTTTGCACTTACAAAGGACAAACATCAGATCGGCTCTGCCTGGGGTGGTCCCTAGCGCTCTGCACATGTGGCAGGCTGCTCAGGGGGTCAGGTATTTTCTCCAGCAGGAGGATTAGGCGTTGTCCGGGTATGGATGCCTTGGGACAAAGACTCAGGAGTCACTCGAGGTCCCTTCTATCCTCTTTTTCTACGAGGAAGAGCCTGGGGCTTGCAGACTGATAGGTTACTAAGAGAGATATAACCAGATGGAAAACTCAGAGGACAAAGATAACGTACTGTGGATTTCAAATGCTGTATTTAATACAGACGGGAAGGTTTGGCAGAGGTTTCACGCAGGAGAAGCACCTTGCCAGATGTTGGGCTAATCCCTGAAATAAAAGGATGCTCAGAACTTCCTGTAGCACGAGCGGGAGCGTTTGCAGCCCTGCAGAAGTTGGCACGTCTGTGCCCACGTGAAGGAAGCGTGTCTCCCTGAGCACAGGGTAATTCTGATCATCCTCCTGGTGGGCTTGGGGCAGCACTATCTCCTCTTGGAGCTCCTTGCCTGAGCTGGAGGAGCTCTGGTGGGCACCCATCAGCCCGCAGGGCGAGGGGGCACAGCCGGCAGCGCTCCTCCACACCAGCCAGCCCTCAGCCATGCTGCCAGGGAGGTCTTTAAGCACCAAATGTTCTTGTTTTGTGTCTGGTACCTTCCAGAGTGTGGAATTGCCTACTACCCTCCCTCGCAGTATCTGCTCCCTGCCCCAGGGAGTGATGGAGGAGGAACGTCGGTGGATGGGATGGACAGGGCAGTGCAGAAATACCTGGAGGAGGAGAGTGAGTGGCAGGTGAGGCTGCACCACCTGTGAAGTTGTACGAGAGGGGTTTGGATTTGTCTCTCGACTCTTATCAATGGATCTTACAGCACTTGGGGCAGTCACCTTCCCTCCCACCCCGGGATGTGTCTTTTGGGATCAAGAGAGCATCGGTGCTCAGAACCAGGCATAGCACGGTGGGCATGGGTGGCTCATCTCCTTCCTGGGCGTTAGGGATGGTGTTACTGCTGCGGGCTGCTGGAAGACACACCACAAAGCACTGTCCCATCCTGGAAAGCAACGATGCAGTCCAGGGACAGGGTGACAGTGTGATGTGGTGTGACATGGTAACGCCAGTATTTTTGGGGGGACAGCAAACTGCAGAAGAACCTTGTGATTCCCAGCCAAGTGCTAGACATGTTCAGCCCTACATGGGAAAGGTGAGGTTGGGCATTAGTTAGGATAAGCTGTGCTCATTCCTGTGCTGTTTGGCAAGTAGAGAGTAAATTTCTTTGTCCCTCGAGAAGCATGAATGGCCGGACTTGGTGTCTGTGTTAATCTTCTTGTGTCTTTGGCTGATGTCTTTACTCAGTTAGAGGAAGATATAATGTGGGCTAATAATATGTAAAAAAAAAAAATACTGCCTCTGGGAGTAAATGTCTGCTGATATTGCTTATTTTTCAGAACAAATTCTTGGATTATGAGAAGAGGAAGGTAAGGATGAACGCCTGCAAATGCTTTGTCTGCACTGTAGGTCCGCCTCAATTTCTTGTTTTCCATCCCTTTATCTGTTTTTTCAGCCAAGGCTGAATACTTTGAGAACTGAATTCTTGCAGAAAAACCCCCAAAGCCACTCAGTCCTCCTGCAGGAGACAGTGAGAGCGTGGGGGAATCTGTGACTGACTCACCTGACGAGCCGCACTTCGAGTGAGCGGTTCCAGTTTAAATCGCTCTGTGTTTGCAGAGTTGGAGCCGGGGGCTTTCACACCAGGCGGCTTTTTTTCTTGCCTCTCCGTGCTGAAAGCTCGGCTGGTTTTTCACGTAAGGCGGGCAGATGTGTGAGCAGTCCGTGCACACAGTGCTCAGTCTGTCCCTGTCCCACACTCCAGCCCCTCCGTGACTGCTCCCTTGGCTCTCTGGCTCCCGGAGCTACTGCTCCAGCTCTCTCCTAGCATTCCTTCTTTCTGTCCTCCGCTCCCCTCACCTGGCTGCGTTTTCAGTTTTACTTTTTTCATTTCACTGCTCGGTGTCTCTTCCCTCGTGCAAGGCTCACTTGGAGACAAGCAGAAGCTCCCGTCCTGTGGTTGACTCTGCCTTTGGCTGGAGCTGCTCGGAGCTGGCTGCTGCCTTCACCCTTGTCCTCAGCCAGGGGTGTCCCTTGGCCCCCCGGGAGGGGACACAGCTTCCCGCTGGGCTTTCCGCCGGGTGTTCGCACGGGCTGTTGCAGTTGTAGGGGTTGATGCCCAAGGACTTTGGCTTTGTGACTGTGAAATGAGCGGTGGGGAGTTTGCAGACTCATAAAGAGAGCAGCAGCTTCTTCTTCACAATTTTGGGGTTCCTAAGGAGAGAAGGTTTCCACCCCCTAGCCAAGCCTCCTGTTTGCCATTGGGCTTGCTTTCTCCTCAGGAGGGTTACTCTGCCTTGTTTTACATTTTTGCCAGAATTTGTTCTTGTTTGGGAAGGAGCGGAGCCAGCAGCCTGTTGATCTCTGGCATTCATCTTTCTTCTTACTCCTCTCAGGAAAAAAAAATGCAGGAGAAGCTGGAGTTTGAGCGGCGCCTGAACATGGGGCAAAGAGAACACGCGCTGCTCGTTCAGCAGATCAACAGCCAGAAGGATGAGATGCTGCAGACCGTGAGAGAGGTGGGTCTCCTCTGGACCGGTCCCGTATGAGATGCTGCCTTTCCTCAGCTGACCGCTGTCTCCCTGGTTCTCTCTTGCTCTGGCTTAGGACCAGCTGCGGCTGGAGGAGGGTCTGACAAAGCACCAGCGCTGTCTGGAGGAGGAGCGCCTGAAGCTGTTGCAGCAGCTGAAGCAAGCGGAGCAGGGCATTGCCAGCCGTATCCAGAAGCTGCTAGAGGACAACCAGAGGTAGGGTCCCAGGGTGTCTTGCAATGATCCCTGCCCCTTGGAGGCTCGTGCTATTTTATCCCGTTCTGAGCAGTTCGTTTTGCCCTTTCCCAGTGTTACAGAGCTGGTCAGGATAGATGTCTCTAGGAGGTCCCTTAGCTGTTGAATTCCCAATGTCCCATTTCAAGGAAGTGGGATTTGATCATGCAACCTTAAAAAACTGTGTTTCACACATAAGTGTGCTGTTGGAGTTTTGCAGTGCTGTGGAAAAAATGTGAATTACTCATGGAAGGTACATATTTGAAGGTACCACAGCTGGATCTGCTGGCTCTCCTGCCGGGCCGGTGCTGACGCGAGGTCACCAGCCTGCTAAAGCTGCTCCTGGTGCACGAGAAGCAAAGCCTTGTCCTGCCCACTGTGGGAGCAGGAGGTTGCCCTGCTCAGCTTATTGAAAACCTCTTCTTTTATCTTTTCTTAGGCAAAAACAAAGTTCAGACATTCTGAAATCCTTGGAGAATGAGAGGTGAGTCTCCCTGAAATGAGCTCTTGTAGAAAAGGGGCGAGAAGCTGGAAGGAGGGCTGGGACCTCCTGTTCAGAGCCACCAGTCTGAATCCACCTTAAGTCAGGGGAGGTTCATCTCATCCCTGCAGCTGGTTCTGGTCGGTGTCAGAGGCAGGACACCGGGCTAGATGTGTCTGGTCTTACCCAGTCTGGCAAACCCAACAGGACGGTGATTTTACCTCTTGTTCATCTCTGCATGGTCCTGGCTGAGGAGTCTGGCAACAAAACCCTGTGTCCCACTGCCGAGGACCAACAGACCAACTACATCTGTTGGGAAGCAAGGCATTTATGAACACGGTCCAGTAATTTGTACATTTTGGAGGAATACACTGAGAGCAATGCTGCCGTTCAGCCAACACTCTGCGCTGGCTTTGCCACCAAAAGGGGTTGTCCCCTCTCTCCCCTGCCTATATGCTGCCCCCTCCCTTCAGCCCACTGTGCTGTGGCTCAGTAAATGGGATGGGGACACTGACCTGGCTGGAAATAATCCCTTTGCATGTCAGAGAGTTTTCCAGCCACACCAGTTCCTGGTCTGTTAGGTGGTGTTGTGTGTGTTTGTGCCGGGATGAGGGCAGGGGAGGTAGGAATGGAGGCCAGGTGGCTGCTGTCGGTGGCACTGCTCAGGTAGGTCAGCTTTACAGTGCTCATCAAGCTTCAGGAGGAAGGAAAGCAAAAACAGGGACAGACGCCGTGTTTGCTGAGAGTGTATACATGTTGCATAGATGTGTTTCTCAGAAGGATCAGCTTTCCAGTCGAAGAAGTAATTGTCTCCATGATTTTCAGCAAAATTGTTGTTGTCTCCCATAGACTTAGAGGTTCCTTACCAAGGAAGCACTGAGACTTTTGTGCTGCTGGGATGCACGTGGCTTTCCGAGCAGGTGGCGGGGTGGATCTGCCCAGCCTCTAGGCTCTGAGCTGGGTGAGCAGGAGAGAAGGGAGAGGGTGCTTGTTCAAAGGAGCGGCTGAATTGTTCTTGGTTGTTTGGCAGAATAAGGATGGAACAGCTGATGGCAATAACACAGGAGGAGACAGAGCATCTACGCAGAAGGGAAGTGGCCGGTAAGTCCAGACAACTCTTTGGGGTGGTCAGGTGCAAGCAAAGACCCGGTTCCCCTGGAGATGTGCTGAATCGGTGACAGCCACACGGGAGGTGCTTTGTCAGGCACACGTTCTTGGCGCGTTCCTTGGTGCGGTGGAGCAGAGCGGCAGGGGGTAGCGCTGCATGTGTCCCACAGCTGACCCACCTCCAGCTGACTGCTGCTTCTCCTTGAGGTGCAAGCTGTGCTCCCTGTGAAGCTACAGCATCACACACGGTGTTTGTGAGGCTGGGTGTAAGCACACAAAGTGCTTTGTACTTCAGAGGTACCAAACAGACGTTAGCTGGTGGGGTTTGTGAGACGGTGGGGGGGGAATGGTGCTGGGGAGCCTTTTCTGCCCGTGGTGACCATGAACAGATCTACTGGGGTCTCAAGGGAGATGGTGGGTGTGTTGCCACCGCGAGGACGGATTACTCACAGGGGGACAGGCAGAGCTGCACCCGTCTGAGGATGGGTAAGCAGGAACCGGGCTCCTCTGAGCACTGGAGAGATGCAAGCCCAGGCAGAGTGGAGTTTGCTCAGGTAATTCCACTATAAGTTGTTACGGTTCTTGCAGCTGAGTGAATCTGCTCTGAAATAAGGAAATGGACAAAGCAGGGTCGGGCTGGAAATGAGGGAGAAGGCACTGTTAGTTGCAAGTGCTTGTAGCAGTGGTGGCACATGGGTGCCTCTTCTAGACACCCACTTCTGGTGCAGACTGACGGCCCTTCTGTCTCCCAGCTGCCATGCAACAAATGCTGGCCGAGAGCTACAAGAACAAGCTCATCCAAATGACCTACGAGTCTCGTCGGCAAGACCTGGTCAACCAGGCGTGCTCCAGGTATGGTGGGAGGTGTCTGGGGCTGGTGGCACTGTTGTAAAGTCCCTTTTTTTCCAGCAGTTCCCAGTGTAATTCCCATAGATACACCCAGGAACTCCTGCAGCTGCTGGAATGCGGCTGTGTAAGAGCAGGTGACCACACAATTCAAAGAAACCATCAAACTTGATTCAGTGAACTGCCTTCTGGCCACAAGAATATGCATGTTAATCACACTTTGGATGAACTATCACTTTTTTACGCTCTTTATTTTACTTTGAACATTCTGCTAAATATGGAGGATGAAATTAGACTGGTCTTCCCATTGTGTTAGCCAGTTCAGTATCAAACTCTAGCACAGAATTCCTTTCCTTACCTCCTAGGGTTGTCTCAAGGGTGCTGTTTGTATCTAAGTAGGACTTACTGCATTGCTATAGGCACAGAGAGCGTTCTGGCTTGCTCTGTTTACAACAAGGTGAGAAACTATAATCTGGCATTGAACAGAAACAGCCTTGCGTGCCTGTGAGCTGCCCGACAGCGGGCAGCCAAGGTCCTGCCTGCGTGTGCGGGCAAGGTATGGCCACGTTGGCTGGATCTCCTCCATCAGCACGCCCTTCCCGGCGCAGAGTACCAACCACGAGTTCTCACCACCTGAGCAGCTTGCTGAGGCTTGTCTGGACTTCAGGCTGTGCACGTGCAGCCAGCGGTGCTTCTGCTCTGGCTTGGTCTGTGGGGCAGGTTTGGTTTGGCTGTGGGGAAGGAGGTGTTAAATCTGTCAGGCTTCAGCTGCGCAGCACCATGGCCCTCGGCCCTTGTTCGGTAACCAATGTCTCCATTCCTGGATTCTCTGTTGCCTGTTTTCCCTCTTGTTTGCACCAAGAGTCTCAGACCCAGCAGTAACTCCATGGCAAATCCATCTTCTTGCAGCCTAGCAGAGATGGATCAGAAGTTCCAGCAAATCCTGGCTTGGCAACAGCTGGATCAGAACAAAGCTGTCAGCCAGATCTTGCAGCAGGTAGGCAAGGGAGCCAAAGGCTGGCGGGGGGATCGAGGGAAAGCGACTGCACGCAAAAGCGGGATCAAGAGTGGATCACAGGAGCAATGGTGGTTGGGCTGGGCTGCGTGCGAAAGTTATTTTAATGCTGTGTGCTGAACTGTGAGAGTCTCTGGTAGAGATGAACCTGAGGGCTCTGCAGCGCATTTTCAGAAGCGCTGGGCAGCCGTGCCCTGTTGCACAGCCTGGGTGCTCAGTGCTGCTGAAAACCAGAGCGGAGTTCATGCAAAGCGTTCAAAATGCGTGTTTGAAGGACATGAGTATAACTCTTGTGTCTGTCTGTAAAGTGGGTTTTACCTTTTGGGGCTCCGGGATGTAATCATGATGCTGTTGCAAGCACTGTTCATGAGCTGCTGCAAGGGCGCAGAGTTGCTGAGCCCTTTTGCAGCTGCATCAACAACCCCACTACGCAGGATTTTGCCTGTCCCTTAGATTGAGATGCAGAAAGCTGCCTTCGAAGCTCTCCAAGTGAAGAAGGATCTTATGCACAGGCAGATCAGGAACCAGGTGAGTCAGAGGAAAGAGCAACTAGCTACTCAGCTCATACCGCCGCTCGGTGAGACACTTCCGAGGAAGATCGAGGTGCTGTGAGCGTAGAGCAGAGCTGGTGTATGGCTAAGAGCTCTGCAACCAAGCGTTGAGCCGTGCCAGTTAAACCACAGTCTCCCAGCTCCATAGGAGGGTGTGTGGATGCAGGTTTTAGGTTCGTGGAAGCAATGGAATTGCCATTGCTTCAATCTTCTCAGCGCTAATGGGGATGAAGTGCTGGAGAGTGGTCACTAGAGGACAGACCGGCATTGTCTCTGTGGGGGTGATGGGCAAGCACAAGGGCAGTTTCCTTCAGGCTGTGTACTTAGCAGGGCTGCTGTTTCCCCATGAGTCCGCTGCATCTCCATCCAGCACATCAGAACTGCACCTTGAGCCATAAGTTCGCCTTTTCTTTCCCATGCTCAGCCTGCCTCTGAGCTCCATTCTGCAGAAGGCACAATGCGATAGTTGGGGCGGGGGAGCAAGAGCTGATGCAGAAAGTCATAGTGGATGGTGCCCAAAGATGGGAAAGTAGCAATGGTTGGTGCCCAAGGATGGGAAAGTGGTGGTGGCTGGTACCCGAGGATGGGAAGGTGGTGGTGGCTGGTACCCGAGGATGGGGAAGGTGGTGGTGGCTGATGCACAAAGATGGGTGGCTTGTTTCTGGCACAGTGCTCCAGAATCTTCCCTCTCCTGATCTGAAACTACCAGAAAGATCTCAGTTCAGGAGTTGGTGGATAAGCTTAAGGGGTTGGATCTACTGAGTCACCCAGTGACTAGTCTCTCCTAGAAGCCTGTGGATTGTGCATGGAGAACCCAGGAGATAAGCCTAACGACTCTCCATTGCTTGAGTTCGCTTGCACTTGCTCTGTAAGCAAAGAGTGGTTGTTCCACGATACCATGGCTGGACCTTTTATGGGTGAAATCCAGCCCACCCCAGCAGCACCCTGCAGGGCAGCGAAGGGGCAGGAGCCCTGGGTGCCACCTGCTGCAGAGCCCTGGTGTTGGCAGGAATTTCGTGGTTGGGGGCACACATTAAGCAGCGTGGCCTGGGGATGGTGGATGGCCTGGGAATGGTGGGTGGCCTGGCAGATATGTGAGCTGGGCTCTCATTTTGGCTTTGCTGTGGGATATCGGGCAACTCACTTCACCTCTCTGTGTCTCAGTTGCCCCACCTGAAAGAGCATGTATCATTATGGGATTTGCTGGAGCATCTAGGAACCAGGACCCTTCCCCAGTTCATCTGCAGTTTGAGCAGCAGTGCCGGGAGGACTTTGACAATCAGTTGCTGCCTTCCAGAGTGGCTACAAAAGGCCAGGCTGAACAAACTGGCTGCAGTGTGCTTCTAGACTTGAACAGAAGGTGCTTAGAGTAGAGAGACAATTAGAGAGCAGGGGACACAGCTCCTCAAGCTAAAGACGAAGAGCAGCCCTAAGAGCGTGCATCATGGCAGGGCATCAGCAGGTTCCCCAGGCTTCTGGGCAGCTCTGCAGTGCCATCCCTCCCAGGGCAGCGGTTAGACCTCTATTTAAAAGAGCATAAACTAAAGTCTTTTCAAATGTCAGTAAAAAATGTTTCATCTTCTGTTTAGATTAAATTAATAGAAACAGAGTTATTGCAGCTGACACAGCTGGAGTTAAAGAGGCAAGAACTGGACACAGAGACGCTGCAGGTATGTAGGGCGCTGGGGCTGCCCCGCCACCCTCTCTCTGCTCTGGGATCGCAAAAGCTCCACTTGCTTCTTTTGCTCCTTGCAGTTTCCAGACGGTTTTATGATTAGTCAGAAGGGTACTTGCCCGCAGGACACCACAAAACCCTCTTTGTTGTTGTAACGTGGGAACGTTGCTGCTGCTCCTAAACATCCCGATGCATTTTCAGGGGAGAGACAAACCAGCCAGCCCTGGTAGCAATGGGCAGTTCCAGGTTTACTGGGTGGGGAAGGATTTTGTGATCCAGTTGTTGGCATCGCATGTCTTCTTGCCTTTCTGTGTTGCGTTTTATTTTTAAATACCCGCCAGTGATGGCTGTCAGCTCTCCCCCTTCATTTCTAAGCCTTGACTCCCAGGCTGCGCTGCCCCACCATCCCACCGTTCAACAGGCTGATTTCATCCGCAGTCACACATGGAGGAACGTCGAGCTTGGCTTAAGCAGCTTGGCTTTAACTTTTGTTGTTACGCCTTTGCATCAGCTGTTTTCTTGTGTGTGCTGTTTGCCAGGTTAGGTCACCTGTTTAGTCAGGCTGGAATCGGTAGCAAACAGCGCGTACTTTCCGAGAGCAGCGCACGCAGCAGGCTGGTAAGCGTTGATTTACAACAGGGTTGCCTCCGAGCCCTGCGCTGGACACGTTGAAGTGTCAGCTTTGGGTTATGCTACCTCAGCTCTGCAGCTCCTCTGTACAGCGCTGCCGTGTTGGTGGGGACCACCCAACGTTCCTGCAGGGACGGCCAAGGAACCCCAGGCAGATGTAGTTCACGTGGCACTGGACTTGGGTGGTTCCAGTTAGTGAGCAGCACAGGAGCTCCAGGGCAGGGCAGAAACCCAGGCTCAGCCCTGGTACCCACCTGCAGCCCAGCAGGCAGCACAGTACATTTGCAGCTTCATCACTGGATGCTAAGAAACCAGGGATCCACATCTTCATCCACCTGCAGCCCACGGGCTCCCTGCGGGGGCTGTGGCAGTGCCCACGCAGCGCTTTGGCAGAAGCTTTTCTGCAGTTGTGCCTCATCCCTCCCGTGCCGCAGGCAGCTGCTTCCCCCTGCCCCCCGCCAGGATACAGGTGCCGTAGTAACAAACTTAAAAAATTATTGGAAAGTGGGAACAGCCAAAGACACCCTGCGAAAGGGAGGTGCTTACACAAGTTTCTCGCAGGGTCAGTCGGGGAGAGAGCAATGGTGGCGGGGTGTCCACGGTGTGGGCTCATCTCAAGGGTAGCCAAAGCTGCCTGGGTTTCTTGGCTGGAGCAGCTCCCACGCGTCATTACTTGTCCCTCTCACCTCGGCTGGGGTTCTGATGCTTCCTAGATGAGCTAATGGTGGGCTTTGCCTGTGAGAGACTGTCCTCCTGCTTAAACACCCCGGGTAGGGTCCAGGTGCTGCTCAGGGAAGGTTTCCCCACACTCCTTGAGGAGGTCAGCCTTCTAGCAGCATCCTTATCCCTTTTTTTCCATGGACATCTGCAGTCCCTGTGGCTGATGACTGCTGGCTTCTGCTCAGGTAACGGTCCTCCCAGCTGCTATGAGCAAGCTGGGACAGGACCACGCAGAGATGCCACAGGTCTGACATCCCTGCGGTTATCAGCCTCCTCATTTCCCAGCGGTGTGGCTGCAGCGATGCCTTACCTTGCCCTGGTACCCGGTGGTGCCTGGTGCGAGACCCCGGTGAGAGCAAGCTGCCCAAAGGCACGGGGAGCTCGCTCCTGGCCTCCCCCGCGTGCCTGCAGGCTTCTAGACCTCCTGTCAGGTGGTCCTTAGTTGGGGAGGGGGGCTGCGAACACTTGTAGTGCCACCGCCTGAACTGATGGAGTGATGCAGAGCTGCTGCAGCCAGCGCGGTCTGGGGGTGCCCGGGGTGTGCTGGGGGGGGGGGCAGGTAGGGGATAATGGCAGAAACGGGTTCAGCTGGGGTCTGCCATGCCAGCTACTGGGGGGATCCCAGCTACTGGGGGGCTCCAGGCTGTCTGCTCGGCTGGGCTGAGTGCCTGTGGAGCCCAGAGCTTCCCCCTCTGACGTGAGCATTTTGGGTACGGTAAGTGCTTTGCTGGACGTGGGGGCAGGGTGGTTGCTGGCAGCCGGGTGGTGCGGGGATGGGGGTGCCAGAGTCCTTCCCTTGCAGGGGGTGATCGCAGAGCAACGGCAAGCGCTTGGCTACCTGCTGCAGCAGCTGCTCAAAGAAAAGAAGCAAAGGGAAGAAGAACTGCGACAGATACTGGTAATGGAGGCTTCTCACTGGGTGCTGTAGATGAGAAAGCACTGGGCTGACTGCGGGGAGAGTCTGGTGGTCCGCAGGGGCATAAAGGGGAGCAGAGGAAGGCTTGGAGTTGTGTCCAGCTCCAGAGACTTAATTTAACTTCAGAAAGTGCTAATGAGAGCTCTTGGGGACGCAGTTAGTGGCACTCGCCGCTGCAGCATGAGGCACCATCGCCATCAGTCTTCCCCGTCAGAAGAGTTGTAGGGGGATGAACGCAATCCCGCCTCGGTCCTGCGTGTGGGCTTGTCATCCCAGAGACCTGCAGGAGCCTGAGCTTCAGGAGACCAGGCTCCAGCATCTGGGGCAATGTGAGCGGAGGGGCTGCACAGCCCTAGGCTGGCTGGGGGGGGGGGGGGCGTCAGGGTGGGGCCAGCCCGCAGAAGGTCAGAAATGCCTGCCTGGCCGTAGGTGTGCCTGTCGAGCGCTCTGAGCTGGCCCTCCGCAGGGTTTCCCCCCTACACGTCCGACTGGAGCATCCCTAAATACCGCTTGCGACGTTGCCTCGGGCTGTTGAAGGAACGCTTGCGACGTTGCCTCGGGCTGTTGAAGGAACGAGTTTCTTTTTCAGCTGGAAATGGAGGCAAAGAGCGAAACCAAACAGGAGAACTACTGGCTGATCCAGTACCAGCGCCTGCTGAACCAGAAGCCACTCTCCCTGAAACTCCAGGTCGCTGCCGCAGTTGATGCTTTCACCGTCGCTCTGCTTCGCTCTGCAGTTGGGGGGAGTGCGGGCAGCCCTGCCTGGGCCCGCCGGCGCAGCTAAGGCAGGGAGTGGGGGGGGGCACAGACCCCTCGCGCAGGGTGACAAGCCGGGGCAGCCCCCGGGGTGCAGTGAAGCCATCGTGGCACCCAGCGGCCCCCCTGTTGTTCCTGTGCAGTGGAGGTTGTGGGGAGCTGCCATCCCACCATCACGCTGCTCGGCAGGAGCAAAGGACTCCACGTGCCTTCCAGGCAGGGCTTTTTGTTCCAGCTAAATGCCCAAACGCCTCTGCCTGGCTCCCCAAATTCCCCTGCAAATCCCCCCGAGTGCAGCAGCTCCTGTCGTTCCTGCCCCGACGTCCTGAGCTGGGACTCTGCTGCTAAAATACTCACGGGGGTGGCCCAGGGATGGAGCTGGGCTCTGCCCGTGCTGCAGCTCCAGTTTGCAAAGCAGGTGCTCTTGCAGACATCGGCTGCCAAAACACGGTCTGTTCCATCCTTCCCAAAACACAGCATTTGGAATTGTGCTCGTAGAATTGTTGCTCCTGCTGCTGGGCTTTCGGGCTGTAGTGTCTTCAGGGGTGCAGAACGCTCCGGAGCGGGGCAGAGGGCAGGAATGAGCACGGTGCCCGCTCTTGCTGCTGCCTGTCCCCGTGCCTTTCCCCGAGAGCGAAGTCTGGGAGCTCACTTTGTGTTTTGCAGGAGGAGGGCTTGGAGCGGCAGCTGGTGAACCTTTTAATTGAGCTGTCTGCTGAACAGTACGTGCCAGTCTTTGCACACCATCGAATATCCTTGCAAGCACTCAGCACCATGACTGCCGGTGACCTGGAAAAGGTACGAGACAGCAGATAAACAGTGCAGGGCGACACCGGCTGAACGTGCCCTTGCTCCGAGCTGGGCTGTGCCCGTGGCGGGGCTGGCAGGAGGGAGTGTTGGTGCTCCTGGTGTGTCACCCCCCAGCAAGGAGAGGTGCCACTGCTGCTCTGTGCCCCGTCCCAGCCAGCAGCAGCTCTCCCAGGGCGCTTGCAGGGTGAGCTGTAGCTTGGCTTTGGCCTTCGGCATCCTGCAAATGCTCTTTGTAGTAGAAATGGCACCAGGGCAATCCCCTTACCTGGCTTTGATGCCTGATGGAGGTGCTTCCCTTGGCATGGCCAGGTCCTGCCAGCGAGGCCCAAGAGTTTGCAGTGTCCCCTGCGGGACACGAGTCCCCTTTCCCCTCCGGGAGCTAACAGCTCTCCCCTTGCACCACAGATCGGCGTGACGGAGGCTGGCCTGCAGCGTGCCATCCTCAAGCGAGCTCAGGAGGTCCTGGCTGTGGCCAGGACAATCCCAGGTACCACTAGTTCTTCTCTGCCTGGTCTCTGACGTATTTTACACTCGCAGCAGGTACCTGAGCCTTGCGTCGGGAGATACGCAGGGCCAGGCTGCGCTGTCAAGCTGCTCCCAATATATGTAAAAAAATACGACTTTCTGATGTAACGGAGCCCAAGCGCCTACCTGCTTGTAGCCATCCCCTGCATGGTGGGTGGGCGGGAGCTGAACGGCTCTCCTGGTGCTCAGACCTCCTGCTTGTGGTTGCAGAGCTGCTGAGGACAGTGAGCGAGGAGGTCCCTGCCGCCCCGGAGCCCAGCGCTCCCTTCGAGGAGCTGCTGAGCCCTGTGGTCCCGACGGCTCCACCGCTGCAGTGGGATGAGAAGAAGTCAGAGTGCGTTGTCTGCATGGAGCAGGAGGTGAGACCCTAGCACCAGTGCAGTGCTGGAGCAGGGGGTGGGGTGAGGGCAGCATCCAGCACGTCCCCCCGTATCCGTACCCCCAGCCTGGCCCTGGGCCGTGCCTGGGTGCTCATCCCTCCAGCTCCCCAGCACAGCCTGGCTCAGGCATGAAAGCAGAGAAGGAGGCAGGGCTCCTCATGGGCTTGGGAAGGACCTTGCCGAGCTCCTGAGCCCGTCTGTGCTCGCAGCAGCTGTGGGGAGCATTCGCAGGGCTGTCCTGCCCCGTGTCCTGCCCTCGGGCCCTTTGCGCTCACTGTCTGTGCAGTGCAGCCCCTCGCATGCGCCCAGCCCCATGCCTGGGGATGGAGATGGGGGTGCAGGGTCTGCCTCCCGTGCGGTGACACCCCCTGGCTGATCCCCATCTCCTCCAGCCTGGTTTCCTCCCACGTGGTGCTGGGATGAGCGTTCTGGGACAGCAACAGCCTCTGTGCCCTCTCCTGTCTCTTCCCCCAGACCCAGATGATTTTCCTGCCCTGCGGCCACGTCTGCTGCTGCCAGACCTGCTGCGAGCGGCTGCGCACTTGCCCCCTGTGCCGCAAGGACATCGCCCAGCGCATCCGCATCTTCCACAGCGGCTAGGCAGGGTGGCGGGAGGTGAGGCTGCCCGGCACTGCCTCCGGCACCCCTGCCCGGACCCACGGCCCTGTTTACTCCGTGTCAGTATTAAGCAGACACTCGCCCAGCATGACCAGCACTGCCCTCCCCGTGCACGGCCCCCAGCTGGCTGCACCCAGGGGTCTCAGCAGCCGCCGTGTTCCCCGATGGCTTCTCAGCCTCTGCCTTGGGTTCCTTCTTCATCTGCGTCCTCCCCTCCTGCCTGCCCGCCCAGCATCCCTTTGCCTGGGGGCACTGGGTGATGGAACTGGGGGCACCCATGGCCCCTCCTCTCTGGCTCATGTATTTGCCTTCAGAAACAGCCCTGGCTCAGCAGGGACACGGTCGGTGCCGTCTCTGAAGCCGCTGTGACCTCGCAGCTCCTGCGCTGTGGCCAGGGCACTGCTGCGCTCCTGCGCTGTTGCCCAGAGCTGGGTGACTCTCCTGCGGGAGGATTCAGCTGGGGCGTGTGATGCTGTGGAGTGCTGATGGTGCCTTGACCCTTGGTCATGCCAGAGGCCTGGGGCTTCTGCTCTGGCGACCCCTGGCAGTGTGTTAGGGGCTGCAGCCACGGGCAGCGGGTGCCAGAGCAGAGCAAGGAGCTCCCCCACCCCTCATTTGTGCTCCTGTGGTAGGGGAAAGTCTGCAACGGCCCCAGCTCCAGGACTCAGGGTGGGGGGATCCAGCGTGGCCGGAGGAGCCCGGTGCCATCCCTCATCCCAAAAAACACGTGTTGGGAGCAGAAAACCTTGCTGCCGCCCAACAGCCTGCACGAGTCCGGCACTGAGCGGGTGGGCTGGGGCTGTGCCCAGTGCAGCTCTGCATTGCCTCTGTGTATTGGCGTGCAGGTAGTTCTCCATCATCATTAATAAGTAACAAGCCCAGTCTTGTCTTTTTGTCTCTTGACCTTGAAGTATAAAATGCATAAGCCGGGTTCCACCGCAGCCCTTCCCCCGGGAGAAGCTATTAAAAGCAGCTGGTTTCTGCTGGTGTTTTTTTGCTGCCTTCTTCCTTCTGGAGGGGGAGGACGCTTGAAAGCCAGGGGCTCCAGAGCAGTGGCAGAGCCGCCACGTGCCTGGCTGTCCCGGTGTCACCTCCTCCTCCTCTCCCACGTCAAACCAGGAAGAATTTGAGGATCTTGGACTCCTGCGAGGATGTTGCTCGCTGCAGAACAGCTCTGGGGACATCCAGGCAGCGGGAGACCTTGGACCTTCCACTGGGCTCACCTCACATGTGGCCATGACTGTGCAGAGCATCCCTGCGGGGCACGTGGTGGCCTCAGGGAGGTGGCCAGTGCAGTGCTGTGTGCCGCCAGCAGTCCTGGGATATGTGCGGCAGCGGCAGAGCCAGGCCTGGATCTGTGTGGCCCTGGCTGAGCCCTTTGGGGAGAGCCGCTGGGGACATTTCCCTGCTGCAGCCTCTGCCTCCACGTTGAGGTACTGCTGCGCATTGGAGCCAGCAGGTCCCATCCAGGGACTTGCCGGGTGCTTGGGTGGGGACCTGGCAAGGGGGACACACACAAAGCAGCTGGTGGTTGGGGTGCAGCAAGGGGAGCCCTGGAAAAGACGCGCAGATGAGGGCAGGAAGGGTCTAGGAGGGGCTGACGTGCTCCCCCTCGCCTGGGCAGGGTGCAGGCAGCGGAGGTGCTTGGCATCCCGCAGGATGAGGAAGGAGGACGGTGTCAGGTGCCAACCTGCCAAGGGATGAAGCACGGCGAGGCAGCGGGGAGGGTGGTGGGTCCCAGGCATCTGCAGAGCCCCAGCCCCGCAGGGAGCCCTGCCTCGCACCCCGCTCCCCCAGGGACCACACTGAGAGCCCCGCGTGTCTGGCTGGGGAGCGGGGAGAGACACCCCAGTTCTGCGGCCGCCCCCAGACCTGCTCAGCAGCAGCAAAGCTGCAAACTGCCCCCTCCAGCCCAGCCCAGCCCAGCCTGCGACTGCCGGCCGCCTTCGCAGCCCAGGCTGTGCTGGGGGGGGTAATGAGTGACAGGAGCACCGGGCAAGGTCCGCTGCGAACCCGTAAATAAGTGCCTGCAGCATCGGCAGTGCCGGGGGTGCCCTTCGTCCCCAGCGCCACCACAGCCCCACGTACCTGCAGGGCCAACCCTGCTCAGCCGTGTACTGGGACACCACAACAGCTGCAGCATCACCTGGGAGCCTGGGGACCACCAGCTTGTTCCCACGTAGTGACGCCCTGTGTCACCCCAAGCTGTGCTCAGGCATTTTCAGAGACCGGGAAAAAAAGAATTAAAAAAGAATTTAAAAAAAAATGCATCCTTGCCTTTTGCCCACATCCAGCCTCAAGCAGCGCAGGGGCCGTGGTGGTCCGCAGCCACCCTTTGCCCGTGATGGTTCATCTCCTGTGCCAGGCGACACGTACATCCAGGTCCGGTGTGGAATGGATGCACAGCGGGGCCGTTGTCCCCCACTGGTGAGCTCATCCTAAAAAAAATCCCAGAAACCCCCCACACATGGGGAAATATCGAGAATATAGCGGATTTGTAGAAGGGAAGGGAAAAGCAAGGTTTGTTTTGGGGCAACACGTGCTGCTGAGGGGGAACGTGCCGGTCCAGCGGCCACCAGGCGCCCTGGGGCCAGACTGAAGTTCAGTGGGGGGTGGCCACGCCGCCCCCCCTGCCTGCCTGGGCACGGCCACCGTCCCCCTCCTGCCTTCAAAAGCGGGGCCGGCCCGGCTGTGCCCGCCCGCAGCACCATGGCGGTGGGGCCGGAGAGCGGCGGGGAGTGCGGGATCTGCTACGAGGCGTATTGGGGTGCCGGGGGGGGGCGAGCCCCCCAGCAGCTGCCCTGCCGCCATTCCCTCTGCCTGAGCTGCCTGCGCAAGCTGGTGTGCCGCGCCGCTGCCGTCGCCTTCATCAGCTGCCCCTTCTGCAGGATGGTGACGCTGGTGCCTGAGCTGGGTCCGGGTGGTCCTGGGGCGATGCCAGCCTCGCGGACCCTGCGTGGGGAGGAGGAGGGGGGCAGCAGTGCCCCCCCAAACACCCACCAAGCCTCGGCGCGCTCTGTGGCAGTGTCATGCACGGCTCACACCCCCGTCTTCGCAGTGAGCAGCACGGTGTCCCCCTGCGGCCTTCGCCGTGGCTCCGAGGTGCCAGGCACCCTCGTGCTGGGGCTGCCAGGACGGGGGCTGCTGCTGGACACGCAGCCCCCCCTCGCCTCCATGGAGAACCTGCGCCTCGGCTTCGCTGCCGGCATCCTCATCCTCATCGTCTCCACCTTCTTCCTGCTCGTCTTCCTCAAGTAGGTCTGGATGGGGAAGAGGGGCTCCTGTCCCGCACTGCAGCCCCCGCCGCCCCCGGAGCAGCCCGGATGGACCCAACAGCGGGTCAGGGACTGTTCGGGCCACGGGTGGCTCAGCCCCGGCGAGGCAGGCAGGGAGGGGGCCAAGGCCAGGGCTCAGCACCTCCCAGGATCCAGCCCAGGCATGCAGGACGCTCTCAGCTGCCTCGCACACGAGCCCCGAGGCATCAGACTCTTTAAAAATTAACTTATTGCAGCGCTCTCCTTCACCCCCCGGGGTCTGGCTCTGTTTGTGTTGTGTTCGTATTCCCGGTACCTCTGGACCCCGCGGCGGCAGCTCGGCAGGAGTCGCAGCGTGGGGCCACACGTGCTTCCCGGTGTGGTAGTCCCAGAGGCTGGAAAATCCCCTCGGCTGCGCTTCAGTCCACCTCATCAGGCAGCGAGGACGGGGTGAAAGGGGACGGGAAAGGTGCCATAGTGCTTTTCTGTGGGTGAAACTGTTCAAAAGCAATTAAAAAAGCCCTTTCCCCTTAGAAGAGAGCCCGGAGTGGCGCACGTGGCAGCTGGGGAAGGGCACAGCCCCACACAGACGTGGGACACATTAAAGGCAGATGTGGCCCCAGCACCGTCTCCAGTGGTTTTTCTGTGCATCCCGGGCAGGGAGAGCTCTGCACCGAGAACAACGCGCTGCCTCTGCTCCCGGCGGGCAGGGAAGGGGCTGGGCGATGACCAGGGCCCAGGCATGGAGCTGGGGGTTCGGCTCCGGGGTGTCGAGCCCCAGCTCCATCCAACAACACCCCCTCAGCCACAAACCAGCACCCAGGAGCAGACACAGCCCCCCTGCAGCCTGCCCTGACAGCGCCTGCCCCTCCTCATGGCCTGGCACCCGTGGCTCCCAGAGCCTGCTGTCCACTCCCGAAGCCCAGACCTTCCTCATGTTCACCCCTCCCGCACCCAAGGGTGCAGAGAACAAACGTGGTTTATTTTAAGTCCCGAGACTAAGCCAGAAAAAAAACGCCCAAGGTACAGGGAGACGCCAAGGTGGGGAAGTAGTTGCGTTACCTGCTGTGCCTGCTTTTTAAAGGACAAGCTTCAAATCTCTTGCACCCCAAATCTTTTGCACCCCAAGCCATGCCCAGAGCAGACGGGCACAGCAGAGCTGCTAGGACACTGCCAGAGCGGGCACCCTCCTGCACCCGCAGAGCCAACTTAGGAGGGACCGCACTGCTGCGAGCCCTTGTGATGCCCGAGGTCCCTCTCCCCTGAAGCCCTGTGGAGAAGCAGGGGAGTGACCCCTGCCTACATCACCACTGGCTTTTGCACTTCAGCTTCTCGCACAACGAGACAGCCACAGTCACGGCACAAAGGGACCTCCCCTCCTCTCCCAGGAGAGGGGTTTAACAGCAAAAACACTCCCCAGAAGCGTTTCCAGATCAAGTGATTCCTGATTTACGTCACAGCTAAGTCAGTTTTCCAGTGTTTCACTAACCTAAAGGCCATGCAAACAAAAATACAGGTTTAATTGCACTTTTATTTTTCAAGAAGTGAAATGCAAATCCCTCAGGTTGCCCATCTGTAACAGGAAACAAGAAGTGGATTTTGTTAGTATTAGCAACGAGCTCCACTGGGACACTGCCCCAGCTGGGGGGGGGCAGAGGCTGCTTCAGGGTACCTACACTCAGACCAGCACAAGGAAGGGGGGACCCCAGAAAATCCGGGTTTCACACACCGTCACACACAGAGTCACCCAGCAACGAGTAACTATTTGGTGCTTTGACTTCTGGAGTGGCTCCCCAGGAACCCCCAGCAGTTTACCCTGCCAGATCAGTGTCTGCTCGGCCGCAGGCTGGCTGTTTCACAGGCTTTGGTCTCTTCCACAATTACAGCTGCATTTGGCAGTGTGCTGGGCTGGGCACGCAGCGCAGGGGCAGGGACCTGCCACCCTCCTACATTCCCAAACAGGGATGCCCAGCACCTTTTCTTATTTTTTCCTCCCAAGAAATCACATTTAGGAGGACAATAATCAATTTTATTTAAGATAGGAGGCAGTTGTAGAAACTAAACTGTAGTAGAATTATTTTAAGCGCTTCCAGTTTATTAAGTGAAGAGGGGGTTATTTGTTTTAAAGATACAAAGACCTGCTCATAGTTTTAAGTTGCATTAGTGCCAATAAATGTAGAAGTAAAAATGCTATGAGAAATCCAAGGTGTTTGCCCAACTCTCTATCCTCACTGCTTTCCTTTCTTGGTCCACTTAAGACTGAAAAGTTATATCCCAAACCCCTGGCTGCCAGCAGAGCCCAGGGGAGGTTGGGTTATAACTTACATCCTATTACTAAGTTTTAATTTTGCTATGATCATCACACTTTAATCAGTAGCAGAGAAAAAGGCACAGGAGATGGGCTCGGCTGCCTACAGCAACTCTCTCCCTCTCTCTCAGCAGCAGATTACAAATCTGCATTGCTGCTTTCACCGCCAGTGAAACGTACATAACCCAGTGGGAAAAAACCAAAAACATCTCACCTCTGGATGCAAAGATAAGAGGAGATAAGCTGGCTGTGCAGCGAATCACTTTTGTGAGGTCTCTCTGAGCCTTGGGGTCCTCTGTAAAACACAGCTGGGGATTTGGCTTCTTACAGCCACAGTTCCTAGATGCTACATCTGTGCTTGGAGCATTGGTCTAAGAGAGCCCCGGCTTTCAGAACCGCTGACAGGTGCCCCTGCCCAGCAGGCTGGGGGTCAGCCAGCACCACGTGTGCCGTAGAACATACAACAGTGATGAGCCCAACCACCTCAGCCCCGGGGCTGTCCCCAAGCTGCCTGCGTGGAGCTGGTGCCCACAGAAAACACCTGCCTGGGGTGTCTCGGCCAAATCTCCCACTGCACGTTGCTCACACATGGTGATGGGATGGTACGGAGGTCCCTGGGAGCCACCCTGGGGACTAGGAGAAATATTCCAAGGAGATCTTTACTGGGGAAGACGACAAGATTTTAGACTTGACTTTTTAAAAAGTAGTTACCTACTGCAGGGTCCTGCCAGACTTGCTCCCCTGAAGCACTTTACAAAGTTTGTATCTGCATAAAGTTTCAGACTAAGGAATCAATGGTTCACAGAAGTCGGACAGCAATACAAACGTGCACTAAGACTGGTCGGTTCCTTCAGCTCGTCTCAACCTCTGCGCATGTTTGTCAGGTCTGAGCGATGGGTCTGAGTGCAGAAAGAGCCCCTGCTCTCAGGCCCCATCAGTCTGCAGTACGAGAACCTGGGAAGTCCCTGGGTGATCACAGCTGTCCCACATATGCAGCTCGTTAAGTGCTAAGTGCACAGAAAGAGGCCACGCCCAGAGGAGGGGGCTCGCAGGCTCATCAGCCAGCTCTTCATCCCAGCCAGTCCAGATCATCATCGTCATCATCACCAAAGAGTGGAGCTGGAGGGGGACGCCCCTTCATGCTCTGCAAGTCAAACCAGAGGGAAACTTGTTAGTCTTAACAGCTTCCCAGTATTTAGTAATTGCTACACAGTGTGGGCTCTGAAATCTGTCAGCTTTAAGAAGAAGCCTCATTGCTGAAGTTTTTGTATTTCTTATACACTATCTTAATGTTCCAGGAGAGACGCTTACAGGCTAGAAGGGACAGGACACTAAAACCCTTCAATTAACCTGGCAAGTTTCACTAGCTCATGCCAGCAGGAGTGTGTCCATCGCTCTCTCAGCCCAGGCAATCCCTCTAAACTCAACAACAAACCCACCCAGACACTCGATCTATACAGAGAACATACAGGGAGCTTTGAGCTCGGCTATCAGGAGCCAGTCAGTCCTCCACTGCCACGGGAAGGATTTCACAGACAAGCTACAGGTTAATGCCTGAACCAGTTCGGTAGGAGTGGGAAGATAAAAATACATACCACTTCCTCCTCATCCTCCTCTTCAGAGGGAACGAGAGGCTTCAGCGGTTTACGAGATGGTGTTTCAAAGAAGTTGTCCTCAAAGAGGCTAGAAGATGATAAAGAATTAACAGCTCGCTCACAGATGACAGGATCTTGGTTTAAAAAGTTCTATTAAAGGATGATGGAAAACTTTTGTTGCTGAGACTATACACCAGTTCAGTAAAAGTTTGCATGTGCATAACGACCTTGGGACCTGGCAGCCATCAGTATCAGATCCGAGAGAAACTGCACGCTCAGCTGGGAACCATTCACCAGGGACAATGGCACCGCTGCCTCCACCCAGACACAGCCTGTCTCTCCCTGCAGAGCGTGTCCTGGCCAGCACCTGGCTCGTGCCACCCAGTGCTCGCACCCTGATGGTGCTTCAGCCCTGCACACCTGCTGCCCCACAGAGCTGCACCGGGCTCTGGGTGTGCTGCCGTACCACACTGAGCTGATCAGCAGGAGTGAGGCTGTGGCCACCCCAGCGGTCACACCTTACCTGGAATCTTTTTGCCTGGGGCTGGAGCCCAGTTCCTGCTGTCCGGGGGTTCCTCTGGTGATAGCCGAGCTTGGCTGTGCTGTTTTGGACACTGAAGCAGGCTCCTTCTCGGGGATAGCTCCGTCTAACGGGTCTGTGCAGTTCCCTCCCTCCCCATTTAAGGGAGGGGGCTCTGAACCTCCCACAGGCTCCTCTGTCTTCTGCTCCAGGACTGGCTTTTCTGCAAGCACTGCCACATCTGCATCTCCTGGCTTGGCTTCTAGAACAGAAGATTCTGCAACTTCTGCCTGCAAAGATACTCTGGAGGGACTGTGTTCAGTCTCAGCTTTCCTGATGGGACTGCTCTCCTGCCTCTGCTCAGCTGGGACAACGTCCTCATCCACCTCAGGAACAGGCTGTCCTGTCAGTACAGGTCCCTCATCAGGATCCAGGCAGGATTCAGCTGTGGAAGAGAGATGCTCCCCCTGGACCTTCTCTTCTGACAACCCACTGCTCTGTGTCACCTGCTCCTCCTCAGGAGTTCTGGGCCTAGCAGACAGAGGAGCAGACTCGCCTTCCTGGTCAGACACCACGGAGCCTGTGGCTGCTTCCCCAGGGTCAGCTGGGAATGCAACACGCTGTGCCAGGCTATGCTGCATGGGCTCTTCACGGTCAGACTTTCCTTCAGGCGATGCCGCCTGTCTCACTGCTCCTGTTCCAGATTCCTCCTTGTTACTGTCATGATCTGGTTTCTGTTGCTGTCTGTTGAGTAGCTGCAGTGTTACAGTCTTAAAAAATTGAGTAAAGAAAACGTAGGTTATATCCTAAACACAAACCATCACAGTATCATCTTCTACTACTGGGCTGCTTTGTCACCCACAACAAATTTCTGCTTCACAGTTATTTCAGACTCACAACATAAATTTGCAGCTTTAGCCCAAGACTCATTCTTTCACACTGATCACCTTGTATCTTTTAATCACTGTTGTACCTTAATAGTGTTCATGACAACACCCAGAACTGTCCTGCCACTGTATGTCTCTTCCAGCTCAAATTCACCCCGAAGAGACTGAAATACACCATTCATTATCTTCTTTACCTGGAAAAGAACAAGACAAGAAACAAAGATTCATTAACACGTGAAGCACTGGACATAACATCAGAAACTTCTCCACGTGAAGGAACAATAAATCCAAACAAACGTGTGGTTTTCAAAGAATCCACTTTTCAAATCAGAAATTCCCATAACAAAGCAGAATACATTGCATCATCTTAATTCAGAACCATTATATATAAATCAAACCCGTCCCTCCAGAACTGAGGCAGGTTGCACAAAACCAAGGCAAACTGATGCTTCTTTCTTACTATTCTTTCCATTTCTAAATCTAAGCCTTAAATCTTAGATTTTAACCTAAAAAAATATAGCAACAAACTGGGCAGCAGGAAGATCACCTCCTTTCTTCCTCTGTAGACCCTGCTACTAGACACACAGTGCTACTGTGGAGAAAACAATGTTTTTCCTTCCTGTCTCTGCTCAAAGCAAAATAACTCAAGGTAAATAGATTTGCTTAGTAAGGAGAAATATTGGATAGCCAAGCTCACTTCTTCTGTGAAGTCTGCAGGTGAAGATCCCTCCTGACCCTTCTCCAGGGCTCGGATGCGTTCTTCATAGCGAGCCTTCAGCACCACAATATCAGACTGCAAGGCTGAATACTGCCAAAGCGAAACCGAAAGTTAGAACAGCTCCAGACACCACTGCAATGAGCCTCTCAACGGATGGGTTCTCTGTCAGCAGTTTTTTAGTGAGGTGTAAACTGCTGAGTGGCGTTTTCAGCAGGACCTTTGATAGAGAGTTGCAAAAGACTTGGCTGAAAGTAACAGCACCAAAATAATGATATCTAACCAAGCCAAAACCTTGAAGGTCCACAACTGCATCGTTAGCTCTTCAAGTAACACCAAGAAGGGGCACAGCATTACTGAGATCTCAGGCTGGGTCATATCACTGGACCTGTTCTGGTTTGCTGGAAGCAACATGAAGTTATTCCTCCCCTCTCATATTCTGGAACTCATGTTCTTGTTATTCTGGACATAGGTAGTCTGAGGCTAGCGATTACTGCACTCCAGTTCACGTTCAACAGCCATGTTACTCCCTTTACCTTTTCTTTGATAGGCTCTAGTTGCTCCAAATGTTGCTGAAACTCAGACAATTTTTGCTCCTCTGCTTTTTTCAAGTGTTTTAGAGCCGCAAGCTGAAAGACAAGAACTAGAGCCCATCAGTTTACAGCCCCTCTCAGTGTCATCCACTTCAAAACAGTTTCTGTTCAAAAAGGATCACTCAGAACCGTGCAGATAAGCAGAACAGATTGTAGCTGTTGCTTTAGACTGTCTGAGACATCACCTTATCTTTCTACTGCAGCAGCAAATTCACTAGCCCACCAACTCAACGTAACAGGTACAAGTACAGACACATCTTGCAGACAAGACCAAATTCCCTAACAGTCAAGAAATTAAAAAGTCAAGCTACAGTTAGGTGGGAGAGGACCGTGGTTACAGTTACTGGGGTTTTGGCATTACATTTCAGCAATAAAGAACAGCCCTTTACCTTCTCTTCCAGCTGGGACACCTGCTGCTGCAAGGAGTCTCTCTGCTCACACACCTCCTGGAACTGTCTAACATGCTGCTCCTTGGCTGAGGCCAGTGTACGTTCACATTTTGCTTCCCACTGGGATTCCAGCTCTGCCTGGATAAGCGATATCTGCCCACCATGTAAGAGACATCATTAGACACACACAGAGTCTGAATGGCTGAAATGGCTGAAAACCTGGGGCTGGACAACTTCTCCTGCCCTAGGCTGGAATATCTACATGCAGAACGCAGCCCTGCAGCTGTCACCAATTCCTGCCCAACACTTCAGAGTTCAATTCCAGCCACAATCCCCCAGGCTGGCCTGAAGGTCTGGCTCAGATTTCGGATCTCTGGGCAAGTTTCTAAGCAGTCTTTCACTCATCAGCAGTCCTGTAATCTCTCTATTATGAACTCAGTCTGGTGCCTCTCCTTTCCTCAGTTTGACACTCTCTTTGTAACACAGTCTAAATCTGATGCTGCATGCCAGCCTGCATCAGTGCTGCACCAAAACTTTGCAGCCACATCCGTGGCCTGTGATTGAAGTCAGAGAATTACGGGAACCTAGCAGCCTTCCTCCCCTCTCAAATTGTGCACCTCCTTAAGAGACATCAGTGTAAATTCTGAAGTCAGAAGCAGGGCTAACGAACACCAGCAAAAACATTTCAGAAAGACAACAAAGTGAATGCTGTGTTCAAGTTAACCCCTAAAATCAAGGCGAAAACATTTTTATTCTCCCACTGCCTGAGCATTTTCACAACCATTTCCTACCTGTAGATTCCTACAAGCCTCCCAGATGCTTGTTAGAGAAGCTCCCGTGACTCCTCACCTGCTCTGCTGCTGCCTGGTCAGTTGAAGTCCGTGCCTTTTTCAGCAACTGCCGAAGCTTGTCCAGTTCCTGCTGATACGATCTGCGTATTTCTTCCATCTCTTCTTCTGCTTGAGCTCTCTCCGAGAGGGACTTCTTCTTCCTCTCTGCAAGATTCTGCAATATAGAACAGAACACAGAATAAGCCAGACAGCACCAAAGTAACTTTTCTGCCACATGCAGAAAGAGCTTCTTTGAGCAGGGAACATTAATACTTTAAAATCAAGCTGAGATTATTTTAGAGGTAGGAGGGTTAACAAATTACTGGCTAAGATATTTAAAAAAAAAAAATAAATCACATGAGCATAAAGGATCCACTAGCACAGGGATCCTTGCCTGCAGATGAATCAAGATTTACCTAACTTGCATATTTACAAGCAAGAATATTGGGTTAAATTTCAGCAAATAACTTAAACCCTGCATCTCTAATGTTGGCACCAGACGTACCCTTTCAAGAGTCTCTTTTTCCACTTTTAGGTCCGTTAGCTCTTCTTCCAGTGCTGTAATCTTCATGTCCAGCTGTTTGCGGCTATGCTTCTCAGATTTGAACCTAGTCTGAGTGTCCTCAGCGGCTTCTTGGAGCTCTGCATAAAAACAGATTTTACTGTGGGTTGCAGTGCTACATGTATTGCAGGTCAGCACATTTAGGGACTGATGTGAAGGAACAGCATCTCTTGCACAATGAAATCAACAACGCAGCTTGCACCTGCAGCGGGAACTAGAATTAAGAGCTTCTTGTGTGAAATGGCAATGCTTATACCTCATCTCTCATGACTTTTCAACCCCTGGAACATCTCTGGTTCCTCTACAAGACGTTAGACAGTAATGCCAAGAGATTGCTTCTACAACAGGCATCCCCTGTGACAGGATGGTTTTGTTCACTGATTTGGCCCACTTCCCTTTCAG
Organism: Falco biarmicus; assembly: GCF_023638135.1. Classification (NCBI taxonomy): domain Eukaryota; kingdom Metazoa; phylum Chordata; class Aves; order Falconiformes; family Falconidae; genus Falco; species Falco biarmicus. Next base: position 9,353,899 of record NC_079296.1, on the reverse strand, counting down.
TGGTAACAAGGATGCACATACCCTTTAGACATTTCAGTGCATCGATATCCTTCTTTGATACCCTTGTGAGTGATCCTAGGGAAAGCAGGAACAGATACCCCCAGAAGAAAGGAAAAACCTATGACTTATAAAGGGGGAAAAAGAATGACAAAGGAGCTCTCATGGAACAGGCACAGGAGGTCTCACCTGCTAACTGTGCCTGCAGTTTGTTGAGCTGCATCTCGTGTCGCTCTGCCTCTTGCAGGGCAGCAGACAGCTGTTTCCGTAGGTCCATCTCCTTCTTCTGGTGGGCAGTCAGCTCCAGCTGTAGTTGGGAAACCTGTGCTGTGGCAGCTGCTAACTCCTCTGCAACTTTGGCCTGTATCGCAAAACAGAGCAGGGAAAAGGGAGGGAAAAAAAAACCAAAACAAAAAACGTATGTGAGTGGGAGAAGGTGCCAGAGCTGTTCTCACAGGAAGAACCAATAAGGTACCGCAGACTTTATCAGGGAAGTGCTGGGGTGCAGCACCTCACAGACATCTTCAAATTGAAGAGGTGATGATAACTTCTTTGCCGTGTTATTGTGCATTATTTTGCTATAACCTGTCCAGACTGACTGGAAAGTTGCACAAGGCCACCACCAACATAATCGCCACATTAGGTCCACTCAGTGAGTTGTCCTGAAAAGCTTAGATGTTTTTTTAAGACTAGAACCAGTGCCTGGTGGCTCTGCTCAGAGTTTTCGGGCTATGATAACATCTACTCAAGTAAAAAAGCCTGGGTTCCAACATCTGATTATCTTCAATAAGCTTACAAATCACTGAAAAGCCACACAAAACACAGGCTTGTTCCAGCCAAAAGAGCACCTTCTCTCCAGAGCACACAGCACGTAGTCACCTTGAGGTGCCCGCATGGGCAAGGCTGTCATTTTGGAGTACAGTTCTCACAGTAATTTGTTGCCCTGTTCAGATTTGCTATTTCTCAGTCAGTGACTCATGTAAAACCAGGTACTAATACAGCTTGTTAGACAACTTGTAAGCAATATGTTAGGAGAGGCTCAAGGCATCAAGACAAAGACACGAAGTCACGTTCCCAATGTTGTTGCATGACACAAAAAATTCAGAGGATGCTCTGCAAAGACAGAACTACACCAACCAGAAAACCTCACTTGCTGCAGGGAATATCAAAACTGCTTCTGTATCTATGCCTGCATTCAGATTCCCAACAGGCTTTCATGTTCTTGTAACTGATAAGTTCAGGAGAACTGGAGTTGCTCTCTGCTCTATTCCCAAAAGAGAACTAAAGCATTTCCCTTCAGACTAGGACCACCACCTTCTGGCAGAGAACAGCTGTGAGCAAAATTGTTCCAACTATGGTGAGGGTGAGTATGTGCTGACCTTGAGGGCTGGGATACTACACCATTAATTTTAAAGAGGAGGCAGTATTTCAACAGAGACTGGCTAAAACCAGATCTGCTTTCCCCTTACGTTTCCATAAATGTCTCACTGCAGTTCAAGATGCTAACTCCTAGATGCTAAAACCAAAACAAAACTCCATGGCATATCTAAAGGTTATTTTAACAGTTGCCTTTAATAGCAAACAAAGAAAAATAAAAAGAACATCCTAAGCCAGGAACTGTTACTGAAGTTTCTGCAGTGAATGCTTCATGTCTATACTAGCTCAGCTCCAGCCTCCAGCTTTCAACAAGAATCTTACGTGATCTGTATGTGGCTCTAACAATTATATGAACATGTCCTATTTCTCCCATGGGGGAGGTGAAACAAGAGCAGCAACGTCACAAAGTTCTTTTAAAGGGCTCCCTAAGAAAGAGGGGGCCAGTGGCCACACTGCCAGTTATAAAGCCCTTTTCCAAGTTGAAGATACCTGCTAATTCAAGATCTGAGACAATTCTTTTAATGCCAATCAGCTTCTAGCTAGTTCAAGAGGAAGCTGGGCTGACGCTATGTAGGGCACAATTATCTATCACCTAAACAGTCAGCAGACACACTGCCTCACCTGGTCCCAGCCCCGATCCACTGGCAGCATGTGCTAGGAAGAGAAAGCAGCGACAGGAAACAGGAAGAGTTAAGAACAGAACTTAAAAAGCAGAGGCATTAATCATCATCAGAAAAGCAAAATGCTTCATTACAGGAGCCTAAGGCATGCCAGAGTAGCCTTTAAACTACTCCAAGAACTGTAAAAGCTTAGACAGAAAAATGTAGTGAAGCCTGGCTTTGAGAGAAAGAAGCTAAAGGCATCCTTACAGGTACATTACACACCACAGACTTAGCAGCAGTCCTACATGGGACTACCGTTTCACTGTACTAGAGAGCGCAGAGTGTTATTACTTATTGTTACGGTACATGAAGCCTTCATCTAAAGCTCTGGCAGGGTCAAAGATCTGTAACCCAAATGCAGCAAGCTACAAATATCTCTTCTCAGTAATCCTGGGTACAGATGCCTGGTCTGTATCACAAAATAAACAGTGAGCCCCTATTTTTAAATAAAGAATAGATAAAATAGCTTAAAATTCTCTTCCCCGATTCTGTCTCTCCATAGTGATCTCAGCAATTGCAGTCACAGAGCAAGCTGGGTTAGATAAAAGGAAAAGGAAGGAATACCAGCCTTCATATTTACAGTCCATACTCTCACAAAACTAGGGGAAATCTCCCAGTGCAAGTTACAGCTTTTCTGGTCTAGCCTGAAGTCTATTTGTGTAATGGTGTTATCACCTAGACAGTGACTGCTGAATCAAGTGGAGTCCTATGGAAGACGAGGCCCAAAAGGCTCCTGAAGACCATGTGTTACACTTCCAAAAGATGCTTCTTCCCCAGGTTATTTATTGTGCAAGCTGGAGGCTGTGTTCACTGACAAAAAGGAATTTTATTTATTATTTCAATCTGACTTCTTCCTGCTTAGAATCTCTCATGCTCCATACATATTACAGGTATATGACCTGGGCTCTCAGTGGAAAAAATACAGTCTTTCTTTACTGTCTGCTCACACAAGCATACAATTATCAGCCATATATTGCTCTATTCTTTAGCATACTTGCTAGCATACTTTGGAGAGTTGCAGTTTCTGTCATTTTTAGGTGCACTGACTTACAGTTCTCATGCAGGGCAAGTATTTATCTCACACTTGAACTGGAGAGATACACGACTCGGCAGAGGAGCACATTGCAAGACTGAACTTGGTGTAATTTAAGAAGCCAGCGCTTGAGAAAGCATGGAAGACACCATGCAATTGCAGACCTCAAAGCTAGCCTACCTGGGCTAGGCTGTCATAAGTGGACATTACAGGATACGCAGCCAAATCTAAGTGCATTTAGCTGGTTTGAAAGCTGTTTCCCAATAGCCCCTTTCACAAAAGCACAATATGTTATTGGTAGAAACAAACAAAAAGTGCAGAAGTGCAATGAGGAAACTCTAGCAGGAAATAATTTTTCTTATACCTACATTCGCTCTTGTCAGTTAAATAAAAGGAAGAAAACTCTTCTGAAACTGTCAATACAACTAAATAAACGAAGTACATTTTCAACCTGACAAAGCCCTGTGATACACAATTCCTCAACATGCAGGCCATATACCTACAATAAATCAGACCCTTTCATGTAAGGTAAGAATATTCAAGCTATAACAGCATAAACACCTACACTTATATCCTCTGTGCTGCTTTTGACACGAAAGCCATGAAAAAATCCAAAGGTTTTCTCAAAACAGCTTTCAAAATGTAAAGTTCTGACCTACAGTTGTAAGAGAACTGACGTAAGCCGTGGCAAACAAGGCTTCAGCACGTTTTAGTGCAACAAGCAGCCCCTTTCCTGGCTGCAGCCAGAGCTCTATGGCTTTGCTCATTGTCACCATTACCTTCTCCTGTTCTGCATGCAACACTCTTGCCTGTGTGTTTTCATTTGTTGTTTGCAGTGAATGGTTCCTCTGCTCCATTAGCAAGTTACTTTGTTCAACGTATCTGTGAAGAGGGGAAGACTGCATGAGCATTTACATAAAGATACAACTTGGAGCAAAAGGCTGAGATAGAACAGGTGGTATTTCAAAGGAGTTTTATTCATGACAATACCCAGATAATTTTGCATGATGTCTTGCACTAAGAACAGCCTCATCGCAATAGGGTGGCATGGGTGTGCCTGGCACAGCAGGGATCATATCAGTTTGGGTAGAGGCTTCACCTCTCTGCAACAAGTGATCCTATCACACAGTCAAGAGTTTTGATAACGCAATACCACTAACCTCTGCCATTTCCTTAAACAAGTTATTCCCCTTCTTAACCAGGATGGAACACACACCCAAACAGTGGAACTAGACCACATCCCCTACAATTTCTTCCACCTTACTAAAAAGCTAGCAAAAGTAAAGTAACTCCCAGAAGCAGAGCAAGTGTGCTTAAAGAAGATAGCATGAGGGGGGTTTTTTTCCCCTTTTACATTCATGTTTACATAAACCACAGTTTTGGAGATAAGCTTTGCAGACAGTGGGGTGGAAAAACCCCACACTTCTAATGCCTTAAGAAGAAGTAAGATTTACAATATCAGTACATGTCTCTACCAAGAACACCCCTCCTAGTTATGCCTAACCAACTGTAAGCCAGAAAGTCTTTGCAAATGCAGTCCACTCCTTACCTCTGATTCCGTTCAATCAACTCGCTGATCTTCTCATTCTGCTCCTCAATCCGACTGCTCTTCTCAAATATCTCTTGCTTCAGTCTCTCATTCTCCTAAAGCATAGCCCAGCATGAATATTCGTTTTGCTCAGACTTCCTTGCAGCTGCACCTAAACCTTTGTTTCATACAGACGCAGTACAGTGCTGAGACTTATCACCTTCTGTGGTAACGTCCCAGGAAGGCACCATGCTACACTTAGCAGGAATCCTGGCATGGGACAGTGGTTGCCAAACCACATTCTGAAGAATACTGTCTGGTTGACTTTTTCACCGACAAAACCCAAGATTGTAGGGCTGCTGCCTAGCAAAGCTACAAAGAATAAGACTAAGAAGTGAAAAACAGCAGTAGGCAGTTCTTGCAACACCATACTTCAGCTGTGAAACTGTTCTGCAGGATCCTGCGGGTTAAGTCCATAACGGTGTAAGAATTGGCAGAATTTTTCTCACATGAGCCATTTGCCAAGGCCTATTAAATACTGATATATCAGCTCTGGCTCAGAAAGTACCCAAACCACAAACTGTTGTTCAGAGCTTTTTTGAGGGGAAGAGAGGTGGAAATCATTGCTCACCTGGATTATGCGTTGGATATTGCTCATGATCATGGAGGCTTCCATAGTAACAGAGGAGATACCAGGCAGTAGTGAGCTGTTGCCAGTGTTCTGTTTCTTCAACTCCTCCACCTGCAAGGATAAGCCACTCTTAAGCCGGATGGCATGAATTTATGGGTGTAGGTAAGAGTCAGACACATGCAAAGACCCACTTCACTGTTCCATCTGATCACCTGTAGGTTATATGCTACTGCATTGACTGTGACACCTCCTGAAGGGCATTGAACCTCTCCAAAACTGATGCATCATATGATAATTAAGATGGTAAGAGAGAGCACCTTCCCCTAAGCTTAAGGTAAGCTTTTTCATAGTAGCTGAATTGCTACCACTACAAGGTCTGATCATATTGGAATTTTCACTAAGTTGGTACATCACTTACAAACAACGCGAGAATTTAAACAGAGCCAGCTCCTCAGACTACACTAGGAGAGCAAACAGCAGTAACATCGTTTACAAGCCTGCCTATGCTGTACCTTACCTTGGCAGCCAGATGATCCATTTTATCTACTACTTTGCTAACGGCCATTCGGATTTCAGTGTTATGCTGCCGAGCTTCTGTCATCAAAAAGGAAGTAACATCCCCAGGTGCTTGAATGGAAAGGAGAGAGATCTATAGTCACAAGTAGAAAATGCCTGCATACAGATGTATCAAAAGTAATGCTTAGCAGTTTGAAGCCTGACAGACAGGACAAGCCACGCTCTTCCCAGAAATAAAAGCGACATGGTATCTGGAAACAGCAGGTATTTTCTGAACAACATGAACAGGCAGGTTTATGGCTACAGTAAATTCTTGAGCCATGTGACAGCACTCAGGTCAACAAGAGTGAAGTCCCCAGACACACTAGAACAGTAATATGCAAGGAGGTACAATCAAACAATAGAAACGAATATTGACTTCTGAAACTTTTAACTGAAAAAAAGTGCTCCCAGAGAGGTTCAGCTATATCCAAGTCTTCACCACAGGGATTACCTAAATGGTTCTTTAAATGTCTTTAGTCCTTCAAAGGTTGCGTCTTTTTTTCTGGGCTATGTCCTCTCACTCAGCAAAGGCCTCTACATGTGCACTTAAATTCTTTCCCTGGCTGGTAGGACAGCTGTTTACTGTTACAGTTGTATTTTTGACTGGAAGCACCAGCTATAAAATGCCTCTAGTAATACACAGCCTTGGGAATACACCTAGAAATTCTATCCCCTTTCACACTGCAAGAAGTTCCTTAAGAGAAGAAAAAGATGGGTATTTATTTGGGAAATTTTGCCCCTATTTGGTATTAAAAGATCAGAACTTGTGAAATAGCACAGCATTACAGACAGGATGGCTATGTATGTGTATGCCACCCCATTGCTATCTAAATCATTATTATAAATGGTTTGCTACATGTTTATTGCAGCCTTCTGAAAAGCATGTACTTTTATAAACATACCTTGGTAAGGTGCAGGATACATCTGTCCTACAGGCTGGAGTTGAGAAGCAGATGCAGCAGTTTGGGGGTAAGCAAATGCCATGCCAGGATACACCTTGCAGAACAAGTTCAAAGGATTAGAATATATTTTGATATTTCTCCCCCCTCCTCACACTTTAGTGGTTTTCACTTTTATTTTTTTAAGCCACAGAGCAAGGATGATATACAGAAAAACAGAATTAAGGAGCTAGAAGTCAAATGACACAAGAGTCATAGTAAAGGGAAAATAACAGTCACTCGTCTTTCAAGGCCTAGATATGTGTTCAAGTTACCATGTCTTAACAAGCTACCTTCTTCACTGAAGTTTAAAAGCAAAAGCATGTTGCCTTACGTTTGTGAGATGCAAAGATCAGCATGTGAACAGCTCACACTGAAGTTATGCTAACTTGAACACAAGGCTATTCCTAGGAAGGGCTCAAAAAGTGTAACACAACTTGATTGCAACTTCACTGCTCAGTGAACATCAGAAGTAGCGAAATGGACTGAAGATCGCATTAAATGCTATAAGTACCTCACCCAGACCAATTTACTCTCTCAGGCAAGGAAAAAAGAAAAATTACAGTACAACTTGGGGCAATTTTCTAGAAAAATTCAGGACATCAGGGTCAAACTTTCAAAACAATACACCCAAATCACTGTCAGATTCAAACTGCACTTTAATGACTGGTTTCTGTTTCGACAAACAGAAAAGCCTATCTTTTTTATCTTGCTATTTGCCACACCTTCCTAATTTTAAACAGAAGGAAAATGCAAAGCCAAAGCAATGCAACGCCACACCAGTTTTGGGTTTGATATGGGTTTTTTCTGTGGGTTTTATTTTGGGTTTGGTTTTTTTGTTGTTGTTGCATAGGTTTTTTTGTTCATTATCAAATGTTTTCTTCCTCTGCCTGTACCCTTTCAAAATAAACAATGCAACTATGTGACATAGGCTACTGATTTCCAGAAGCCCCAGAAAATAGGTTAAAAGAAAATAACTACACGAAGCAGACAGCAGAAACTTGGAGTTTAGACTATACAGAATTGTTTGTACAATAGCTTTGTACTAAGTCTTCACTATCTGATGTGGAAAATGCATTGTGTGTTAAGCCCCCAAAGTTTCCTTGGTAGCAAGCAGACACCATCACAAGCCTTTTAAATGGGATTATTTTGCTGGATGAAAAACCACGACCCACAAACATGTTAAGTGTGTGAATAATCTCCCACAGAAAAAGAGACCATAACCAAGAAAAATTTCAACTAAAATGCTTTTGTTTTCATGTGCTCTACAAGTACTTGGAAGTTTTTATTTTCTCTACTTCAACATCAGATAAGAAACAAAGTCTAGTTAATTCTTAGCTCAACTTTAAGTAGTCATCAGCAAACAGAGTATCAGCCCTTTCTGATTAAATGCTAAGAGCATGTGATGGAAACCTCAGAATGCCAAAGAGAGTCACCAGAAACAGCCTGGGATTCTCATCCTTACAGGCTGCTATAAAGTCCTTGCTCCCAGCAACAGAGAAGACAGTAAGACTTACGAGAAAGGACAGAAGCACCAATATTCTCCTTGATTTAACTTTGGTACCTGAAAGCCCTGTGCTCCTCCAGGCAGAGCTGAATGGGGCTGGATTGTTGCAGGTATTAAAGCAGCAGAAGATACTGGGGGTGTAGGACCAGATGCCTGAGGTACTGAAAAGGAAGAAGGAAATTCAGCATTCCATAAAGTAGCCAGAAATAATTTAACTCACCCAGTGTGAAATAGCCAAAAAAAAAATATATCACTAAACAGACAAACACTTAATATCAGCCTGTTCGCAGCCTTGTGAAAATTAAATCCAGTCAAGTGAGTGATAAAAGGTCAAGAAAAGAGTAATCTTTCACCAAAATTCCACTTCTAGCCACATATAGACAGCCTTGTTTCATTCAAAGGTGGCTCTGAAGTTTACTGACACAGGATGTTACTCAGACTTGACCATAAGCTCAGCTGACCAGCAGCTGACATGACTATTCCATCATGGGAAGACAAGTCAAGCCCATTCCAGAGCCACCAGCCCTCTGATGTCCTTCACTCTTATCTTCTTAATTTTCAAACAAAAAAATCATTGGGAAAGGATTTGCAACAGTTCTATTTATAAATCACGTCCTAGAAATCTCAGTGCCACCCCAGCACACATGATGACAGAGCAGCTCATGGACTGTGGCTGCTCTTCCTCAACGTGTCCACAAGATCACAAGAAATACATACTCCAAGGACTTCAGTCTTGTGCTTTATGAATTAGTCTGCCTATGAAGCCTTGGATCAGCAAGACTTAGAAAAAGCTATCTGTCAGCTCCTATTGCAGTTCCTGAAAGGAATCCTCTGTTCTTACAGCCCTTGTAATTCAAGCCTGCAAATAAGTGAAATCTGATTATACTTATCCCAGGCTCACCAGCATATTACCTTGTGTTGACACTGTGGGCAGTACCGCGTGAGATGGCTGTGACGGTCTCAGAGCAGATGAAGCCACTGGTTGCGCTGTCCCTCTCAGTGTATTTAGATCCTGAAAACATTTCTGTTTTAGCAATGAATGCTAAAGAACAAGTGAACAGTTTGAACCCAAGATCACTTCAGACCGTTACCCAATTAACCCAACTGAACCATCTAGTGGAATCATTAAACCCTTTTGCCACAGAAACAAGAGTAATTTTCCCTGGACAAAGGGAGAGCTATTGCTACAGATTCCACTTTAAGGAATTCACACTGTAGAGAAAGCATGAAAAAAGTCACAGTTATGTGACCGGTGATGTACCTCTATTTCCGAGTCACTGGAGTCAAGTTGACTACCTGCTGTCCCAGCCAGGAAAGGCAGCATGGGCTGTCCCATTTTAGCCATCCGAGAAATTAGCTTTGCCTTTGCTACATCTGGGTTCTAAAAGAAATGTTCGCAGTTACTCTTCCTTTGTCTCTCAGCCCAGGCTTTTCAGACATCACAGACATGTGTCAAGATTAGACTCTTCTAAATCACTGACTTCATAATTCTGGTTCTTTTCATTTTTCAATGACCATGTGAAAAACTAATTTTTAAGCATACAAGATAACACTGGATTTGTTAATCTGGCTTGCTTATATACTCCTTTTCTGGGGTGACACTGCTGTCATTCCATAGAAAAAAATCTACCCCTGCATTAAACACAGCAACAAGAAGAAAATGTGTGAATTAAAGAAGCTGCTTAGCAGCTTTTTCTGTCCTGAGGCACACACAAGAAGTCTTCTCATGTAGCTATATAAACTTACATTGAATGTCCCAATTACATTGTGCTTTATGAATTAGTCTGCCTATGAAGCCTTAGATCAGCAAGACTTAGAAAAAAGCTATCTGATAACTGATAATAGATACTCCGTTATCTATTTTAAATACAATAATTTATCTGAAAAGACTACTACCCTTTTGACTATCCACATGGTCAAAGTAACTTTGCTTTTACAAGTAGGAACTGGGACTGAGGTTCCTTATATTCTGCTAACCTCTTCAAAAACAAGGCCCTGATCTGCTGTCAGTAAGCCTAACATTGGAGAGCATCTGGACGTTCACTTTAACTTCAGCAATACTGAATGCAAAGGTGAAACCAACCAAGCTTCCCTACTTAAGGCTTCAAATAAGTCAGGAGAAAACACCACTTACTGCTAGCTGTTCACTGATGGAGTTTGACTTGGCCCGAACAGCTGGCTCCCTGAAAAGCCAAACAGGTGTATGTTGAGACCAACCAAGATGAAATTCAGGATCCAATGTTCTGCATTTCTATATACCGTCAAAATACACCTGCCCCAAGGAAAAGCTCTCTCTCATATTGTGAGCATTTCTTTTAGCTTACTTTTGGAAGATTCTTTGAAACATTAGCTGTAGATTTCACATCATCATTATGGAGAAGTTCCATAGCTGTGGAACAGCTGATAACAGAAAGATGATTCTGTTGATTGCTCCAATGACCACATTCTGGTACAATTTTAACAAAGTCTAATAAACTACTTATGTCAGCAAGAGCAGCACTTAAACTTGAACTCCCTAAAACGGATGACTGATGTATTTAGTTAATTTAAGAACAAATGACAATGCAAAGTTTGCAATTAAACACAACAGCCATTACCCAAGACCAACCTATGACTATGCTGCCACCCGATATGAAAAAGCTGTTGCAGCAGTACCCATACAGCTTCATCATGCTCGATCTCAGCAAGGCTATAGAGCATTCTTCCGTCTGGGGCCATTTCCATTTCTTTCAATCTGAAAGTCAGCATTCAAGCAGAGAATTTCCTGCAAGTCTTGTTAGCAAGCATGCCTCTGACGGCTCTAAGCTGGCAGACAGAGGACCGACATTTGCCAGATGATGTGTTAATGCAGCATTGTGCCACACGTTTATGAGCACTACCATCTTTTAATACAGCAAGTTGTCTTAACTGTGCTGCTTCTTACCCAGGCTTTGGAGGTATCGAAGATGGAGGCAATAAACCACCATCTGCAGAGAAGCCGTCTGAATTGGGTACTGGAGAAGGTGCAGGAGAATCCCTTGAACTAACACTCTGTCCATCCGAACCAGCGCATTCCTTCACTAACTTCACCTTAAAAAGCATATAAGAAAAAAGGCCGTTTTCTGGGTTCCCAAAAAATTTTCAGCAACTTGTTTATTTTTGATGACTAGCCCTTTGTCAAGCTCATGCAGTTCAAAGCATACAACTGATTCAGAACTGGAGAAGCTGAGTCTTTACATCCTGTCATCCTTCACTGAGTATTTTATTTTCCCAAGTGACTCACAAATAAGACAATGAAAAGATCCCAAGGCAGTTAGAACGGATATGTTTTTGTAAACAGCCTAGAGGAATTTTTTGGGTTTAGCTTTGTTTGGTTTTGTTTCTTAAATTAAAGATACATATCTTCCTGAGGTATTTGGTTTATAACAGTTTCTGAGCTGCAGTTCTCAAGCCAACAACAGGTTTTCACCTTGCATACAAACACTGCCACCCAACAGCCACAAAGCAGATGTAAAATAAATGCTTGGGAGACACTCACCCGCTTAACTTCCACCTCAAAAACTAGAGTCGAGTCTGGAGGGACACGGCCAGCCACTCCCTGTGCCCCGTAGGCCCATGCTGGAGGAATAATGAGATACCTCCGCCCTCCTTTCTTCATCCCTATCATTCCTTCTTCCCAGCCCTTTGGTTTTCAGAGATAGAAGAGCAAGAAAACAGTGTGAACAGTGACATTACAGTTTCTTTTAATTACACTAATTAAGACAGCTTCAGGCACCAGTTATAGAAGACTCCAATACGCATATAGAGAGATTCTTGTAAAATCCTATTCATTTTCAGTCTGCAGCACTAAACCTTTATCTTTCAATGAATCATAATGGCCAGTTACAAATTGCAAATGTATAAATAAATACGCAGCTCCCAGTGTGTTCATAATGAAATCAGATAGAGCAATCCCTAGCATGAAGGCTAGAGGCTTCCAGGTCTCCGTGTGGTTTCAGAAACCTGGTTCAATTTTTAAATATCATAACTTCAGCAGCTATCACAGATCACACCAATATGCCGGAGAGAAGAACTGTGCACTGTGCTGCGTGCACAAATACTGTAGTTGCAGGTGGACTGGAGGGCACACAGTGGTGACCTCTCTCAGTATGTGGGGAAAAAAACCAAACTCCACGTAATTGAGAAATCACTTCTGAATTGCTATGGTTAGATTTACAAGGCACCCACAGAAAATAGCTGTAGCAAAGCAGACTTCTAAGTCAGAGCAACGCAAACTGTCAAATGGATGCCAGCATTTAACAGGATAACTACTACACTCAGGCAACATCAATAAGAAGATACACGTTAAAGTAGAAAAATAACGCATCTTCAATAAAGGACAACTTTTAAGAGGCCATGTATGAATTACTGACATAATAAAAGTGTCTTCAACAAAAGCACCTCTAATTCACAACCTGATTTTACGCAATAACATAAAGGAGTATCACACCACCTGGACTGAAAAATTATTACACAGTCAAAACCCTCACAATTTGACTTAAGAGGGTAAAACCACTCTAGGCAGTAGTGCTGTCTGTTACTATACCATCCTAAAAATTGCCCGTTGTCTTCACCCTCCCACATGCCTGTCTCCCAGGTGGTGTATCAGAGCTTATCTGATGCTCTGCTTCTGAGGCACAGTGAGTGGGGAGGAATCTCAAGTTCTTCTCAAACTGAAATCCTCCTTTAGAAACAGGGTTCTGCAAGAACAAGGTAATGGATGAAGTAACTTCCAGAAATAAAAAAGACAAAAAAAATTCCTGAAAAACCCAGCTTTTGAAAATAGGAAGCTTCTTTTTTACCAAACAGGTCAACTTCTTTCTAATGCTGCCACTGAAAATGAGACTGGGCTGTATTGTGCAAATTAAGAAAAAAAAAGTTTGAGTGAGTCACTGTTACACAGTGTTTCCTATCAAATGAAACACAAAAACAGAAATAGCATATATGAATCCTGAACAAGATGGTCAGTAATTCAAAGCTCTGAGACTTCAATTATTATAATGAAAGTGCCAGAAGTTCTACCTTGATGACCTTTCCAGATCCCAGCTTTAGCCGCAACAGCTTGTCTTTGTTAACATTAGAATCGAACACCTAGAGAGTCGAAGAACAAAACCAAAAAACACATGGATTTCCCAAACGTTTCAAAATTCTGTATGGTATTTTACACATTCCATAAACTCCTACAATCTCTTACATGCTATTTCCCATTCTGCTACTTCCAAAACTAATTCTCAGGCATGACAGTATGGCTACAGCTCCTAGTCCATTGCACAATGCAATTTCTCAAAGTCAGTAATAGCTGGAGACTCAGACTTTAAAACTGCTTTGAGCTTGATGGTCAGGATGGAATTGGGCCAAGCAAGAGACTACACAACAGGCGTGTACCAAGCAGCAAACAACTGTCTAGAAGTTTTGTAAATTAAACCAAGACATATACAGCTGAACAAATTTCAGATTAGAAGTAAGCTCTGCTATGTACCATTGGTATACAGAGAGAAGCATGTCAGGCAGACCAACAAAAAAATCCCCTAAAGGTGAAAAACCGAAATCCCTCTTTATAGCAAAAAGATTCAACTGCAGATGGATGCAAACGCAAAACGTTTTGCCATGAATTTTGCTACTAGCAAAACCAGAAGTGTTTTAAAGGTAATACTTTGAAACAAAGCATTTATTTTGCTCATTAGCAAACTCCATTGGACACAGCTGTAGAGGATGTAAAAGCAATCTCATTCTTTTAATATCTGGAGATGTGCTTTGTGTCAAAGACCTATCTTTTCACTTCCTCGAGCTGTTTCCAAAGGAGCACAGCTAACTTCATTGTCTGTTCTCACCATTTTCATTAATATTAATGGGCGAGAGTGCCTATGAAAGTTAAAAGTATTTTGATCACTTTCCCCCGAACAGTAATGGAATCCCTTATTATTCTATAGATAACACATCTGACTTCACTTATGATGCCACAAGTGACTGAAAAACTATCTTTAACATCAGCACCAATACCAGATGTGGCAGGTTCCTTGCAGGGACTGTCATACTCACTCACTCGGTATTAGGAGGTAGCAGAAATGTCTTTACCTGTCCAAGCCCATTGTTCTGGAACAGCCAACCTGTATAGGCAATTTCCAGAGAGTCTCCTCCTTCTACTCCCTGCCCTTCTCCAAGAAGGAGATCCTGGTAGAGCACTGAATCAAGCACTGGGGAGCTGTTGCATTTGGCAATGCACACCTGCAGAAGGAAAGCCTATAATGTCTCTGGCCATTCAAAGAAAGTGGCCAAGTTCCACTACAACTCATTACAGATTGTATGCATTACTCACTGTAGTGATCAAGCTCAGGTTATAGATGTCCTTATGAGGCATTCTATATTTCCTTGCACTGAATTTTGCTCAGTAAATACCTTCTGCTCTACAGAACCATTGGTCTTACAGTACTTGAGAACCTTGATCCAAAACCCCATCAGAAATAAAAGGCCCCCTGCCTCAAAGAGGCCTGTATCTAACAAACAAAACTCAGCCAGGTTCATCACAGATATGCCTTGATCACAGTCATGCAGTTACTCAAAGCTGAACTTCAGTAAAAAAGTACAACTGGCCTTTCAGAAACAAAGTGCTCTCAGATATGTCTTGATTTGCCTGTTGTTCTAAACAAGCCAGCAAGTCGTATCTTGCACAAAGTAGTTACCTGTTTACTGAAATCCATTGCTGCCTTTTCTGACTCAAACATGATGGACCAGTTTTGTCTCTGATCATCATAGAATGCACTGTAATTGTTGGGTTGAACCTGTGGGAAAGGAAATCAGTCTTACATCATACATTAAAAGATGTGTTCAACTAAAATTAAAAAAAAATAATCACATTCAAAAGAAGCTTAAATAAGAACTGATGAAATTAAGAAGTAAAGGAAGAATCCTGCTGTATTACTACCCAAGTTCATAATGCACAAATTCATTTTTATGTATGTGCTCGTTGCCATAGAAGCATTATTATAACTTAAATAGTTGAGCAAATATCAAGTTCTTCATATAAGCTGCAGCTTTCACAAGATGGCAAAGGCTTTCACAAGATGGCAAAGGCTTTCACAAGCTTCTTCAAAGCTATGTTCAATAACATATACAGAGTAAGTAATCTACATATTCTATTTAAACTTCCAGAATCAATTGGAGGAGTCACTCCTTCCTCCCTTCTAAAATTCCACATCACCAGAAACTGACTACATAACCTGCTAAACTTTCAAAATGTGTTTTTAAAACTAAAGAGCAAGCTAGCATCCTGGTCAGAAATTTGGACTAAAATTCTATTTCTATCAAACCAAGAAATTTTTTGTCACCTGATGACAAGGTAAGAACAGCAAATCAACACACTAGATTTCTGTAAAACTGGCAGAAAACAGAACTTCCCCAGAGATTCCATTTTAGGCCTCACAATGCTCCAATTTGTTCTTATCAGCAGGAAAGTGCTGAGTGTCAAATTTCTGAAAGAAAACATTTCCTTGCTATCATTTCCTTCTGCTTGCTCAACTGTATTCTCTCAGCCACTTACCTACAAATTATTAGCAAAAGGAATTTTGTTCTGTTTCGATCCATTGTAGGACTGCAAAACTCAAAACATCTCCTCTGTGATCCAGAAGAAATAATACACCTCCTACAGCGTACGAACTTGAGTTATGAAAGGTACTGACAAAGTGCTCTGCAAAAGGCAGATATAACAGCCTCTTGTGCAACACACACCAGGAGGAGCACAAAAACACTCCCAGGCACTGTGACACCTCTTGCTTGCTCAGTCAGTCAGATGTTTGATTTCAAAGGCTATAAACTAAGACTTAAGAAAGCATTTCACAGTCAGCTTCTGTTTGCTGTGAAAAATACAGTTCACTGAACACTCTTCTAATCCAGTCTTACCGTGAGTACGAAGCCTGAATGAATCCTTGCAGTTGCGATCTGTTGCTGCTGACTGATATAAAGGAGGATCCTGTACTGGATTCCATAAGGCATTGGGCAGGGAAAAAGAACAAGAAGCAGAAACTCAAAATGTCTTCAGTTCTAAAGTCCTTTGTCAAATTCTGAGCCTAAGGCTACAGTATTTATTTGTCAGACACACTTTGCAGCAGCATTTTTCACAGCAAAAATACTTAACACAATTTTGTAACACATACTAAAAATGCTTAAAAGTATGCAGGGAATCAAGCAATTCAAACTCATTATTTTGCAATACGCAAGATTCTTTAACTAGTTCCGTATTTTTCACAGTTACTGTGTAAAAAGAAGGTGCACTAACCCTTTGATACATAAAACTCACAATACGTGGTGTACAGGCATAAAACAACATAACAGATTGAGTAATACATTGGAGGGAGCTTTCCAAGTACTAAACAATGCAGATGTAACATTATATTGACATATTTAGCTCTACGAGACATGATCTACTAAGGAAAACTTTCCTTCATGCATCTGCACTCAACACAGCAATGTGGTGAAAGAGTAATCCGCTGTTCCCAGCTGTTGAGGTTGCCTGAAAAAGGCTGTGGTAGCTCCTTCTGCAAGCCCTGTCCTTCCCAGCTTCCCACAAATGCCACACCTGAACACTTTTCAGATCAGTGACTCGGGGATTAGTTTACCTAACTACTTTTTTTTTTTTTTTTTTTTTTTGGGGGGGGTTCCTGACAAAGCAGAAACAACTTAGTGAGACAACATGACTTAGGAACTGGGGGATAGGAAAGACCACAAATACCAACATCAAGGACAGATTAGAGTATTCAAAGTATCTTTTGAACACACCAATTTACTGGGCACCTCAGTGCCATGCTCTTAGAGGAGTACGTGGGAAGGAGAGGTATTTTTGATACCAAAATAACAAAACTTAAGCAAAGCATCTCTTTACTGCTGGACAAAATTTTGCTTTATATTGGTTTCCACACACACAGATTTGTGATCCAGTTGTCAAAGACATTCTGAATAAACATCAAAATCACTTTCAGAAACATCAGAAAAGGTGCAGTGCCTGAAAAATTGCAAAATATTTCAGACATGAGCTGTAAGAGATCCTACAAACTTATGGATTGGGGAAAAGAAAGATGTCACCAAGGTAAATGGCTGAGCTATAAGAAAACCCAGGAGGGTGAGAAGGCATAAGCAGCAGGGGGACTAAGACTCCAACATGAAAAGCAAAGGCATACTGGCAAGCTCAGAGAAACACTACCTCATATCAGTGCACTCTGGGCACGAAAATGTTAAAGTGAACTGTTTCTCACCTCTTTAGTAGCATGGTTCCCCACTACAGCTGCTCCATACTTGCCTTGTTTCAAGTACTGCCCATTTGTACTGGAAGACAAGCGAGATATTCAGCTGCAGAACCATCCCTGTCTTAGATTTCTCTCTACTGTTGCTGAGCTTTTCTTCTTTAGAGTTCAGGTCCCTTTCCTCATGCCTAAAATGCTAGGCAGCCTTCCTTTGCTCAAAGACATTACAACTTTCTTGTTTGCCTGAAGATTACAGGAGCATGTTACAGAATTTGAGTTGAAAACTGTTCTTTTCACAGATCCAGGACAAGTGATGTTTCATGCGATGGCAGTTTCAAGTGGACAGAGAATTTTACTGCTGTTACTCTGTGCTCGTGCCTCAGTTCTCCATGAGAGAACGCATGAGACATAAGTATTTGACAGAGCTGCCTGGAAACAGTGCAAATGTCAGACCAGCACCCCAGGACGTAGTTCCCTATAACGGCCAAAGCCAGAACATACTATTTATTTGATGGTTATGTAACCCAGAACTACAGCACAGTAACTGAAACTTCTTTTGAGCAGAAACTTGCATCAACTTGTAGCATTTCTACCATGTAGACACATCTATAAGCAACGGTCTCTTCCTACTCATCCAAAAGTATCTTCCCTCTTAGGTCTTAAGCTCCCACGGACACAGACTCTAAGAGGTCACACAGGAAACCATTGTCGCACTTACTATCGGTAAGCATAAACTGCAGTGGCCATGAACACCGATGGTGCTCCTGAAGCTGCTGGGGCCGCAGGAGCCTTCTGGGCTGCCTGACCTGCTGAAAAGTAAAAAGTAGGAACGCCTGTCAGTGATACAGAACCGCCACACTTGCTGGACAGTGACAATGCCACGCCACATTTGTTCCCCCAAGGAAAAATAACTCCAGGAGAAGATTAAAAAACAAAGCAAGGTACTAAATTCACCAAAGGCCACTACAGTAGCTAGCTGTAGGGAGGGTACTAGAAGATAATACCATTCAAGAAAACTAAGTGAATTATTTGCACTGCTGTTATTCACAAAAGCCCTCATTCTTGCAGCAAGACACATGCTGCTATGATTTTTCCTCCAGGCTCAAGCCATTACTTACCAGGTGCTGTTTGAGCCTTCTTAGGCTGCTTTGGTGCAGTGTACTGAAAGAATTCATTTCCATGGCTTGAAACTGTTTGATCCAGACCAAAGAGAGAGGCCAATCTGGCACTAGAAAGAAAAATAAACTATTTTACCTTATTTAACATGGGCTTTATAGATAATAAACACTGTTAATTGTATCAAATAGAAAGTGTTTACCATTACTTTAGAAATAAAGCGAGGGATGCATGTTAAGCAGCTCTACACAGCCATTTAATTTTGAATAAGCAGAACTTTTAGATGAAGAAGCTGGGGTAAACCGTACAATAATGTTTCATTTCCTCAAAAGCTACTGTAAGGAACAAACAAGTACTGAAACGACACCAAAAAAGAAGTTACTTTAAAGCAATGACTAGGACTACCCTCATATGAAATAGCTGATTGTTACAATGCTGAAAAAACTATGTGACAACAGAGGTGCCACCATTCAGCACTGGACTTTTTCTTCTTGAAATGTCCAGGAAATGGATTCTCCCATTAAGTTTTAAAATGGCAGATACTCTTCCCTGAAGTATGCTGCAGGCAAGTACGTTACACCTACAAGATATGCTGCTTACAGCTCTAGTGCTTTAAGCCCATTTAAGCTCACCTACTGCTATCACAGGACAAGCGAGTAATTCAAACTATGATACAGAATCCACAAAGGACAATACGACTGCCACTGGACCAGCAGTATTTTACATGAGATGCCTTAAAAAAACAACCATTTGCTAAAACAATTTAGCATTAGTTTAGAATTAATTTTAGAAAAAAAATAATTAATGTAGAATTAATTTACAAGACTTGTTAAACAGAAGCCTCTTGAAGAGGGTCAGGAGTGAGTGCAGCTGAAGATCCCTCACTTGTAACTTCAAGTGGCAACAAGTTACACAGTGTAAGAAAACTGGATGTGCTACCTTAAAATAGCAATAAAAGTTGCAAACTGCTGAACATACTCGGCGCAACCATTGCTGCTTAAACAGCCCCCAGCCTGGCATCTGCAGGGCCTCCCACCTACAGCCTGATGCGAGGGGTGGCAGCCACTGTCTCTGCCGTGCCCCTGCCACCAGCCCCTGTTGGAAGAGCTCACAAAACCCACCACCCCCCGGGGCCCGCCTGCCTGCCCCCCCCCCGCCGGGCCTGCCTGCCCCCACTGGGCCTGCCCCGCCCCCGGGCCTGCCCGCCTGCCCCCACCGGGACTGCCCCCCCCCCCCGCGCCTGCCGGCCTGCCCCCACCGGGCCTGTCCCCCACCCCGGGGCCTGCCCGCCTGCCACCCCCACGAGGCCTGCCCCCCGCCCCGCCGGGCACACCGAGGGTCCGCCGGGCTGACCCCCAAAGCGGGACAGGAGAGGAGGGCCCAGACCCGGCGCTAAAGCCAGTGACGAGCTGAGGCCCCCGCCTGTGCTGCCCCCCACTGACCGGGGAGGCCCCCGCAGAGCCGGCTGCAGGGCCCTGCCACAGCGGGGAGGCCCCGCAGGCCATGGGCCCGCCCGCCGCTCACCGGGCCGGGCAGCAGCAAGGCCCAGCCCTGGGCCGCGCGGGGGGGCCCGACCCCCACCGCAAAGGGGCTTCACCGGGGCTGCCGCCCCCTCACCGCGGCGGGGAGGGACGGCTCGGCTGGGCCCCGCCGGCCGCTCACCCGCTGGCAGGGGACAGGAAATCCGCGTCGTCCTCCTCCGCCGCCGCCCCGAACATGGTCACAGACCCGCCACCACCACCGGGCCGCGATGTCGTGATAGCGTTGCCCAGCAGCGGAGCGCTTTCCGGCCGCGGGACGGGACCGACGGGGCGGGGCTTGGACTGGGGCGGGGCAAAGCGGCGGAGCCGTGGGCTCGTGGCGGTCGTGGGGTGAGTGACGTGTCGGGGTCACGGTGGTCTCGTGCTCCCCCCACCCCGGGACGCCTGAGGGGGCCCGCGGCCGCCGACCTCCGGGCGCCCTTGGCGGGACGCGGGGGCTTCGTCCCGGGCGTGAGGCGGCGGATGGCGGCGGGGGGCGGCCTGTCAGCGCTGGGGCACGGCCGCGGTACCTGAGGGGCCGGGCTGCCTCGGCGGAGAGGGGGGGCGGAGGGCTGAGGGGAATGCCCCGGGCAGGGGAAGCGGCCCCTGTGGGGCTGCCGGCCTGGCCTGGCGGGGGAGAGCGGGTGTGTTCCCCAGGGGACTGCGGGGCGCCCGGTCACCCCGTGCTGTCCTTGCCGGCCTGCCCGAGCCCGGGGGGCGGCCGTAACCCCCCCGGGGCTCGGGGGGCCGGGGGATGTCTGGCATGGCCGGAGGGTGGCCCCGTGGCTCTGGCGTGGCTTGGTGGCCACCCTGCGGCCCGGGGCTACGTGGGGAAGGTCGGGGACACGTGTGCTGTTTGTGCTCCAGAGCTGGTTCTCCTACAGCTTAGAGACGTGCTAACTGCTGTGTAATGCACTTTCCTCTTAGCATCAGAACCGTTTCTTGGGTTTAAAACCCTCTCAGCTGGCCCTCGTTAAGCAGTTTTATACCTTTGCCTTGTAACTGGAGAAATACGCCTCGCTGGTTGGGTTTTTTCTCTTCCTGAAGAAGCTGGGATCTCTCGGTGCCTTGTGAGACCCGCTGCCTTGTCTTTAATTTTTGTACTCAGAACCGGGTGATGTTGAAGTGCAGCAAAACAGAATGCAGGTGAGAGGAAAACAGCAATAAGGGTTGAATAATTTCCTGGCTTTGGATGCTTTCTGGCACCGACCAGAAACATGTAATAATAGTTACTTTTAGGGTATTTGAGTTAAAATGCGAAGTTACCAGGTCTGTTGTAGTATGGCATTTGCAGTAAGTTGGGAGTTTTATTGCGATGAGAATACAACATGATTGGGATATCAGTGATTTCCCTTCTAAAGGTAAAAGACTAGAGGAAGTATTTAAGTAGGTTTTTTATTGCACAGTGTGTGATTGTTTTAGAATGAAACCTTCAAATGGTCTAAAACCTTGTTTCTGTTAAAAAAATAATTAAAACCAACACACACACATGCAATTGTTATACAAGGATTTGATGTAAATTCCTAATGGGAGCAGATTGTTCCTATCTTTATATGGCAGGTGGACATGAACTTCAAATAGATGTCGTTCCCGTTCTTCTTAGATGAAGAGACAGTTCATTGTTTTGCTTCCCTCCATATTTCTGTTAAGTCAGCAGTCAGGATAGATTTCTGTTTTTAAAATGGTGATGACCTGTGTGGCTAAGTCCTAGTGTTGCACTTGAATTTAGGGTTTTTTAGGTACAGGTAACGTTATGTCTGTACCCAGCTTTTTCCTTTTGTGCAAATATTTAGTGCAAAGTTTAACTTGGAAAGAAAAACTTCACAGTTCTGGTACAATCAAGGATTCCTGTGCTGTGAGCAACCTCTTAGCTGAGAAGCTGATGTGCTTTCCCACACTGGGATTCAGCACTGGCTTAATGTCAGTGAAGCGGGCAGGTAGCAGTTAGGAGTATGTACCACAGCACTACAGCTACGTCTAAGACCTGTCTTAGTTGTGTGTCGGGTTTTTAATTTAAGCTTTGTTCATAGCCCTCTTCTGCGTTTTAGTTGGCAGTGGGTTTGTGGCTCCACGAGTTCCCAGTCATAGACTGATTTTTCCTGCTTGTGCTCAAATTCCAAGCTTCAGAATGCTTTATAGTATGGCATTTTGTGCAAAGGTGGACTAAACTCTCTTCACAAGTATTTATTAAATTTACTTTTAATCTGTTTGATCTTAACTTGCCTCTGCTTGAGCCTGAGGTAAAGAAAGCTTTTGCAGTATTTTTCATGAGTAACAGTATGTGATTTTATAGGGTAAATTAGCATTCACTTTAATGGTCCCAATTCATCTAATTTATGATGTCATGCTCCCTGAGGCTTTCATGAAGTTTTGGATCATACGTTACTTTTTTCCCCATCGTTCATTAAAAAAGGGGGCACTGGAAATAATGTGTAAATATTGCCATTTAAATGCGTGTTGGTTTCATGACTGTGGATCTATTGGTGAAGCAACTGTGACTAGCCTGCTGCACAGTACAAAATTAAAGTGATGCTTTTTGCTATGAACACAAAAATTGTTCCAGTAGCCAGGTTTTTTCTTCCCCCCCACCCCCCCCCAAAACCCCCCCCCCCTACAAACCAACCACAAAACCAACAACAAACAAACAACAAAAAACAGATTGAAAAGAGGGAAACTACTAGGAGTTGCAGGCTTCTGCACAACTTCATACTGAAAACTGAAAAATCATGTGTGGCTATTTTCTAATGAGATTTTGTTACGTCCGTTGGAAGCTGCAGAGAATTGTTTTAATTTTGTATCAGATTTCTAATCTAGAGCAGCTTTTTAGCTAGGCTGAGAATTAGAATAATTTCTGCCAGTAGAGAGGAAGAATTAAGTAAGCTTTCCAAGTCACTTCTGCATGTTTGCTTTTTTGTTTTAAAGGCATAGTCCCTGCCACTTACTCAGACTTGTAGTGGTGCAAGAACTAGGTGGTTGTGGTTTATTTTTTTTATTATTTTTAGAAAAGAGGTTTGGGAGGATTCTTCTCTCACTTACCCCTTTGCAGTGTAACTTCAGGTTTTGAATTAGTGAGATTATCTATCCCTGAACAAAAGCTTAATGCTTGAGAAGGGAAGGTGTTGAGAATACTAATCTTTAAGTCTTCTAGTACAAATAGGTGAGATCTACCGTATTTACATGGTGAGTTTTGAGTTGGGGCCCTAAGGAGCTTCCTTTCAGCTGTCTTTTTTTTCCAATCACACAGTAGGTCAGAGAAGACAGAACTTTTTGGTTTTTGAACTAAAATTGAATATTTTCTCCTTTTCTTTTTGGTTTATGTATTTGCTATAAAGATCCTTCTGCCCAACACCTTCTCCATGCTTGGCTGAAGGTCACCCTGAAAGTTAGCTGTAATCTGCATCAGAATTTTGCAAAGTTGAGTTGGAGCAGATTGCCAGCCTGAACTTCTCTAAAAGTCCGCCAGGAAATCACTGGGAATCTTGGCAATTTTTCCTCAGGGAAGGATGAAAAAGACTCGGTCAAGTTATGTTGCTTTTCTCTGGGAAATCCAATCTTAGTTAATCTACTCTATTGCCTTTTGCTTCAATCTAATTTTCTGAAAGTATTCCTAGTCAAGACCTAGGGGACTCAAGACCAGTGATTTTTTTTCATTAACTTGTTCAGCTGAAAGCTGGAATCTGCTAACGCAGAGAATAATGGGACTAGTTATTGTAAACAAATTAAACTCCTGTTTTGTAGCACTACAAACTAACTTTCTAAAGCCTTTCATTTGTTGGTCCTGGATTAGAAGCCAATCTAAAAGCAGGAGGCTATGATAAAATACCTCCTTTTTGTCCTTCTGTTTCTACAGTTTTTAATGTCCTTTTCCCAATGCAGGTTTCAGGTCTTTTCTTCCCTATGTCTCACCAGTTCATATCTGCAAGAGTCCTGCTGATTTCCAGTGACACTTGAACAATTGTGATGGCTAGCTACAACAACTGCTTGTATGGAAAATACTTTAAAATTTTCTTTTTGCTCTTTCACTCTGCACATATATAACATTAGAAAATCCCACAGTCATCACACTGCAGATGTGAATGTCATTTATAACCTGTTTTAAAAGTTTTATGTGCATATAATCTGTTCACTCTAATGTTTATCTGAATTAATACAGCAGACCATGTTAGATCACGGGCCAAAACGCTGTAAGTGGTTAAGTGTCTTACTGGATGCTCAGCACATCCTGGTATGAAGCCTGTGAAGCTGGGAGAAAAGGAGGAAAAGAATACAGCTGTTTTGCCATGAAACTAATAGTGAGTGCACCAAGTTTTCTCCTGCGACTTTGTGAGAGCTACTTCACTTTAACAAAGCCTTCTCTTCTGACACATGCTCATTAGTTATCAAGGACTCAAATCTCATTCCTCTGTTGAAGGTACGTGAGCTTGGAATATGAGCTTTGTGATATATTTAGCTGATCTTTTGGCTAACCTAGATAAAAGAAATCCTGACAGTCTTGGCTTTTTTCTGTTTTGAAGACTTAATATGTCTTTGCGGAAGGAGTGTGTGGGGTAAATACACTTTACAGCTTTTTTTCATGTTAGAGGTAATGTAATTGGACTCGGATTTGCAAGATTAAAAAGCACTTTGAGGCCACCTTCAGTGTGCTTCCTGAGCTTACAGACTAATGCTTGTTAGCCAGCTGGCTAGTCTGCTCCAGTGTGATGAGCTTGGAAAAGCAGCTATTTGAAAGGTATATGGCTTCAGCCTCCTTATGGAGATGCTCATCCCTGTGACCCAGCCTGCTCCTTGTCTGATTTCATTCAAATGGGGAATGTGCTCTGCATGGGAAAATCAGAGCAGCTCTGTGCCATCCCAGTGTGGGCGCAGTGCCTGGCCCCGGTGAGCTGTGCAGCTCAGCAGCTCCTTGGCTGGGTTCCTCCATATTGTCTGGATGGAGGCTGCACTGAGAGCCAGGTATCCAGTTGATGAGTTGCTACCTCAGTTAACTTTTCCTGCTCTGAAAGGCATTGTACTGAAAAGACTCAACAATATATTGTCACAGCTTGACTGCATTTTCAAGCTTGCATCCTTTACTTGGGAAAGAAAAACACTAACAAATGTGGAGCGGTCTCAAAGCCAGTGCTCCCAGCAGGCAGGTGATCCCAGTTTATTCTCTTCTAGCCCTTGGGAAGTGACTGCTGTGGCTGCTGTCAGTGTAGAGCTCTGTGGGAGGGCAGCGAGATACCACACGCATCTCTGATCTAAGTCAACCCTTGTACATCAAAGTGATAAGGGAAGTAGAAGCACAAGCTCCTGAGGAGCACACCCAGCCCTGGAATACTGTGGAGGTGAAGTGCAACTCACAGGCTTGGTCTGGTTTTCTCAGTTGCATATTTTTTTTTTTATGGTTCCCTTGTTTGTCTGGGCTCCTGAGCTAATGGATTTGACAAGAGACTTGACTCATGATTTCTGGGTTCTCTGCCAGGAGAGTTTTATACAGATCAAGTTACCATTGGCTTTGGTGCCCTTTATTAACTTGGGATAAGACATTCTCTCACGAGGATGTACTGAACCTTAATGTTTAAGGTGGTGTCAGGTAAGACTGAAGTGTGTGGGATGACTGTGTTACATGTACAGTCAAACTGAAGCCTAAAGAACTTAAAAGATGGTTGGGAGTTTTACAGCTGCCTTCATGTTCCTGCTACAGGTTTGGTTCTACTTGTAAAGCCATTTTTGTGCTGCTCTCTTCATACAAGGCATAAACAGACTACTGTCCGTAGGATATCCTGTTGCATAGATAGTAAAGGCTAACACGTTTTATTCTGTTTGTTTTGCTGCTTTGGTAAGACATAGTAGTTTAAACAAACTTTTTGGCAGCATCATGGCTTTCCTTAAGTTGCTGAATTCCTTAAGTGAAACCATCTAGTACATCACAATAGTAGGATCGTGTGCACTGCTTACCATTTGATACCTTTTTGTGTAACTCTTGCTTTTGATCTTGCTTGAAACCACTGCCCCTACAATAAGGACACTTGTATTGCAGAGCACAGTACAGCCATATTTCTTGCACTTTTTCTCTTTTGTCATGTTTTTTCTTTTGTAGCAATTGCTGATGCCAGCTTTCTGTTCAGAAAGGTCAGAGAGCCAGTGACCCAGACAGGATTTGTCTTGTACACACTGTGGAAGAATTTCTGCAGAATTTATGATACATCTGCCTTGTTATTTTTTACACTCTCCCAGGCTCCTAAAAACTAGTCTAGAGCTTTGAAAATGTCACATTTCTTCATTGTGAGGTAGATACTAAAACTGTTTGCTTTCTTACAGTATCCAAAAGCAAGCAAAATAATTTCTCTGACAGAAATGTGAAAATGTGTTCGAAATGTGTTTTGTGTAATGTATTTGAAAGTAATCTCTGCAACACATTTAATCTGGTCAGGGACTTCTAAAATCTCTTTGCATTTTTGTGAAGATCTCGTGAAGAAGATTCAGGGGTTACTTTTGCTGTTACATGGAGCTTTATGTGAGCATCCCAGTCCTTGGTCTGGTCCTAACATGATTGGCTTATGCCTTCAGTAGGCTCCATAGCCCAAGCAGTCAGTATTTATCTTGGGTCATATGAAATCTTTGGCTGTAACAATAGGGTTTGTCAATACTTTGTGAGGGATATTTCATAATATTCTACTCACCCAGAGCAGAAAGTAGCAGAAATTGCTGCTGCTTCAGACCTTACCCCTGTTTTGCTCAACTATTAGAAGCTGTATATAAACATTTCCCACTGACCATATTGCAAGTAGTAGGTCTGGTTTGAAATAGGCTGCAGGTCAGGCAATAAATAGGCTTAAAGCAGAGTAAAAGTGATCATAGCTGAATCCAAGCAGTAGTTAATGATTAGCCTTTGATATAGATAATGATATGAGTTCTGCTTGTCAGCATTATCTGGAAGTTTAGAAACATTGATCCATCTCGGACTAGTTGCCCATTTGGAGAAGGCTGTTCTTCTGGAGTCAGTAGGTAGAAAACCTGTCTCTGGAATAGTAAGTACTCAGCTTTTTGGGGTTTTTTTTAGCTCTGAATCATTTCTGCTTTGGATTAGCAGCTCTGTGGCAGCCCAGTGGTTTGAAAGCTAGGTGAAGAACGCCGTGTTCAAAGCTTTTTCCCGGTGTGGTTTATTGTCACTCATAACTAAAATAAAAAATTTGTTGCTATTTGTTCTAGCTTTCCGTGCCCTAGAGGTAGTCCTGTCAGAAGAGTGTCATGAGACCAAGGCTCTTCCAAAGACAGGTTCCTTCCCAGGGAATGGCTTGACTTCATTGCCCTTTCCCTCTTCTTGATATTGCAGGAGATCTTCGACCTTGTTGAGCTGTCAAAGAGTGAAGGTGGGATTGGAATTTTGTATTTCCAAAAGCGAAAATGTAGAGGTGCTCTGTTCTATAGACTAGGGCTAAGAATTTGTCCTCTGAACTCTTAGAGGTGTTTGTGTTACTACCTGGAAGCTATTTATATATCACATGTTCTTTTGCTGTTACCTGAGACCACAGAGCAAGAGAGGAAAAGTGCCTCTGGTGATGTATGTTTTGGTCTTAACCATCTGCCGAAACAGAGATTGACTTCCTGGGCTTCATTAAAAACACAGTGGAATGGATTTTGATAATGATGACCTGTGTTCTGCCTTGCTTTTTTTTCTCAGAAACAGCTTCGGGCTTCTCAAAACAACGGGTGTTTGAACAATTGAAGCAAAAGAATTTGATTCTTGCCTGTGGTAGAACAAGCTTTTGTTTTGAGGGAGAGTCATAGGTGGTGATACAAAATGAAATGAACACACATTCATTTGCCTTCTGCAAGAAGGGAAAGCATAAGTATTTTTTTAAAAGTCAACCTTTCAAACTATTAGGTCTTTAGTGAAAAGCCTATGTTTAAAAGGTGACCCTGACAGGCCAGAGTAGGAATTGGAAGTCCCTGCATATTCCCGTAGGAGCTGACATCAGCAACGCATGGCTATTGCGGCAATGCCTGGCATAGACTGGAATGTGACAGCTCCAGGGAAGGTGAATGATTGAGTGGCCACCTTAAAACACTGTGACTGCACATGGACAGGCATCTAAGGAGTAATTGTAGACAAACAGCTACTTAAATATGAAAAGAAAGGAGTGAAACCTGTTCCTGGGATCGTTATTCAAGGAAGCTTTCACATGTGGTTGAATCTAATGCACTTCATAATGAAGGTGTTAGAAGAACATACATGAATTGCTTAAAACAATGTGTCTCATATCATATGTGTGGAACGGATTCCTAAAAATTAACAAGGAGTTCTGGAAGCTGCTTTTCTTCTTGTCCAGATTCTCAAAACATACCTGAAAGCCAGTTCAGAACTTGTACAAAAGTTGCCTTTCTGTGCTAAGTCTGGTTATGATGTTGAAAAACAGCCAGAGGGGAGAAATGAGCTGGTTTTCCACATGTGCGGCTTTGTGTAAATGGCTAGGTTGTTATCAGCTGATCCATTAACTTAAAACTATCTTTGTTACCACTGCACTGCAGTGCCTTAGGCATTGCCCGAGTTCACTGGAGGCAAGATTTCTCTGTCAAAGGATTCGCAGGAACTTTTTAGTTCAACTGGAGGATTGGTGTCTGGGTCCATAAATGATGGCTGCGCTGCCAGAGCACAGAGCAGCTCCTCACCGTATCTGCAAGAACTGATAAGTCCTTGATGTGTGCAGGTTATTAAACTACATGTGTAGTTGTCATTCTCAGGGGGTAATAGGGTGCTGACTGGGCAACCTGCTGAGCGTGCTTGAACAGGGAAGTTGGACTAGATGATCTCAGGAGGGCTCCTAAACCTCAGCGTTTCTGTGACTGAAAATCTTAACTGCAACTCCTCCTGCGGCGACATGTGGAGCAAGGGCAAGTAGGGTGAGATCTCGGAATCTTCTGTGAGTCTTCTGAATCATATGTGTCAATGGACTTTAGGCTCCCTTTTATGAGGCCTGTAATAAACTGATACCATGCACTTTATTACCCTCAGCATTAGTTTTATCTACATGAGACAAAGGTATTTATGATGTTGCTAGATAAAAATCTGTAATCCTGCACCTGTATTAAAGGCTAGATAATGCACTTTAGGGCACATCAAGTCACATTGCATTTTTGCAGCTGAGGAAACTGTTGCTTACTTGGGAATGCACTTGCTGACCCTTGGTTTCATTTTGTGTCCTCTGAGATTTTACAGTCTTACAGGGCTTAAGGCTAGAAGACACCATTTTAAATAGCTCTGGTCAGAGCTGTTTATACTGTTCAGCCTGATGTGTTTCCTTCCCACTTCAGCAAGCCATGAAGCAATGGTTTATCAGGTATTAACTTGCAAGTAGTACCCTGCCTCACATCCTGATGTATCTAGTATTCCTTATAGATGTTGGCACTGCTGTTGGCACTGAATGGTCACAAACAATAATAATCTCCTTACCCTTGGGAGAGAAACACCCTTTTTGTGTGAGACAGGCTGGCTCCTTTTCGTATGTATGGTGCAGGTGGTGTGAACCTGTAGGAATGTGGCTGCTGAATTAGAGTGAGCGTGATGAAGAATCTTGTACACAAAAAGGTTTGGGTTTTTTTCCATTTTAAGATTTGAGTTTTCCCTTCATAAAAAAAAAAAAAAGGTCTTTGTAGATAGAAGAGTACGTGCTAGAAGCTATTCTTGATTTGGGCATATAAAATAAGAGAAATTCTTCACTAGGCCTGGGTTTTCTAAGGAAGGATAAGTTGTCTAATCTTGCAGGATACATATCTTGCAAGATACTGTTGCAAATATTAATATTTTTTTTTAGATGAAGAAGTTTTTGAAGAGTATTGCAAGGCGCAGGACTGATCTGCTTGTTGCTCGGCATATGGTGAGGCAGCAGGATGTTTTCTGCCTTCTGGCCGTATGGGTCACATCTTCCTGATTGCCATTCCTGTGCTTGGTTGGGTAATGTCTCTGCAGAAACAGCCATGGAGGATAAGGAAGTACCTATTTATTCAAGAAGTTACATAATCTTGGAAAATATGTGTCACATGGCGCTTCATTTCACTTGTCTTCCCCACTGCTGTCCCGTTTCTCTCTTCGGCTCAGGAAGGTTAGGCAACTTTCTTCAGCTGACGAGTGAGTGCTAAGCAGTTTTTAGTGGGAGGGTTTGGGTGATTTCTGACCAAATGCCATACGCAGTCAGCAGGCTGCACTCAGCTATTCTGGCATCCCCACAAGGCCTGTTAAAGCCAGTGGGATTTAAGCTATTCTGCCTTATTTATCTCTGCTTAAATACTGCATGGTCCCTGGGGGGAAGGGGAGGCCTTCAGGTTTCTCCTTCCTGGATGCTGAATACTGGGTATTTTGTGACATGGGTATGTATTACCGTGTTACTGTTTCATACCCTTGATGATGTGAGGAAGAGAGATGAAGCTGTGATAAAGTGGCCTGCGGAACTGCAAACCTGGTATAATTGCTTCAAAAGTCCTTTGACGTGTATAAGGAGTGCTGAAGAGGTTCTTCTGTCGATGCCTTTGGGGAATTGCCTTTGATGGAAACTTGTTAGTACTAGCTCTGAATTCACGCTGGCGTTGGCTATAAGGAATTTTGGTGTCTGACATGCTTTTGTAGGAGTCCTTTAGCCTGGATGTTTTATAAAGAAATAGTAATGTAGCATCCTCTTGTCAGTTTTGGCATCTCTAATGCCATGCTTTTCTCTCCAGATGAGTGCTTGAGTCAGCTTTTGTATGGCATCTTCTCTGCTTTGGGAGCTGTGAAACTGGCATTCGCTCCTCAGGTCTTGCATGTCCTGAGGTGCCTCAGTTCTGCTGCTCTCCAGAAGCTTCTGTGCTCTTGCGTGTCAGAAAAGGGGCATGACTTGCCTCATCTGGCTAGACAGCAAGGAGAAAAATACACAGTACAGGCTAGTTAGTGGTGGAAGAAATAGGTAAATTAAAACAGGAAGGGGGAAATACTGGACATGTACAGAATGGAAGAAATTGTGCTAGCAGTGGGCTTGGGCATGGCAAGTCACTCCTGAGTACGAAAGTCACAGGCCTGTGACAGAACTGATCTGCTCTGGCTGTGGCACCTGGTAGGACGTGCACTCGCAGCAGGAAGAGCCAGCTGGAGGGGGATGCTATTCTGTTGGAGCTGGAGCAGTAATATGAAAAAGGGGAAAGTTTTGTGACACTCAGACATGAACAGGCAAACTTTGAACTATTGAAGAATCATGATTGTCTTTTAGTTGGTACCACCTTTGTCACTGAGTTCACTATGTGCTGATGTAGCATCTCACCTTTCTGAATGCTGACTATAATGTTTATTGGTATTTATTAGCAGTAAAAAAAAACCAACCAAACTTGTAGTTGACATGTCTGTTCTTGGCCTTCTGCTTCTGGTCAGTGGGTGGGCGGCTCTGGGCCAAGTGAGCTGTGCTTTGTTCCCTGAACTGCACTTTTGATTTGCTCGGCTTGTAATAGTCTCTCTGGCTGAGGTTGTTGGAGACAGCCAAGGGTGTAATATGCTCAGATCCTTTGAAATTGTCCCACTGGGAACTTCAGGTTAATTTGGGCTCGTTCGGGTTGGAAATACTCATGTTTTATCAGGGTGGTAGCAGGTTATTGTTGGTGGAGTTGAATACTTCAGTTCACGTCACTTCTGACATCAGTTTCTCCAAAGCTTGTTTGCTCTGTCTGGCCTGGCTGTCCTTTGTGTGGATAAGAGCTATGCACGCACGGTTCACCGACCGTCCTCAGCCTCCTGACAGCTTTCAGTATCTGTCCATCACCCAAAAATAACTCCCTTGACCCATGTTTTTGTGACAGATGTGCGCTCAGCAATGTCTGCAAAACAGACAAGCAGTAGGCTGCATTTTGGAAGCTTGTACCCTGCGGTGTTCACAGGAGCTGCCAGATCCCATTCCAGTGTCATTCCTAGTATCGTGCCCTTCCTACTGTTTTGCAAGGACTGTGTTGTGTTTGTAACAGCGTGAAAATTTTCTAGTCAGGTGTATCCACTGCTGTGTTCTGAGCCCAAAAGCCTGTTGTGCCTCTTCAAAAATGTTTTCACTTTTAGCACTGTGTAGGGGACGGTAAGAAGCACCTTGTTGCTGCTGTGCTGAAGAGATGGTGTTCTTGTCTTGTGTCCTGCTAAGAGTGGGGCAGCCTGGAAAGCTGTACGTGTAGGTGATGACCCTAAGATTTGGCCCAACAGTTACAGGTGTGGATCACTCTCTTAAGGTTGCTGTTCTTTTTTCACAGGAAAACTTGATGTTCACTGGTCTATGTGGGAATGTGTCCAGGATTCTCCTGTAGATGAGGAGAGTTTCTACTGATTCCTGTGCTGATGTAGTCCTCCCTACATTGCTGACTTAGAATTCTGTGGGAAAGAGACAAACCAAGGAGCAATGACATTGGTTCTGCCGCCTGTTGCTAAAGGTCACTGTGGTCATTGTGCGAGTAATCTTACCTGCTCTACCGAAGCAGGGGTTGAGAGGTGGCCAGCACAAGTGGAGGAGCTGTTTTAGAACAGGATAGGATAGGACAGTTAAGTTGGAAGGGACCACAACAATCATCTAGTCTAACTGCCAGGCTGTAGCTTGATGGAGTTTGGGACTTCATGAGACAGTAGAGGAGCACTCTTGGATCTAGATGCAGAGCTTTGTGTGTATTCCAGGTGCCTGAACCTGGACTGTAAGTGATGGACTTCTCTAGCAGAAATGAGGTTACGGCCAGGAAAACATTGGCAAGGACTCCTCAGTTTTGCCATGTTTCTCAGGAGAATCCTTCACTTACTGCTTTTTCCACCTCCTGTAGTTTCAGTGTGGCTGAACAAAAAGCTTGTCCAGAGAAGAGCCAGTCAGTTGCTCAACCTGCCTAACTCACCATTATTTTCTTCAGCTGTATGCACCTCTTGGCAGTATTTCTCAGCCTTTCCTATGATATTATCAGTCTTTCAGTCTCAGGTTTTCCTGCTCTTTGGGATTGTTTTCTGCTGCCTTTCACTTCTATGGACCTGTTAGCAATTACATGGGCTGGCATGATGCTCCGCTTATGAAGTTCGGTGCATTGTCCTGTAAAGAACAGCCTGTCCTCAGTTTTGGGTTTTTTTTTTTTCTCTTGTTCAAAGATTTAGAGATTTCCTGAGGAGTCTGAAGAAGCTGGAAGATTAGGAGCGACCGTCCCCTTTTATGGGAAGGAGATCAAGCAGGGTCTCTTAACAGAAGGTAACCAGACAAGTTTGCTATGAAAATAAACTCCATCAAAGGGATGTGATTGTAGCCATGCTGAGAGGAAGAGCTCTGCCTCTCCTCTAGTAATAGGGATTGTGCTAAGTGAATGCAACCAGCTTTGCCTCAGTTGTACAGCCGAGTGTTGCTTTCGTTCAAAGCAAAGGACAGAACCTTAAGGGCTGAGCCAAAGCTGATACTTTATCAGCTATTTTTAATCTTCATTTTAATTAAAAGTTGATTAATGTGTATAACTGTGCCAAGCTTCCAGATAATGTTTTACAACTCCAGGAAGCCTGTGTGAGCCAGCATCTCAACTGGAATCCACAGTCTGAAATTGGGCCACCTTTTTTTATATTTGCTGTGTCCATGAGTACTGTGCGATAGTTACATGTGGAGGGTGCAGCTTGTGTCTTTGGGACAGAGCAGCCCTGTAGTGAGAGGGACAAACGTATTGGTACAAGTGTGGAATGTGGGAAAGAAACAAGAATTTGGTAAGGATAAAACAAGCAAATGGTGGCAGCCAGGAGCCCTGAAGGATAGAGTTTTGCAGCTCAGATAAGTGTGAGAAAATGGTAAAATTAATCCACTTGGCAGGGTGCTCCTTTGTTCTCTGCAAAGACCTACAGCCCCCCCATGAGTTCCCCCAGGCACTGAGGAAGGGGCATGTACTCACAGAGTGCGATTATTGGCCCCAACGGTGTGATCTGGCTGTGCTGCAGAGAGCCTGAACTGAACTCTGCTTTAATCCTTCAACCCCAAACCTACCTGCGTGGGTGGCAGGAGGCTTTGCTCCACTCTTTCCCCATATCCTGCCTCTAGGTTTTGTCAGGGTTGCCTTAAGAAAGGGTCTGTCTCAGCCTGGGCAAATATTGTCAGTCATGGGCATGGCTGATAAATAATGGAGCGTTTTTGATATGCCACGTTCTCTGTCACCTTCAGCATCCATGACTGTGCTGTAGTGGTTCCATCCTGGGATTTTTGACAGAGGTGATGACAGAGGATCAGTTATCCTGTGTGATTTTTCTCCCCTCATGAAAAAGTAACAGCCCTGCAGGTTATTTTTGAAAGCCTATTCTTCTGCTTGTATTGTGCATGATAGCTGCAGAAGAGCTGGTCTTTACATGCTATCAGCTTGTCTGCATCTCGCTTCTAACATCCCTGCTGACTGCTTCCATCTCTGCATGTCACAGTCTGCCCAGACATCGTCCCCATGCAAAGCTGAACACAAGATATAGTCTGTAGCCCTGCCCAGCTCTTTTTTTTTTTTTTGCCCATCGTTCTCCACTTCCTGCACTACACCCTCTGGCATGCAGCATCAAGCTGACTAACCTCTAGAATACCTCTCTTCTTCCTTCAAAAGCTTCCGAAACCCACCTGTACAAATAGCTCAGCTGTATCACTTCTGCTTACATGTGGGGAGGGAGAGTGTGCCCTCTGTCACAGGCTGTTTTTCTGCTTGACTCCACTGATCTGGCTTGCATAGATTTGCAAGCTTCTCTGGTCACGGACAAAACCCAGGAAATGCAAACTAACACTGTGTGACAACCTAGCCTTCAAAATATCTTGGACTGCCTCTCCCAAGCTGTTCCCTTCTCTTTCTTGATCTTTACCTGAACCCCTTCTAGTGTGTTAAGCTTTTAGGAAACCTTAAAACTTCTGGTGAAGACTTTTGGTTGGGACTCTAAGGTGGTGACACAGTACCAGGCCAAGCCACACAGTTCTGCTGTAACCTTGCAAACATCCCTTAAATTCTTAATATAGCACCAAGAGCTGCTCCTTAGGGAGTCATGGAAGGGAAAAACAGAGGTGTGCAATTAAAAGAGGCGTGCTGGGCACAGCACAGTCCCTCCTTGGGTGTCCGAGTTCCAGCCTGGCATTGCTGAAGCTGCTTGGGAGAGTTCTGGGGGGAGTTTTGGCACTGGAGAACAACGGTGTGTATCTGTAAAACACGTTACATTAAATTACTGAAGAATGATGTACTTGTTCCTTGTAGCTTTAACACATGTCTGTATAGCTTGACCCAGGAGGGCTCTGGCTGCCATTGCTGGATGTTTCTACAATATGAACAGGTGGAAATCATCTGTTCCTCAACTGTGCCTTTAAGCAGCTCTGGAGCTAAGCCTGGGATCCTGGAGGAGAAGGAGCGAGTCCACCCATCTGGAAAGGAAGCAGTTAAAATTGTCCAGTTTGCCAGGAAATTGAATAAACCAGAAGCAGTGCTAAAGCCTCATGATGTCTAGCTCAGACCATTCAGTGGAGACCAGTTAGAGCCAGTGAACAGTGCTGTAGTGTCTGCAGGCTCCTTGCTTCCCCTCCCACCTCTATTTACAGCACTTAAAAAAAAAAAAAAAAAAAAAAAAAAAAAAATTGGGCTTGAGACCACAAGCTCAGAGCCAGTGGAGCTCAAGTAGTCTGCCAGCTGGACTGCTGTAAGTAGAGCACTGATAACTTTTGGTTGCCTTTTCCATTACTCATGTGTTTTGTATGTAACATTCCTTTGTATCATGCAGATGCAGGACTGAGAGGTACGTGATGGGCAAGCAAGAGATCTTTGCCCTTCCAGCTTGCTTTTTTAATCTTTTTCCCTTGGATTTCTCTCAGGAGAGAAATTTTAATTCTTAGTAAATCTTCCCAGGTTGTCTTCACTTTTTGAGGAGAAGAGAGGGAACTTCTGACCCTGTTCTTGCTACCAAAAGCACTGGTGGAGATACTAGATAAGAATCACTCTAGCTGCCTTGAGACAGAAGTCTGGATGCTTCTGTGCAGGAGCCAGCCTTGGCGGCATGGCTGGTGTGCTTGCTGCTGCTGCACACGGGGCCGCTGCAGCAAGCACTGTCTCTGTTGAACAAGTAACTAGTGTAAAGGAGACTGAAGAGGTGTTTTTTAAGGCAGAGCCAGTGGAATTAGTTGATTTCTTGCTTTTTCAGAACTGGCACAGGAAAGATGAGGCACTATTTTGAAGGGAAGAGTTTGCTGCTCTAATGGGCATTGATTTAGGGCTTCGTTGTTAATC
This sequence comes from Falco biarmicus, assembly GCF_023638135.1. Classification (NCBI taxonomy): domain Eukaryota; kingdom Metazoa; phylum Chordata; class Aves; order Falconiformes; family Falconidae; genus Falco; species Falco biarmicus. Next base: position 9,317,560 of record NC_079296.1, on the reverse strand, counting down.
CTGTTAGACTTCTGATTTGGAAAGGAGCTTTCATTCCTCTTGAATGTGACTTTAAGGACGTTCTGTTTGCACACCATGTTTCAGACTGAGCTGATTTGTAAAGTACTTTCTGGGAGCTTGGCAGATCCTTCGCAGAGTCTGTCCTGTTTCTGTATGGCCTGTGTTTCTGCATTAATAGGTGTTATCTCCCTTGGGTGTCTGGAAGGCTGTTTGCCACAGGAGAAACTCTGATTTACTGCAGAGCATTAACAGAGCCGAAGCAATAGATTGGGAAACTGTGGTGGAGGTTATTTATAATGGCAGTCATCTTATGGCTGAGACCTGCTTGAGAAGACTGTTTTGTGTTTGGCGTCTCATCAGGTCCAGCTCTTTTACCCATTGTTTCTGTTGTGCACTGGCATAAGACACCTATCTTTCCTCCCATCCTCTGTGCCCTGGAGTTGCAAACTGCCCTGCAGCTTCCTTGTACATGTGAGATGAGGCCCCACTGGTTAAATGTTGGTGGAGGGTGAAAGCAAGTCCTAATGCTGAACTTGAGCTAACAGTTTGTTGTCAGATCCTGCTCCTGGCTTGCATTTCTCCCTGAACCATCTTGGTCTGCTGAGCTGCCAAGGTGGCATTGCCGCAGACGGGTAGAAACCTCTTACCTGAACAGAGCCTACATATGCGCTGAGGTCAGTCTCGCTCCAAGCTGATGGCTTAAAAGTGAGAGAGGTTCTTTGTGTAGCTCTGAGTCTTACTGTGTTCCTTAAGAATTTGAGGAGTTGTCAGAGGAGCCACAGCCTCCATTTCACCTGGGGTGACAGCAGGGAGAGAGAAAGAAACAGGTCTTGGAGGGAATTTCCTCATTCCTCTCTCCTGTCCCACCCTGTTTGTTTTCTTATGCGGTAGGCTACTACAGAGTACAAGAAAAATCCTTGTGTGTGTGCAGCCCTGGTAACGGTGCAGCATCCAAGCAGGTGCACCAAGAGGTCTGTGCCCTTCGAGTGTGCAAACACTTTGAAATGCTTGAGCCTTCTGCAGCCACAGTCTGTTCCAAATCCCTTCTCCAGGGTGTGCTCAGGGATCTGCTCCAATCAATGCCTCTTTCTCTCTGTGCAAACATGGGGAGCAGGCAGCAGTTCAGAGATCAAGTTGTCCATTCAGACTAAAATACCTGCTGCTGAAGTGCTGGGTTTGTACAAGACTAAACCCATTTAAGGAATTCATGATAATAGAAACACGTGTGTGGATTTTTTTCCTCCCAGTACAGCATCAGACTTCTTAAAAACAGTGCCCTTCTTTTCGTGATACACGCAGCTCTGTGTCAGTGAGCTTGTCTCTTAAGAGAATGCACAAACAAACCAGTGATTTGCAGCTTGAAATAATTACACAGCCATTAACCTGTTGCTGCTGCTGCCCTAGATACTGGTTTTTTTTACCTCAAGCACAAATAGAGACCTCCTAAGTTGTAACGCAGAGGCTGACTGTACTGGGTTGTTCCACTGGAAGTCATTTAAACAGAAATTTATCCAGGTGTGGTTACCTTTAATAAAACAAAAGACAGCTGAAGTGGCTCAGTCTAGGTTATTTCCTCTTAGGCTACTTAATATCCTCTTCTTTCCAGGATCTCCTAAAATGTCTTTCAGTGTTGGGTAACCGCGGTAGGGGCTTGGATCTGGTGTTGGAACACTAGTGGAGCAGAGTGGGAAGGAGCTACACAGGTGAACATCAAGCTCACCGAGACCCAGCCCATCCACAGGCAGCCACTTGTGAATGCTTGAGCTTGTTGGTTTTAATACACTGTAAATGGCTAGAGAATGCGTCTCCTGCTTCTCCCTTTCTGGAGACCAGTGATGGTAAATTAGTGAGAAGCTGGACACAACCAAACCACAATGGGAGTTTTTAATCTGGTAACCAGCCAGGGCTTCTGTGGAGTGTATTGGAACCTGCAGAGTTTGGCAGGAGCATGAAATCCTAAAATGAATAAATAGCTGAATTGGACAGTAGTCACTAGCGAGAATGTTGCATCCAAAGCAAAAGCAATCTATCAGTCAACTGAAAGAAGAATCACAGAATCGTTTAGGTTGGAAAAGATTTTTGAGTTCATCAAGTCAAACTGTTAACCCAGGACTGCCAAGTCCATCACTAAACCATGTTGCTAAGCACCGCATCTACTAAACCATGTTGCTAAGCACCGCATCTACTAAACCATGTTGCTAAGCACCGCATCTACTAAACCATGTTGCTAAGCACCGCATCTACTAAACCATGTTGCTAAGCACCGCATCTACTAAACCATGTTGCTAAGCACCGCATCTACTAAACCATGTTGCTAAGCACCGCATCTACTAAACCATGTTGCTAAGCACCGCATCTACTAAACCATGTTGCTAAGCACCGCATCTACTAAACCATGTTGCTAAGCACCGCATCTACTAAACCATGTTGCTAAGCACCGCATCTACTAAACCATGTTGCTAAGCACCGCATCTACGTGATTTTTAAACACCTCCAGGTATGGTGATTCCACCATTTCCCTGGGCAACCTGTTCCAGTGCTTCACCACCCTTTTCAGTGATTTTTTTTTTTTGTCTTAATATCCAATCTAAACTTCCCCTGGTGTAACCTGAGGCTGTTTCTTCTTGTCCTTAGCTTATTATCTGGGAGAAGGGACCTACCTCTAGCTGCCTACAGCTTCCTTTGAGGTAGTTGTACAAAGTAGTAAGATCTACCCTGAGCTGCCTCCCCTCCAGGCTGAACACCTCCAGTTCCCTCAGCTGCTCCACACCCTTCCCCAGCTCTGTTGCCTGTCTCTGGCCACGCTCCAGCACCTCAGCATCCCTCTTGAAGCGAAGGGCCCAGAACTGAACACAGGATTTGAGGTATGGCTTCACCGGTGCTCGGTACAGGGGCACAATCATTGCCCTTGTCCTGCTGGCCACACTTTCGGATAGAGCCAGGATGCTGTTTGCCTTCTTGGCCACCTGGGTACTTGGCAGATACTCTTCCCTCCTGCAATGGCAGTTGTGTTCTGGGTCACCAGTGATTCCTGCACAGCTGTGTCGTAAGGCCACTGGCACGAACTGAACCAGATGCACCATCAACTGTTTGCCATTTGGTTTTTTTTTTTTTTTACTAGTGTGGCTTTCAGTTTAGAAGGCTCTTCTGGAGTTTCATTTCCCCTTTCCAGTCTAAATATATTTATACCTATCTGTTCAAACACCATATTGTATTTTAGCGTAAAAAGTTCTTTTTTTCCTCGTTGTAAATGCTCCTGGTGATTTATCTGGAAGGAAGTATGTCTCCTCCTCTTCTTTTTTTTTTTTTAAACTTTAATTTGATAAAGTGTCTGTACTTTGTTTTTTATTTCACTCTGTTTTACTTGAGTGCTGGACTAGACTAGGAGGGTACACAGTAGTCCAGACAGGGCCTAGTACATCAGTGTCCATACTTACTTATCTTTAGTGGTATCTCACCTGGACTGTGCTAGGATTGGCTTTGCCTGGCTGTCACGCAGAAGATGCTGTTGTTTTCAGGACTGACTGATGTTCTCGGGTTGTTTTTGCTCCTGTTGCTATTTCTACCTGGTGACTTTTTATTGCACACCAGAAATTGTCCCTGGTTCCATCCCACGTTGTGCCAGAGTGCAGAAGCCACGTCCACGTTTAACCATGAGGTGTATTTTTATTTTTAAGGTGGTATTTCCAGACATACCTGATTTGCAGTAACCAGATTAGGAACTTGGACTGGCAGCCTTTTGACTGTGTCTCTTATTGTGTGTAATGTGATTAGAGGGGAGATGTGACAATGTAAAGCTCATAGAAGTGAAATTGGATTGCCTGTGGCTATTGCAGACCTTTGCCTGGTAATAGGCCTTGTACCACCTAACATAATTTCTTCATTAAACATGTTCCCAATAAAATCCATAACTGTCAATTAAGAGAAATACTGTAATCTGATCCTTTATTATATACAATTTAAAATGGGGTTTGAGATATTTTTGCCTCTTGCATGACTGCAATTGAGAAGAAACTTGGGTTTTTTTCTTCTTACAGATAAGAAATGTTCCTTTATACTGAGCACTTGTCCCCATGTGCTACCTCAATTAGATTAGGCTGCCTTTCTGGCAAGAATGTTTAGGATGGTGCAGCAATACAATGATGTAAAGCTCAGAGGGACACACCTCCTTTAAAGTGTCCTGCTCGCTTTGCTGTGTGTTCTCTGTAGTCAGAGTGGAGGACCATGAGGATGCTGCAGAATTTTATCCAGAGGCAGTAGTTCTCAGTGGCTTAGAGTATTTTCTTTTGTAGTAGCAGTAGAGAAACCATATTCAGTTTAGAAAACTGCTGCTTCTTTTTTTTTTTCCCCATTTGTTTTCAGGTTCCTACTTTTCCACGTGCCTTTTTGAATATCTGTTGTAAAGATGCCTCACGATCACCACATGAACAGCTCCATGTTGCCAACCATGCATCCTCCTGGACATCACCACTCAACAACAGCCCCAGGACATCATCACGGATCTGACATGATGATGATGGTAAGTCGAAAAATTGTAATTAACCAGAGAGCTTTTCCTTGTCTGTGGTTCAGAGTAACCTGTCATCTTAGAGAGTACGCTCTTGAGAACTGGAAATTAGACTTAGCTTTGGAAGGCATGAATCAATCCAGTTAAAGCACAGACCCCATTGTGGCTCTTCTGGAATGGAGTGGGCATGAGGTGATAGGCAACACAAAATGTATTTCAGAGCTGGAGATCCTTTGGCAAAATGGTCTTTTCTTGCAAAACCTTCCTAGCAGCCAGCTCAGTATCTGCTCTCCAGGCAGCTAAAGGTAGAAATGCAAAGTAAGCATTAAACAAAAAATGGATGGAGTTCTCCAGGCTTTTAGTGTTAGCAAAAGCTTTAATTGGCACTGAGAGGATTGCACACTAGTATGATGGGTTGTGCTGACCTGCAGGCAGCCAGCCAAACTTTAAGTGTGCACTTGGTTTGGGGAGCAAAGTGCTACCAGGGCGCTCTGCCATGTCAGCGTTAAAGCTGTGTTGGTCGTGAATCCTGCTGCTCTAGCTAACTTTGATCTAAACAAGTTCAGACTTGTGCATGCTGGCATCACTGAAGCTTTGCAGAGATCCTGGCCAGAGTTTCCATGGAGATGTCTGTATGATCTGCGTTTGTGTAACTAGTTCTAGGGACTTTTTCAGCCTTTTCTCCCTTTTCTAATACTTTCAAATGAGTTTCAGATTATTAAAACATAACTCTTCATGGTTAAACTTTGGAAGGAGGGGAGCGTGCATTGCCATTTCAAATGAGAATGTACTCAGGAGTACATTTTGCAGGCCTTTATTTGGTTTGCCTGCCAGCTATGTGCCCTGAAGAATCACTGCTTCTACTTACATTGCAAACAGTACCATAGCAGAAGAGGGGATTGGAACAGCCTTCCCCTTTGTGAACACAGCCCAGTACAAGGCCCAGTAGTGCTGGTGGAACTTGCAGTCCAGCATTGTCATTTATGTCCTTGTGGAGCTCTTCAAATAATCTTAACAGCTAAGTCTTGGCGTTCTCTGATCCGTTACTTCCCATACAAATGCTGTTTCTTTACAAGTGTCAAGTGCTCTGAAATTCAATGGACAGTTACAGGACACTGCCTTACCCTGCCATTGAAAACTGTGATTAGCTGCACAAGATGTTGAATTAACATGGCACGTAAAACTGTCAGGGAAGGAAGTAAATAGCTACACCATCTTAGATAGTAGACTGAACACGTTTTAATGTACACATATTCCTATTCCTCACTTGCACCAGGTAACAAGCTCCATTTCAGCTGTGGTCTATGGAAATAGGCTACAATCTTTGGCTTGTGTGGTTTTTGTTTTAAATGTAAAAATATTAAATTCATTAAAGAAATGGAAGTACTCTCTAAAAGAATGTTTTATAGTAGTTTCTGCTCTGGGGGAAGTGAACATCTGCTGATTCTTATGGATGCTGAAATTAATCATAATTCTGATCTTCAGCAAATAACCTTAATTAAGCAATGAAGGGAGTTCAAAGAGAAGTTCTGTTAGCTTAGTGAGTACTTTGCATGTGAAAACACTGTATGCAGCTGTGGTCAAGGCATGCTAAACTGAGTGTATTTACCTGGCTGGGAAGATTATAGGAACTCCAGGTGGCTGGGGGATCATTGATGTCTCCCCTTCCCACAGCATTCACTATGAAGGTTCAAGAGCCCTTACTTTCACCCAGGGGAAGCTGTGATCTTGCTTTATATATAATATTCCTTGTTGTACCTGTATTTAGGTCTGTCTTTCCCATAGAATATGATGAGGTTCTGTAGGGAGACAATAGTCTGCTGGCATGGTGCAGGACGGGACCAGAGAATTCAGCTGTACAAGCCCTTACCCGTATGAGCTCATACGAGGTCAAGGTGAGGAGAAGGAAGTGTCCTGTACCCCAGCCCATGAGTAGTCATGAGCTCCACGGAGACACCCCCGATCCCCAACTACTTCAGATGCTTGAGGAGAAAAGGAACTCCAAAAGCAAGAAGGGTGGCACTTTTCTGTAGCAAGTACTGTGGGCCTTCTGCCCAGGGGCACTGTCTGAGAGTTGTCCACGGGAACTGGAACCTGAAGCACCTTTAGCCATGTCTTGCTTATGTATGTTACGCTAGATTTACTGAAGAGTTTCTTTGAGTCTTCTGTTGACCAAGTGAAATGATCTTAAGTTCTTGTCATAATACAAAAACCTTTGCTAAATCTTGTTGTGAACTCCATCTTGGGATAAGCTATTCAGGCTCATCTTGATGTTCTTTATGTTTTGGCCAGGCAATGACTTTCCACTTCAGCTGTGAGAATGTGCCATTGCTGTTTTCTGGACTTACAATCAATACTCCTGGAGGTTGGTAGAATTGTCTTGTCCAGTCCAAACAAAAAGTTTGCAAGTGATTAATGTTTCAGGAATTACCTTGCTATTTATGCCAAAAATACGCAGGCACACTGTGTGGAGTCTGTTTTAAATGGCATCTGTGGGGTGAAAGAAAAAGGGAGATGTCTGTATAGTTTGAGAATTCAACTGGTCTTATCAAAAGTGATTGCTGATTCCACCTCATGGGTGAAATTCCAATTAGTGTGTGAGTGAAACTCACGTTTACCATCTGCACATGCATGTACATGGTGCCCAGCCATAGCCCGTGCAGTGTGATGCAGTTGTTGAATTACAGTGTCTCTTCTGACATGTTTTGAAGCAAACGTCTTTTGTTGCACAGATATAAGAATGTTTCCTCTTTTGTCAGAAATGGCTGGTGCTTTTGTGGCTGTCTTCTTCCTGGCCATGTTTTATGAAGGCCTTAAGATTGCCCGAGAGTGTCTGCTCCGTAAATCCCAAGTCAGCATTCGCTACAACTCCATGCCAGTGCCAGGTCCCAACGGCACTATCTTGATGGAGACGCACAAAACTGTTGGGTAAGAATTTCACTTCATTCCAAGAGAATTTTCTTCAGCACCTGAGAAAGGTAAAAACTGGGACAGAAAAAACTTTATGCAGTCAGTATTACTCTCTGCAAAGTATATTGACTCCAGATTGGGACAATGCTTGACACTGGAGGACACTGTGATTGAGTCATCTGGCTACCCTTTAGGATGGGGGACAAAAGGAGGAAAGCAGCAAGTAGTCAGATAAGCATGGGTTTTTTCCAGGGCAGTAACGAACACATTTGGGGAGTTCCCAGGAACAGAATTTGGGTGTTATAGCCAGCAACCCTGGTGATATGACAGAAAATACTTAGGATCCTTTGGCTGACAGGTAATCAAAGCCTCTACTCGGAAAAGAAGCCATTCTGCATATTGAATGTGGGGGTACAGCAAGCTTGTAGAGATCTGTTTCTCAGCTAAAAGTTTTGTCCTCCCAGCAAGTACCATGCTTTCTTTGATATCCGTCAGCTCAGGGGAAAAAGACAGAAGTGACAGATGCATGCAGAAGTCGTATGTCCAGACTGCTTTGTTATCTTCTCTGCCATTTCAAGCGCACCTTGGCATCCTCTCGGCCTAAGAGCTACATTTTCTCCTTGGGGATGTGCATTTTCCTGCCTGTGTCTCATGAATACTGACTGTTCTTTGGGGTTTGTGTTTTCAGACAGCAGATGTTGAGCTTTCCTCACCTCCTGCAGACTGTACTACACATCATTCAGGTTGTGGTCAGTTACTTCCTCATGCTGATCTTCATGACGTACAACGGATACCTCTGCATAGCTGTGGCGGCAGGGGCAGGGACGGGCTATTTCCTCTTCAGCTGGAAGAAGGCAGTTGTTGTGGATATCACGGAGCATTGCCATTAACACTGGATGCTGCCCAGAAGCTCTCCACCCCACTGCTCTCTTGAAGTGCAGCCATCACAAGGACTGGATCATTCCTAAGCTGAAAGAGAATCGATATAAAGAAAATCAACTGGAGTTCACCACAAGTTCCTAGCTGGGGTGTAGGTGTGGTTGGAACTGGGTATGCTGCTCCCCCATGCTGCAGGCTGGCAGCAGGGTTGCCTCTTGAGGGTCCCGTGGTAGCCATTCTTGGCTAGGATTTGCTTTTTTCTTAGATTATGCCGTGATTGAAATTAGTTGGCTGACAGAAATGTAGAAATTATTCTTTAAAAAAAAAAAAAAAGACAAAAAAACCCCCCAGAAAACCAAAACCATTTTATTTTTGAATTTTAAATGCTCATCTGTGAGGGTTTTATGAACAGTAGGTAAAGATCAATGTTGTCAGTGGAGCCTACGTGTGCAAATGGCTATGTTAACGTTACTTTTTTTCAGTCCATGAGTAATGCGAGGGGAGGAGATCTCCCTGGCATTGTGGCTTTTGGGGCCAATGACACCTTCTGATGCAGAAGGACTCAGCCTCTGAGGAATATTTGGTGCTGCACATCAGACACGCCCAGGGTGTCCTGGCAGGGGAGTGCTTTGACATAAGTACGTGACCTGTGTGCTTCAGGGGGTCTAGAGAAGTGTCCTCCAAGCCCATCAGAGCATGATGTTAATCTTTGGATGCATCCAGCAGTTTTACTCAGCTTCAGGTGATAATCTTGGGTTTGGCTGCTTTCAGTTCACAATCATGGAAATACGCAGAGTAGATGCAGGATGGTAACTGCTTATTTACAGGGCAAAAAGATTTTAAATGAACCGTTGAACCCACATTTACTTCATGTTGAATTACACCTGGATGGATCTAGAGCTAGACTTTTGGTTTACCAGAACTAGTTCTGTAAATGAGGCGAGAGCTAAATAATGATTTCTTAACACTGAAGGTTAAAGTACCTGAAGAGGGCATTCTCTGATTGAGATGAACAAAGTAAAACAACCATTTTCCTGTAAAGGAGGGATTTGAGGAAGAGAAGAAAGAAAAGATAGGACTACAGCAGTTCTTAGTCTCATCTCAGATTAAATTTGGAAGCAGCTTGGGCTGATTAAAAAGTATTCCTGACCCAGATGACTCCTCTTTGTCTTAATAATTGTGCTGTGACCACATTAGTTTGGAGGTGCAACAGTTACCAGTGCCAGTGGTGGGCAAGTGTTGTAGCACAGCAGAGAACTTCCCATTCAGTGCTGTGAGCTCTACACGTTTCACAGGCAAGACAGGCTGTGACACAGGCAAAACCAGCTTACTGCATGTGTGATGCCCAGAACATGCTTTGGGTTTTCTAGGGAGCAGTTTTGCTTTAGCACTTCATGATTAACTGCTTCTCGTTGTAGGGAACGTTGAGCAGAGTATGGTGCAAAGCTGGAGCCTTCATTCTACTCAGGATGCTCAATTTGTGCTTGTAACTGCTGGAAGGGAAGACGGTGAGGTTTTCAGAAGGGCACTAAAAAACAGGCACCGTTTCCAGACTGGGATTGATGTCTGGGATGTGCCATGAGAACATGGAATCCTTTTGAGATGCCTGGGCACATGCAGTAGCATTTTTTTCTCTGGAGGTGCTACTAGTCATACTGTTAGCAGTAGCTGTGTAAGGAATGCTGATCTTTGTGATCAGCTGCAAAAGGCAGCAGGAAATCTGCTACTGCTGCTACCAGGATCTTGAATGCACCATCTAAAGTCAACTGCCCTGGGCTGATGCCAGCTGTTTATTTGGACATCTTGGTTTCTTTGGGCAGTGAATTACAGAACAAAAGGAGATGAGTTAAAAGCAGGCTTAGGTTTCTAAAAAGCTGCTTTCTGTAGCAAATTTGTGTCTGGGTGAAAGAAGCAAAGTTATTTTCATGGAAAAAATTTTAGCCACATCCTGATGGGAGACAGGAAAAGCTTTTCCTGTCTGAACTTTGAAGGGAATTATGTCTGTAACAGACTGCAGAAGGACATACTGATCTCCTCTCTGCATCTCTCATGAAGGTAAAAATTTGTGCCCTCTAAGCAATCATACCTCTCTGTGAGAGTGGAAAACACACCCTTCCAATACCTGCGAGAGAGCTGTGAGGAAATCTTAGTGTTTGTTGGAGAGAACTGAAGCAGTTAAGTGCTGGAGATGGTTGGTTTATGTTTTGAAAGCTTTATGCTGCAGGGGCTTGATGCAGTTCAGAGCTGATGTTGCCAACACTGCTCTGATTGGTTTCTCTTGAACGAGCTGGAGTTGTTGCCATTACAGGGATGTCTGATTACATAGTCACAAGTGACTTTGCATGATGCCAGTAGTTACTTCATATACCTCTTGCTGTGTCTTTCTTTAAAATAGAACCTCTGCTTAGCTTGATCTTCTTGCTGTCATCTTTTATCCACCTTTCCTTCTATTCAGGTGACCAGACCTGAAATCTCGGATTCAAGTGGTCAGAGATGGATGACTTGGAGATCAGGCAATAGCTGTGGCTTTTACAGTATGAATTTGGTTGTTAGCTTTTCTGCCTCATTTTACATGTAAAATCTGTGCCCTTGAAATTGTTTCCCCTCCGAGGATGATTATTTCTGTCTTCACTGGGTCATCTCCTGCCCATGCTCACACAAGAGCGGGCACAGTGTGCAGAGGGAAGTGATGCTGAGCTAGCGGTGCTCACTGGAGGAGCAGGAACCTGGGCAGAAGTCCCCCAAGTGTCCAGCAAGCACCCCAGTTACCTTCCAGCAGCCTGGAAGAGTGATGGTTTGAGCAGTGGGCAGTGCCCTAGTTAGAAATGGGAGGCCCAGCTGGGCTTTGGGGAGTGGTGCACAAGGGAAGGGCTGAAAGGAGGGTGTGTAAGGAGAGAAAATGGACGGCTGCGTCCCCTCTGCTGCTGAGCTCGCTGCTACAGTGAGGCACAGCTGAGAAAGGGACCTTTCCAGGCTGTGTCTCCCTGCCAGCTTTGGCCATGCTTTCTTTTGGTTCAATGTTGACAATCCAGAGAAGCCACCTACCTCCCTGTGTCCCAGCCTCTGCCTGGCCCACCAGATGCCATCAGCTGCTGTGTTCTTGGCCCAGGTTGCTGTTTGCTTTGCCAGAGTCTGAGCAAAACCTGGCTCTCTCTGCTGACTGCTTCTACTGACTGCTTTTGGTGCAGACCCAGCCTTTCTGCTGGCTGTATTTAAAGTTGTCCTGATAACACTAAACTCACATGAAGTAGTGCTTGGAGGGAGGTGAGGACTCAATTCGCTCAAGTCTCTGAATGATTAAAATTCATATGTCAACACACATGTAGCATGCTTGGAACGTGATGTCCCGTGTCTGTCTTTGTACCCTGACGTTTAGCCTCCACACACGATGCCTCTGAATGAAGTGCACAAAGCATCTGGGCTGTCTTCGTTGGCTGGCTTTTGTTGTTTTCCTTCGAGTGCCTTTTCAGTTTGGAGCCAGTCCCACCAAATCCAGCAGGATTTCTAGTTTTGTTTACAGTGGACTGTCATTTTTGTTTTTACTCTTGCTCTTTGTGGAGGTAGCTTGTCTAGTATTACTGTGAATATCAAGAATCTCCTGTATGTAATTAACCAATAAAATCAATTTCATTTTACTATGGTGGATATGGGGTTTTGAAACAATCCTCAAAGCAGACTGCAGCTGAAGTGGAGGCTGGCAGCTCTTACTGCACCACTCACAAATTGACGCCAAGAGTAAGTGCTCGCTTTTATTAGCAAAAGGCCCTACAGTGAGGCAACTCCAGCGTGGCCTTTCCTTGCCCCTTTCCTCTGGCAGGACTCTTTGGTACCTGTTGTGACGGCGCACGTGAGTGGCAGGGGATTCAGGTGATCAGGGATGGGGGAGAGGAGCAGCATCCTCTGGGCCTGCCCCAAGTGCAAGCAACAACTGGAACCAGGAGTGTGGGAAGACATGCTGCATGAGTCACAGTTTGCTTCAGTCCAGTTACTTCACAGAGCGGGGGGAAAGCCAAGATGGAATTCCCATCCGTGAGGAATGGGTGCCTCCTGGATCTGCTGGAGGAGTCAAAGGACAGGAGTTTTAGGGAGCTGTAACAGTGAGGCCCCTCGGTGCGTGGAAGGTGTCTGCGTACAGCAAGGAATGCTGGTCTCTCTCAGCGGGGTTTTACTCTAGATCATATTCATCCATTCAAGAGGAGTGAGGGGCTGCCTGGGGTTTTCTTCCCCTGTCCAACCACAGGATGTTTAGAACCTGCTCTGGTGGTTCCCTGTCAGACCTGGGGCACCTTGGGAACACCCAAGAAGCAGAGCAATCCCTGGTAATTTTATGTGGTATTAGACTGGAAAAGCAGCCCTGCTCTAGGCCAAGCTGTGGCTCACTCCCATTTAAGTTCTCTACATTTTCCCAGCCTGACCTGAGATGTGATGTGCCTATAATACATGAAGCATGAATTTAACAAGTCCAGTTCGGAGCACTACTTGAGACACTGAAAAAATAAACTGGTCGCTGTGCTGAAATATGGTTGAGAACAGTCCCAGCCAGGAGCAGAGCAAGCCTCTGGCCCCAGGGCTGCTGGCACCCTGCTCTGCCTCCTGCCCCAGGCTGGAGGGAGCAGAGCTGCTTAAACACCAACAACCTGCTTCAGTTTTCATAACTCGCTTTCTTCGGGCTGCCTCACTGCACGCTGACCCCTCCTTTTTGGGGCTCTGCATTACCACACCCTTCGGTGATTTGCCTGGCCAGCTGGTGGTGGTACGGATCGCTGCTGCAACATCAGGTATATATGTTGGTTAGTCCACCAGAAATCAGTCTGCCTTTCCACTTTTATATGATGCCACCTGTAAGGAAATCCTTGCTGACCTTTGATCCAAGCCACAAACATCACAGGCAACTACCTGAAACTCCCATCACAGGGTGACAAATCACTGCAGCTGGGGTGATGTGCTCCCCAGGGCTGAATGGAAGGGTAAAGGAAAAACTGCTTGATCAGAAAATAGGGGATATTGTTCCACAACCACCTGCCCAGTGTGCTCTACTGCATCCGCATTTGTGACCATTCCCGGCTGAGGGCCCAACCCACAGCCCAGCTGTGACACTGAGGGAGAAGCAGCTGTAGGGCCATCTCTGAAATTGGGGATGAGGGATTTTAACAGGCCTGGGGGCTGCTTTCCCGGCCTTCTCAGGAAAGGGGGATAGCAGCATCCAGAACCACCATCTGTTGCACCTGGAGCTGCCGCCTTTATTCATACAGGCCTATAAAACGCTAATGAGAGGCTCCCCGGTACCTTCTCCTTAGCAGGGTCACCAGCTTGGAGGGTGAAAGGTTTAAATGAACACATTCACCGTCTCCATTTTGAACATTACTAAATTACAAGATCCCCCACAGGATCCTTCTGCAGGGGCAGTGTTTTACTGCTTTGCTGTATCGGGGCACACACAGGTGAAGGAAACACCGGCATCCTGGGTGTTTCCATCCCTGCCTGCGTGGTCTCCTCAGCCATTTGAAGCAGTTCATGTGGCTTGCTTTTTTTTTTTTTTATTAAAAAAAAAAAGACATATTTAATTCAAAGGAGACACTTGGCCATGGGACGTTAATGGGCGTGTTAACCAGACCCACTTAAAAAACCCACATCCAGCAAACTGAAACAGCAAAGGGGAGGGATGGCGAGACCAGACCCACCAGCCCCGGCCCCCCCGCGGCTGCCGGCCCCCCCCAGGGCTGCTGGGTCCCCCCCGCCGTTAGAACTCGAAGGTGCCGAAGTGGGCGGCGCGGCCGCCGGCCTTGGGCTGAGGCTTATAGCCGATGCGGTCATTGATGATCTGCTCCCGGCTCTTGTGGTCGGCGCCCAGCGCGATGCTCGCCGCCTCCTCGCCGGCCGCCGGCACCTCCGCGTCCTCCCGCTGCTTCTTGCGGCTCTGCGGGGCAAAGGGGTCGTGTCACGGCGCGCCCAGCCAGGGGCGGGCAGGGCCCGCGGGGGCGGCCGGCCCCGCTCGCACCTCCAGGTCCTTCCGGATGCTCTCAAACTCCTCGATGTCGTCCAGCTTCAACTCCAGCCGCGTCGGCTTCCGCCGCAGCATTGCCACCGCCCGCCGCCGCTCCGCCTCGGCCGCCGCCGCCGCCCCACGCCGCACCCACGCGGGCCGCACCGCCCAGCCTACTCCGCCTCCCGGCGTGCCCCGCGCGTCTTGCCGCTAAGCGCCACCGCGCCTCCCGGCGTGCCCCGCTTCCCGCCGCGCCTCCCGGCGTGCCCCGCGCCTCCCGGCGTGCCCCGCGTCCCCCGGAAGTGGTTGTGAGGCGGTGGAGTTCGGCGCGGCTCTGTGCGGCTACCGGAGCGCGGCCACCATGGCTTCTGCACGGGCACCGGCGGCGAAAGGCGGCGCCCGCCCCCCCGCGCCTGCAGAGGTGGGTGGGTGGGTGGCTCCGGGCCCGTTACCCCTGCGGGAGCGGGGACAGGCCGCGGGCCGGCCCAGCCGTTCTGCTTTTGGGCCTGGGGCTTGCTGTGGCGGGGCGGCCCTGGTGTGGGGCAGGCCCCTCCCCCCCGCCCCGCGCCGCTGGTGACACCGGAGCTATTCGAAGGGCCGCGACTGGAGCGGTTACGTGTTTTCATGCGTTTTTACAGAACCCTTTTGTTTTTCTTGGAAATTTGTTCTAACGCTCCGCTCCTGGGAGCATCTTCCACTGCTTCCCGGTAAAGGGCATCGAGAGCTGCTGGTCCTTTTTTTTTTTTTTTTTTTTTTTTTTTAAGAAAGGCATTGCTCGTGCCTTTGCTGGCACTTGTTCAGCAAGATTAGGAAAAGCTGTGTGTTTTAAAGTTTTCTTAAAAAAAAAAAAAATCCCCCAGCCTTAAGAATGAGGTCTAAGCAGATAATAACCAGAAAATAATTCAGTCTAACTTATGCAAATTGTTTAACATGGCGTTTTATTTTCTATCTTCGTATTTGGGACAACAGTCCAAAATTAACAACTCGAATACAACTTCAGGGTCTCTTAGTGATGTACGTACAAACTTTCTCCAGCAGAGCAGTGCTTTCGTGCACAGCCAGGCTGTTTGTCATTTCCTTTTTTGCCAAAATTCTGCCTTTACCTTCTAGGCTGCAAAGAGCAAGCCTGCAGAAGAGAGCGATGCTCCTCCACCCAAGAGGGCCCCCATCTTTTATGGCAGTTTGGAAGAGAAGGAAAGGGAGCGTCTGGCAAAAGGAGAATCAGGGCTGCTGGGAAAAGAAGGGATGAAAGCTGCGATTGAGGCTGGCAACATCAACATAAGCAGCGGTGAGAATGTTTAACCACCTTTTTATTTTCCCCCCTCGTTCTGGAATATGAAGTTTTCAGAAGTCTTCTTTTGAAAATTTGAAAATTATACTCAGCTTCTGAGTATAATTTAAAATCAAAACTATGACACCATTGCCTGGACGGTTGGCTCTGTGTTTGGATCTTCCTGTTTGAGAGGGATCTCTCATCCAACCATTGTTTTCAATCTGACAATTTCATTTTTTTGTTCAGGTGAGGTCTTTGATCTTGAAGACCACATGAGCGAGCGGCAGGCAGAAGTTCTGGCTGAGTTTGAGCGCAGGAAGAGAGCCCGGCAGATCAACGTCTCCACTGATGACTCTGAAGTGAAGGCCTGTTTGCGAGCACTTGGGGAGCCCATCACGCTCTTTGGAGAAGGCCCTGCAGAAAGGAGGGAGAGGTGCTGTGTCTGCCCTGGCTGTTGCAAACAGGGTCTCAATTTATCAAATCCCTGATGTTTTCCTTTTAGCTGGGGTGCAGTGAGTGCCGCGAGTCAGTAACACTTCATTGCAGTGCAGCAAGAAAGGCAGGCAGTGATTATTTGTCAGGTTAGCTGAGAATTCACTGAGTGAATACAACTTCCTGTGTTTCTTTCCAGATTAAGAAATATCCTTTCAGTGGTTGGCACAGATGCATTAAAAAAGACGAGGAAAGATGACGACAGGTCTAAAAAATCCAAAGAAGAGGTAATGGTCTCTCTTGTTCTCTCAGTGCTGAGGGAGATTTGTATGATACCCTTTAAGATTCCTTTGACAGTCTCTACTATGTCCAGGACTCTTGGTTTTGGTCAGTCTGTGGGTTCTTTTGTCATCCCTTCATGCTGCTTCTGTATTGCCCACGTTAGCAAAACTGGGCAATGTTTTGTCTAAATCAGGAGCATTAAGTCTGGCTTGTACTCGCTGACCAAATTCCGAGCTCCGTACGGCATATAGAAGAGGAGATCAGATGTTTGTTCCTTAGTATAGTGAGTCTTTCATTGTTGTTTGTCTTCATACTTGGGAAGAAAGTATTATGTTCCTGCTGCTACATGTTTCTGCCTTTGATTCTTCTTTCTTTTTGCTTCTCCTGTCTCTTTTCTCACTCCATTTTTTCCTTATTATTTTTTGAGGTTGCTGTTAGAAATAAGGACAGCTTCTGCAGCTCTGGGTGTTCTTTTTACTGGGCGATGTGTAGGCAAGGAGGAAGCTGTACGTCATTAAGTAAAAATGAGTTAGTGTTCAATTGGAATATTCTTGAGTGAAACAGCAGCACGTCAGGTTCTGATTTATAGGGCTGAGCGTTTGACTTGAGTCTCTTAATCCTAGGGCTTATAGTTATGCAAAATGCCCTTAAAAAGAGGCCTTAACACAGCAAGATTTAAGAGCAGATGCTGTGGTGGCACTTAATGTACTAAGAGGAAGTCATCTAAGGTAACTGAATGGAAGAGAAGTATCACCTTAGTTTTTTCTTCAGTTTTGTTCTTTTTGTTACAGTATCAGCAAACCTGGTACCACGAAGGACCACGCAGTCTGAAAACAGCGAGGCTGTGGCTTGCTAACTACTCGCTGCCCAGGTGAGATAAAAGAGCGCAAACGAAGGAGGGAGATGCAGCCTTTTGTAAAATCCAGCTGCTAATCCCACTGTGGGTAGTGCAGGATATTTGAGGTCAAAGGAATAGGGAACATACACTGGTAGACAGGTCCAGTAAGCTTAGAGCTTGAGTTCTCAGTGACTGGCTCGAGTTGGCCCAGTTTGGGGGAAGAAGAGGGAAAAGCCTGTTTCCAGCAGCAGGGTGAGGAAAATGTAGAGGCTTGTTACTTCACCTTTTCTCTTCACAGGGCAGTGAAGCGGCTAGAAGAAGCCCGTCTACTCAAAGAGATTCCAGAGGCAACCAGGACATCACAGAGACAGGAGCTACACAAATCCCTGCGAGTAGGTGTGGCAGCTGCTCAGCTGCTGTTTTTACAACTTTTGCTGATCTTCCAAAGATATCAGAAAGGGATCAGCTGCTCAGAGGTGCTGTCGGGAGATGCGTGTAGTTTTCTGCACTGTCTTCTGTTGGAGAGCTCTGCTTTTTCTCTTTCCCTGTGTTATGCATAAAGCATGTTCTAGCTCTTTCTTCAAGTGATTCGAGAGATGTACTTGAGTTGTCCCTTTGCATGGCAGGGGATGAAGAGATACCCCTGCATTACCTTGCCGCTTACCTGTGAAGTTAAAGGAATTTTTTCTTGGCTTTCTCACAGGTTTAGCTGGCTAGGAAGGGACTGCTAACTTTCCTTTACCTGTACGGTCGTCACTGGGAAATAATAACCAACACAGTAATGCAAAACATGCTTTAGATGACTCTGGGATGCCCTTTTTGAGCTTGTTAAGTCAGATTCCCAGCTTAACAGAGAGGCTCAAGCACACAGTGTGGTGCCACTCTAATCCTGTTTACACCCAGAGGCATTATCTGCCAGAGGATTTGCTTCTCCCCTAAGCGCACCGCACTGCCTGCCCTAGTCTGTCCAGCTGCGTTTGTTGGATGAGTTGTAGAAAGAGGCTGAAACTACAGTAAGTTCTCTGTTAAAGCCAGAGTCACAAAGCAGGCCTGCAGGGTTATTGGTGGCACGTATTGCGGGTGGCACATGGAATGCTGAGCTGCGCCCCAGGGCCGTGCTAGCTTACACTGGGCAGGCTGGCTCCGTGGCCTTCCTGCTCGGAGCTGGAGTGGCTCCTGGGCAGCTCCTCCCTTTGGAAGTGACTTTCCAAAGGCCTCTGCCTCCTCCTGTGTACATTTGCCTCCTTCACCTCAGTTTTTGGCTGGGGCTTTCTCTAGTTTGTTTGTACTTCAGTTATTTTCTGTCTGTCTGGTTACAGTCCTTGAATAACTTCTGCAGTCAGATTGGAGATGATCGCCCGCTGTCCTACTGCCACTTCAGCCCCAATTCCAAACTTCTCGCTACTGCCTGTTGGTAAGTTTTCTTGTACAGCGTTTGCTTTAGGGGCTGGGAGAGCACAGCAGGAGTGAAGAAGAGGGATGTTATTGGAGGCTTGTAAGAGTTCAGAAATGGTTTTTCTTCCTACTCTGAACTCTTCACTTCGGTTTAGAGCTTAGCTGAGGTTTCTGTCTGAGTCCATTAGTTCCCATGGATGGTTGCCTGAAGTGTCCTGGTATTTTAGCTACTGCAGAACCCCCCAGGGTGGCTTTGCAGCTCTGTTTGATCTGTTCTTTGACATTCCTGTCTATGCTGACATCTGTTCCTTGTCTTCAACAGGAGCGGATTGTGCAAGCTCTGGTCTGTGCCTGACTGCAACCTTGTTCACACCTTACGAGGTAGAGAAAAGCGACTTTCACTGAGACTCTTTGCTTAGTTCTTTTGTTCCTCTCTGGGTTGAGTTCCCAGACCTGCACTACTTTGTGACTCAAAGTGTAGTATTCTTTGGGCAGACTTTATTTTAATGAGTGTCAGTCAGGCTTGTGGAGCATGGGCACGTGTCAGATAACCAAGAGGAAGTCTTGGCTTTTCTCTTAGAGCCAAGACTCAAGTTTGCTGTTTCTGTTTCTGAATGGTGGTTTGTTTTGTTTCAAAACCTGGTTTGAGTTATTTTGATCCAAATACCAGCGTTTTTGGCCAGGTCATTTAACAGTAGTAAGGTTCTTTGAACAGGGGTCACAACTTTTGCCCTCACATTTTGTATTTCGTCAGTGTCTTGATTTATATGTTAAATTTTCACTACATTTTGAGGATGACAAACCTCAGTGCTACTGGAATTGCAGCTTAGCAGTTCACAGGACCAATGTGTCTGGCCGTTATAATGCAACTTCACCCAATGTGGGATGACACGGTGAAAGTGTTCACTGGTACCTGACTAATTAGTAACAAATAAATGCTGCTGTTCTGAAGAATTGGCCAAGATCATGTGGCAGATGATGAATTTTAATTTTCCTTTCTCTTAAGGACACAACACCAACGTAGGAGCGATAGTCTTCCATCCCAAAGCCACTGTCTCCCTAGACAAGAAGGATGTTAACCTGGCCTCGTGTGCGGCTGATGGTTCTGTCAAACTCTGGAGCCTTGAAAGGTCAGAACGATACCAGACATGCACAGCTGCAGCATTGCTGTTTTGGGGTTTATTTTGTGTTACTAAACACTGGACATTTACCATCCTCCTGCAAATATAACCTTTTCTTGTAGTTATACCAGTGCAATTCCTGGCCTCAGTATGTGCCACCTTCTTCAGCAGGAAAAGAGATCACCCTGATTAGGGGAATCAAGGTGAGGGGAAATTATCTGAAAAGAATCAAGTCATAATTGCTGCTGGGCATTAGTAAACTGCTTTGGGTGATGGATGGAAGACTTGGAGATCATTTCATTCTAACCTTTCATTTAGGAGGAAATTTCCTCTCTTGAGTATTAAGAAATGAACTTTTGAGTTATTGGAAAGCACCAGTATTGGGAGGTGGACTAACCAAATATATGACCATGCACAAAAGCTTCAGCCTGTGATGAAAACAAGTGGCTCTGTCACTGCACAGTGTAGTTCTGGAACACGTGCACCATCTGTCTCAAGCCTGTAAAGAAGGGAACGGTGTAGATACCAAGCATCAGCTGTGTTTGAAAAGTGGAGCCCTGCAGTGCACCTCAGGAAGAGGCAGGCAGCTGTGAGATCCTCAGTTGTTCATCCTTAGCTGAAAGTTGCCGTTCCTAACTGCAGAAGCATACCTGTGCAAAGGGACAGGGCGTTTACTAGTCTTACGTGACCACATCTCTAGTTAGCCTGCTGGAAAAACTAAATGCTGTTCAGGCCTTCTGCTGAAGGCTGCTGACCTACTGCCTGTAATTCTGGGAGAATAAATATTCACTCTGTCTTGCCTCCCTGCAGTTTTTCAGAATAGCAGAATTTGCGGTAGTTCAGGATGTGTTCTGTGTAGTCACAGAAAAAAAACTCCCTGCAATTCAGGTAGTCCACATTTTGTTTCTGCACTTTCAAAGTGCTAATGACAAGGGCCTTGTTAGTTTTCAGGAATAACAGTTATCCCAGGAGAACGTTATAACCAACATGAGTGTGGATAAAGGGGTTTTATTTAAAGCTTTAGGTGTGTGAACAAAAGGCAGAATTTGGAGTCATTAGTTAAAATTCTGATGTTCCTGTCTGGCTTGCCTTTAATTAGCAGTTCTTCTGTTGTGATCATAACATTTGCAGAGGCCTGGCTAGAGCCAGCCACCTCCGACCAGTGTCCAATGATTTTTGTTTCTGTTTTTTAGTGATGAACCAGTGGCAGATATTGAAGGACACAGCATGAGAGTGGCACGTGTGATGTGGCACCCGTCTGGGAGGTTCCTGGGTACTACCTGGTACAGAGATTTCATTGTTTGCAAAGACATTACCATTAGCTGTCTAGTTGGTAGCCCAGTGACTACCATTGCTTGTCCACAGAGGAGCCCAGCATGGGCAAGGGTTGGCCATTCTTGACAGCAGCTGGGCTGTTGTCTGCCCCTCACGTGAGACCCTGTTGGTCTGCAGCTGGAAATAAAATGCCCACAGAGTTAATGAAATATCCTGTTACTCTCCTTGGAGATACGTGTATTTGGACAAACACTTTGTTTTTACAGCTACGATCACTCGTGGCGCTTGTGGGACCTGGAAGCTCAGGAAGAGATTCTCCATCAGGAGGGGCACAGCAAAGGGGTCTATGACATTGCCTTTCACACGGATGGGTCTCTCGCTGGGACTGGGTGAGTGTCCTTTGTGGCAGGACTGGGTGTGCAGTATTATCAAGGTTTTGTTGCTGGCTGATGCCGAGTGCCCCAGCAATTTCTGAGCCTACTCTGGCAGTTGCTGAGGCCTGATGGGCAACGCTTGGGTTCTCCCTTCCTAGTGGACTGGATGCTTTTGGCCGGGTGTGGGACTTGCGCACAGGACGCTGTATCATGTTTCTAGAAGGCCACCTGAAGGAGATCTACGGGGTTAACTTCTCCCCAAATGGGTAAGAAAGGAGCTTGCGTGGTTTACGTGGGAGCTCTGAGTACAAACCCAGCTCCCAACAACATGTTCTTCTCCATCCTTTGGCAGATACCACGTCGCAACTGGCAGTGGTGACAATACCTGCAAGGTATGGGACCTCCGCCAGAGGAAGTGCATCTACACCATTCCTGCCCATCAGAACCTGGTGACTGGAGTGAAATTTGAACGTAAGTACCTCCCGGCTGATGTTCCTTATCCCTGCCTCTCCCGAGCTGAGGTGGCAGGGGATAGGGGCAACTCAAAACCACATCTTCAGGTCAGGAAGACCTGTACTGGTTAGCAGAAAAGATTTGCCGTGGGATTATTTGCAAATCTCACTTCTCCCTTTTTCTCATCCTCTGCTGCAGCCAATCACGGTAACTTCCTGCTCACAGGCGCTTACGACAACACCGCAAAGATCTGGACTCACCCTGGCTGGTCCCCTCTGAAGACCCTGGCTGGTCACGAGGGGAAGGTGATGGGACTGGATATCTCCCTCGATGGCCAGCTGATAGCGACCTGCTCCTATGACAGAACCTTCAAGCTGTGGACAGCGGAGTAGCTCAGAGGTGCTGCTTATGAACTGGAATGGAGACGTTAATGGCTTTCAACTAAGACTTGTTTTTTTTTATATTAAAGAAAAAAAAAGAAATTGGCTATTGCAACATGCGTTACGATAGCTGTAGTCACTAGTTGGTCTTGGGTTGAGGTATTTTTGAAGCGCTTCTGTTTCCCAGGGCTTGGTTGGAGTCAGATCTTGGGTGATGTTTTTCCACTTTTTAGGACTTTGGTTTTATACCACAGATAGTGCTTTCTGCTGTAATTTGGAGACAGTCCATAGGCGTCCACCCTCCCCTCCAAGTCAGGCTCACAGGCTTTCTCCAGCCTGTTCCGGTCATTTGTAGGTCGCCATACAGCCCTCGGGTATGGTGTTATTCAGCCTCTGTTAATACCTTTCATTTTCCAAGAGCCTTTGGTAGCCTGTGTGGAGATTCTGTAAATAAAATGCAGAAGGCTCACTCGGGAGCAAGAACTTGGCCTGAATGTATCAGTGATGTGGCTTTTCTTCTAGACTGCTCTAGTTCCTTCCCCACACGCACAATCTGAAACCAGTAAATCCCCCTGTGGCCGCCCCACTGATCACACATCGTTGCTCTACGTGTGAACGCTCTCCTGGTGCTGGCAGTCGGGGGGGAAGCTCTGGGGGAGTCGCCTCCCCTCGCAGGGCAGTCTCTGCCAGGGAGGTTACTACGGTCAAAATGCTGCCACCTCCTCCAGCGCCGGGTCTGCACCGTCACTCATCCGGAGTACGTGAATTCCCGAGTGAAAACTTGCGCAGAGCAGTGTGGAGCTGTCACAGACGGCCAGTGAGACCAGTGGTCCCGATCCCTCGAGGCACAAGGAGGCCAGGCAGGCTGAGGGAAGAGACAAATCACTCGGCACGCTTGGTTTGCCAAGATGAGACATGACCACACCAACCTCCCACCACCTGGCTCTGCCTGCTCGCCTGAGGCAGGTGAGCTGCACCCCTCGCTGTCCCGGGTCCCCGCAGCCAAAGGCATCGGCACGTGCCCCCTAGAAGAGAGACCCTCCACCCCTGTAAGCCCCACGGGGGACCTGTGCGTTGCCCAGTCGGGCAGTGGCCAGCTCACAGGGATCCAGGCTGACGTCAGGCTCTGCCCTTTCCCTGGAGACAAAGCGGGGATGGATGGACAGACCGACCCCGCTGGGCAGAGCTGCAGGTCTTGCGTGGAGGCGTTCCCAACCTGCCTTTTTCTCCCAAATTGCTTATGGTCCAGAAATGGTTTTCCTAAGGGCTGTGCTACACTCAACATGCAGTTTTGATAAACCTCCAAAAGGGAAAGAGAAAT
Source organism: Falco biarmicus (assembly GCF_023638135.1). Taxonomy (NCBI): domain Eukaryota; kingdom Metazoa; phylum Chordata; class Aves; order Falconiformes; family Falconidae; genus Falco; species Falco biarmicus. The sequence goes on along the minus strand of NC_079296.1, from coordinate 9,294,137 downwards.
AAGACTTACAATGTCCATCGGCCCTTCTGTTCGTGTCTCTTACTACACAAACCCCGAGGCAGCATTAGTGCAGGGACCCCAGCCCCACGCTGAGCTGCCAACAGCTGCATTTGGCACGGACAGTCAGGCAACCACCTCTTGTGGTGACTTGCACCCTTCCAGGAGCAGCTGAATTAAGGCTGGCCGCTGTGGTAGTCACCCAGTTGTGGAGGCAACAGGATCAAAACAAATCTGCTGCCAACCCCGCGGCCACCTTGGCGTGTGCGGGCACCAGGGTGAGAGAAGAGGTGAGTGAAACAGAAGGCGAGAGCTTTTCTGCAGGGGATCATCAGGTTTCTATTTTCATCCTATGGTAAATAAGTGCATTTGGAGAGGGGCTTAGCCACGGGGAGCATCTAATGCTGATGACTTCACCGCATTTGGTGTGTGTCTGTGAACCTGAATGGCTTCCAAGAGGTCCCTGCCTTCTGCGCAAGGCGTTACTAACAAGCCTGCTGCTACGGCAGGGCTTGGCATGTTAACAGCCTTTGTGCCCAGCTCAGGTGAGGACTCTGCCCTCGCCAAGCCCTCCAGCAGGCAGAGGTACCCCCCAAACGGCAGTAATTCCCTCCAGCAGGCAGAGGTACCCCCCAAACGGCCGTGATTCCCCTCAAGGGGACAACCAAAGGCAGGGCAGTTGCTCACCAGCCCTCTGTCCTCCAGCACGACTGTTTTTTACAACTTTCCACTCGTATTTGTGGAAAGCCCTGGAGTTCCCCTGTTCGTTTTTATTTTTATCATTTGTCCTGTCATTGCTGAACTCGGATGGATCTTTAAAAGCCATCTCTCATCGCTGCTTCCTTTTATTGTAGGAAGGACACTCCACCCAGTCCTGCAGCTGGATTAGAGTAAAACCCAGAGATTTCAGGCATCATCGTGCCCATCACCACCAGGAGACAGAAACAAAGGGAACAGTTATCCCAGAGTGAGGCGCGTGGCGTGGGCGGGACCCTCCCCTACCTCCAGTGTCACGGTCCCAGACCTTCACTGTGCTGTCGTAGGAGGACGTGGCAATGCTGGGGGTGACAGCTGGGCCGCGTGGAAGGAAGACGCATGAGGTCGTGGTCTGTAAATGCCCTTTGTACTCGCACACTCGGTTTCTTGTCTGCCGTAGGTCCCACAGCTGCAAGGCAACAGGCAGAGGTTCGAGCTCAGGCTCTGTTGCTGCCACTTGCCAACACGGAGCTCTTTTACAAAGAGAGGAAGATGGTTTTGGATAAAGAGCTCCTTGCCCATCCCCAGAGTACAATTACTGCCTTTGGGCCCTGCTCATGCTCCCGGTCCTGGAGAACTTCAAACCTCAGGGGATTTTCACCATCGGTGACTATTTGAGCATGTGCCCACACCCATTGGAGCTGATGGGCTAAGACTGCCAGGGCAGATAGCTGTGTCTCCAGCCTGCTGCCGCCCTCAGCCCTGCTCTCCCTGGGTGGGATGGTCTCATCCTCTCGATGCTCACACACAGGGCTGAGAACCTGCAGGGCTGAATCCCTGGTTTGGAAACACCTTGAGCAAAGGGCCCCTTACAGGCTTTCTGTGAGAGCCTCGTGCTCCTTGATGCCATTACTGAAACAAAACTCCAGTGCTTTAATCAGGAAGAATGTCAGCTCGGCTGTTCTCTGAGCAGAAGGCTTACCGAAGGGACAGGCAGGAAGGCACTAAGCTCCAGCCCTGGCTGGTGACACCAGCATAAGGCCAAGACAGTGGGAGCAAGCAGATCCTTGGAGTGCTGATCTTGCTGCCCTCTGCTGTATCCCGTGAATGTGGGAGAAAAAAAATCAGAAAAAGCCGGACTCGGTGCCCGGCAAACTCACGGTGGCCTCGCTGCCCTCGCCCGCGGAGCCACTGCTGCTGCTGAGGCAGTACCGCCCGTCCTGGCTGGCATCGCAGCACGTCTGAATGTGCTGCTTGGCTGGGAACGTGTGTGCCACCTGCAGCTCCCGGCTGTCCCAGATCCTGGAAGGAACGGGAGTGGGGAGGGGGACTCTGATGCACCATCACCACGACAGGCTTCCTTCCGTACCCCGCGCCCCCCACACCCTCGCTGTGCCCTCGTGCTTTGCCCTTGCTGCTGTGCCCCATGCTGCATCCTTGCATTTATCTGTTCTGGATCAATCTCCATCCAGAGCAGCTGTGCTGAGCTTGCTTTTTTTAATTCTCCTTTCCACCCACAGCTGCCACCCCGTGCTGCTTACAGCCACGGATGTCCCTAGACCATCCTCCCCTGGCAAGAGGCTACAGCTCCAAGACCCAGGTGAGCTGGAAGGTGGCTACTAGCCACCCCAGCAGGGCATGGGAGACCAGGTGGTCATGACAACCAGAGAGACAGCTTGTGTGCCGGCATCTTCCATAACCCCCACGTGCCCCAGGCTGTAACTTCCTTCTCTGTGGCCACATGAAGGATTTACCTGATTGTTTTATCCTCTGAGGTCTGGATGACATAAGGTTCTCCTGGAACCCAGCTCAGATGTGTGACCTGTGGAGAGGGAAGGATGAGCGGGAGCCCACCCCTGCCTGCAGCCCAGGCTGGCATCCACCTGTAGGTACACATCCAGCGCACTCCCACCCTCTTCCTCATGCTGGGTTACGAGCAGGAAACGTTGGATGAAGGTTTTTTGTACTTCCCACCAATGTTGCTCCCCTATTATTATTTTATATAGATAATATATATATATAATCGTGGTTATTTGCAGGCAGGGAGGTGCCAACAGCTCAGCAGCACACAGAGCCGTGGTACGTGGCACGGGAGCCAGAAGATGGTACCCATAGCAGCTCTGCTGCTGAGCTGGAACAGAAGGGAAGGCAGCCCCCACGGTGCAAGGTGCTCCCTAGCAGCTATCAGTCGGAACATTAATACATTTCTCTATGGGTCTTGGTACCTTTGTGCTCCTGGATTTTCTGTTACTTGGAGAAGGGAGTAACCAGCCTTGAGCTTTGGTCTCCCCAGGTGCACAGGCAACCCGTGCAGTGCCTCAAGGGCTTCTTGCAGCACCAAGCTCAGAGCAAATTTGTTCTACGTGGCTTCATGTGCCAAATAACTGTGCAGGCATCGAGGTGCTGAGATAGGATGCAAGAAACCAGCAGCTCCTACCAGATTCCTGGAGATAGCGGCTCTGCCCAGACACTCTCCGGTCTCTGTGTCCCACTTGCACACGGTGTTGTCTCGTGAACCTGAGCACAGCTGGGAGGCATCTGCAACCACAAGTTAACATTAAAAAAAAAAAGTCAAGAAAAGCTGTCAATAAATCCCTGGGCAATGGGAGTGTGTTGTCCCTCACCTGGGCTCACAGCCAGTCCAGTAACAACCAGGTCGTGTCCCAGGAAGCGCTGGCTTGGCCCCGAGGTCCCGTGAAGCTCCCACATCATCACTGTCTTGTCCCGCGATGCACTGAAGACTCTGTCTGAGTCAGGGGCAGCGGTGACCTGCCAAGGACAAGACAGGAGAAGCCAGTTAGTCGCTCCGTCATTCCGGGCTCCCCAGTCCCTGACAGGTACCCGTACCAGAGACCCCACCGCGCTCCATTGCTCACCTTGGAGACCTCCCGCTCGTGCCCGACGAACCGCCGCAGTGCAGCCCCAGATCTCCAGCTGCAAATGGCCACGGTCTGCGGAGCAGCAGGGAGAGGCATCAGCAGGGGCAGCAGCAGAGCGGGTGAAGGAGGATTACACACGTTCTTGGTTATGTTACACTGAGACCCGTGCACAGCCCAAGCTTGGAGAGGGAACATGTTCTTCTGGTTTTGAGCTCCTACAGCATATGCAGCTGCCTTTAGAGCCTGTCCTGTGCCAGGTAACATGTGATCCAGTGATCCCAAGCCTGGGTGAGACCATTGGATGTGATCTGAGTTCAGGAGAGGTTATAATATTTGATTCAATGTGCTTCAGTGCATGCTCTCACTCTAAGCTCATCTTTTCTTTCCAAATCCAGGAACTGACAAAGTTGTTACCATTGACGGAAATGTTTAAAGCTCATGTTTAAACCTTATTTTCTGAACCTGTGAATACATTTTCATGACTGTGCTTTGTGCCTGGTGGCAGGGGGTACCTCACCTTATCTCGTCCTCCTGACACACACAGGTCTGGTTTGAGAGCAGCCACAGAAGCGACGGCATCGGTGTGCGTGGGGCCGTGCTGCCTGACGGCTCGGACAGGTCCTGTCTCTTCCACGGAGCCATCGGCCCTGCAGCAGCAGGCAAAGAGACAGTGGCAGGGGCTGCAGGGGCTTCAGAGCAAAGCCAGGGTGTCACTCCCCAGTGCAAGAGGGGTCTGGGAGATGGCACCGCCGGCTGCGCTGGGGAGCGACAACATCTGCCTTTGGAAAGCCAAGGGGGAGCTGGGAATGGACAAATGCTCCTGGACTAGGTGAGATGGAGCAGGTCTATTCCATCTCTAGAGCTGCTAAATATTTAGGTGTTAACTCACTCCATACTGGTGCAAAGAAGAAAAGAAATGTTGATCTCGCCAGCCTCCCCTTCCACTAACACCTGGCAGGCTCTGCTGCGCCCCTCTGCTCTGGCACAGCCTGGCCAAGCCCACCGAGCCCCCTGCTGCTGCCCTGTGCTCTCAGCTGGTCCCCAGGCAGAGATCACCCACCCTGCTGCCACCCACTGAATTGCTTCATCTTGCCCATGGAAGCCGCTGCGTCTCTGAAGAGACGGTGAAGCGGTTTGGATCTTTGGGCTAAATAGTTGCCCCTGGAGCTGTTACCCTTCAGAGCTCTGCCCGAGCCATCGCAGAGCAGGACCCCCGGCCATGGGCAGGACCCCCGGCCATGGTTGCACACTTGGCCACTCCTGTGAGCTACATTTTAGATTTCAGTCCCCCAAAGAAACCGAGCAGACTTTAGAAGTGAGGGTCAAAAATAAAAATCCAATTCATACATTCAATAACAGAACTAAACCCACACGCTTGCTACAGTCTCTATTCATTTGCTGTTCTCTCTTTACTCTCGAACCTGATTTATTGACTTCAGGCATGGTCGCCTGGCATCGCGTTACCTGTATTTGGTGGTGTGGAAGGTGATTTTACTCTGCAGTTTCCCCATAGCTCTGCCGACTAGCACAGCTCCCGCTCCGGCCAGCAGCGGGGAGCATCACGCCGCACCTCGGGTGCCTGCCGCTGGGATGCGGGCTGTGGGTGAGGAGACACAGTGTTACTGGGAATGCAGAGAGGTTTCTCCTTGTTACAGATATGGGATAAGGCATATGTATGCTGATAACACACTATCTACATCTTAACTTCATTTAGAATAAGAAGAAAAACCTCAGAGGAGGGGACGTCTGGAGCTCCCTAGGCAAACCTGCTCAGAGCAGAGCCACCTTCCGAGGTGATGCTCCTGGGACCTTACAGCTGGGCTTTGAAAGTATCCAAGCTTAGTGAGGCCACAATAGAGATGAAGCTGCTGCCTACAATTCTTCTAGCACCTCATGCCTCCTCTTACTCCAGTATCTGCTCTTGACTTCCATATTTCCCAGAGATCCCAGTCTCTAGGCTGGTGAGTGCAAACACCCCCAGTCTAAAGTCCATAGTGCCAGGTGGGACCGAGGTAACCACAGCCACAGGCAGCCTGAACTTCACCGGACCAGCCTGACTTAACGTAAAGCTTGAAGCGATCTTTCCATAGGCTGAGGAATGCTTTGGGAACAGCAGCTTCTATGTCCAGAGACTCCAACCCCACATCCAGTCTGGGGCATCCCACCCGTGGCATCCCACAGCCAGTCCCCGCACCAGCGTCCACCCGGGCAGAGGAGCCTTCGGCAGAGCAGGGGCCCGAGGCAGCATCTCCCCCTCATCCTCATGGGTCACCGACCCAGCCGAAACCACTTTCAATGACAGTGAATTGTCATGTACAGTAATTGGCTTCTTCTTAGCTCAAGACATGCTAATTGGATTTAGCCTGTACTAGGTGTATGTTGGCATTCCCGTCTTCTGGGTCAGTAGTATTTTGCTAATAAAAATCAGGAAAAAGCACCTCTGCCTGCTTGTTCCAGCAAAGAAAAAACCTGCTTGAAGGCTCTGCTCACAAAACCCCAAAATACTGCCCACCTGAAAACCAAATCCTGGGAGCACTAAGCAGGAGGGCTTGGGTTTCTACAAAATATTCCCTTTCTAATTTTACCCTGACAGCCATTGTGATTAGCAATTAGTAATACCCAGTTAATCTCCACCTGTTCCATCCATGAGTTTGCATGTTCAAAAGCTGTGAAGAATAAGAAATCTCACAGCCGAGGGGCAGCGACAGTTCAGCAATTCGATCAGACTGAGTGTCCAGGTCATTTCAGTACATGAGCAACAAACAGGGTTTGTCCTTGCCAGCAGGAGAACCCCGGAGTTTTTTTCTCCTGCAAAACAAGATTCTAGGAAAAAGCTGAGATGTAAATTCTAATTTTTTAATTATGGTGATTACTATGTTTCCCCACTCATGGAGTTAATGCACACATGCACAGTCGACCCTACCTGCACATCAGCTCAAATCAGTGTCAGCGGGAGGCTGCCTGCTCTCTCCTGCCTTTTGCCCACCGCCAAAAAGAGATTTTTCTGAATCCTGAACAAGAGCAGTAGCTGCTCGGGCAGGACGTTCCCCTCACCTGAGGTGTTAGGATCTGGCAGGCTTCCCTACACATTGACCATGAACCTGGTCCATCCCAAAGCTCTCCAGGAACACAGGGATCCTGCCGCAGCTGATCCATACACAGCCACCCCTCCACAAGACCGAATTTCACGCCGGAGGAGCTCCCATCCTCCCTTCTCCCCAAATGTATCGCTTAGCAGAGAGCAAAAAAATTTTTTACTAAATCATTTTTTAAAAAGAAAGCACCGAAACCACAGCAGCGTTTCTCCCCGTTTTCCTGGGGTGTTAAACAGCCCCTCGCAGGGGGTGTTCTGCTTTCGGGGGGCACGGGGGCAGCCCCCAGCCCCGTAGCCAGGGGTGGCCCCAGGCAGTGACACAGGTCCCTGAGGCTGGGGGTGCCCCCTGGGTGCTCCCCGGGTCCCTGTGCATGGGGGGAGCCCCGAGGTCGGTGTGGGGCAGCCCGGTGGGGGCAATGTGGCGCAGTCCAGGGGGCTATAGCTGGGGCAACCCTGGCAAAGGTGTGGTGACAACGCAGGTCCCTATAGCTGGGGCAGCCCCATGGGAAAAATATGGGGACAACATGGGTCCCTATAGCCAGGGCAACCCCATAGGAAGGATGTGGGGTGGCTCCTGGGAGGGATACAGGGACAACACGGGTCCCTGTAGCCAGGGCAACCCCTGGGAGGGATACAGGGACCCCTGGGAGCGATGTAAGGACAACATGGGTCCCTACAGCCGGGATAGCCCCCTGGGAAGGATATGGGGACCCCTGGGAGGGATACGGGGACAACAAGGGCCCTTGTAGCCGGGACAGCCCCCTGGGAAGGCTGTGGGGCTGCCCCTCGGAGGGGTATGGGGACCTGTGGGAGGGGTACGGGGACAACATGGGTCCCTACAGCCGGGACAGCCCCCTGGGAAGCGTATGAGGACCCCTGGGAGGGGTACGGGGACAACACGTGTCCCTGAAGCTGGAATAACCCCTGGGAAGGCTGTGGGGCAGCCCCTGGGGGGGGAGGGTACGGGGACCCCTTGGGGGGGTATGGGGACAACATGGGTCCCTGCAGCCGGGACAGCCCCCTGGGAAGGATATGGGGACTCCTGGGAGGGATATGGGGACAACATGTGTTCCTGAAGCTGGAATAACCCCCTGGGAAGGCTGTGGGGCAGCCCCTGGGGCAGGGTACGGGGCCAACACGGGTCCCTGTAGCCGGTACAGCCCCCTGGGAAGGATATGAGGACCCCTGGGAAGGGTACGGGGACCCCTGGGAGGGGTACGGGGACAACACGTGTCCCTGAAGCTGGAATAACCCCTGGGAAGACTGTGGGGCAGCCCCTGGGGGGAGGGGGGGGGGTGCGGGGACCCCTGGGAGGGGTACGGGGACAACACGGGTCCCTACAGCCGGGACAGTCCCCTGGGAAGCGTATGAGGACCCCTGGCAGGGGTAGGGGGACAACACGTGTCCCTGGAGCTGGGATCACCCCTGGGAAGGCTGTGGGGCAGCCCCTGGGGCGTACGGGGACCCCTGGGAGGGGTACGGGGACAACACGGGTCCCTGTGCCTGGCCCAGCCCCGCGGACACCGGGCAGCCCGCCCCGCCCCGGGGACAGGCGCACTCACCGGGGCCCGGCCCGTCCGTCCCGTCCGTCCCGTCCCGGCGCGGCGCAGGGCGGGCGGGGCGGGGCGGGGCCGCGGGGGGCGGGGCGGCGCGGGGGGCGGGGCGGCCCGGGCAGGTGCCGGGGCGCAGCATGGCCCAGCGGGGCCGGGGGCTGCGGCCGCTGCCGGAGCGGGCGGCGGAGCTGCGGGTGAGCGGGGACGGGCCCCGGGACCGGCCTCTTCCTCCCCCGGGGCCGCGGCGTGCGGGGCTGGCCGCTCCCGGCGCTGGGGTCGTCTGGGGATGGCCGGCGGGGGGGCGGAGAGTGTGAGTGGTCCCCGTGGGGAGGTGGCTTCTCTGTGGGGCCCGTGGGGGGTGTGGAGCCACGCAAGGGGGGTCCCCCGTGGGGGTGGGGGGTGTCTGTGGGGCTCCTGGCAGGGTATGGGGCTGTGGGGGGGGGCATGGTGTGGTGTGGGGCCACATGGGGAGTCCCCCGTGGGGATGGGGGGTGTCCGTGGGGCTCCTGGCAGGGTGTGGGGCTCTGTGGGGCCCTGGTGGGATGTGGGGTCACCTGTGGGGATGGGGGCTGTCTGTGCGGCTCCTGGCAGGCTGTGGGGGGGCCCTGGTGGGGTGTGGGGCCATGGAGGGGCTCCCTGTGGGGAGGGGCTGTCTGTGGGATGGTGCCCAAGGACCCCGGGACCTCTGGAGCCGGGGCGGGGGGGGGGGAGGGGGGCTCGGGGCCGCCGTCGCCCCGTCGAGGGCTGCGTGCTGCCCGCCACTCTGCGCTCCAGAACAAGATCGTGGACCGGTGCGAGCGGCTCCAGCTGCAGAGCGCGGCCATCGCCCGGCACGTGGACCAGGTGCTGCCAGCCAAGGACCAGGGCGTCCTGGTGAGTCCCTGCCCCTTCCCCAGAGCTGCGTGGAGCTGCCCCCATGGGCACCCGTGCTTGCCCGCACGCCCCGGTGGAGATCTGAGCTCCTGGGGGCTCGTCGGTGTGCAGGGTCTGTCCCCCTCCTGCCCCACAGCGTGTGCAAGTGGAGTCCTAGGGTGCGCCTGTGGCTTCTGCTCCATCTTCCCTAAAAATGTACGTGAACAATAAATTTCTTGGTGTGAGTGTACAGCTATCAAACATCCCGCTGCGACCAGTGTCTTACTGCTTCCCGATTTTATTTGTGCCTCACTGTCCCTGGGGACAAAAGGCAGGTCTTGTGGTGGCTCTGTTTCTTGGTAACAGCGCATCCAGGAAGATCTGCTGAGGGATGTGACTCTGGTCCCACACAGGTTGTCACTGAGGTACCAGGGTTAGGCCAGGAGGCAGCAGGCAGCTTTAGGACTGGTTGTCCCATTTACATCTGCATGCATTGTGATGATTACTGGGGCTGGGGCTCAATTAACAGAGTAATCTTCAGCTGAGCCCACAGAAAACCGGCAGAAGCGGTTGGTGCTCTTGTTGGGGCTGAAGCAAGGCTGATGTTTCTCCTCTCTCCTCACTGTGGCAGAACGCAGCCAACGTGGCCCGGGAGCTGGTAATCCAGAGGCTGATCTTCGTGGGGAATGCGTGTGAAAATGAAGAGCAGCGGTTGCTGGAGAAGGTGCACGTGGAGGAGGAGCGGGCGCAGCAGAGCATCCTGACCCAGCGGGTGCACTGGACTGAGGCTTTGCAGAAGCTGGCTGCCCTCCGAACCTACCTGGTGGATGTGATCACCAACCTGGATGACCAGGACCTGGTGGTGAGTACTGCTACTTGTACCTAGGAACAGGTCGGTCAGCCCAGGGGTGACCTAGACTTTTTATCCTGGATATTATGGGACTCACAGTGTTGAGCAGCTTGCTGCGCTGACAGCGAGGAGGCAGAGTTGGACAGGACCTACGTTTGCAGGTCTAGCTCAAGGAACCTTTTTCACCTGATCCTGACAAGCCCCCGTCATTTCTTGGTGGTTCCCAGAGCGTCTGCTCTGCCTGATTCTGCTTTTGCTTGCAGTGAGGTCTGGACACCCCCTGGGTCCTCTTGGCTTGAAGCTGCCGGCTCTCAGATGCCCTTAGGCCTGACAGCCAGGGCAGCTGTGGGTTGAGGGTGGCTCTTGCCGCCCATTTTCTAGTGTTCTGTCTGGTTTTAATCAAAGTGTGACCCTTGGGAGCACCTGCAGCTCTTCTTGAAAGTCTGCCCTGTTGTCTGGCATACTTCTGCTTGGGATATTTACCGTGCAAAGCAGCCCTTTCCTTTCGCTCAGTTCCTTTTCTGGCTATTAAATTGTCTCGGTTTAGCCAAGCGATCCCTCTTGATTTAGATGTGGGCAGGTAGGCAGCGCACCACCTTGCTCTGAACCTCTGCTCGCCACATGTAACTTTGTGAAGAGGCAGCAGCAGCTCTGCTTGAAAAACAGAACCGATCCCATGGACGGAAGGTAGATGGCCATTCCTTCGGTGGGAAACGCAGCTTCTGTCTGGCCCTGGCATCTTGGCTGGCTGGGCTGTGGCCTCGCTGTAGAGAGCAGAGGCTGGAAAGCAGGATCCATCGGATGTGGCAGAAAAACTTGTGGCAGAAAACAGTGGGACCTTCAATTTCTCCTTTTGCCACGTAGTGGAGGGGAAATAGGGATCATACATACTCCGTCTTGGGTCGTTGGTGTTGGTGTTTGTGTCTATGTGTCATGTCACAGGAGAGTGAAAGGCACATAGAACACCCTGCAGCTCATTTGTGGGAAAATACTTGATCCCTGCTCACCACTTTGCTAACTGGGCTGTACCTTGAGACCTCACCGCTGCCAGCAGGTACAGAAACAAGTGGGACCGATCAGGAGGTTATCTGATCTTTGACTCGGGTCCTCTGCAGCTTCACCCCTTACTGAAAGCTTTGGGGGTGGTTTGCTGCGTGCACAGGATGTCCTTGCAGGAGGGGCGACCTCGGGGCTGGGGGTTTCACACTCTGGGCAAGGCAGGGTGCAGTGCTAAGAGCTTCCAGGTGCAGACGTGCTGGTGTCTGCCAGAGGGTACGGAGTCCGAGCTGGCTCTTTGTGGGTCCGAGACTTTCCACCTGCCTCAGCTCTCCCCTGCGTTTCGCTTGCACCGGATGATCCAGCTGTACTTGCAGGCTTCTGCTTTCACACCACTTGCACGCGGCAGAGCGGTGGCAGGCTCGCTCTGGATGCTCTCTGTGCCCCTCTCAAGCTACTTGTCACCCAGCCTCACTGAGGCAGCAGATGTATTGTCCTCAGCCATTCCCACTTGTTTTATGAGTCAGGGAGTGGAAAGTGCCGCAGCAGAATAAGGATGCTCGATGCTCCCCGTGCTCCCTGGGGCTAGCACTGGGGTGGGGAGTGGTTTCTCTGGGTCACGAAGGAGAACGGTGCTCCCTGGGTCTGCTGTGCCCCAGCCTGTGGTTGGGATTTTATCTGTGGGGATTTCAGCTGTGATAACTCTTTCTCTCTTTGTCCCCAGCGTGCAGAACAAGACATCTTTGAGAGGTTAGTACCTGGCTGCTCCTGGTCCTTTCCCTGGCCCCTGCTTTGAGCTTGCCTGCACCCTCTGCGGTTCCTGCTGTGAGCAGCGTGCCATTGCCCAGGCAGCAGGTGACACCCCCCCTTTCCTCTCTCGTGCTGCTTTTGTTGAGGACAAGGACAGAGCACAGAGGTGCCAGCCTGGCCTCTCTGCTTCATGTGCTGCGCTGCAGCTCCAGACAGAGCAGCCTGGCACCTAGAAGTGCTCCACGTGCCACGTACCCCCGGAGGCGCTGCCAGATGTGCTCGCCCCCTTGCTTACTGGAGACTTTCTCCAGCTCCTTTAGAAAACTCCACAGGGGGAGATGGAGCAAGCCTGTCCCTGGCCTGTTGGCAGGAGGTGGGATGGTTGAGCTGGAGAGCTGGCGTGCTCCGTGCCTGGGGGGGCGGCTGGCACAGCATCTCCCCAGGGGGCAGCATGCCCTGCCTCTGTCCCCAGCGGGCAGGGTGCAGGGAGAGGAGAACCAAGCGCAGGTGTCAGCATTTCTGAGAATCGCCGTCAGTAGCACTGGGCTGCCCTTCAGAAGGCAACTTGGTAGCTGCATTTTTACAAGTGTTTATTTCCATGGCTGCTACAAGGGTGCCAGCTGGCACTGGCTGGACTCTGCTGCCCAGAGGATTTCCAGGAGTATTTTTGCCTGGAGCCTGCTTGTAGAGAGAGTAAGAAATGTGCCGAGCACATCACCGGCAGCCTGTGCCAGAGCCTTTACTTACAACCCTGTGTTCGTATGTGTGCTGCAAGCCACAGGAGCCCAGCAAAACCTCAGTCTCCTTGCTATGCCGTATGAAACCCCGCATCCCGGCTCGCTCTCCTGTTGTGCCCCCCTTTGCTCTGACAGCAAATTCCCTCGATAGAGGGAAACCTGCCTCCGTCGCCGCAGCCCGTCCATCGCGCTGCCCTTGCACCCTGACGGCTGCTATCGGATGCGTTTACTCAGCGGCTGCCGAGTGAGGAGGCTGTTGGCTCAGGCTGCTGGGATCATATTTTAAAACAATGAAGTCTAATGAAATTTTAAAACAATGAAAGCCAGCCGAAAGTTTTACTTGGGACGAGGGCTTGCCTCGAAACCCTCGCTGTAGTTTCCCTTCAGCCAGTGCTCCCCTCGCAACTGCGCCAGCTCATTTCTGCCATAGCTCCCAGTGATCTTCATCAACACCTCCCAGCCCTGGTCGATAAATCACTGTATTTTGAAATAACTCTTGTTTTCCTTTGCTAGGACAGAGGTGGCGGAGGGAATCTTAGAGCCACAGGAGTCGCCAAAGTTAAACTTTAATCAGACGTGTGTTCAGAGTCCACTGCTGCATCGACTGTGGGCCTCTGCTGTTCTCTGCTGCATCGCAGGTCAGTGTCTCGCTGGGATCTCACGCTCTCTGGGGATCGCTGCATGCTCATTCATGTTGTGCCCAAAGAAACACCTGGATGCTATGTCCTGCCTGGGACCTGGCATGTCCTGCCCTCTCTGCTGTCCCAGCCCCTGCTAGCTGCTTGGAGACCCCAGCCAGGGGGGGCAGCAGCAGCTGTAGAAGGTTTGGGAGGGGGACAGGGGCTCAAAGCCACTGGTTGTGGCTAAGAGAACTGCAGTTTGAAAAGACTGTGTCTCTTACCAGCTCTGTTACTTAACCTCACCTGGTTTCTTTTGCTATTTCCTGGGTCACTTGGTGACAGCAGTGAAGCTGTTGCTGCTGCAGGAATCTCTGTCACAGAAACTCCCCTTCTCCACATTTTGTGTTGACTTCTGGTGGTTTTAAAAGAGGGTGAACTCACCCACATGGCGTTTCTGAGACACTCTGAGATGCTGGAAGGAGAAGTGAGTAAATATAGTAGCTTTCTGATCATAAACGGAGATTGTGGCTGTGCCCGAGCTGGTGGTTTGTTAGGGACACTTGTGATCTGGTTCAGCTCTCGCTTTGCAGCCGAGGCTGCGCTGGAGGCGTTTGTCAGGCCAGTGACGTGCGCTGGGTATGGTTTTACCGGGTTCCGGCTGTGATCTGCTTGAATTGCTGGTTGCGAAATGTTTGCTTTTACTCTTGCTTTCAGGCCATCATTAGAGCGTTGCAAATGCATTTTTTGTTCCTTAAAGGTGGCAACACCCTTCACAATTTGAAAACATTTGTCCCCTCTGCTGCCTTGTGAACAGTCCTGGGGACGATCTTCCCAAGGCTTTTGCATTAACTTCGGGGTTTTGCACATCTCACTCTTAATGCTGATAAGTAGTTCTCAGTTTTTCCCTGTTTCCACGTCCTTCTCAAAGGTGTGTGCTTCTGGCTTTTATTGCTCTTGAGAATTGTCCGCACCAAAGAACAGCTTGAGAATCTGTGTGTACCAACCACCACCATTTGGTTCTTCTACTGCAGACTCTGGTGTTGTGTTCCCTTTGTGATTAATTTCCCTGTTTTGAGTGCTGGCAGTCATGCAAACTCCTGCACTTGTACATTGGCAAAATCAGGCAGGTTCTTGGCAGATGTTCGAAGCTGTCAAAGCAAGCAGGAAACCTTTCCCTAATTCTCTGTGCTGTGACATGGGTTTTTTTACAGATTCCTCTCCCAGTAGCATCCTTGTGAAATGTAATGACTCCAAGGCATGCAATTCTTGTAGTGGGTCTGTTGGTATGCTTATTACACAATTTCATTCTGTTTGGTTTTAGTTGTTGTTTGGTTTGGTTTGGGGTGGGTTTTTTCGGTGCGTAGTTACTTTAGCATGTCATTACTGCATGCTGAGGACGCCTGCCATATCCTTGCATGTCTCATTAGTCCGTAGTCTACCCAGCACCTAGCCTTAGAGATTTAATATGAACCGCAGAGGTCCCAGCCTTCATTAAGACACAGCAATGTTATGTTTCTCTTGGAGGTCTCATTCCCTAAAGGCAGCTGAATGAGAGGCAGTCTTGTTTATTTGCTTGGAAACAGTAAGTTCCTAGCCTGGATGGTTTTGCCTGTAGCCTCTCAAAAACTTGGAAACCAGCAGGCAAAAGAACCTTCATTTCACTCTCAAACCCAACATGATTCTTTGATGTCTTCACTTGGCATCCAGGCTTCTGTATCGCTTACCTTTGGGGTTGGCGGCTTCTTCCTTAAACCAAGATGATGTCAATCTCCAAGCACTGTCCTGGGAGGGATCTTGGTTCATCAGTCCTGCTGGGGGGCAGTAAGTGGGGGTGCTGGCTGGAGACCCGCTGGAGGACCCTCCTGCAGGGGTGACACAGACTGGCTGGCTGAGACCTTGGGCTGCTGCGTGGTGACCTTGTCCCAGGGACCAGGTTGGGCTGGGCTTTCACCCTGGTGCCTAAATCTGGTGATGAGGATTTTAGTTTCAGATGTGTGAGTTTGGAAAAGGGAACTTGGATTTTTAGTAGTAAAATGTGCTGCAGCTAACACACAGGCACTTCACAGAGATGTTAACCATGTTATCCTACCTACGCAGCATGGCAAGGCCACTCAATGGGCTTTTTGGGGTGAGATGAACTCCTGGTAGAATTTTCATCAGAATAGATGGGAATATCCAGAGGGCAGATTTAATCATGACAAAACTTCTCTGTGTGGGAAAATTTGCTGATCTGAATTACTCTGCTGTTACTCTGCCAGCGCTTCCCCTCCTTCAGATGCTGCCCTGGAATCGTGATTCCACAACGGAGCTACGTGGGTGTCATCGGGGTGGTGTATCCCCACGTGGATGATCCCTGTATGTGAACACTGGAATGCAAACCCATCCCTAGGTCAGATGTGTGCTGCACAATATCAGGTTTAGCGCCCTTCTTCTGTCAGAGGAAGATAAAGCCTCGTGCTGCTCCATATTCTATGAATTCACAGCAGTGTTTGGCTTCCTGGAAAGTCAACTACAAATAGGCAGTGTGGGCAAATACGGCTTCAGAGACCCACAGAGAGCACAGAGCCGTGGGCAGGCACGTTGCAAAGCATTTGGCTGCTGCTCAGTGAAGTAAATCATCAAACGAATGAGGTTTTCTGCTTCAGCTGGAAGGGGATGCCGTCTTCAGCTCCTCTTTCTGCTCGCTGTTGCCCACAATAGCTTCCACCTAACATGCAAGCGTGCACGGCAGTTGCATGTTGTGCAGACTGATAATTCAGCCTGGGTTTGCCTCCTGCTGGGGAGCACCAGGGTGGGTGCAGCCCTAGGAAACCCCTCGGCCAGTGCTGCTCTCTGGTTGGTGCTGCTCGCTGGTCAGAGGGATGCCGACCTGGGTCCACGTAGGTGCTGGAGCAGGTCAGGCTGTGGGACAACCCCATTTGGGGTGCAACATAATGGTTTGGTTCTTCAAGGGCCTCATCCTGCCACATGCTGGATGCCGGGCAGAGGGTAGTTGGGAAATGGCTGGAGCAGGTGTGATATGGTGGAGCTCTTGCTGGTGGCAGAGCAGATGACTCACCTGCTCCAGCCCCGTTTCCGTGGTGGTTTGAGACCTAAAATGAATGACGTGAGGGTGGGGGAAGGCAGGGCAAGGAGGGGCACCCGCAGGTAGAAACTGGGTCTCCCCAGGAGCGGGTGAGTCAGCTGGGCACCAGCCTTATCTCTTTCCTTAGTGAGCTGACAGCGAGAGGAAGGAGGAACTCTTGTGCAGGGCGAGCGGTGCTGGGTGCTGCCAGCCCTTGGGTCTGAAGTGGTGGGGGCTTCCTCCGGCCAGCCTGGCTCTTGTCCCAGGCTGCTGCCCACCAGGTTTGTGCTGTGGCTCAAGGGCAGCCCCTCAATTCACAGCAAACCCAAATGGAGTCATGACCATGCTCATCTCTTAATGCCAGGTGCCACCTCTCTCCGCTGCTCCGAACATGCTCAGGGTGCGTTGATTATTGATGGGCTTTATAGGAGGAAAGGGATTTCCCCTGCCCAGCCCGCTCCCTCCCTCCTCATTCCCGTATTACCGGCTTTGCAGGTTTTCTGCAATCAGCCCTGTCCTTGCGCAGGCTCTTGACTTGCTCTGCTCAGGCTGGGGGAGGAGGTCAGGTCCTGCTCGCCCGTGGTGGGGGTGGGAAGAGGTGGGAGCTGTGGTCTGGGTCTCTCCAAAAGTGGAGCAAACCTGCTGAGTTCTGTTTTGTGGGGACTCAGGCCAGGGTCAGAGTAAAAGATGAGCAGCATCTTCTCTGACTCTGTGGGACTCCTAGTGCAAGGGTGGAAAGGTGAAGTCTTGTGAGGTCCAGGCTTCAACGAGTCTGCGTTGTTCTGGCCCTGGCTGGAGAGGGTAAGCTGTGGGGGGCTGCTGTGCTGGCACTCGGCCTGAGCCCACCGCACCATGTCATCCTGGGGGAGCAGATGGGTCCACAGGAGCGATGTGCGAGGAGACAGTGGTTGTGATTGCATTTCTCATGGCTGCAACTTCTTGGGGTGGTTCACAAGTCGGTGCTCACCGCATGGCTTCTCTTGCAGGCTCGCAGGAGATTCATATCGATGAGAAAACTGTCAGCCCCCACCTCAGCCTGTCAGAAGACAAGAAAACCCTGACCTTCAGCCCCAAGAAAGCAAAAGTGGACTTGGACTGCCCCGAGCAGTTTGACCACTGGCCCAATGCTTTGGCTATTGTGGCTTTCCACTCAGGAGTCTGTGCGTGGAAGGTCAGCGTGGAGAAGAGCTATGCCTACAAGCTGGGTGTTTGTTACAGCTCCCTGCCACGGAAGGGGTCTGGCAATGAAGCTCGCCTGGGCTTCAACGCCGAATCCTGGGTCTTCTCGCGCTACGACAAGGAGTTCAGGTTCCTGCACGCTGGGCACCCGCAGGCGGTGGAGCTGATCAAGTCTCCGGCCGAGATCGGGGTGCTGGTTGACTTTGCGGGAGGCGAGGTGCTCTTTTACGACCCTGATTCCTGCACCATCCTCTTCTCCCACAGGGAGACCTTCACGGAGCCCCTCTATCCTGTCTTTGCTGTGGCACACCAGAGCATCTCGCTTGTCCAGTGAGCAAAGTATTGTGCTCGCTGGGGGGGTGAACGTGCAGTTGTATACACAGTGACTGTATATACACTATACAGTGCCTTTATGGGGTAGGGAAGCCCAGACAGGGCTACTGGCCTGTGTACAGTGGTGCTCAGACAAGACCTGCTTTCAGACTACATCTGTTCTCTACCGTGTTTTATGGCAGCTTCCCTCTCCTCCTGGAAGTTACACCCACCCCGTGTCCACTGTGCTGGAGCAAGGGGTCGGAGTCAGGGTAACGCCTGGCTCTGCCAGCCACTTTTGGGTAAATCATTTAATTCCTCCCAGCCAAGGGCAGCTTTCCAGCCTGACAGTGGGCTTTAGAAAATTAGAAATATGAAGAGATGTGTTTGGAGAAACGGCAGGGAGGAGGCATGTGGAAAGGGACATTGGGACGCAGCTGGAGACACGCTTTTGGAAGCTGCCCTGCGTCAGTGCAGGGAGCTGTCACCCAGGGGGCACCCCACTAGGGCAGGGGCACCCCGAGGAGGGGCTGTGGCTCATGGAGGAGCCCATGTCACGGCACAGGAGCAGCAGAAACCTGACCTGCTCCTTGTCTTGCCAAAAGGGGTGGGGGGGACAGACATAACAGATGGGGGCTTGAGTGTATCATGATGAAAACATGGGGAGCTGGTTTAGGCAGGGAGGAAGGAGAGGTGTTGGACTGAAGTTGAGCCAGGGAGAAGGGCAGGAGTTTGTTTCCCTGTTTAAAATTTGTCATCTTTATTTCTCGATACCCAAATCAGTAAAGTTTGTGAATTGGCAATACATTAAGTGCGATTGCCCAACTCCAGACTGTTCTGCCTGCAGCAGGAAGACTGCAACTGCCTCCTGGCCACTGCTGTCAGGATGAGAGGGATGCCGGTGAAGTGGCAAATGTGGGGTATGCTGAGGTGTGCAGGGCCTGCACGCATTTCCTGGGTGCTCTGCCTGTGCAGACCTTCCCTGGGATGGGAATGATCCCAGCTCTGGTGATGCGCTCAGACAGGGGGACGCTCAAGCCACTCCCCTGGGTGACTGAGTGATAAACCTCAGTGTCTGCCTCCATCCCTCCTGCCAGACTGAGCTTTCTGGATGGAGTGCAGCTTGACAGCTCCATTAGGCAAGACACCACCACAGCCCCTTTTCCATAGCGTTTTTAGAGCTATGAAAGACATCAGCAATGCTGAGCCTCAGGTACATTTTATTTCAATAACACCCCTCCAGCTCTGGCAGCGCTCCGCTCCCTGCATGCAGAAGCACTCGCTTCTTTTCCCTGTCCAACTGGCAGCAAGAAATCCCACGTCAGGACTGGTTCACTGTTCAGCAGCAGCACTGGTCCTCTTCTGAAACCCAGCTACCCCTTTTCAATAAGAGCCAGGAGGTGGCCGAGCGTAGGCAGGACATGCTCAGGGGGCACGGCTGGCTCCTCGCCCTGCCCAGCAGTCCGAAGCAGAAAGCCATGCATGCCCACGGCACGGGCTGCCCTGTAGTCGCGGGTGTAGTCATCCCCCACGTGAGCTGCCTGCTCTGGGGGGACCCCACTGAGGCGCAGGGCTTTCTCAAAGATCCTCCTGTCTGGCTTGGCGAAGCCTGTGTCCTCAGAAGTGAGGACGAATTCAAAGTGGTGCCACAGGTTGGACTGAGAGAGGACATTTTCCAGCCGGTTATCGAAGTTGGAGACAACCCCCATGTGGAAGCCACGCTGGCAGCACCGGCTCAGGGTCTCACTGGCTCCAGGCAGTACCTCCCAGTTGTGGGCACTGCAGAAGTCATGGTAGAGGTTTTCTGCCATCAGTGTTAGGACTCCATCTTCATGCACGCCTGAGAGCCTGAAGGTCTGTTTCACAACATCAACCCACCACTGCCGGGAGCTGAGCCCCTGGCCGCGGCCGTAGTTGGGGAAGTGCCGGCTCTGGGCTCTGTACACCTCCCGGAATGACCGACTGAGCATCTCCGGCTGCACCTGCACCCCATGAGCCCGGGCCTCGGCTGCGTAACTCTCCCCCACCGGCTGCCGCAGCCGCAGCAGTGTGTCCTTCACATCCCAGGTCAGTAAGCGGAGCCTAAGCATGGCTTCAGTAAAGCACAGGGTTAAGGGAAACCTCGAACAAACAGGGAGGGGAGACCCAGGTGCTCTGCCAAAAGCAAGTCAGTGCTGAGCGTGGGTCACAGCCGTTTTATCAGAGGGGGGTGGGCACCGGCCCGTTGCCCGTGTCACACCCACCGCTGTCAGTGTCCCCCGCGGGGGCCCAGCCACACTCCGGGCACTGCATGGAGCCACGGCAGGGGAGGAAGGGCCCTGCTCCGAGTTCCAGGGTGCCAAGGCCGGGGCAGCTGCGCCCCCAACGCAGGTGCTGCAGCGGGGTTCTGCGTGGGGGGGGCTGGGCGGCCGCAGTCACGGGGGGGACGGGCTGGGTGGCCGTGGGGGAGGGCGAGCGGGGTCCGCGCCGGTCACACAGCGGCCGGAGGTGCGGGGCGGTGCCGGGGCTCACCGGGCCGGGCTCCGGGAGAGGCGGCCGGGGGTACGCGCAGTCCCGAGGCCCACGGGCCCCCCCGGCTCCGCGCGCAGCCACCTCCTCCGCTGCCCGGCCGCCCCGGAAGCCTCGTCACCGGAAGCCCCGCCCCGTCACCGGAAGTTCCGCCCTCAGGCCCGTCCGGCCGCCGCCTCCTCCTTCAGCCACCGCAGGAGCTGCGGCGCGAAGTACGTGATGATGGCGTCGGCCCCTGCGGAGAGACGAGACGCTGGGGTCGCCCCCGGGGGCGGGTCGGGGCCGGGGAAGCAGGGCTGGGGGCCGCCCGCCTCACCTGCGCGCCTGAAGGCCGTCACCGCCTCCCGCACGGCAGCCTCCAGGCTGAAGGCCCCGGCCTGGGCCCCGTGCCACAGCATGGCGAACTCCCCCGAGACGTGGTACACGGCCAGCGGGTGCGTGGGGTGCTGAGGGGAGCGTAGAGGGCGGTCAGTCGGCGGGGGACAGCCCTCCCCCCGTCCGGAGCCCTCTCCCGCCACCCTGCTGTGCTCCCAGAGGGGCGCCAGCGCCCACCTCTGCCCCTGAAACCCACAGCGAAGCCCCTCCGGCCTGGATATCCCATCTGGCCGTGCCAAACGCACCCCTCTCCTCCCTTCCTCCCTCAGGGCCACCCCGTGCCCCTGCTGCCATGCAGAAGGAGCTTACTCGAGCCTTGACGTCCCTCACAAGGTCCAGGTAGGGCATCCCTGGCTTCACCATCAGCATGTCCGCTCCCTCACGCACATCCCGGTCCTGTGAGGGGAACATGTGTGTGACCCCGGCAGCTTGGGGCTGAAGAACATTTTCCACCAAGTTCACGGGTTTTTCCCCAGAAGTTACGACCTGGTGGTTGGTTTTCCCAGGAGGGATCACAGAAGGGTCTGGTGAGCCCCTAATGGCCACAGGAGCCCACAGACAGGCTGTGATGGGGGAGAGCTGACATTCCTCGCCAGACACACAGTTCCTGGGGAAAGCCGCTGGCTGTGTCTCTGGACCTGACACCCCAGGCCACAGCGGGGTACGGTGTCACCTATGCCACAGCTACCAGCACACAGTCCTTGGACCCACGCTGGGGACCAGCTCCCTGGCAGACTGACAGGCCTCATATTTCTCTTGCTTGTGGAGCGGGAAGAACCTTGACCATTTCAGCTGGTGTGCCTCCTACCCCCTTTTGACCCCAAACACCCCCCGATCTTCCTCTCCCCAAACCCTGCTGCACTGCTGGGTGGAAAGGCTTGTCACCTGGGCACCATGTGAGAGTTTTCCAGTCCACAAACCCATGACCCTTAGCACTGTCCCAGGCAGCCCGACCCCAGCTCACTCACCACAGCACGCATTGCCAGGCCCCTGGCACCCGGGGGCAGCTGGTAGCATCGCCTGTCTCCGAAAGCAGGTTTGGATAGTGCAGCATCCCTGATGATGAGCAAAGCAGAGGGCAGGAGATAAGGACCAGCATGTTTCCCCATGCCTCACCTTGTACAGCTTCAGAAACATGAGGACAGACTAGGACAAGTGCCTGAGCCATCAGGGTCACAAAAAGGGGGGTTCTCCTGACCCACCTCAGCACCCCAGGACCACTCTGGGAGGTCCGACAGGCCCAGGCTGGCCCTGGGAGCTGTGCTTCAACACCCACTGCCCTTCCCGTGCCCAGAGTCTGGGGTAAAATAATGTCAGACATTTCCTTTTGCTTTTTTTGAGGTGGGCTCCTCAGTGATGCCCCATCAGGGTCAGGCTGTTCTTGGGACGAGGTCTAATAGCTGACTGAGCTGAGGCTTGTCCCCCACCCTTTGGGGCAGCACTAGCTCCTGGAGCTCCCCTCCTCACTGCTCCTGGCAGCTCCCTCTCTGCCTGCTTTGCCACCAGCACCCAGGATGAGCAGGTTAGGAGGCTGGCCCACCAGCCAGCCTCTCCTGGGCAAGGTGCAGTTGTCTCCCTTTTGCACCGATATGTAGGAGGAGGATGCTCCAACATGACGAGCCCAAGCTGCGGCCCAGACTCTCACCGAGTCCCCTTCCCAAATAACTACCCAGGAATGCACCTCCCGGCCAGCCTGGTGCTGGCTGGGGACACTCCTGGCGGAGGGACAGACCCACCTGAAGGGACCGTAGAAGCACGAAGCAAACTTGGCACTGTAGCTCATCACAGAGACCTACAGAGGAGAGCGGAGCTGTGAGAGCCAGAAGCTTGAAGCTTGGTGCTGCATCCCAGCGCCAGGGCAGTAGCGATTCCCTCCCATGGCTGTTTTATACTCTGCCCCACATCCTCCTTCCCCTGCCAGAGGCCTGGCACCTTGCTGTCCCCATGCCCAGCCAAGGACATTTCCTTCCCATATGCATCAGGGCAGGGAAATGCCCACGGCACATCCTGGGCAAGGTTGGGGTTTACTTCTCCCACTGCTTGCCCGGGTGCTATCGGGTACAGCCTCCCCGTGGATGTCACTCCTGCCCTTGGCACACGCGGATCCCAAGCTCACCTTGTTGCCCAAGTCATTGGAGATCAGCGCTGCCTTCATGGCCGCGATGCGCCCATCCATCATATCTGAGGGGGCAACGATGTGGCAGCCTGCAGGGAAAGACCAGAGATGCTAAGAAGTGCCCGAGGCTTTGACACTGCCAGCAGAAGGTGACCCCAGGGCCAAAAGTGCCTGCAGCTCTGCTGGAGCCAGCGCCTGGAGGTCAGGGGCAGCCTCCCCCAGCTCAGAACAAAAGCCCTCCCAGTTGGATCCAGCCCGGTTTGCTTTTGGGCCTGCTGAAAGCAAGGTGGGGCAAGTCTGGAAGAGTCAAACTCGGGTACCGCTGGCTGCCAGGGGGATCCCCACCTGCTTTGGCATAAGCCAGTGCCACTTCTGCCAGCCGCTGGCAGCTGATCTCGTTCTGGATGGTGCCGTCTTCACGCAGGATGCCTAGGAGACAAACCGTGGGTCACACGAGAAGCTGAACAGCCGGGTGCCTCTATCTCTAGGGTGGGAGTGTGGCTCTCTGGACAGGCTATGGAGATGCTCAGAGCAACAGTGGGGAATGTGTTAAGGGAGCTGGTTAAGGACCAGGAGACCAATGACATGGTCCTCCAGGGACCGGACACAACACCAGGGTGCTCCAGAGAAGGGAAAACAGAGATGGAGAACACAGACAGCTCCTCAGACAGATTCAGATGGCCAGAGTGGGTGCATTAACCATCTGTGCCTCCCTCCCCACTGTCCAAACCCAGGAGAGGTCTCCCAAGCTCAGCTGCACCAGTACTGGGGAGCCAAGTCTTGGGGCAGGAGCTGGCTAGACCCCACCAACACATGTAGCTCCTCAGTGGAAAATGGCAAATCCCTGGAGACTCTCAGTGCCAGGAAAATGCCCAAAGAGCAGCCCAGGACCCCAGGCTGTGTGCTCACCGCAGTGCCCATGGGAGGTGTAAGGGCACAAGCAGACATCGCAGGCAATTAGCAGCTCTGGGAAGGTGGAGCGGATCTTCTTGATTGCCTGGATGGCAGGTGTGTCCTCTGCATCAGCAGCAGAACCTCTCTCATCCTGTAGGAAGAGAAATGCCTCAGCTCCCACCGACTCATCCATGGCAGCAGTTCTGCCCAGGAAAGGTTTTCTGAATGGTGGGACCCTGTAATGCAGGGCAGCATGACCACCAACGATGGAAAAGGGCAACAGAATAGTGCCTCTGAGCAGTGAGTGCAGGTCTCAGGGCCACCTGTGGGAGCTCTGGGAGCTTTCTGAGTGTTACTACAGTCTCCCATCCCCATCCTGCTCTGCCGAATGGGGTGCAAGCATGCTCAGAGACCCTGAACTGATCTGATCAGGAACAGCCCCCCTGGCCCCACACTGCTTGCCCAGACCCCTGTGGCCACCCCAAGCCCCTGCCACCACCACATACACTGACCTTGTGGACCTTGCTGGGCACCCCAAAGATGAGCACACACTTTAGACCATCTTCAATGAGGGGACGCAGCATCCCCTCCAGCTTGTTGACTCCGTACCTGAGCAGGGCAAAGTGAAGGGGGCTGCCAGGCACCCAGACCTGCTCCATGGGGGGAGCTAGTCTGTGACTTGGATGCTGGTCTCTGAGTGATCCAGCATCCACAAGCATCCACACCAAGCAGCAGCAGAGAGCAGGAGTTGCCCAAACACTGGAAGGAACAATCTGGCACCTTATCTGGGGCTACAGAAGGATTATCTACCCGGAGTGAACACTCTCTGCTCTGAAAGGACAAGCATGCTCTGCACTTGGATCTCTTATCTTGATGTCCCTGTTGCAGATCCAGCCCACGTCCCCATAGGGCCACCCCCTGGGGCTTCTCCGACCACAACCTGGCTAATGCGGTAGCAGATGAAGATGGGAGCTGCCAGTCCAGCAAGATCTAATGCAGGACCAGAGCTCATGTCCTTGCATGGGTTTTCTAGCTGCTGCTGGAAACCCCGTTTGCTTTTAACAACCCACACAATGTGCAAGCCCTCTGAGCCACTGTGAGATCCTGGCACTGTCCCTGCTAGTTCTGGTACTTTCTCAGCATTCCCAGTGATTCCCTCCAGTCTCTCGGTGGACAAATGCTCCTGCCCTACCTGATGCTGGGGGATCGATCACCAGGGCAGCGACCACAGAGGGTTGCATCACCCCTGGCTCATGCTCATCTCAGGCCATACATCAACCCTGCTCGGGCACAGGGCATGGCAGTGACCGGCATGCAGCTCAGTGGGGCTGGATTCTTACCTGGCTTGTCCAGGGAGGCTGGGGATCGGCTCCACTGCATCAGGGCTGTCACTACAGGAGGTGAATGGGACAGAGTTGTGAGGACTCTGTGTGAGAAGGAAGTTCCTATCCCAGGCTTGTCCATGGGGAATCTGAACCTAAGAGCTCAGGGAGCACCTAAGCCAGTCAACCTGGGCTTGGTTCATCCCTAACCCAGAAAGCCACAGCTCACTCACGTGACAAAAATGGGGTAGATGAGGTTGGAGGCATCAAAAGCGGTTGCTGTACACTGCCAGGAGCGTAGCACAGGGTGGAAGTAGCCGCTGTGAAGAATAGAGTCTGCCTGCATTTTGGGCCGTCACTAGGAGGATGTGGATGGAGACTCTGAAACACCAAAAGAAACCAGCGGGCTGGTCAGTGGTGGTGTCCTGACAAGCCGCTGCTCTTGGCATGTATGGGGGGAACGAGATCCAGGCAGCCACTGTAGGACTGTCCCTGTCCCATGCCAGGCACACACAGAGAACATGAGCTGCACTGCAGCCAGCTCCATCCCAACTCTACTGGGTACTGCCCCGTGCCAGCTGGGTGTTGCAGGACCCTGCAGCAGCAGTCACAGCACAGCACTTCCCATAAACAGGCATGATGCCATCTCCTCCCCACAAAACATCCCAATTCTGTGTATGAAACCACCAATTTACAGCCACCAGCGACCTCCAACAGCAGAACCATGTTCACACGGCTCAACACTATCACCTTCCTGAGGCTCCCTCTGTTTTAGCTTGCACAACTGTAACAGCTGTTTTCCAATGATAAGATGGTCATTGCTTAATTCATTTTACTTTTGCTTAATGCTGTATAACTGTGTGATCGGCTTTTGTATACAGAGTAGCAAAAAGCTGTTCTGCGTAGCATGAAGTATTTATGGCCATAGTGTAAAGGTGCAGTTGCAGAAGAGTATGGGCACTAGAGGAGAGAGGCACAGGTTCATCCTGGAGACACCAGGGTTTAAAGCTCCACAGTCACACAAGTCCAGTGGCCACTTACTGCTAGATAAAGAAAACTGGGGAAGCTGGGCAAAACAGATTTCAGAGCTAACAAGGAACAATTACTCAATATACATAAATTGTTAGCTATGTTGTTGTTGAGCCTTCTTCTGTAGCAATATTTTCTTCTTCTGTAATAGTGAAATCTAGTAATAATTCTGTGATTAGACCATTAAGATTTAAATTTCCACTAGTGCTAACATGTGGTTGGTGAGAGCGTGATGGAAGGGGCCGGAGGAGGGTGGCTGCCCTGGGACAAGGCATTTGGCTGCAGCACAAAAGAGAGCGGCTGTTATGGCCCTGGGAACCACAACCCGAACAACGGACTGTTTGTACAGAGCAACTTCAAGGACTTCTGCTGGCTGCACACACAGGGCTACATCTCACAAACACCCCGTGCAGAGGAGCCAGGGGTGCCCAAGGAGACAAACTGCGAAGTCCCCACTAGAGACCACAGATTTTGTTTTGAGAACTGAAACCTGAGGGAGGTGGGCAAGAGGAGAGCTGGAGATAGGCTTCCGAAAGAGCAAGTGGATTCCTCTGCTAGAACCTCTGGGCACAGCTTCCCCTGGGAGACAGAGCAGACACAGCTCCCCTGTCTCAGGGGAGCTGCCCTCTGGTCCCCAGTCCCATCCCAGGAGGGGTTCCCCAGGCAATAAACCTCATGAACCCACTGCCCGTGCCTGGCTTTCCCTGGAGAACAAACACAGCTCACAGCATCCCAGGACACAGTCCAGGGATGAAAGTTTTACACTAGCACACATGACACCAGTCAGAAACAGAGCTGTGCAGGAGATGGCTCCATTCTTCTGGAAAAACTTTAATCTGAGGTGTTTCCCTATTTCACACACTCAAGACCCTACAGATAGTGTAACGCTGAGCCAAATTCTCAGTCGCTATCAGGCCAGACCAGTGGATAAGGCACTTGTAATGCAGGGGCATCATGTTCCAGTCCAGGGCTTGAACTGAGTCTCCTGTACCCCCAGCAATCACTTACAGGCTTGCATGTATAAAAACGCTGTGTAAAAAAACCAGATGGTGCTCGCGGGGGATGCAGACCAGCTGACAGGCATGCTGGCAGTGTCACGGAACCACTTGGCAAGTAATTTTTAGCCCTTGGAAAGCTGCCGCTCCAGTCCTTACTCACAGGGAAAGGGACAGCCCTCCAGCGAACTGGAGTCGGCAGCTCCAGCGCAGGGCTCCAGGCAAGGCTCCAGGCAGGCAGCAATCGAGAACAAAGGGCTCAGTGAACAAAACCCACCTCGAGAATCCAAAAAATGCTTTAAACAGTTAATCCCACAGGAGGAAGGGGAGGGGGGACGGGTGGAACCAGAGGCACCAGACTCTGTATGGGACAGATAGAGGCCACAGCTCCAGAAGCTGCCCTCTCCGGGCAAGGAGGAGATGGGCACCCGGCAGAATTGCAAGCGGAGATAACAGCCAAGACGGGTGGGCCCCAGCAGAGCACCCATCTGCTGCAAGGCCAGGGGAGCTGGGGCCCTCCTTACAAGCCCCCACACCCACAGGAGGAGCTGTGGCCAGGCTCCCCTTGCCCATCCAGGGCACCTGGTCAGATGGGGAAGGACAGCAGGGATGCAGAGCAAGGACTGCAAGAGCGCTGTGCTAAGGGGACGTTGCACCACAATATGCTGCACCCTGGAACGGGGCTGTTTCCCACGAGACCCCCTTAGGGCTCCCAGCAGGGCACACACACCTCTTTCTCTGACATTAAAGGCCCAAATCTGGCTTTCTAAGGCAGTTTTCTTCATGCACAGCAGAGCATCAGTAAGGAGGAGGTTCAGAACAGGCCTGTAGCTCCCTCCCAAGCAAACAGCTCCGCAGCAGAGTGGTTTCACCTTCTCTCCTTCACATGGGGACTGCTCGAGGGCCAGCCCAAGCCCACAGCACCCCACCTCGCTGCGCCCAAGGAAAGCAGCGACTGCAAACCGAGAGGAGCAGGCACCCGCCGCCCTCCCTTTGCACAAGCCCAAATGAAATGAACTTTAGTGGATGAGCCAAAGCCAGACCCGACACACGCCAGCGGTGAGCTGCAAAGGTCTGCGCCAGCCCCACCGAGCCAGCGGCGTGTTCCTGCCAAGCCAGGAGGAAACTGCTTCCCAGCCTTTTAGGACACAAGCACATGCTGCAACTGTTCACCTTCAGTCCTGGAGACACGCGAGCTCCCAAAACCCCAGGTGGAGCAGGGACAGGCTGGAGCGTACTAGGGAAGCAGAGCTCGAGACAACGGAGCTGCAGGTTAATTAACAGTCACTAACAAAGGTCAAGAAATTACAACAGATTGCCTCTTCCAGATTGGGCCGTGGAAATGGGGATATGCAGGGGGTCTGTAATTACAGCGCAGGGCCCAGGACCGATGCCAGCCCACAGCATCACGCGCTGCTGGGTGCCGTTCCCCACGGTAACTGCCAGCTACCGGGCGACACCCGGGCTGCCCTTGCTGCCTGCACCCTACCTGCGCCCAAGCGGTGCCTCCTTGCCCGGCCGGGCCCTGCCCGGGGAGCCACGAGCCCTCAGGCCTCCAGGCAGCCCTACATGAGGCCGGGGTCGGGACCTGCTGCCGCCCCAGCGCCAGCGCCGGCCCCCAGCCCCGCTCCCGGTACTCACCGACCGCCTCCGCCGCGTCCCGCTCGGCCCGTGTGATTCTGCCCCGAGCCCTCGCAATTTACATGGCCCCACCCTCTCATTAGCATATCCGCGCCCCTGCAGGAAGGCGGCGGGAAGTCTCGCGCGGCGGAGCGCGGGAAAGGGCTGGGGGCGGTGCGGCGCGGCGGGGCGCGGCGGGCGGGGTGGGAGCGGGGTTCGGGCGAGTGTAGGAGTTGGGGTAGGGTTTGGGGTGCTGGGCCGGGGCTGGAGACGGGTTTGGGGTGCCGCGGGGGGGTCACGCAGTCCAGTTTTGCGGTGCTGTGGGGACCTGGAGCCAGGTTTTGGGTTCCAGGGGGACTGGAGGAGGGCTTTTGGGTGCTGTGGGGGCCATGCAGCCCAGTTTTGTGGTGCTTCAGGGACACGAAGCCAGGTTTTGGGTTCTGGGAGGCCAGTAGGCAGGCTTTGGGGTGCTATGGTGGCGCAGAGCTGGGCTTTGGGGTGCTGCAGGAGCCTGGAGCAGAGCTTTAGGGTGCTGTGGGAGTAAGCAACATGGTTGGGGCTGCTATGGTGGCATGGAGCTGGGTTTTGGGGTGCTGCAAGAGCCTGGGGCAGGGCTTTGGAGTGCAAGGCAGGGGGGCCTGCCAGCCCAAGGGAAGCCAGAGCCATGCTGCAGGCGTAGCAGCACGTACCATTTTCTTGGTGTTCTCATAAGGGAGATGCAGGGATTGCATTTATTGCATGGTGTTCTGCAGCTCCCACGCAGTAAGTTTCCTTTGCTGCAGTGCATAAACGCAGACCCCGTATCTCCCCTTTGCCCCCAGCCTCGTGCCTCCCGCCCACAGTGAGGGCAAGCTGGGTTACAAAGACCAGCACCCAAACCTCAGTCCCCTGGTAACTAGAAGTTATTTCTTTCGAGTCTCTGCTTCCCTCATTCTCACACAAAGGCTGGTTTTGCAGCAGCCTTCACCCTCTCTTCGCCAGCAGCTGCTCCACAGACAATGATGTGGCAAGTTTGTTTTCTTGCCTTTGCTGCACACTCACATGTGTGCTTATGCAACCACAACAAGCTCATTTTATTACTGACAGAAATAAGAGACTCCATTTCTGTAAAAAAATCTGGCTTTTATTTAGATATTGTTCCCTTCCAGATATGCACCCCAGATATGTACTAGAAGAGGAAAAAAGAAAAAACTTAAAGTGGAAGAAGAGCTAAAAGGAAGGCCCTTTTTGTTATTTGAGATCTCGGGAAGACATTGTCAACTTAAGTCTTTTGATCTGTTCCTGACTGCACGCCAGCAGCAGAAAATCTTTGTTGATTCAGTTCTTTTCAGCAGCAGGGCTTCCATGTGTGAGAAGCCACCGTGCCATAAAAGCATAAAGGCAGGGTAGCTCTACATCAGTTTTTTGGTGAAAAGGATATCCTATTCCTCACAAGTGCTATTTTAAAACTGCACATCAGCAAAACTCTTGGGTTTTACTTACACTTTCCTCATGTTTCCTTCACCTGACCTCAGTTAAGTTCAATTAGGTGTATTAGTCTTAAAAAAAATATCAAATAATAAAGCCTTTTTCCCCCAAAAGGAGCTTATTCTAAATACTTTCTCAGAGAGAGAAAGGAAAGGCATCAAAACTACCAATTCAAGTGTAAAAGAACAAACCTATACAAGGACTAGGAACACAAATTGTTTCAACCCATCTTTCTTGAAAGAGCCATTTTAAAAAACACAGGCCTGAGGTTGGCCCTCCTAGGTAGCAACGTCCTGTCCTCACTGCTTTCCTGGAGCCCATCACCCTGGGAGACAGTCCGCATCTCTGGACCTAACGAGGAATGTAACTAGTCCATTCCAATTGGGAAATGAAAAATCCAAGCTGACAAGATCCAGCATTCTATTCTACCACATTTAAACTGGCTGCAGTCACCAACCTGGCTGCAGGAACTGCAGCTCTGCAAAGGAGGGAAAGGAGGCGAGAGCATCAGATCCACTGGTCCCCAGTGCTGACGAGCAACAAACGCACCACTTGATTCAGCTGCCTTTTTCCATCCCCGATACACGTTTTAGCTGTTCATTTTGCTTCAGATTTTTAATACAATTCCTCTTGGTCCCCTAGGGCTTTGAAGACACAGAACAATCACTTTCGGTACTTAGTTTACATCATAAGTGCTGTGAACTTCTTTCATTTAGGTTGATTTGGGTGAGTGAGCTGAGCAGACCGCTGGTCTGTGTACACTTGTACCATATTGCTGCATATGACTGGCAAGGTTGAAAGACACAGTATCACTGTCAAAAGTTAGAGCAGGAAGAGAAGGCACAGCCAGAATGCAAGAAAATAAAGGGGGGGGGGGGGATGGAAATCACTTGGATAAAAGGCTTAAATATTCAGCTTCCAAGCCTCCTGACATCATCATGTAGATACGCAACCCCAAAGGGTGAATGATCTATTTGATTCAGCTCGACTTGGTTTAATGAGCTTAATCAACAGTCTCTCCAGTTCTCCTGGCCAGCTTCTGTACTGAGCATCTGGCGTTTCTTTTCTCCTCTATTTCAGAGCCAACCCAGCATAAGAAGCCCAGTCCCATTACGGCCTGCTCAGAACCTGGGGAGGGTGCCAAGCCCCCTGCGTGCAGGGAGGAGCGGTCCTTCCAAGAGAAAAGCTTTAGCAGAAGTCCTTTATGTACAAGTTAAAGCCAAAAAGGGATGGCCCCAGAGGAACAGTACAAAACTCTACTGGAAACAAGAGGGGACACAGCAAGCTTGATTTACAGCATTTATATTCCTCTGAACAAAACCCAGCCCCTGCACGTCTCTTCATCAGCAAGCTCAGTTGTCCACCTCCTCCTCCTCATTTTGCTCTTCTTCCTCCATCCTTTCGTCATCATCATCATTCTCTTCCTCTCTGCTCTTATCTTGCTCTTCCGAGTCTGCCTTCTTGTCTTTGTCTTTCCTGGCTTCTTTCTTTCCTTTCTGTTCACGCCTGTAAACTAAAAGAGAAAAAGAGAACACTGAAAAATTGCAAGCCAGTGTATCCATGGCATGAACAGTACAGTAGCTGAAGTCTAACATCCACTTGCTCTCCAGCCTTACAAGGGGAGCAGTGAACACATAGCAGCAACTCACCCTATTATTTGAGCTGTGCTG
Source organism: Falco biarmicus (assembly GCF_023638135.1). NCBI lineage: Eukaryota > Metazoa > Chordata > Aves > Falconiformes > Falconidae > Falco > Falco biarmicus. Next base: position 9,262,562 of record NC_079296.1, on the reverse strand, counting down.
ACCAACTCCATAGGAAATCAGGTTAAGTTTCAGCAGAAAAATGCTGAAAAGGACGCAGGAGTTCACATTTACAGGCAGCACCTAAGACTTTCCTTACATAAACATAATAGGGGAGTGATAGCAGATGAGACTTTCTCAATCCTCATCAGTTGTGAAATAATGTTATCCCAGTCCTGTTAAGGTGCACATTATTTATTCCCCAGGCAAACTGCAGTGTAGGATGCTGGGCAAAGAGAAGAGAAACAAGACAGGCAAGTAAGTGTTGCTTGTCCAGTGTTCAAGGAAAACAGGACTTGGTGCTAATTAGACTCCCTCGACATGAGCTGAGGACAGTACCTTCCAGTGATTCTTTCAAAGGGGCTACAAATCGCTGAAACTCCATTTCCTCCATGGCAGAGAGAACATCGCCAGCATTCAGTGTTTTCCTCTTCCCCTTCATGGCAAAGTTATTTGCACTAGTCAAATACAAGAAGTAAAAGAGAGGTAATTGGTAACTGTCATCAATTTAGTCTTGTTTACTGAAGTCACGTGCGACTTAAAAATAAAACCCCATCTCCTAAACATTTGGGTTTTTTTTAATCACTTACTAATAGTAGTTTAAGATACCTTGTTTGCATTGGCTGCTTGTTTTCATCTAGTCGCACTGCTTTCCCACAGCATTAATTTTCTGCTTGCATGGACCTTTTCTACAACCCGGGGGAAGGAGAAAGCCTGAACATTGGCTGTGAGGTGACAATTCCACAAAGCCACATCAGCACCTTACACCAGAGAAGGGACTGCCTGCACAGTGTATCCTGAGCCACCCCAGGAACGTTCCTGTGTCCTCTGTGCCCAGCTCCAAGGCTGACTAGGTTGGCTCATGCTTACCCTAATGCAGCCGTGTGGTGAGTAGCCTGGAAAGTGAGCAAAGGCAAGGCCAAGCAGCCATGTTCTGAGGCTAACGGCAGTTTGAGACCCCCCTTGTCCCTGGTGGGGTTGGGGCTTCTCTGTGTACAAAGCCAACCTGCCTTCGCCACAGGTTGTTAAGGGCAATCCAAACCCAACCACTGCAGTCTGGTAGATTACACTAAAGATTGTTTTATTTATACAAAAGGACAACATGGAAACAAACACTGGGCAAAAATCTCCAGGACAGCTGGCAGAGAGGTGAATTATAAATCAACTGCACTGATTGTCTGATGCAACAAATTCTTACCACGATGTTGCATAAAGCACGAACACACTTGCCGCTCGAGATATTGCGCTCCGAGCTTCTTTGGAAATATTGACTCCATCAGGAAGCTGAAAAAAAAAATGCAACTTTGATCAGCAGCTGCTATAAATGCCTTAAACTTACATATTTCATGTGTCAATTCTGTCACTCAGAAGGCTCAGCACAACTGGAAATGAAATGTTTATCTTGAATGCTATCACTGAAACTTAGATGCCAGCTGAAACCCAACCGCAATTTGCCTGTGTTCTCTCCAAGGCAAAAGGCTACACAGAAGCAAAATAACTTCTGGGCCAGTGGTGGGTCTGGCCACCATCTCCAGGGCAATTCAGCTAGTGACTACCGAGTTCCTGACGCGGACCCATCACCCACCGTACCCAGATAGACTCAGCAACACCTCGTAGCTCAAGACCAAGCTGATCATTGAATTAACGACTGGGAATTATTCCGTTCTGGATTTTTATACAGACAAGGAATCGCTTCTGCTCCGATTCTTTCTAGGGGCCCGGTTCAGCCCCGCTGCTGACGACACCGCGGGGTTCCGCAGCCCGGGCCGCCCCTCCGGAGGCCTCGGGCACCCCCCCCGGCCGCCCCCCCCCCCCCCCCTCCCCGGGGGCCTCTCCCCGAGGCCTGGGCACGCTTTGGGCTGTAAAGCCGCGGGACAAAGAAGGCCGCGCCGGGGCCCTGCGGGGAAAGCTGGCCCGGCCGCCCCCCCGCCGCTCGCAGAGGCCGCTGGCGCTGCCCCCCCCAGCACCCACCGCCTCCTTGATGATGCGGGTGATGACGGCGTTGGGCAGGTTCAGGTCCTCCGGTCTCTCCGCCATCCTGCGCCTCCCGCCAGGCGGTGGGGGACGGCGGGGCCCGGCCCGGCCCGGCCCGTACCTCACCCGGAGCGGCCGCCCCGGAGCGCGCGCGCTCAGCCGCTGCCCCCTCACCTCTGACCCCTCCCGGCGTGCAGCGCGGCCCTTCCCGCCCGCCACCGCGGCCGCCGTTGCCTGGTGACGGGAAGGCGGCGGGCGGGGGCCATCTGGGAGGCCCGGGGGCCAGGGGGAGTGCCCGGGGGCGAGGGGGGGCCCGGGGCTAGGAGTCTGGGGGTGCCTGTGGGAGCCTGGCGTGTGTGCGGGGGGGAGGGCGGCGCAGGCAGCGGTGCGCTGGTGTGACTGGGGGTTAGCGGGAGCCTGAGGGGCTGGGGTGGGAGCAGGGGCAGAGCCAGGGGGGGCCCTGAGGGGAGAGGGTTGGTGCCCGTGGGGGCAGGTGCTTCTCCTGCCCCCCACAATGGCTTCGGGCCTCTCCCTGCAGCGCTGTGTGAGGGCATCACTGCCCCGCAGGGCCGAGCACCTGCCTGGCCCAGCCTTCCCTTAATTTGGGGAGACTTTTATCCCTGTTGATAACCTGACAGGGTAACTAAATAACTAAGCTCAGAGTGCAAGAACAGAGTGGATTAATTTGGTATACTCTCAGGGTGATATTTGAAATTGTGAATCGTGATTGACAATGCAGCTTTTTTCCTTAGAAAGTGTGTGTTTTCCACTAGCAAGGGCAGTACTATTGTAGTGGGGATTGTTTACAGACATTTGTGCCAAGTTTGCAGGTAAAGGTAACTTTGTATTAGACATAATAGCATGTTGGGGATGGTATAGGGCATTTTGAGTACACAAAGGTCAGAGCTGAAGAAAGGCTTGTGTGGGTGAGAGCTTGATGACCTTTCCAGTTATAGTGATTGGATTAATAAAAACCATCACTGCTTGTACAAATCGTGTCTCTTGAGTCTCGTTTTTAGCTGTTGTTAATGTATTCTGTTGTTAACTCCCTGGCCACTTTATGGCTCTCAGAGGTGAGATGCTGCAGCAGGTGCTGCATTACTTTTTAATGAAGGCAATGACTGATTGTAACCGTAACGGACCACACTAACATTGGCTGGGTGCTGTTAGGCCAGCCCTCAGAAGCCACTGCAGCTTGTTTTGTTTTCTGTTTTGCCAGAGGGTGAGGTTGTTCTGTACGTGCCTTGAGAACAAAGCGTGGTGGCCTTGGGTTACTGCCCCGTGGAGGGGGTAGGATGGAGCGGGAACAGGAGTGATGCTGGCCCAGAGCCAGGGGTACGGTGCAAAGCTTCCCCACTCACCAGCAAACACTGGACCCTTGCTGTCGAGTTGTGTGTATCTTCCCAATACAATGGGCTCTCTTCTTTCTTGGATGCTTTGGCCACTGGTGCGTGCGTATGTTTGTTACTAATTACAATATCTGGAGGGTTGAAGCACAGCTATTAAAGTATTAATTTGTGTTTTCATGAGGTACAGAAGGACAATATTATCTTGTGCTTTTTGATTTTCCACTTGGGTTGGGTTGGCTTAGCCAAGCCCCTGCTCATGTGTCACTGTGTTTATACCTGTGCTACAAATAGCAGCTTTTTTGTACTAGTGTAAAATTTGACTTGCAGTAGTAAGCTTGACTACTGCAAGTCATGTTTAACAGGTCCCATGTTGTACATATGACAGCTAAATGAGACCAGAAAGCTGTTTTAATATAAAAACTCTGGAGCTACAGGACACAAAGCCACGTCATCAGCCTACTGTGATCTAGGATGTACCCGTGCCTGAGGACAATCTGATTCCTCTGTAATTTTGTTAACTTTCATACTGTATACATCTTCAGTGTTTTGAGGTTGTTTTTTTCTTCTAAGTTAATTTGCACAATTTTTCTGTTTTGCAGAGTATTTACACAGATGATACCATCTTTCTGCTCTCCCTGCACGAGTGGTTGCAAAGGTGATGCCTGCAAGTATAAGCCAGTGGGATGAACCTACTTGTGGTATGGTTACTTGTCAACATCCATGGTGCTGGGATACACTAAAGAGAACTTAAAAGGGATGTCCTTGGATCTGTTTAGGAAACTGATCCAATTTTTAGAGCCTTTTTGAAAAGTGAAGGTAAAGTTATGGTTAAATTCTGATTTTCACTGAAGGAGGGAAAAGAGCATTCTTACTCTTGAGATAACTGACTTGGAGTCCTAGTGGAGTTAAGGTAGTTGTTGGTTTTTCACATGAAGTAGCTGGTCAAATTGAACACTGTTCACAGATATTTATATTTTTTAAAGCTGGAAGTGATCAATAGGTTGCCTAGTCTGACCGATATAATAGGTGACTTCACCAGAATTTATCTCAGTAACTTGTTCAAATAAAGCCTTTCTTCTGAGGTAACTTAACTTGGATGGCTGACAACAAGAAGAGAGAATGTGTTACTGTCCTTGGCCGGAAAGTACTTCCTATGGCAGGAAATGGCTGTTAAATTTAGGTGCTCAGTTTCCAACATGATTTTTTCCTCATGTATATATGTGCATATAACCTCACCTACTAATGATTTTATTCCACCCATGGAGCTCAGCAACTTGCTTTAGTTAAGTCCTTGTAAGTGAGGTTTATATATCAGCTGCCTGGAGGTGACTTTATATACTCGCTGATTGCTGCTTTCTAGTGTGTGCCTGTGGGGGTGTGATCTCCCCTTTAACCAAGTGATTCTTTAATATTAGACAAATAGTGCAGTCCTATTCTTAAAGGGTTTTCTGCTGTCAATGAGAACTGGATCACTAAGGACAGATAATTAAGAATGGTTATACTTTCCCTACTAGAATTTCTCAAGATATACAGGAGTCTAACCATGTGCCCTCCTCTTCTGTAGCCAGAGAGAGCCCTTTAATGCTGATTCTGAGCAGCGAAGCGACCATTGTGCTTGTGGTAACCTTCATGCCCTGAGCAGGAAGGGTTAAGGCTCTGCAGGTCCCATGCATGGCTCAGCACATGCTGTGGTGTGGGAGATGCATATTTGGTGCTTAGGCCCTGGGAACGTGGTTTGGATATATATAAAAATTGCAGTTGCTATAATGTAAATTCTTATTGTTTGCTTAGCTAGAAATCCTGGCCATTGTTAAATGGAGCCATTGTGGCAGTGCACTCTATAGTTTGTAGATTCTCAGTATTCGTCTTGCATTTGCTTTACTTTACTTAGATGAACTGCCAGCACTGAAAATAGGAAATGTTTCCCACAGCCACTCTTCAGGGAGAGTAGATTAGATATTCTGAGTGTCACAGAACTCCTTCCACCTCTGCCACACCTTCTCTTCTATGTTCTCTGATTCAAGAAAGCTCAGAAGATACTGATGTTAGGAGAATTACACTGAAAGTGAGTTCTGTGAGTTACACTTTCTGTGCTTTTTAGGCCTGCATTAAGGGTGGGCACTCCAATGATAGCCTGCTTGTTTTTCTCAGAATTGCACAAACCTGTTATGTTTATGGTCCAGCTGCAGCAGACACAGAGCTTATCAAGTAGTGCTTGTGCTGTGCAGAACGCACTGTTAGTACAGATGGGTTTGAATGTTGCTTAACTTTACTATTGCAAAAATGATACTTCAGGATCATCATGGCCGAATAAATAATAATAAAAAGTACAGATTATTCCTGTTTAGAGTAGTCAGCATGGAACACCTATATTGTTTCCTTCATTCTTGAAGCTGTATTATGGTAGGTGCGATACAAGTCCTGTAACAAAGAGGCTGTTACTGCAGTAGATTAACCTCTTACACTTTTAAAAATGGGGAGGAAGCATACCAGAAAGTGGTACACATGCAAGCTGGTGATCTGATCTGCAAAGCCTTCTCTCTGGATACTGAAAACAATCCTTTTGGTTCTGCTGGGAATGCTCTTGGATTGGAAGACTAAATGTAGGCATAAGGCTCTGTGAGGGTTCAGTGTGCTCCTAACCGCTGCAGGCCTGAGTCACTTCACACCTCTTCCCCCTCATTAGTGCTAACTGGATCTGCCTTACCCTGCTGCTGAGAGCAAGTTATCACTGAAGGTCGGTCAGAGGAGACAGCAAAGTGCTCAAGGCCAGAGTAAAGCACATGCCATATTAGTGATCAGCGTTTGAAACAGAACAGCAAGAGACTGAATGTTCACACAGCTAAGGTAGGGATGCAGCTACACAGCTCAAATCGAAGTGGCTTCAATGATGTGGGATGTTGTTACAGGGATTTGCATTTACTAGTTTAAATCTGTCTGGAAGACTGTCTATGGCTGGTCTGCTTTATTTTTTTAAGAAATAGAAGAATGAATTTTAAACACCTGATGGTATCCTTTTTAAAAGGAAATAAGCTTTTACTTTGTCATTATATTTTCTAAATTTTCAGCTGCATCTGTCCTCAAATTTAGCTCTAATGTCTGGAATCATTCCATCTTTCCTTTCCCTACAGAAAAAATAGGCACTGCAACAAGGAGCCCAAATCCCAGTGGAGTGTGCTATGATGTAGATGTTGCTTGCACACTTCTCTTCCTATCTCAGATCTTCTAAAGTTAGATTGTCTCTGACTAAGGCCTCCAAATACAGCAGTGTCATCCTCAGAATATCTTCTTGGGATCCTTCTTTACCGTAACTTCTTTACCATAAACTAATTCAGCAGTTTTGACTATCAAAAAATTGCCAGCCTAAAATTCTACTGATTGAGTGGGCTTTCCTATCTGACCTGAGAAAGCTATTTGGGCAAATTATGTGTACCAGTTAAGGAGCTATTCTCAGTTGCGTGGACTGACTATTACATTAATGCTAACTTTGTTAATTCACTTTGAAAAGGAAACCTGTAGGGTAATTTGTGATTTGCCTTTTATACTGTTAATTTGATTTTGTTTCACTATGAATCTTGCTTCTATTTGTATTGCGGTTCAGAAAGACCTATTTTTACAGGATTGAACTCTGCAGCAGGGTCAGACGTGATCTCACCTGGAGAGATTAACCTTATCCTCTTAATAACATTGTAAAAGTGAGTGCTTTCAGCTGGAGGGAGGGGAATGCCTTTCTGACTACAGATAAAATATAATCATTCTGAAACAATATATGCAATACTCAGGGTATGCTCTGCTAATTGATTCAGAATGCAAATTAATCCACAGAGGTGGCTTAAAGTGGCTACGTTAAGGCTGAACTAACCATGTTCAAATGGGATCCAACTCCTATGGCTGCAAAATGTACAGTAAAGTCGAGCTGACCCTATTGTAGTAGAAGGTCCTTGAATTGAAAATTGTTATGGGCTAGGCAACTATTTTGGGAAAATGTCTCATGTGCCTGCTTTATTCTTGTGTTCTCCTCTAGGCATCACCTTCTGACATGAAACAGGATACTGAGCTACACACACCTTTGTCGGACCCAGTATGTCTGCTTTTATTTTCTAAAATATTCTTGAATTCTATAGGAAAAGGTTCTCCACTGAGAATGTGGTTGGTCCCTGGAACAGGCTCCCCAGGGAAGTGGTCACAGCATCAAGCCTGTCAGAGTTCAAGGAGAATCTGGTCAATGTGTTTAGTGATACGATTTATTTAGGTAGTCCTGCAAGGAGCAGGGAGCTGGACTCAATAATCCTTGTGGGTCCCTTCCAACTTGAGAGATTTTATGATTCTATGTGCCTGCTCCCACACTTGGGCAAAAGGGGGAGTCAGGATCATGGAGTTATGGGGAGAAAAAGAAGGCAGCTGCCCTTTCAGTATCAGCCTTCAACTAAATTAGCTTAATCTGAACACAAAAGTGTAGGAGAACCTTGGTATGTTTTATTTTACTCTGCGCAGTGCAGAAGTGGGGCTTCAGCAGATGATGGAGATCTTTGCCGACAAAAAGGGCAATTTACCCCTTTCCATTGTGCTATTTAGGCATTTATCTCTGTCTCCCCCCACTATATGCCCCAGTCAAATTGTTTGTTATGCAAATGCAAGAAATAGTTAATTTTCTGTGAAATTAGTGAGCTAATCTGGCTCATTGGGAGGCTGAACAGTACCAGGCCCTGGGTGAAGCCCTGGAAAGCAGTGCCCAGGTGCATGGTGTCAGCTAGCTGATAAAGCAGCTCAGCCATTTCATGCAGCTTCAGACTGTGCACACAATTCAGCTCAGGTGACAGGCATTAACTTTTTAAGCTGTTTTAACTTAATTACTTTGATCTGTGTGACTATACTAAGGCCAAAATCATCATTCCCAAGAGATCTTTTGCTATACTGAAACCGATCTCTTTTATGAGAAGTGTCACTGAAATTTTTAAAGACCCAGCTTGGTTATTATATTATTTTTATTGCATTAAAATAAACCAGAAACAGATTAATACTTATCATTTGTCAAAATCCAGTAAAGCAAGAGCAGATGGGGCTGCAGTTTGGCAAAGGCAGCAGCAAAGACTGTGCTGGGGCATGCTGTGGGTGCTGCAGCTGTCTCGTCAATTCAGGCTCTAACAGAATGTGCAGACTCTGGGATGTGAGCAGAGGAGGAGGGGGTGATTCTAAAGAAGACCTTGCAGCAGGGGAAACCTTTCTTGTGTCTCAGATTGGAAAAGGATTTGGTAATCAGCCAGTCTGCATTTCTGTTGGGTTTCTCACTGGCATTTTTCAGGGAACGATTCAGCTGTGCTTGCCGCAGAGGTGGTGTTGGGGACAGAAGCACCCCAGCTGTGTGCTGTACTCCCTGCTTTGGTGCAGACCCTGGGGAAGAGGGGGCTGCAGCTATCCCACTGCTGGGAAAGTGCTGAGGTTTGTGTGTCTGCCCTGTATGGCAGACTTCATTAATCCCAGAAGTCTGCCCTCAGGATTGCCCAGAAATAGCCCAAACCCTTTCTGTTCCAATCCTTTTACCATTTGGGAGCCAGGTAATTTTTCCCAGTCTGATTTAGTTTCTTTAATTACAAAGCCAGCTTCAACCCTGTGGGTTTTCTGTGTATGTTACCCTTTTGCCTGGAATAACTGTCTAAGCGTGTGTTTGGATTTGAATATCCAAGCAAAGGCAGATCCTAGTGCTGGCAAACGGAAATTTGTGACGGAGAACTGTGTTAAATTTTAAAAGAAAGTCATTAACTCCCAAGCCAACAAGCTGAATGTGCAGTTTGCTGGAGACTCTAATAAAAATGCAGGTTAAGGTCAGTCCCCAGGGCTTTGAATGTGAAGAGACAATTTAGAAAGGGTCGTTACCTTGCTGTTGGGAGCTGGTAGAGAGAGGGACCTTTGCACGTACCACAGCCACCATCTCGTCCTGGCAGGCAATTTAATTTGTAACTTTCTAGTACTGGAGCTCTGCTCCCCTGGGACGTTTGTATACTGGGTTCCTCCCCTCCTTGACACTGGTGCCAAGGTCAAAGGCTCGTGGCAGCTAAATTGCAGCTTGAGTGCAGGACACTGGTGCTTGGACATTGCTGGAGAGAGTGACCATCCCACGTGAGTCATGGAGCTGCTGGGAGAGCCAGGGCTCATGCGTGAGTGCTCAGATGATTTCTCTGGTTTCTCTGCTTAGTTTGAAGTGCTGCTGTGTCTCCTGGGTGAAGGATGGGTTATGACTGTGCAGGTGCCTGGTTGTCACCACTGAAGCAGATCTGGTGCTTGGAGGAGATGAGGGACTGTATCTCCCACATGCCCTTTATGGGGTATTGGAGATGCCCAGCTCCTTGCGGGATTATGTTTGATCTCGGGGCTTTCTGCTAGCACTTTGTGCTGCAGGATGGAGCAGACTTGAATCTGCTGGGTTTGAGAGTTAAGAGTGATTTTTGCAGACAGTGAGCCTCAAACCCTCTGGGAGTAGGGTGTGGGGGACGGCTATGGCCTTGGAGTCCCGTAGGCTTTTTTTTACCTTTACTTTTTTTTTCCCCCATTTTGGAAAACACTATTTCATGGGATTCTTTTACTGAAATCTGTGATACTGCCTGCTTTAGATAGAGAGTGCATTGTTCTTGTCCTGTTTGTCTTTCCTTTTGCCTCTTAAAAGCATTTTGCAATAAAGACAAGGAGAGGGGAGGCTTTGCACGAGCCTGGGTAGCTCCTAGGAGACAGGGTGGCATGTAAAACACCTCTCACGACTTGCTGCATGCACTGGGGAGAGCTGCAGGCTTGGCAGTGCTGGAGAGAAACAACACAAGCCATAGTCTCAATGCTGTCCTGGGGATGCGTGGTGAAGGAGACAAGGACATGGCAAGGCTGGGCTGACACACGCTCTGCTTGCATTGATAGAGGCTCAGGATACCTGGGACTGCAGAGCGGATTGTTCGCTTGCTCCCTCAGTAGGATTGCTTGGTGTGCGGTGTCCTGTGTGTTGAGATGTGCTGTGCTGGTCATTGGTAGCCGGGGGTGCTGTGCACTGAAACGTATGATCCCAGACTGTATTTTTTTCCAGAGGCAAGTAAATTTGCTAGGATAAAGCTTTAATTTTGGTGGGCGGCAGATGGAGATTGCAAATGGATTGTCAGCAAATGGATTCAGCTGAACAAATGAGAGGAGGAGTATTGGATAAGCCTGAAGCAGGAACATTTTGAAGTGCCTTAGAAATTACCCTGTATCCCTGAGCAATGTCTATCCCACCTGTAGTGCTCATTCCTGATTGTTCAGGACAGTGCTTTGACACCATTTACCTGTGTCTGTGATGCTCAGGCATCAACAAGGCTTTTGGGGGATGTGATGAGGGATGGGTGGATGGATGTTGGGGACAGTGGCAGGGTTCTTCTTCAATCTTCTGTCTAGGAGGTGACAGCAAGGCTGACTGTGACCCCAGGAAGTCCAGGGCCTCTCTTCTGGGCACCTCCATCTGCAATCTTGCTGTTGGACACAACCATAAGAGGGAGGTTTTGAGCCTCTGTGAAGTTTCTTTGCAGACCCCAGGGCTGGGATGATTACGGGTCCCCAGACCCTCCCTGTGGGGAAGAAGGGAGAGCGCTTGTAATATTCTGCAATATAAATACATGTGGCTCTGTTCCTTTCCCAGGTTCACTGCCAGTGCTACCTGTGAGGACAGGAGATGAAGGTGAGGATGGGATGAAGGGGTTCATCCTCTCCCCGGCTCTGTCCAGGGCTCTCTTGCATGTCAGTGGATGTGACAGAGGATGTGACTACTTCCAGTTTCAGCTTGTTACAATTTGGATGAGCTCTGATGTTGGTGAGCTCTCTTGGAGCTGAAGGCTTCACTACTGGGGAAAGCCAGACTTGTTCCACTGACTGTACCCGTGTCTACAAGGAGAGCACAGAGCAGGCCATGGGGAAGTGTTTCTAAACATCAGGGTGCAAATATCTCCTTGGGCAGCTGGGACAGGGAACTGCAGGGTGTTGTGGCATAGGCTACGTGCTCGACCAGGTCATCTGTTTGCTGGAGAGCCTGCCTGTGATGCAGGGATGTACTTCTGCCTGCTGGCAAAGGACCCATTTCCTCTCTGGGGCTCTGTGTTCCCCTCCCTTGGGTTTCTGGGTTTTGTCTACTGCACTAGTCCCTACCTCCCTACCTGGTTGTCTGTCTTAAATATAAAAAAACCCAAAAAACAATGCTGAGCAGAGGCTTTAAGGTGCACTTGATGCATGGCACGTAAAGGGCCATGGCCAAGGCTGCAGCTAAGATGCATGGCAGAGGTGACTGCCTCCGAACGTGGGTCTGTGTTCTGCTGTGACACTAGATCTAGTGAATCGCCATCACTCCTCTCCTTTCTGTACACAGACAGGGCTGAGCAGTGGGGTGCTGGCGTGGGACAGATGGGTCACACTGCCAGCATGTGTCACATCTGTGTAGGGCTGGCCATGGGAAGCTCAGTGCAAACCTGGCAGCGTGATTCTGGGGAAGGCTGGGACAAGGTGGAGACATACCCTTGTGGGAGGTAAAACCAAGGGTACTGCAGAGCCTGTGATGTCCCCTGTGTCCCATCTCCCTGTCCTGCCATGTCCTGTTCTCATCTCTTCTTTTCTCTGGCAGGGACAGGGCAGAGTTCCCGGTTGCTGGAGCATCTGCCAGATCTGCAGAAGGGGCGATGCGGGGGCATGCGATTCTCCCTGCAGGAGCGGAGGGCACCATTGGGGAGCAGGAGGAAGGTCAGCCATGCGCAAGTGAAAGGGAAGGGTAAGTGATGGGGATGCGAGAGGGGCTGTGGGCCAGCCATGGGTTCAGCACTGGCCAGGAATGTGTTGGAGGTGTGACCATGGGGAGGAGTGATGGGGGGGGTGTGTCCCGCACACTACAGGACTCTACAGGAGATCTTATCCTTTTCTGTCCCAGAGAGGTCAATATATTTAGTATTACTTCAGCTGGACGTGGGCTGGGGAATGGAGGTACCTGCACAGCACTGACAGCGGCCATCCACAATGGCAGCATGTCTGTGTTGAGCGTGTGCTGGGCTGCACCCTCGTCTCTCCTGACCTTCACTTGTCAGGGCTGAGCTCTCCCATTGCCCACTTCTGCCTAGACCCAGGACAGCAAGACCTGTGGACTGGCCACTATCACCCAGAAGGCCTGTATGGGGCTGATCCAGGCTCACCACAGGCCCCCCCCCAGTGTTGTGGACCCTGTAGCCTCACAGCAGTGCCACAGGGAACCAAATTCATTAACCATGGTGTTTTCTGTGGCCTGGGATGGTGTGGGAGCAGGTCTGCTTTGCTGGGGACTTTGCTGGAGATCAGTCCCCCATGGGGTCCTGCACTGTGGGGAGCAGGGCTGCATGGATCAGTGCGGGGAAGCAGAGAGTTCTGACACCCAGCTCTGGGTGCCCCCCAGTAAGCTGTGGTGCAGTGTCTGGAGCTGGTGGGTGCATCGCCAGCTCCTGGATGATGGAAGGGGCTGCTCTGGGGTCTTGCAGAGCGACTCCATGAGCCTGGGGGGCTGCACGCCTCTTCCCTTGTCCCTTGAGAGCCAGGCAGGTAACCTGTGCCCTGCCACCCCTCCCTTTCTTGGCTCACCCCCACAGACCAGTTTTCCTGCACCCTTTCCTTGCCTGCAATAATTTCCCCAAAATGACATGAATGCTGCTGTCCCGCGTTGCTCCAGTGCGACAGTTCCCCAAAGCTGAGCATGTGCTTGCAAACCCAGCGGCACTAACAGTCATGGGGATTACTTACAGCCTGGTGCACTGTCGAAAGGAACGTTGCAAGTTTTTTTTTTTTTCCCAGGAGTTCATTCCTGGTACCTCAGCAGGGTGGCTGTGGGGCGGTGCTGGCACGGGACTCAGGTCCACAGGGGCGGGCAGAGCACTGCCCACGTCCTTGCATCCTTGCACGTGGCTGTGGCATTGGGCTGGGGCTTGTTTGCTCAGGCAGGTGCGGTCCCAGTTCAAATCCGTGGGGCCAATGGGAACCGCGCCATTCAAACATGTGGCGGTTGGACGCGTGTCCCATGGAAACCCAGCCACACGGCTGCCTGTCAGTCCCTGCTGAAACGGCTGCTTGGCTTTCTCGGGCTGGGCAGAGAGGGCTCCAATTACTGGCTAATTAGAGGTGTCCGGCCATGGAGCCCGGCAATGTCCGCAGAGTCTCGCTCTGCACCCGCCAGGCTGACCCCCTGGGAGCTTCTTTCTGCCTCGCCACGTTCGGTAAGCATTGAGCATGCATCTCCAGGGAGCAGGGGCCCACCACGGTGCCCGGGGTATGTGGCCGTGGCTGTGACCCTCGCTGGTGCAGCATGGGGAGCCACAGCAGGTCACAGCCAAAGCCCAGCGCGCTAGGAACGGGCTGGAGAGCTGTTCCCTGAAGACATTAACACTGATCGGCAGCCTGCTGGCTTCTGCCTCGCTGAGCTGGAATAATGCATGGATCCATTGAGAGGCAAACCAGGGAGTGCCCTGAAACCAAGCTGCAGCCACTGAGGCGTGCTGCGGCAGTCAGCCGGCCGCTGAATACCCAGGTTGTTTTGCCCCCTGGATGGGCACAAGCCGGGATTGCTGTGCAGGGCTGGCCGGAGCTGTGGCTCCCATTAGGACAGAGCCCACATTTCCTTCTTTGCTCCTAGCAGGTCTTTCCGTGGTTGCCTCAGCTTTGCTGCGTGGGCTTGAAGAAGTCCGCAGGCAGTAGTGGCTTGGCTCTGCGGGCTGGGGCCAGCCCAGTGGTGGCTGGGCTACGAGCCCTGTATACCCCCCCGTGAGCAGGTGAATTTGACAGCATATGCCATGGCCATTGCTTGTGGTGTGTGACGATGCTTGTCAGCAGCCATCTTATGCAGAGGGAAGTTGGGTGCCCATTCTGGGTGCCACTTTTTAAGCAACAGTTTTCTTTCAAAGCCGCTTGTTTTAGCGAACTGGGCAGGCAGTCGTGCGATGTGCTGTTAAAGAGGCTGCAGGGAAGCAGAGAGGGTTTCATGAGTGGAGCAGGGCGTCCCTTCTCTGAGCAACCAAGGGATGTTACTTCTTCCCCCTTTTGTCTTGTAAGCATCAAACTGCTGAGGACAGCCTTGGAAGCTGAAATCCTCTGTCTTTGTAGGGCTTATGCATGCCAAATGATGTGAGTTTTGTGGTGCCTCTTGGCTCTGTTAACCAAGTTTGGGGTAAACATCATCTCTGCAAGCTGAAGTTCCCTTCATGGGCTGATGGTTGCTGGTGAGATATGGCATTGTGTGCTCTGAGGAGAGCAGTGGCAGGACAGGGCCAGCACTACCCTCTCCATGTGGGTGGCCAAGGAGAGGGTCTTTGAAAGGGCTGGTGCCAGGGCCAGAGGTTGTAGATGGTGATTTCGGGGTGCTCTGCCTTGTGCTCATGGGGACCTCCCACACAGGTAGTTATCTTACACTGCTTTCCTCTGGTAAGAGTCCTACCTGATGTGTGCATTGATGGTTTTTGGCTGTCCCAGCCAGGGCAAAACCTGCATTTTTCCTACAATAAAACAGAAAAGCATTTAAGGAGCAGAAACCCAAATTTTCCATTTCTCAGAGATCATCAGTAAGGAACAGATTTTCCTGCCTGCTAGGTCAGCTCCCAAAGAACAGCATTCATGTGATCCCTCCCTTGGCTTGGCAAACCTCTCTTATGGGTGGGAATCTGGTTGATTACCATCTTGTGCTTGTTCATACCCGTTTTTTCCCTGTTCTCCTTGTGCCAGCTTTGTTCATCAGCTTGAATTGCCTCTCCTGGCCCTGTGGGGTCCAGATGGATGGGGCCTGGGCACCCTCTCCACTGCAGCCCTGCGAGCCTGCTGAGCCCTGCTCTCTGTGATGGAGTGTGCACCCAAGAGCTGCGTGTGGGTCCTGATGTGAGATGAGCTGTCTGCTCTTTTGTCTCCCTCTGGCCTTTCTCTGCACGTATTTTCATTTATATTAACCTCTATTGAACACAGGTGACCTGGACAAGCTGTGTCAGGGCCTCTCTGCTGAAGCTGTTTCCCTTAGTTCATATTAGGGATGTATCAAAAGAGATAAACCCAGAGCATAATGTTTCTCTGACCCTCTTCTCTTGGAGCAAGGTGGAAATGCAGCCCAAGAACTTGCCTGAATAGGGCTTGTGTTTCTGCCCACCCAGGTCTGGAGGACAGTTACTGCTCCATGCATCTGAGAAAATGTAACTGCTGCCACTGAGCCAGTCTGTCCAAGTGCAGATGGTGGTACAGCAAATCCTTTCCACTACCTAAGGCTGGATCAGCTCTTTCCAACAACACCTTCCCTCTCTGATCCCAGCCCCATACAAGCACTGGAATTGCTACAAAGCCAGAGTGCTACCCTGGTATGAGCAGGCTTGGACCCTTTTGGGGTCAGGCAGGCTGGCTGGGGCGTGTTGGGGTGTGCAGTTTGTCCCTTCATGTGCTTTGGAGATGCTTGAGAACAGATGCATTATGAGAGAAGTATTATCTCTTCTTCACAGGGAGGAGAGAACCTTTCCCACTGATACTCCCAAATCCTTTCTACTAGGGGCCAATTTGCGGTAGTTTGAAAAAGGCAAACCTGCCCATTTTCTCCTTGTTCTCCTCTCTTTGGTGCGGGTATAGCCTGTGACACAGGGGCCATGGGCACTGTCCCTGCACCAGAAGCAGCAGTAATGCACATGATGCATGAGGACACAGTCCCTTGTGACCCAGTCCCTCATTGTGCAGAAGTCTTGGCTCCATGTGCTACTCCAGGAGCTGACCCTGTCCCCAGGTCAGTGCTGGGCATAGAGCTTCCGCCCCCTGCCCTGAATTACCCAGCACAAAAGCTTCCTTTCTCCTCCCCAGGTCCCATTCATTACTGAGCTGACTCCTCGTCAGTCATGCTTCGTTACGCGGGGGCATTTTGCTTTCGAGTTGTAACGGCTGTGACATGCTAATAGTGGAACAGTGAGAAGGTTCCCACAGTGTCAGAGATCTGGAGATAGCAGAAGGGTTAAAATCTTAGTCCAGAAGGCTGGGGTGGCATGGTGAAACTGGGGAACAATATTCTCACTGTTGTAAATCAGTATTAGCTTCAATGGAGCTGTCCTGATTTATCCCACCTGGCTCTTGTCCTTATTTTCCACTTTGACTTCACTTGCACATGTATAAATGCGTATAAAGAGGTACATTTCCACATGTGCACACATGTGCTTTCAGACATGCAGATACACACATGGACATGCATGTGAGCTGGAGAGAGATCTGAAAATTTTCTGGTTTTTTGAGTGAAAAATGGCTTCTCTGATTTGTTTCAGGTCAAACAATCCCGTAAGATACCCCCACTCCAGCAAGCTTAAGCCCTTGGGTGTGTATTTTGCAAAATGAAATGCTGGCTTTTAATTTGAAAGATGTTTAGATGTCTATAAATGATATTTACAAGTTTTTTGTGTTTTGTAAGCTGGAAAACAAGTGAAAATAGGATATTTTGCTTTGGGCTAAATGAAACTTGCTAATTATGCTTTCTTTCAATCTTTTGATTCTCCAGGAGCATTGGGAAATGTTTAGTTTTGGGTTGGTCCAGAACAATTACACAAATTTCACCCTTAAAATCTGCACATTCTATGCAGGCTGGTAAGCGGCAGCTCCCAGGGAACCCTCTTGGGAGGGTGTTCAGAGGGGCTGAGCGGGGCCTGCAAGCTGGGGGCTGGCAGCCTGCCCTGCACCCCGGCAGTGTTTCACCCAGAGCCTGACAAATGCTGTCAACTGAGTCTTTGTGCCAGTCTGAGTATTGTGGGTAGATTTTAGGGCTGATGTGGGGTTGCTAGTGCACAGGAAAGCGAGTGTGTAACTGTAAGTGGGCCGGTAGAGCAGAGCTGCTGTGCTGGGACCTGTGCCCTTGCTCAGCAGGGGTTTACGCATGTGGCTCTCCCAGTTGCTGGCCTCCTGCGCAGGGTCTGTGACTGCTTGGCTTTTCAATGCTGGGAATCAGTTGCTGGCAGACGGGTCCAGGCAGTGCTGAAAACCACAAATCACAGCTCCAGATAAGAGGTGGGAGCTCAGGGATCTGGCACAGGCATTTTGAGAGGCCGTGGGAACTGCAGGTTGAATTTGGAGCTGTGTAAGAGCTGGATTTTATTCTCCTTTTTCTTTTATTCTGAGGCTTTGCTTCAGAGTGGGTCGTGAACAGCATGTGTATTCTTCTGCAGTTGTGGACACTGTGTCTGCAGGTGCTTACTTTGCCTGTTGCCAGCTGAAGGCATGTTTGGGACGCTCCTTCCTTTGTTCTTTTTTTAGAAATAATTCTCCCATCTTGTCCTTGTGCCTTTGCAGTGGGGTTTATGGATTCAGAGGCCTGCCTGAGCACCCTCAGCCTTTGGACTTGGGTTTCAGCTGACCCTGTCGCAAGTAGACAAGCTCGTGAGCACAGGGGCTGGATCTGCCTGTGCAATCCACACTGAGAGAAATTCCGCAGGAGG
The DNA here is from genome assembly GCF_023638135.1 of Falco biarmicus. Taxonomy (NCBI): domain Eukaryota; kingdom Metazoa; phylum Chordata; class Aves; order Falconiformes; family Falconidae; genus Falco; species Falco biarmicus. The sequence goes on along the minus strand of NC_079296.1, from coordinate 9,244,798 downwards.
CTGCTTGGGCTGAGTTACCCTGGTCTGTTCCCTGTGGAACCCTTCTCCAACACTTCCCTGGCTCCATTCCTCCCACCTCCTCTCTCTGCTCTGAGTCCTCCCTTCCTCTCTCACTGTAGGTAGCTTAAAAGGCACTGATGGGTAGAAGTGTTGCTTGCTGTCTTGTACAGGCGGGCTCTGCAGCACCCATGAGGGACTGCTGAGTCCCACGGTGAGCTCTTGCTGCTGTGCTGTGCCAGTCCACATGAGGAGAAGCCTCCTCCCTAAGGGCTGCCTGTGGAGTGGGTTAGATCCTGAGTCCTCCTTTCATAAGTCAGATCAATCTCCTGCTCCAAGAAAGATCTTGTCGTTTGCTCCAGGTACCAGATCTTGGCACTTTGAGCTCTCTTTCTCTTCTGTCATTTTTCTGCCCTCTTGAGTGGCAGAAGTGGACATCCCTGTGCTCTTACTAAGATCTGCTCTTTTGGCCTGTTAGCGACTGTTGGAATCATCCTGCCTTTGATCTCTTGATCATGCTTCTTGCTCTGCTCATGGTGACGATGGGCAGCAGACCCCCTACAAAGCTCGGCAGGCCTGGCACTGGGGAGCTGGGCAGCCCAGGCAGGCAGGTCCTGACTTGGTGGGTGACTGTGGGTAAGCCAGTGCATTGGGAGCAAGAGGGATCTCCATCCAGACCTGCTCCAAAGTCATGTTTCTTCCATGCAGCTCTGCAAGGCTCTCCTCTGCCACCATCACCTCTTCAATCAAAAGCTCTCGGTGCTGTTGTGCAGGGAGCCAGGCACTTTCCCAGAGGTGCTGCCTCCCTGGGAGCCAGGGGTCCTGCTTGGTCCCAGCCCTCACTGGGTTCTGCAGCAGAGTGACTGCAGGATGGTGGAGCATTGCTCTTCTCTGCGGGTTGGCTGCTCCTAGCCTCGTTGGCCACCTGACAGTTATTCAGTGTCAAAACACATGACTGAAACCATTCTTGTTTAATCCTAGATTAAAGCAAGTATTGACTCCTGGTTTTAAGAGATTACCTGTCTGCTCACCAGCCTGCACTGTCTGGGTTCCCCAGGAAATGCAGGAGGCTGCAACACAGGAGCTTTTGCCATGCTTTGGTTCCTGGGGGCTAGGTTTGTGCTGTGAGCAGTGCTGCATTAGTCCTTGCACTGCGTCTTCTCTGCTCGACAGTGCCAGTGATAATGAACTGTTGCTGGATGTGACAGTCAGCAAAGGGATTGTTGAGGCTTTCTCATTTCCCCAGAACCACCCTGGACAGATGAGGCAAGCGGTAGGGCAGGCAGGGAGGAGGCGTTTTTGAAGTGCAGTCCCCAAGCAGCAGCTGGATGAAACCAGGTTAGTGCCATGGCCCAGGCTCCCCCAGTGGAGCCAGCCTTGGCTGACCCTGCTCCGGTGTGTTCCTGCCACCAAAGGCATCAGTTGTCCTTGGCCTTCGTCCAGACTGTCTGCAGCTTGGCCCACTGTCACCTTCTACAGGACTGACAGCCCCTTCCCCGCACAGAAGCTCAGGAGAGAAGCAAAGGGGAAGTTGAATCTGGGCTGGGGGGAGGATTTGAACATGCTGCATCCCTCTGTTAAACAAGGGCTAATTCATCCCACAGTGGCTGTTTCATCTTGGTCCTCCCATTTCCCCCCTGCCATGGGCTTGTGCCTCCTGCCATCAGTTTACTGTGTGCTGAGAAAACAGTATTCAGGTTCTCCGGGAATGTTTTTACATCTGGAGCTGTAAGACTTTTTTGGTAGAAGATGTTTCCTCCTACCTCTTTCCTCTTGGCTCCCCAGGTGATGCCCCTGTGCCCAGGGGTGGGGAGGCAGGATAGGCTGGACCCGTGCAAGCCTCAGAGCCGCAGAGTCCCTGTGCTGCTGAGTGCTGGGGCACTGGGTGAGCCCTGCCTCCTTCACCATTTCTCCTCTCCTTTCCTCTAGGCCAGCTGAAGTTGTCCATCGAGGTGCGGGGCCGGATCCTGGTGCTGCACAGTGAGTACCTCCCTGGGGCGTGTGGCAGGGTGGCGCCAGAGTCCTGGTGGGCTAGTGATGGGGACAGCATTTCCGTGCCCTTTCTTCAAGCTCTTTGGAGCTTCAAGGTCGCTATTGGGAACAACTGTGGTAGAGCGGCACAACTGGGAGTGCTTTGATTTAGAGGCCAAACTGAAATTTCTCGAGACCTTCGTTTCCAGGTGACCATGGTGTGTTCATTAGAAAGGCCAATGGGAGTGTCAGAACTACCTCTTTTCTTTAGGAAAAACCTGTCTGGAGACAGTTGGTGGGGCCCCTTAGGATTGTTCCTGCAGTGAAGGATGTGTGTGTCCTAGTCTGGCACGTTTCTACCGGGGGCTCCTCAGGGCTGCATGATAAGTGTTGTTAAAGTATCAAGGAAAAAGCAAAGAGTTTGAAACGGTCAGAGTGAAAATTCCCTCACTGAACAGAGCAGGCTTGCTGCTGCACTGGATTTGGTCTGTGTAGGGTGAAAGGGCAAAGCAGGGCCCTGGGACTTCCCAGTGCCCTTGGGGGTGGCCATGCTTTGAGGGGGAGGGCACCCTCCTCCCAGGGACCTTCACAGCAGGACAGGAGGGGATGGAAAAGGCTTTCTTTTGAGCAACATCCCACCTTACAGCCCAGCTACATCCCTGCCTGGGTGTAATGAAATGAGGGCAGAGGATGGCCTGAGCCTGGTGAGGCTGTAGGGACTGGCCAAGCCATGTGCAGCCCCTGTTCTCTGCTCAGCAGCTGCGAGAGCTTGCTGCCCTTTTCTGGCTGTGCAAGGCAAGCTTTGTAAAGAAGCAGCAGCAGGAAAATGTGGTTTTATTTGGTCTTTTTTTTTCTCTCCCTCCAAACTGTGTGTGGTTCTGAGGGTAAGGCACAGATTTTACTCCAAATCCCTCCATCTGGAGCAGCCCCAGCGTGAGCTGGGTGCAAGTCACTGTTTCTTTCTGATGCCATCTTCAAAAGAGGGTCTGGAAAGAGGAAAATTGTCCAGCAAAGAGGCAAAGGTGGCTCAAGGTCTGGAACCCGACATCCCACTGGATGTGCTGGATGCGCAGGATACTTGGTGTGGGCAGGAGAAGGCTGGGAGATATGGGGTGATCTGTCTTTAACTTTTTCATTCTGCTCCCCAGCGTCTTTAAACTCAAAGCAGGTCTGGCTGCAGGAGGAGCTCTTGGTGCCGCCTGTCCTGGCAGAACCTTACAAACAGCTTCATGAAGCACCAGTGGGTCTTGCAGAACCCCATTCCCCTTGTGCACTGGGGTTTCTATCAGGCTGACCATGTTTATTGGGAGCACACTGACAAAGGCATAATCACTGCTGCCTCGCCCGGGGCTTGTTAAGAAGGAGCTTAGCCTTGTTCCAACAGCCTGTCCTGGGCTATCCAGGCTCTGCTGTCCATCTATTGCCTCCAGCCACATGGCTGGGAAACACAGGATTCCACAGGGTTCCCAACTTCTGGCAGAGGTGCAATGCTGAGTGCCTGCTGGCGGGGCTGCCATCAGGATGCGGCCGTTGATATTTAACTTGATGATACATTTGGCTCCGGGGCTGGGAGTCCAGAGCTCCCAGTGAAGTCAGGCAAATGAAATGCAATTTGCCATCCGGATGCTCAACTGCATCTGCTGCCAACCTCACCACAGATGCTTGTATTTATAGCATGGGTGTATTAAAGAAAAAATACAATAAACCCCTTCACTTGTTTATGGGTGCCCAGTGAGAACAGGCTGTGTGCGGGATCCTGTTGGGGTAGGAGATGGGTTTGGCCCCACGAGGAGGGAGGACCCTGTAGAGCAGAGCACTGCGGTGTAGGAAGACGCTTTTCCTGCTGCTTTGGGGCATGACCGTTTCGTTTCCTTTCCAGTCATGGAAGCAAAAGGTTTGATGGGAAAGGAGTACCAGACATGTGACTCCTATGTGAAGGTAGGTTCTCCTGGGGCTTTGCTTGGAGAGCTTTGTGCTTTATGGGGATTTCGTGGTTGGCTTCTCCAAGCATGCTCTGGGCTGCCTGTCCCTTCCCTTTTCTCCTCTATCCTGCTCTGGCTGAGCATCCACAGCATGCAGGGAGGTGGATGGTCTCTTGCCCAGTGTTGGTGAGCTCGCAGGTTTTGTTGGCACAGTGTCTGCACGAAGACCAAAAAGCAGAGGACAGGACATTGCTGAGGAATGTGTCAAACATTCATTGCGAGAGCATCCCACTGGGTGCCCAAGGACTGGTGGGGAGAAGTGTTTGGCCAGCACAGTGTGGCTCTGGGCTCTCCTGGAGGTCACCTTGGCAGGCTGCTCCCACTGTGGTGTGTACAGTGCAGGAAGCATCTCCCCTGTGAGCGGGCTGCAAGTTGGAGACCAGCCAGCAACATCTGTGTACATCAGTCTATTTTTTTGCTCTTTTTCTTCCCTCCCCTGCCCCAAGGAGTTTTGTAGTGCAATTACTTGACATGCCTGGGGTAAAGTGATCTAAACCCCCTGTTAGCACAGGCTCAGCTGGATCTTTGAGGCTTAGCCATCCATAAAAGTGGCTGTGCCAGTCTCCCACTGCTGCAACGGCAGAGCTGGCAGCTGTGTGCCAGTGCTTGCTTTGAGAGTGCTAACACGGCTTGTTTTCCTCTGTAAAGATGTCTATCGTGCCAGATGCTGACTGGAAATGCAGGCAAAAGACGAAGACTGTGCCAGACAGCAAAAGTCCTGTCTTCCATGAGGACTTTCTCTTGTGAGTATGACAGGGCAGAGATAGCTCTGGCCCATCCATCAGCACTGTCTTCACACTGAGCACTGGGGGACCCACGTGGCTGCTGTCCCGGGGCACCCTCTTGAAGCCAAGACCCTGCGTTTGCTTTTGCATTATGATCTGTAATAAACTTGCATCATGCATGAGCAGGTTTGCTGCTGAAATGAGGAGTGACAGACATTATTCTGCTGTTTTTTATAGCTGAAATGCCTTGAACTTTTGGGCAGAGCTTTGCAGAGGCTCACAAAGCTGTCAGCACACAGCATGGCAGCGACACTCCTGCACGGTTGGACTTCTTTGCTGGGCAGGAGTTGGGCAAACACAGTCCATTTCCTGGACCTTGCACCTGCAATAGTATGGGCATCGGTATGAATGAGGAAGGTAAAAGGATTTCGTAGAGCTACAGCATGTCCTTGCATGGGAAAGGAGCTGTATGCCTCTTAGTGTTTCGGTGGAGCTTTTCGTTGCTACCTAACCAGTCTCTGTCAGACCTCCGTCCCCATGCTTAATTTGGCACAGGGTGGTTGTTTCAGAGCATGAACTGTAGCTTGTTCCTTGCCTTTACCCTTTGATGTTGGATGTGTGTCTTTCTGCAAGATTATTTTTCCCCTTAAACCACCTGAATCATGTCCCCAGGACAAGTCACATATCTTTGCAGTTTTCTGTCAGGAACAGGTGAATTAGTGCAACAGTGGCTTGTTTGAGGAGGTTGCCATTTGGGGTGGTGCTGCAGTGCTCCGTACAGAGAATGGAGAAGACCTGGCTCTGGGGAGGGTGAGGGGTGTCCAGCTGTGAGGGCAGCCCTTGCCAAGTGCTCCTGGGGAATATCAGTGCTCACGGGCTGTACCCTCTGCTTCTTACAGCCCAGTGCAAGAGCAGGATGAACAGAAACGTCTCCTGGTCACCGTCTGGAACAGAGAGAGAAATTCCAGGTAAGGGGCTGCTAGCCTGCCATACAGTCTCTTTCAAATGGGGCTGGCACAGCAGCGAACCTGCCACCTGCTCTGGCCACCACACGTGAGTGGCCAGGGTCATTCTCACGGCATGTCTGTGCTGGTGAGCACCATGCTGCGTGCAGGCTGGCAGAGAGGAAATCCTTCCTGCCCTTGCTGCTTTCTGTTGGCCTTGCTGCTGTTTGGTAGCCGTCAGCTGGACCATCATTTAAAACTCCTGCAGCCATTCGTGCCTGCAATGCTGGCTAAAGCCAAGTGGGGCTGGAGCCTGGCTCTGGGCTGGGGACATTCCCTACCCCTGGGGGCAATGCAGTGAGGAGGAAAGCCCAGCAGCAAGGGGTCTGGCACCTCACAGGCTATGCTGCCTGCTCAGGCAAGTGGCATCTGCCTGCTTGGCCGAGCTCCTGCTAACATTAGATAGGCTGGAGGTGACCAGGATGCTTCAATCCAGCTCCTCCTTGCCCGTGCTGCAGCTGAGCCGAGTGGTTACACCATGCTTGCTCAAAGCATGGAGAGGGAGGCAGACCTGGGCACTGCCTAGCTCCCAGCATGGGCAGGGATGCTTGTGGGCTCCCTGCAAAGGGGTGCCTGTGGGGAGCTGATGCCTGGGGAGTTTTCAACAAGTGTGTGCTGATGGTCTCTGGCTCTCCTGCAGGCAGAGCAAACTGATCGGCTGCATGAGCTTTGGCGTGAAGTCCCTCCTGACCCTGGAAAAGGTAACTGCATGCCGGTGGGCAGCACATGGGACTGGGGCCTGACTCGTGCGCCCTTGGGGCGGGATGGAGTGCGCTCCTGGGGCGGGAGCAGGCTTCTCCCACAGTGGGACAAAGATGCTCTGAAGGTGCCCAGGGAGTCCCCTGGTCCCATTCCCAGTATGGGACCGGTGGTGGTGTGATTGCTGGAGGCAGAGGTGGGGAGGCTGTTGAAGGAGGGATCCTAGGATAGGGGACTGCCACTTGCTTCTGCAGGGACACAGAGAGTAGCAGCAATTGGGGGCACAGAGACTTGGCCGTAGCGATTGCAGCCGGGCTGCCTGGGGAACAGGAGATGGGGCCAGCCTCGCTCAGTCTGGCATGTGTCACATCCTTCACATGGCTGCTGGGTGGTGGCTGAGTGGGTGTGGTGGTGGGGACATGCTCCTCCTCCGAGGAGTCTGCCCAATTCCCTGTGCTCAGGAGCCAGGGCTTCACCAGCTGAGGTGGTGATGGGCAGAGGGCAAGGGCAGAGGGGAAGGGCAGAGGTCTCGGGCTGTTCCTGGAGGCAGCGATGCTGCCAGGCTGTCTCTGTGCCAGGGTCCACGTCCCCACTGCTGCAGATTTGGTCATAGTACTGCTGCCCCAGCCTGGCTGCTGCTTGGTAATACAGCTTTCACATCAGCTGGGTTTGCCTTCCTAAAGAAACCTGCAAAGCTACTGCTGCAAATGACTCCCGCCGACCCATTAAAACACGGAAATGTTTCATCCTCGCTGCTGGTGGTTAGGGGTTTCATCTCTGAGCATGTCCACTCTACATCAAAGTATCTCAGCTAGCTGGAAGGGTTTTGTGAAGGTCTTAATACACCATCAGAGGTGTGGAAATTTACTTCCTAGCAAGAGGTTAAAAAGGAACTATTTGTGGCAGTGACCTGAGAAGAGGGCAAGAAGCAGCTTGAGCAAGGCCTCCCCTGGAATTTGGACAAGTGAGATACAGCTTTTTTATAACAGTGAAGATAATTAGGCACAGCGGCTCTAAATTGCAGCCCTCTCCAGCAGGGACCTCTGCTCTGGTCATATTTGGCCTCCCCAGCGATGTCCCTTCCTTCTCAGATTCTGGCAGTGAGTTTCACAAAGTGTCATTGCATGTAGAGAGGACAGAGTGTTTGTGTGTTTGGCACCCACACACAGCATCCTACTTTCACAGGGATGGGAGGAAGATGCTGGGAGTGTGTGGTCCTCCCGGGACCTCAGCAGGGGATGAGATGAGCTGGCCTTGTCTCTTGGGTGCTGTGTCATGCTGAATATTCTCCCCTTTCCTCAGTTTCTTCATTGCGGATATAAACCACTCATTTTTAAATGGGCCCCTTCATCTGGCCTCTGGGAGCCGTGGCTCCTGCAACCCCATCTGACTCCTCAGCTTGGTCCCCAGGATGGTTGGTCCCTCTGGCTTCTGCCCAGCTGCCAGGGGAGCAATGGGAGACAGCAGCAGCTCCCTAGAAGAGAGGCGAGGGATATCCAAGGTCAGCTCTGTCCTCTTGGCTGCCCTGGCCACATGGGTATATGACAGGGGCAAAGGGAGCCCTGCTGCAGAGCACCCAGCACTGTTGAAAGCTGGTTTGGGCACCCTTCTCTGGCGATACGGCTGGAGCTGTATGCTCCCTGTGAGACTGCCAGCAGCTGCAAACATGATATGGACAGTTTTACTGGTGACTGGCTGTTTTTCTGCACCTTGTCTCCTTCAAAAAACCTGGAAGCTTTTTACTTCAGTGATGCTTGGTCCCTCCTTGAGGGGATAAGAGTTTTAGCAGTTGCTGTGTCCTAAGAGAAGGACTTGGCTGTGGCTCTGGGTGCAAGCAAGTATGGACAGGCTCTGCGTAGTGCCCTGGGGCAGCTCCTGCAACAGGACCCCTCTGGGGCTGCAGGCAACCAGACCGAGTTAAATGGGGGTGAGTATCTGTCCCTGACAGTTTCTTTCCACCCACCCAGGAGGTCAGTGGCTGGTACTATCTCCTCGGGGAGGACCTGGGCAGGACCAAGCACCTGAAGGTGGCCATGCGGCGGCTGAAGCAGAGCAGAGGTGCGTCTCCCCACTGGGATGTCTCAGGGAGTGTTGACAAGGTTTGGAAGAGGGGTCAATCTCATGTCTGTCCTTGTGCCAGCATGGAGCAAGCCCCAGCCCCATGGCACCTTATGTCTCCATGAGCACTCCTCAGCCCAGCGATGCCCAGTGGGCACCAGGATCCCAGAAGATCGGCATGGGGGAGATCCTGGCTGGTTCAACAGGCTCTGCACAGGCACTGAGCTCTCCCCTTCAGCCCTCACTGCTGCTTACCCATGGCTGCCTGGGTCACTGTGGGGACCACAACATTGCGGCCACATCTGTCCCTTTTGCTTGGCCTTTCATCATGCTGATCCCTGCCTCTCAGGCTTGGACTGAATCCCATGGCCAGAATCTGGCTCCTAGGGTCTGTGCAGGATGGTGGGGAGCATTTTCTTCTGCCTTGGTCATGCTGTGCTGCCAGGGTGTGTGTCGGCTGGCACAGAGCGGGGTGACACAGCAGTGCCTATCCCAGATGTGCAACCAACCCACAGCTGCTGCCACACAGGGCTGCCACAGCCGGGAGGAGATGTGCCCACGATGTGTGAAGAACGTATATACAGTGTGTAGATGGAGTGTGGAAGGAAAGGGATTGTCAGGAGATGTGTGCTGTTGGGCTGATATGGCCTTTCCTTCTTTTTATTTTTCCCTTCTTTTTTTTTCTTTCTTTTTTTTTTTTCTTTTCCTTTTTTTTTCCCTTCTTTTTTAGAGCTGATGCTGGGAAGTCAGAGTGCAGCAGAGGAAAGCCCAGATGCTGCGACCATGAAGCAGCTGAAGGTAGGTATGACAGGGCTATGACCCACCGGGGGTGCGAAGATGTGGGGTCCGGAGCTGGCTGGCAGCAGAACCTGCATGGAGAGGTTTCAAACGAGCCAAGGGACAGAGTATTAGTGAGGGTGATGCTGAGACGGGAGCTGTGTCAGTCTCCCTGTTGACACCATGGCTTTGATGGGCAATTAATTATCCCAATTGAGCAGCAGTTGGTGAAGGTGGGTGACGTGGGTAGTAACCCCACACTCGCTCCCTATTGCCATACAGGGACCTCCTGTTTTTCTAGCATCAGGCCCTGCCTGGCTCCGTGTCTCTGTGGACAAGTGCATCTGCTCTCCTCCTCCTTTCAGGGCCTTTTGCTCTGGGAAGGGAAAGGCCCATGGTGGAGCCTCGGTGATTTATAGGAAAGGCAAGGATGGGAAATGGGAACACAAACACATGGCTTGCATCGGAAATAGAGCTCAGCCGGCCCCGTGATTTATCTGTGCCGAATTCCGCTTAACTGCTTCCCTCAGCTGCATTTTCAGTTATTTGTTTTAAAGCGCAGGACTAAGCAAGACAAACAAAGCCAGCGCCCCTCTCCTCCCTTCCTCTCCAGCAGTCACCACTGACTTGAAAGATGGTGGCTGGGAAGGAAGACCAGTCCTCCTTCCAGCTCTAGCCTGGCGTTGCAGCAGGCTGGGTCAATGCGCCTGAAGCAGCCCCAGGCCATGCCTCCAATGGCTCCACCGAACTGCTGGGTCCCCTGGGAGCACTGGGGCTCCTTGTGCTTCCCCCCAGCCTCCTCTGGCCCTGCTGCTGCAGGTGCCGTACAAAGGAGCCTGGGGTTTGGGTTCCCTTGAGCCTTTCCTCTCTTTTCCATCCCCATGTGGGAGTGTGGAAGGTGCTTTCTTCTCCGTTGCAAGGCGTTCTTCTCCAAGGGGTTGTGCTGCGGTGCTGGCTGTCGGGGCCATGTGGTGCAGACTCACTCAGTCCTGCTTTGTGCCCTACTGCTGGCTGTGTTAAGAGTTTCTTTTTGTCTTTAATTCCAAAATTACACCATGGGTGCAATTCATTTGACCTCTCTGCTTCCCTCTCTGTGACTGTGAGCACAAAGCATCACGACATGCGTATCCTCTAGGTCTGTGCTTTCAAAAACAAACTCTGCTTTTTCTTTTTTTTTCTTTAAAAAAAAATCTCTCTTATCCTTTACAAGTGTAATGAGCGCAAGCTGTCTTTTTAATGAAGTGAAGCTCACACAGCCGGTGCCTGTGAAATGCTGCTTAAACATCCTCAAAGTGTTTGTGAGAACATTGCAATAACAAAGTGCTCCGTGCGGCTGAAGAATGCCGCGGGAACAAAAGCCACATCAACAGAGCAGGGACTAGGGAATACTAAATAGTTGACAGGAATTTTAATATAAAACTCTCTCTCTTCCTTGTCAGTTAGGGTTTTCAGGAAGCCCTCTGGCTTATCGTAAAGCGGCATACAGCACAGACAGGGGCTGGGGAGGTGAAAGGTGGCTTCCTGCCATTCTTCTCTGGAGCTGGGTTCCCATGGGCGGTCATGCCAGTTTGACTGTGGTTTGTTCCACACTCGTGTGATACAAGGAGATCGGGATTACGGCTGCTTCGGGGGACTGGATTTTCATGGGCTAACAGCAAGTTTAGGGTTTCCAGCCATGAACCGCTTCAATGGACTCTGCAAGGTGTGCTCGGAGCGGAGATACAGACAGGTCTGTATCTCCCATGGAAAAAGTCCATGTGCCAGCATGTGCGTGTGTGTTGCTGCAAGTTTCCGTTAAGTTTATGAGTGCCTGTGGGCTTTCTTGCCATTTCTGGGCTCTGTGTGTGCTGTTTCTAAGGTGTTGATATGCTATGGTTATAATTTTTAAATTATGATTTTGGGAATATAAGGAAAGCATCTTCAGATAGGTGTCTCTGGCTGATCTCTGCCTGTTGCTGCAGTGTGTAAATGGGGATAGAGGGGGAGCATTTGCTGTGCAGCTTGGGGGTAGCATGCCAACGATGAAAGTGTTAAGCTGCGAGGTGTTTCAGTTTACCACTTGTTAGAGGAGAGGCAGGCATGGCAGGCAGCTAAGTCTGCCAGGCTGCTACTGTCTCTTTTTCAAATTGTTTTAATGTATTTGGAAATTGAGTGGTGCTTGAAGCTGGTTACAACCAACAGCAACTTGCTTTATGAAAAGTAGATTGCTGTGGTCTGTAAAAGCTGGTGCAAATTCTGCTGGACCTGCTCGGTGTACAGTGCCAGGTGCTGGTTTTGCTTGTGCCGGTTCCAGTCTCCTGCACTTTTGAACACAATTTTCCCTCCATCGTCTGGATTGGGGCTCCCGGCTCGTGGTCAGCTTTTCTCTGCGCTCCTGCGCTAATCTTTCCTGTCATGCTAAAGCTGCTGTGGGAGTCAGTGTATATTGGGAATTGCACAGAGAACCAGCTTAACTAAAAATACCCACTTCTTGTTGGGGCTATAGTGATGGTTCCTGCAGGAATGCTGCTCTGCTTTGTATTAATGACAACTGACTGTGATTTGCATCTTAGACCTCCTCAGTTCTGTATTTTGACAGTATCTTCTGTGTTTTTTGACAAAAATGTGGGTAGAGTGAACCTGTGCAGTGCTGGAGTCTCTTACCACCCACCTTCCAGCTTATGTCAGATGCTCATATTTCTTAATTCTGTGCACGGCACCAAAAATCGGTGTTCAGCTCCCTGTAATGGCCATGGTGGTGGGAGCTGAGGAGAGCAAACTGTCAACAGTGAGAAGCTGCTATTTAGTGGCCCAGGGAAGGTGTGTCTGTTGGTCGTGGACAAGAGCAGCCAGCTCAGGGAGAAGGAGTGGGAGACCTCTTGGTGCAGGGGAATCTTTGGGCTGGGAAGTGACCGTGGAGTCTCCGTGGTGGGAGAGATGCTGGGCTGGCTCCTGAGGTGCCAATGGTAACACTTCTGAAGAACTCAGATCCCCTATGCTTTGTATTTGAGGTGTGAGGTTGGTTTGAAGGTGTGGAGCCACAAGCAGCTGTTTGAGCATTCAGCAAACCCCAGAAAGAAAAATACTCAGCATAGTGGGACTGGACCTATTTTTTTGATCCTGCCAGGTCAAGACAGTTTCTCTTTCGAAGCCTGATTTCAAGCTGAGCAATCAAGCAGGGACAAGGGGCAGAGAAATGAAAGCTCGCGGTGTTTGCCCTCCCGTGGTAAAGGAGTGAGGAACCAGTTTCCCTCCTTGGCAGCTTCTGCTGAATTCCTTGTCTTCTCTCTGGCTGTTTGTTCTCAGAATAATATAGGTCAGATAATGGATTTTTTTCTTTTCTCTGTCATTAAAACCAGGATCTTGACAAATGTCTTGGGGGATAATCAGGTATTTACAGAAGCTGTCGTATTGAGTCACTGCTGGAAGCCAGCATCAAAAAATAAATGTAATTTTTTCAATAAGTTTAATGCTTCTTGAACCAGGAGGAGAAGCAAGCCTAAATCAACACAGCATCCATCCTTTTCATACTCAGCGAGACAAAACAGACTCAGCCCAGCTAATGGGGTGGTGCATACAGAGCCTGCTCCGGTGCAGATGCCTTGCAGACAGGAGCGTGTGGATCTTTGCAACTTCCTCTGGAGCAGAGGAGTGCTGCTATTTCTGTATTACCTGACTGGAATTGAAATGTTTAAGTGCCTTGCTTAGAGAAGCCGTGTTAGAAATCAGTGTCAGAGCCAGATTGCCAGGTTTTCCTTTCTAATGGCTTATCAGACCTTTCCTTACACTTGCAGGTGTTGTGAGTGGAGACTTGTGTGTGCTCAACAAACACTTGTTTTGTGGCATTCCTCTCTGTTGATCCTCAGCTTGATCTTTGCATTGCTTTTTAGCACCATTTCTGCCTGCCTTTGACTGCAGCAGGGGAGAGACCTGTTGTCCGTGGGGTCGCAGAGTGATGCCGCTCACTGTGATGGTTCCTTTGGGCTCTGCGACTGCTTCTAGAAATGCCATGTGGCTGCATTTCCAAAGGCTATGGGGCAATGTGTTGGTGAAAGGGGGGTGCTTGCTGATCACATGCAGTGGCTGCTTTCCCACTGAACAGGCGACTCTGGTGTCTGTCTTTTACGACAGATTACGATCCCTCGAGGAAGTGATGGGTTTGGCTTCACAATCTGCTGTGACTCCCCAGTCCGGGTGCAGGCAGTGGACTCCGGTAAGAGATCAGATCTTTTTTTATCCCTTTTGATTTGAACGAATGACTGCTCCTTTTTTACTTCCCAGTGCATGCCGTGACTCAGAAGCTTCCATGCCTTGCAGGACTCTGATTAATTCCAAGAAACTTCACTTATTGAATGCTCTGTCACCTCTAATGAGGTCGGAGGCCACTGGGTTAGCGCTATGTCACTGTTTTGGCGGTGTGTTGCAGTAATTTGCAGAGATTTTGTTTCCTTCCCTCTCCAACTTGAGAACCTGAGTTTCCTCCCAACCTCCAGCTGGCTGGGAGACATATGGAAAGCATCTGGTGTGTGGGTATCAGACAGGGGCTCAGAGGGGAGCAGAATCATGGGAACCCTCAGTTGCCTGAGTAAATCTTCTTGGTGTGGACCTGTGGGATGGACTTGTGTCTGTTGTCCCCTGGTGCTCCCCGTGGCACACCAGGAAACATGGGAAGTTCATACAATAGCTCTGAGAGAACATTTATGACTGTCTCAGGTGCTGTGTGGTGCATGCATGCATGTTGGAAGTGAAGCTCCAGCCTAGCTGGCCCCACTTTATTTTCAGGTGTGGGTGTTAGAGGAAACAGATTGGGTTTGGAGGAGTGAGTGGTGCAAGCTGTGAAGCTATTTGGGTGCCTCCTAGCCTTAGGGCTTCTCCTCCCCCTCACTCTCAGCTATCTGTCCGGCAGGTGACTGGCATTTGTCTCTTCTCTCCATAGGTGGCCCAGCAGAAAAGGCAGGTCTGCAGCAACTTGATACAGTGCTGCAGCTGAATGAGCAGCCTGTGGAGCACTGGAAATGTGTAGAACTGGCACACGAAATCCGGTGAGTGTTCACCCAAAGCATCAATGCAGGGCTCTGGAAGAGATAGTTTGAGGGAGCCCAGGACAGGGCAGCAGATTATTTCAGTGACTACGGGAAGGGAAAGGCTTTGAGAGGTGCAGGAGACTGGGAAAGTACTCTCTGGAGTAGAAGAAGGAAGGATACAGGGGCAGAAGCATTAGAAAAAGGAAGGACTGCAGGGCTGATGGCTGTCTGAATGATATGGGGAGCCTCACTCCCTGCTGCCCCATCTCTGACCTGCCCCATGCCATCTCTTTCAGGAACTGTCCCACTGAGATCATACTACTGGTCTGGAGGCTTGTCCCGCAGGTCAAGTCAGGGCATGAAGGCATGATCCGCCGATCATCCTGCAAGTCTGCCTACGACCTCCAGTCACCACCCAACAAGCGGGAAAAGAACAGCACCATGCCTCCGCGGCCCGAGCAGCGCCGGAGCTGCCACATACTGTATGATGGGAGCGATGGGCTGGTGCTGAACAGCTGGGAGAGGTACACAGAGATCGGCAAGCGGAGCCAGAACACCATGCCACCCCTGTCCCGGGTCCCCTCTGCTGCGGACCAGAACTATATCATCTTAGCACCTCTGAACCCAGGGAGCCAGGTAGGGCTGCTTTCCAGCCTCACGCTCAAGTTACTGCATGTGGTTGTGGTCTGTGCTTGCTGGATCCTCTGTTGGCCCATGCCTCAATCTTACTGACCATCTTCTGTAATGTTTGCTAGAGCATATGCCATTTTTACAAGCCAGACGTGTCCTTTGGTCTGGGGGGGAGCTTTCACTATTTTCCTAAAACATCTTCCACTGGGACTGAGAGCTGGGGTGAATGACCTGCTGCCTCCTCTCAGGGCTCACTCTAAGGGTCAGGATATGGGAAGCGCTTTCACTACATAGGCCATGGTGCAAGTAATTGCTCTTATTTTCTGCTGGCAAAAGGATAAAAATGATTTTCACTCTGGAGTGCTTTGGCTTTGCTGGGTTTGGCATGCTAAAATTTGCAGCTGTTTATTGTAAAGTCTACCTCAAGCCTGCTGCAAGTGACTCTCTTTCCTGGGTTGTGTCTTACAGCTGCTGAGGCCTGTTTATCAAGAGAACAATGCTGCTGTGGGTAAGTTGCTGATGTGCTGAACATGCTGCTCAGAGCACCCAGCAGAGCTAGACGTGGTTTTCCTAGCACTGTTGAATCCTTGCCCTTAGCCCTGCTGTGCTGCAGTGGAGTCCCTCATGTTATGAGGACAGTGGCAGAAGCCTGGGGCTTTTGGGTAGATCATCTTTGCACCCTGGGTCAAACATAAGAACAAGAACCCTACCCGCCGAGCCCAGAGGAGAGCACAGCTGCTCATGTCACTGGATGAGCCTCATGGTAAGAAGGTCGCTCTGGGAGGTCACAGATTTGCTGAAGGGAAGCTGGTGGCCAGGGAATTTCCCTCAGGGGCACGATAAAAGCATGAAGTGTGAAAGTGCTAAGCATTGCTGTTGCGGCGGTTCCCCAGATATGTCTGTGGGCCTCTCCATGACGTGTTTCCCTTCTTGCATGTGATGCCTTGCTGGGGGGTGCTAATACCGTGGCCCCTGCTTTGAGGTTCATTTTATTACTAAGGGAGTGAGGGTGGTCGTGACTCAGATTTGTACAAACAGTAGTGCAGGCTGGTGTGCCAGATTTGGGGAATACTCGTTTTCTGGGCTCCTGCAAGGTTTCTGGCAGATTCTGAACGAGCTTTCCTCAAAACTCCTTTGAAACATTAAACTCATTTCCTACAACAGGTATGCTGGGTTTCCCTGGAGAACCAGGCATAGTTGGGTTTGTGGGAAGAGTGGGATGGGGTGTGTGGCAGGGCTGGGGACTGCATGAATCCAGGTCCATGCAAAACAGCTTGATTTGGGAGCTTTGGGAGGCTGTGCTTGCACCCGGGTCCGTTAGGATGCCTTTAGGGTGAGCTGTGTGTCTATAGAAGAGCTGACCTAGGCATGATCTTGGAGGAGTGTCTTTAACTCAGCAGTCCCTCCCTGGTGCGGGCACAGCTAGAAAATTTCATGCTGCCTGTAAAGGTGAGGCAGTGTCCATAGAAGGCAACACGTGGGGCTGGCAAAGCCATGATGGGAATGCTGGGGAGCAGGAGGGAGCAGTGTGGGTCCAAGGCCCCTGTGCTTTGGATGCTCCCAGCTCTGGAGCTCTGCAGCCAGAATAATTTTCCACAGCTCAGCTGCAGGGGATGTTTTGTACTGTGGGTAATTGCAACTCTTTCCTGCTGTTTGTGGAACCTGTGAAAAGATGAGCTGGACCATGGGGACTTGTTCTTATAGCCGAGTAGAATTTGAAAGACTTGGACTTCTTCCCAAAACAAATTTTAGTGTTTGTTTTCAGTTTATTTAATGTTAAGTCTTAAGAGGAAAGAATGCAGTAGTTATCTTGAGCAGTGATTAAGTGTGGCAGCACGAAGCTGGCCGCCAGTCACACAGTGACAGGAGCAGATGCTTTGGGCAGGCTGGATGCATTTCTGTGCCAGTGTGCAGAAAACAGGACTTGTGCAGGTGATGAATTCCTCTGATAAAATGAGGTGATTTAGGGGTAAGAGGAAAAGCAGGTCCTGAACAGCCCAGACAGATTGTATCAGTCCTGTGTTGAGCTGTCTCTCGTGCTTTGATGTTATCTGGCAGTGCAACCATGAAAAAGGGAAAAGAGAAAATGCCAGGGCTGTTGCACTTAGGGGTGGAAACAACCTTTTGGGTCACAAGGGGCACCCCCCCGCAAAGGCAGGCTGTTAAAGCAAGCAGTAAACAGCAGGTCTGGATTGTCAACAGAGTGCAGTCTGGCTCTGCTGGCATTTATCTGAAAGTAAATGTGCTATTTCCTAATACTTAATGGAATATGTAATGTTGGGTAGGTTCATGTATTTGCTTTGGACAAGACCTTATCTGCTCTGAGCCATGTTCACAAGTGTTTTGGCTCATTTCTGCTTGGGAAGGTTATGGGTATCCGTTACAGTGCAGAAAGCTGCTGTGGTGGGAGCAGAAACTCCTGGGGCTGGGTGGCTGAGGGGAGTGGTGCTGGGGGGTCTCTGCTGGGACACCCCTCTAACAGGGAGCGGAGCTGCAGGAGCCCTTCTCACTCATGTTCCTGAGTAATTGCTGTGAGGGAGAATGGGCTAATGCTTTCACCTGGATATGGTAAAATCCAAGTGGAGAGGTCTGCCTGCAGGACCTGAGCTGGCTTGGTTCGTCAGATTCAGGAGGCAGGAAGGAAATTCTTTGATTTTTCAGTGGGGCTTCTTTTGAGGAAGGCATGGTTAGAGAGTGGTTAGAGAGACATTCAGTTCCTGTTGGAGTTGTTGTCTGCAAGTTTTAGGACAGAGCACAGGTCACTGGTGCCCAGCAGGACATAGTCTGGGGTTAAAGGCTCTTGGAGAACATGAACCCGTCCCACCTTCTGTCCCGAGCACGGTAGGTCCTGCTGCTGCAGCGATAGGAGTTTGTGTATGGCAGGAGAGATGTGCACTGTGAGCCTGGGGACATCAGGGATGACCAAAACGGGGGTCACCAAAGAATGCCAAGGCCCTTGGGCCTGATGGGTTAATGTCAGTAATAGGAAATATTTCACAGCTGCTCCCCTCAGCAGCCGTGCTGCCAATAGCACACTTAAGAGCAGAGCAGCCCAGTGGGCAGCTGGGCAGCAGCTCCTTTCTGGTTCTGGTCCTGTGCGTTGGTCTCATCCCAGCTCCATGTGCTGGGAGTGGGGAGAAGGACACATAAAGCCATCCTTAGCACTGCTGCCTCCAACAGATCACCCACCAAACCATCCAGTTGCTCACAGCCAGTTGTGCATATGGGCACCAGCTCCCAGCAGACTGCGATGCTCTAGCATCATTGTGCTGGTGCTGAGAAAACGGTGGTTTCTGTCCAGGCAAAGCATCTTCAGAGCACTCTGTGTCCCATGCCTGTGCTTGTGACACAAAATGCTGATAGGAGCTTGCTGGATGTATTCAAAGGCATTCCTCTAGGCTGGGGGGAAAGGACTTAGAAATCCTATATAGCAGCAATTGCCCGTAGGAGAAGGAAGGACTCACCCACGCAGAAGCTAGCAGGGAACAATGATAACTGTTAATAATTAATCACAGGATTATCAAATATGTGAGAGATTCTGCAATTGGTTTGACGTACCACCTAATGTCTCTGATGATGCAGACTGGCCAGAGTAGGTGGTGTTGGCTTGTTGGAAAAAGTCATAGCTCTGCTTGACCAGCTGAGGTAGGAGGCTGCAAAGGAAAGCTTCTGTGTAATCCCTCCTTTGAAAGAGGATAACAGCTTTC
The DNA here is from genome assembly GCF_023638135.1 of Falco biarmicus. NCBI lineage: Eukaryota > Metazoa > Chordata > Aves > Falconiformes > Falconidae > Falco > Falco biarmicus. The sequence continues at coordinate 9,226,245 of NC_079296.1, read as the reverse complement.
TGCAATGAAGAGGGACAGAATGAAAAACCAGTCAGGCTGCTCAGACTTTATCCAGCACCAAAATGTAATGCTGAAAAACAGTGGATGATGTTGTGCCAGCCTCATGCAGAATGAGGTCATCCTTTATAAATACACCCCAGCATCTGAGTAATTGTTGCATCCCTGGGAGCGATTTGGAAAGGCATGGATTGATCCTATGTGCATGAATGTGTTTATCACTTCTGTCCCTTTTTCTGACACCTCCAAGTATCTTCTGGAAACTGATTAACCCACCACCCAGCACCCCCTGGTGTGAAATTCCTGCCCTTTGCTAACTCCCATGCCCAGAAGCTAGAGCAGGAGGGCCTGTGTGGATAAAAATGTCCCAGGGTTTAATTTTCCAGTGTTCCCCCACCCTAAGTTAGTCACAGATGGTTTCCTCCTCCCTGGAAAGGGAAAGGTTCAGTGGTGCAGGCAGGTATTCCCTGATGGTGGGAATCTCCTTGGTACTCCTATGCTTCTAAAGTCATGTTTGGGGTTGTTCTGTATTTCTTATTTCATCCTTTCGGTACTGGATAGGGAGGTGCATATAACAGTACCACATCTCTTCCTCCAAAGTACCGTATTCATAAATTGTGCAGAAGGCAGTGTGCACCCAGAGACAGATGTGCTGGCCTGCAGCTGAGCTTGCTGTGGCTTCCTTGGGTTTTAGTTTGTATGTGTATAGGTGGGTTTTTGCTGCTGGTGTGATCCAGTTAAGTCCTTGGTCCAGCAAGCAAGTAGCTCTTGAAAAGAAACGTCAAGGGACATCTCATTTTGCATTAGGAAAAATGAAGTCAGTGTTGTTATTTCGTGAATCCCTGGGAAACTTTGATAGCAGAGTGACGAATGTCCCTGCTGCTCTTGGCTCCAGCTATTCCCCTTAGGCTTTACGTGCCCTCCTCCAGCCTGCGAGAGCAGGAACCGAGCTGGCAGTCCCAAAGGAGCTCTCTTCTGATTCTGTGTCTCCTTCTGCTTCCTCTGTCGGTCCAGGAAATGCATGTAAAGGGAAATCACACATGGGGTCTGGGAGAAAGTCCAGGCTGATGAAGACTGTGCAGACGATGAAGAGCTACGGGAACTACCAGAACTGTACCATAGTGAGGCCACACATCCCACACTCCAGCTATGGCACATATGTGACGCTGGCTCCCAAAGTGCTGGTGTTCCCTGTCTTTGTGCAGGTAAGCGCAGCTGGAAGCGAGGTGTTACAGATCTGATGCAACCAGCGCCCAGCACAGCAGGTTGTATCAGAGCTTGCTGCTGTAGGTTGGGTCCAGGCTGTCATGCCGTATTTTCCAGCAGTATGTACCATGAATGCATGGATCCCCTGTCACCCTCAGCTCTTTCTTCTGGAGCTGGCTATACTCAGCAGAGCGTTGGGTACTTTCTCAAAGGGAATTGTGCCCTGCCCAAGAGATTCTCTGTTGGAGTTTTTTTCCCTTCTCAACTTTCAGATCTGGTCCTCGGGTAGTTGCATGAGTCAGGTAACCCAGCTTCTGGGCTTTAGCAACCAACTTTATGTCACTGAAGACCAATATGGTTTCTTCCTGTGGGTTCTTTGAGCTGTTAATTATAGCATACTAACAAAGATTTTTTTAGTTTAGCTGGTGGCCAGCACTGAAATCATGGGCAAGGTTCCAGAGCAGTAATGGCTTAACAGAGGACATTCTCAGTCCCCAGTTCCATAAACCATTTTCTTAAAACTTAGCTCTGGATTTGGCGGTAGTAGCTGTAACTACCTTTGTGTCTTCCATTTTGTCCTTCATGTGGTCAGAACCCCAGAAAACCTCATCTGATCCTGTATGTTTAAGTACATGACTGATGGATACCTTCATCTCTGAGACTGTGGGGAACCATCTGGCCTCCCCGCTACCAGCAATGGCCCTGTCATGTCAGCTCAGACCGGTGCTTTCCTTTGGGCTGACACCCATGATCCATGTTACCTGTCACCCCGGCCTGAGCCGGTGGGCTGCCTGGAGACAGCTGTGGGGCTGGGCTGGTGCTGGGGAGCAGGCTTATGCTCACCTCCATCCTTCCTGACAGCACCCAGGTGGCCGTTCGTGTTGGCACCAGTGCGTTCACAGCCCCAGCTGTGTGCACAGTTTGCCTTTGGGTAGGAACATGACTGGCACCTCTGCCTCTTTACTCCTAAAACTTGTGTCTTAGATCAAGCCTGGGGTGTTTCTGCCACTTCAGGAACTGGCTTTTTATGTTTTATGCTGTCTCATACTGCAAAGCCCCTGTGGAGGTCCCCTCGCGTGCCTGCTAGCCATGCTGCTCGGGAAGATCCTGGGCTGGTTTTGCAGGGTTGGTTCTGCAGTCAGGACAACTGAACCTGTCCTGTTTAAAACTCGGTAGCAAATATTCTTAAGGGACGTGAAAACCTAACGTGCCACTGTTGTGGTTGTGTTTCCTGCTAAAAAGCGCCCATAAACCTGCACAGTGCAGAACAGTTAACGTACAAAGAGGTAAGTGGCTGGCTGTCTTTTTATAGATGGGTCTGACGTAGGTGTTAAGTGTAAGGCTTTCTTTTTATCGTGTAACTGGACTTTCTGTCCTTTTGAGCTCAGTGTGGGGTAGCTTCTCCCTAAATTAGTTACAGCTTGAAGTGAAGACAAAGTGGGTTTGGTGGGCGGAAAGTTATTCTGGCAAGCCACACTTCCAGTGGAAGGTTTGACTGTTTCTTTCTTTTTCTATTTTTTTTTCTTCCCCCCACCCCCCCACCCCCGCCGCCTTCAAATGTAGCCGCTAGATCTTTGCAACCCAGCCCGGACACTGCTTCTGTCAGAGGAGCTGCTTCTTCATGAGAGCAGAAGCAGGACTATACAGGTAAGGCTCTTCCCATGCTGTCAGAACTTTCTAAATGTGTTCTTCTGTGCTCTTATACAGTAGATTTAGAAGGGAAATGTTTTATTGTGCAGTACTGATAGTAATACAATATTGGGAAAAACTTGTAGTCAGTTTATCATGGGATGAACTAAATATCAGAGTTCTTCTCTGCTAAAAATCATCTTTTTTTCTTGTCTTCACGCTCACAAAGAAGAAACTGCGTGGCAAACGTCAGTCACAGCCCGGCAGCTGAGGCCACCGGCACAGTCAGAAAGAGGGACTTTAAGAATATTTTGTGCCAGGTTAGAGAACTAGACAGAGAACTTGTTACAGGGGCTTTTAGAAATTGAGTTCCTGAAACAGGTTACATGTCCAAACGCCTCTCCTTTTTCTTACTTCGGCTTCTTTTCTGCAATGTTATTGGAAGGCTGTTAAAAATCTGGGGAAACAACTAAGCTTTGGCTACATGCTGAACCTGTATGTGATGACTTTCAACATCCAAACTGGCTTCACTTGCATCCAACTGTACAGTCTGCAGAGCCCTGGAATCTGGGCCAGAGGAAACGGCAGCGGGAGAGCCTGCTCGTGCAGTGCTTTCTAGTGCTGGAGAGAACTGCCGTTTCTTTTGGGGCGTTTTCAGAGAATCTCGTGCTGTACAGAAGAATTTTGTTTTGAATTTAGTTGGAGTGAACAATGTGTCGTCTTCATAGAGTCATAAATGAATTTTTACTTGACTAATCTTGGTTTCTGGGTAACACCTTCTGGCTGGTCGACAGCAGAATCTCAGAGACATGTCATATCACTGGCCTGTGCAAAACAGTACAAGATTGTGTTAAATGACTACTCTCCCTTTTTGGCTTTCAATGTGTAATTCATCCCTTGCTTTGACTTGAATAACTTTTTTTTTTTTCCCCAAAGTACATGAAAAATTGCATGATCAATTAGGAAACTTGGCACTGGTTTGTAAATAAAACTCTTCCTCTGTCTGTCCTCCTGTTCTTTGCTGCTCAGGGTCTTCAAAGCACCTGCAAGAATGAAAATGAGTTAAAAACATGGCTGTGTAGCACAGCTGTGGTCGATGGCTTGGAAATATGGTGGCCAGCTTGAAGTCAGGATGCTTCTCCTGGGTGGTTTGGAGTTGCTTGCTTTCAGGTCAGACTCAGAGGTCTGTAGTAGTAGCCAAATGTGGGATAATGGTGAATCACTAATGCTATTTGCAGCCTGGGTAGAGCATGAGCGTGGATGGGGAGGTGTTCATGTTTAGGTGGTGGAGCGCCTCCACACACATTTGAAGGTGTGCTGCTCTGTCTCCAAATGGCCATATTGGCCATTTCAGAGACTCGGCCATGGACAGGATCAGAAGGAGGACGTCTCAGGGAAAGGACTCTTTTTTTTTTTTTTTTTTTTTTTTTTTTTTTTTGCTTACGATGCCCTACAGATGAGCGTGAGGCTGGAATGGTTGGAGCTGATGCCAGGAAAGGGCAGGATGCTGTACGCTGGCCAGGAATGTGAGACAGCGTTTGAGAACCATGGTGCCTTGAGGCTGTGATGTCTGTGTAAGCCTGGCAGAGGGGCAAGGCAAAAGGTTGTGACTAAGCATAGCGAAAAAACAGAAGCAATGAATGGGAACAAGCACGTGACAGTATCTGCTTTGAAGGCAGGAGTCTTTCCCTTGGTGTGAACCCAGGTGTGGTGCTGAGCCCCAAATTGCTGGAAGCTGACATTTTTAGGTAACGGCACTGGGACATCAGCCATGCCTCGGGGGAAGGGCTTTCTCATGTCTGTAGTGTGTCACAGGGTCACGTCAGGCTTTGCAGAGCTTCAAGGAATCAATGCAGGTCTCTCTGGAAAGCCAGAGAGTGCCCTTCCCCAGTGGAGCAAGGGTGTCTGCTTTGGTCCTGGTGGGCTGTGACATAAAAGAGCCTAAGCTTCTGAGGGTAGCGAGACCTAAAATGGCCTGGACACAATGGAGCTTCCCCTGGCACAGAAGGGCTCCGACTTCTCTTTTCGCTGGACTTGAGCTCACTCCCTCTCCAGCCTTCTCTGCTGCCTGAACAGAGGCTGTCTTGTTTCTGATCAGTCCTTTCTTCCATGTGGTTTTCCACTTTCCCACTGCTCTTCCCACCCAGCCTTTCTCAAACTGGACCACTGCCTCTGTGGTTTGCAGGACTGTCTTCTGCATGTTATTCTGCTTTGGCTAAGTGGCTTGAGAGAGGAGGGCCCATGTGCAGGGGCTGAAGATGGAGGTCCTGTTTCCTTCCCCCCCCCCCCCCCCCCATCTTTTCTTTTTCCTTCAGAACCCAGAATCCTTTCCCCTTGGCAGGTTCCACATCAGGCACTGCATCCTGATCGCTGAGCAAACTCTCTCGCATCTCCTGAAGGAGCCAACCTATCTCCCTGGAGGCTTGCCAGGATCTGTCCTTTCCCTGACCTTACCTCTGGGGCAATCCTTATTCAGGCCTTAATCACATCCTGTCTAGACTTTGTTGCAATTCCCACTTTTATGGTCTTCTGAAATCCCTCCAGCCTGTGGAGTGCCAGAGGAACCAGTGTGATCAGGCGATTGTGCACAAGGTGCTGAACATGGGCTTTGTCCTTGTCAGTCTGTCTCTAATGTACCTGGAGGCAACTTTCCAAGCCCTGTGGTACCTTCACAGCATGGGCTATGCTTACTCCCTTCTCCTCTCTCTTTTTCTGCCATCCCAGCAGGGCCTGCAGATCAGGATGATCCTTGCTTGAACTCTGAAAGCCCTCCAGCTCTGCCAGGAGTCTGGAGGACTTGGACTGGGGTGCCCAGGTTTTATTCTCTTTTCTCTACAGAGCAAGAGGCTTTTCTCTCTCATCCCAAGTGTTGCACTGCAAGTTCCTGGCACTCCTGACCTGGGACAGGGTTGCCAGCTCCTGTTTCAGTGGGTGACTGAGTTTGGCCAACACAGTGGCTTGACCAAAACCCTACTCTCTGGCATATATGTTTCAAGATATTGTTTTCAGCCTTTTTTAGATACTTTCATTTGCATGAGAATACCAGAAACCTGCACTTACCTCCTCCCTCCACCACACCAGTCCCACTTACTCTGTCCCTTCATCGCTGCCTCTTAATATCCTCATTTTTTACACCATTTCCCCATCTGCGTAGCCACTGCTTATGCTAGTGTTTGAGGGTAGATGTGTGACCCCTTGAGGTCTTCAGTGCATGTTCTCCCCTGATGTTCATGGTAGAAGAGCCTTTGATTCAGGTAAGCCAAGGTGAGGTTCAAGGTTGACAGCTAAAGCCCTCACCATGGATTGCCTTTTGGCCAGCGTGGTGGTGTATCTTCATCAAGGTCTAGCTGAGCCTATAAACTCCTTCCTGGGTGTATAAATTCCTTGCCAATAATCTTGGCAGAAAAGAATGTATGAGGTGGTAAAACAGGGTAAATGTATTGCGGGCTAAAAGACTGCTGAGAGATCTCGAAGAGCATGCATTTAATCTGGATACATGTAGAAGTAAAAATCCAGGAGCAAAGGAGCAGGTCATGCTTAGAGAGTTAGGGCTGCAGCATGCAAAGCAATGACTCAAAGACTTTAGTGTATCACTGAAGGGTGGTAAAGTTTCCCTGTCCTGGGAAGTTCATGCCCATCTCTGAAGTTCCATGCCGGTGTATGTGCACCTACCCCATCTGCAAAGCCTAGACTGCTTCTCTGTTTAGTCTGGGGCTCAGATGACTGAGATGCTAATGTATGATGCTGTGGCAAGTGGATTACTTTTAATCGTGTTCACCTATTGCTCTGGTCCCTGTGAAAACTGAGTAACTGCCCATGCAGAGCTGTAGCCAAGAAAGCTATGACTTTGAAGCATATGATCAGGGGAGCACTGAGTAGAAGTGACAGGGTGTTATCACCTTGTATGTGGGGAGCTGCATCATTCTTGGTTTGGTGAGTCCAACGGTGACGTCTGTGTCATAGAGGATGCTGAGAATTTTGATGGTCTCACAAGAGGGCTATAAGGATAAATCAAGATCTGAAAAAAATGAGGAAGATTAAGAAATCTTCATCCATTTAGCTCAACTGAATGAATGGGGGCATGTGAACTCTGCAAATACAACCCTCATACCGGTATCACTGCAGTTTCTCTTCTGGGGTGGCACCCAGTTCTTCTGGAGAAGAATCCAGTACTGGTAAATAGAAAATGTGTGTGGCTTGATCCTAGGGGTGGATACCTGTCTTAAGAGCTCCCTGACAAGGATTACAGGATTCCTTTGGTCATCTGCAGGCAGCGTTGTCTGGCCAGCCATACAGGTGAACATCACCATGTTCTCCGTTGGCAACTGAAAGCTCTGTCCTGAAAGACCTGCCTCTGCTCCACTCTGCTTCCTCAGCTTCCTCTGTTTTGCTAGGCATGGCTAAAAGACTATTGCTTAGAGAGAGAGAGAGGGCAGTGTCTCAGAACACATCTGCTAGCTCAGGCTTTTCCTGCCGAGCACTGGGACAAGCAGGCAGAGTTCGCACTGATCCATTTTGCCAGTGTCTCTGCTGATGTACTGCTGCAGTTGCAATGTGCAAACTCCTCCCTGCCGTAACTGAAGTGGTGGTGGCTCTCTCTGCGTAGATGAGCAGAAGAGGATGGGGTTAGGAAGAGAGTTAACTATTCTTAAGCTTGGATGTGAAGGTACTTTGTCTGCAAGGCTTAATTTCTGGGCACCTTTTCATGTTTTTGCTACCATATTTTGCTTTACAAGGTGTGGTTATCATTTCCTCCTTCCTGCAGTGGAGCTCTGTAGCAGTCCTGTTGATCTCCTGTTCTCATCTTGGGGACCAGTGCTTTCCACCTCCCCTCCTGGCTTTCATTTTCTCTTCTTTTCTTTTAGGAAACACTGTAAACGTGCCCCTTCCTCCTGTAACAATGCTTTGCCAGTTATAGTCTGTAGTCAGTCCAATCTATCAGCAGAAGAGGCTTTGCTGTTTGCCGTGGTGCAGAGCACACCCAGATGAACAGTGTCCAAGACATCGGTGTCAACCTCTACAAACATTTCCCATCCCACCCCCATCCCCATAAAATCTATTCACATCCTCCTAAAAGGTCTGTGTGACCACTGCCATGTGGCCTTGGTTACTCTAGTAATACCAGAGGTGTGCCTATCTCTGTTTTCAGAGGAGTCCTTTCATTGTGTCAGTTGTTTGATTTCTGATTTTGGGGTAGGAAATTAGTTCTGGGAAATATACAATATGCTTTGACTCTCTGAGAAGCAGCTCTGGTGGATTCTGTGTCTTGCCTGGATGAATTCAAGCACTGTGTTTCTTTTTTGTTTGCTCTTTCGCTTTTATGAGCCCTGTGATTTTTCATGGTAGATACCAGATCTGTTTGCAAAGCGCTGTTAGAGACATGTTACAGCTTGTTGGCGGTGTGATGGCAACCTTAGGCAGAGCTCCAGATTATTCACTACGGCTCTCCCCTCTTATACCTGCTGGCTGCTGCCTTAGGGTCATCCATGATTTGAATTTCCCGTGCTCAGCTCTGCAGGTGGGGTAGGTGCTCTGCTTCACAGAGCCAGTCCCACTCCCACCTCTGCAAGCAGGGTCTGCTGGAGCGCTTGTGGCAGGCTCTGGTTGTGCGGGTGGAAGGGACACCTTCATTTCTTCCCCCAGCAACTTGGAGGAGCAGAGGGGCCTCTATAAACCGTTTTGTGTGGAGCTGCTCTAAAATCAACTGTCTTCCTGGAAGCAGCATCTAATGGAGACGCTCCTACATAACCCACACTGCTGCGCTTTTACCTTCTCTACATCCTCAATTCAGTCAGTCCCATCTTCCCATAGAAGCACAATGTTACCTGTAAATACTTCTTGTATATTTCTGTGTCCATGATTCTTTATTTAAATCTGCTTGGGTTTGAGGTGTGGTATATTTTGTTTCCTGCTGATCCTTCTAATCTTTCTTCCACCCTTTAAACTTCTGTGTGTAGTAGGTCTTAATTTTTTATCTTCTATTTCCAGCATGACTGCTTGCTGATCATGCTTTTATCTCCTTGACTTTGAGTTACTATTCTCAAAATCCCTCATCTTCTTTGAGGCTAAGGGACTTGGGACATATCTGGTGCCATCCCAGAAAAGTTACCTTTTGGCCCAAGAGGGACATGGGGTAAAGTTTATAGTGCAGTTTGTACTTCGTTATTCCTTGTATTAATAATAAGGTCAGAAGTAATGAAGAGGGTGAACGTGGGTACTAAGCCAACAGTGTGTTGAGAGCAGAGGAAGGGATTTTCCAAATAATACAGAGAAAACCAGACACTCCCTAGTTTCATTGTCCATTAAAGCTATGCCACTAGCTTTGTGCTTATTAAGAATCCCACAAAAACGAATTTGCACAGGAAGGAGAAATCTTGTGGCAAGGGCTTGATTTTGGTTTTAAAGCCAGATGCTGCTGCGCTGATGTGGGACTCGCCACGATGCGATTAAACTGTTACCCAGCTTGGCATCCTCCTGACATGTGTCCATCAGCTGCTGGGCATGGAGACAAACTGTACTGGCAGTGTCCCTGTAAACAGTGACTCAGTCCCTGTCCAGAGCAAAGTCACCTTTCAAAGGGTGACTTGGTGGTGGCAGCAGTGCTAGCTCCTAATAAGCCCCTGGAATGCTGGGTTGATTTGTGCTTTTGCAAAAGGTTCCTAAAAGACCACAAAACCTTTGTTGCTGTTGCTCAGTGTTGCAAAGCAGCTTTCCTTTAGCTGTGGGAGGTTTTTGGGAGCATCCCAAGGAGGGTTAAAAGCAGCCATGTGCCCACATGCTGCATCCTGTGCTGAAAGCAGTGCATGGTTTGGCAGTCTGCAGAAGGTGTGGCATCCAGTATGCCCACTGGCGTATTGCAGCTGTTTCCTAGCATCTTCTGTGCTTTGCTGCATGCCCCCAGCTTCTGCTGGAGAGCAGGACAGGCTCAAAACTTGGCTTCTGGCATAGTGATTGCACCAAGCTGCTCAGCCCTGGTAGGCATCTGGGTCCAGGATCTCCAGTGCAGTGGAGAAGCTCACACACTAATCTGTACTGATTGAAGTAGAGACTTCAGGCAAGAGACAGAAGCAGCACAAAATATATCTTTTGAGTTGTGAGCACTTACCACTGCTCTGGAGTAGCTCCCAGCTTCTAGGATACTTGGGTCACTGCCCAGGCACAGAGTTGGGCAGACACTTGTTTCAGTGTTTGCTTTCCACCCGTCAGCGTGGTTTTAAGGTGTCAAGTTTGTTCCCTGCAACTGCTCTCACGGGTTCTGCTGTGAAAGCCAAACTGTTATTTTTCTCAAAGGGAGCACTGAGGAGAGTGAGAAGCTCCTTCATGAGTGTGTTCAGGGATATCGCATTTGCTTTTTGGGTTGCAGCTTCTACAGTGTGCTGGGATTAGTCGGCAACTTATTCCCTCCTCCTGCTCCTCTGATTTATAACTTATGTAAATGGGAAGTGACATGAGAGAGCAGAGAGGGTGTGTTTGTGTGGTGTTAAACTGTTGGGCAGGTTTATCCCTCTCGTTGTGGGACTCCACAAGCCTTGGTAGGCGGCTGCCAATAGGGGGGAGCTTCATCCAAAACTTGCTGGGAGCACCCCAAGGGGTGTAGCAGCAAGCAGCCCCTTTGGGAAGGAGTGCCTGGACTGCCTGTCATGACTGGTGTGTCTCCCCAGGGTGGAGGACTTTTCCAGGACGCTGTCTTGGTGCCAAGAGATTAATTCCTTATAGTTTCTTCTTTGCTGCTCTTGTGCTTCCAGGTGACCCTCTTTGTCTACTCCGACCTGCTGCTCTTCACCAAGGAGGACGAGCCTGGGCGCTGCAACGTGCTGAGGAACCCTCTTTACCTGCAGAGTGTCGAGCTGCAGGAGGGTGAGTGTCTGCAGCAGCACCTGGAGACATTTGGGGCATTTTCTGGGCTGCTAGCTATAAAGATTTCTGGCCAGCAGCAGGATAGCACCCCACTATCCCCATTGCTTCCAATATGTGACAGTACCATCCAACTGGTGCTGCCAGATCATCCTTCCTTGGGCTGCAGGGCCAGCATCACCCTTCCCATCCCTGCATTAACCCAGTCCCTGGGAGCTCTCTCTCCTGGGACACCTCAGGGGCACTCAGGTAGACTTTCCAGGGCATTTTGGGTGCATCTCTTGGGTATTTTGGGCTGGCATTCCCCAGGGTCTTGCTGTCCTGTGCTGTTCCCCTTGCTGGTGTTACACTGCCTACAGCAGGGGCTTGCCGAGGCTGAGAAAGGGAAGTGAAGTCTTGAGGTTTCCCCCATGGTGCCTCAACAGAGTTCAGAGGTTGTCTCCAAGGGAGTATGGCTAAGCCCCACTGACCTTTACTTTGTGACTTCTCCTTTCAGCTGCCCACAGTTTTCCCCTGCATTACCATTCCTCCCCTGTGCATGCCCCACTGGTGAGGAAAGAGCAAATCCTGGCTTTGGTAGGAGGCTGTGGACCATGCCCGTATGCTCTTCACCTTGGCTGGGCTCTCACATCCAGCTGAGGGCTCAGAGAGGGCTTCTAGGGCAGGGGGGGACTTGAAATCAGTTATTTGAAGTTGAAATGCTGGGGCTGTACAAAAGATGGCCTTTAGCTACTCAGGGTCAAAAGAGGAACAAGCAAATTGCTCTACCACATCCTATTTGCTATGGTAGAGCCACTTCTTGGCCCTGGGCCCAGTCCCACCTTGTTTCTTCTTTGGTGCAGTCACTTTTATGGTCTTGTTTTGTGTACGGTTGTCCGACTGCATCAGCGTGGGGCTGGTGGCCTGGCTCCAACTCAAGCCCAGGCAGCAGGTGTCACCGGCCTGGGACCTGGTACGGGAAACTGTAATTACATATAAGGAAAAACTTTTCTAGGGTGAGGTTGGTCAAATATTAAGTTGCCCAGAGAGGCTGTGGGATCTCCATCCCTGGAGATGTTCAGACTCAACAGCCCTGAGCACCCTGATCTGAGCGCTTTCAGCAGGGCCTTGGACTCCAGAGGCCATGAGAGCAGCCCCTTCCAACCCAAATTACTCTGTAACTATATGACTTGATGTCTTTATGCAGCCCCATGGCCCTGACTAAAAGGCATTAATCTAGATCTGGGCTGCATCTCCGAAGGGATGAGTTTCTAGATCAATTTTGTCACTTCCCATGACTTTCCCCAGCTGAGCTGTGAGCTCTGTGGATGACCTGTGTCTCTTCATGTGCACCATGTTGTAGTGAGCTTCAGTGCTGGGGGTCTGCAATGCTGTACTAGACACCATAGGCTGCCTGTCAGTTGTTATTTCCCATTTGCAACCATGAGTCTGGTCCCAGATTAATTCACTGACCTATTTGGTGGGGGCAGAAACACAGTGAGGGACATGGGGCACCATGCCATGAGCCATTTAGAAAAGCCATTGAAGCTTCCCTGGGGTTTGTTGAGTTTGTTCTCAGCGCTGCTTATTTCTAAGAAACGGACAAAAGAAATTGTTCCTTGTTGAAGTGCTTGTTGGTCAGCGTCTGCTCCTGGAGTGCGCGCGCGTGCCACTCCTGGCTGCTCTCAGAGGCTGTCTAGTAACCCTGCTCATGTTCACCTCCTTGAAGAAAACAGCTTCCCCGGCGCTGGTCCTGGCTCTGAGCATGAAGGTCAATTTGCAGCTCGGCACAGGAATGCACCTTCTAACCTCGGGCACAGCAGTTGGATTTCGTGAGCAGTTTTCTACCACTTATTTCCTCGTTGCCACAATAACTTGGCTGGATCACATCTGGAAGAGCTTAACAAGCCTCTGCAAAGGGGATGTTTCTCCCTGCAGTGCTGAACCGCCCCCCAGGCGTGGGGAATCCAGCTCAGTCTGTTTTCAGGCAGCTCACCCTCCTGGTTTGGGCAGGGCTGCTTCAAAGGCGGGTGGAACAAGCAAAAAAGATGTCAGTCCCTTTTGGCAGGGATTTTCTGTTGGTCTCCTAAATAACTGAATGGCACATTAATAGGAACAGGCGTATTGCTGAGTATAACAATTGAGACATCTCCGGTACACTGAAGACCATTGTGATGTTTCCTGTTTCTGCTGCTTGCTGCACTGTGCGAAACCAAATCAGTATAATCTGCTTTACAATGCTTTGTCTTCCTGCTTTAGAAGCTGAGCATGGCTGATGAGCACCACACCAGCCAATGTTTCCAGTGCGACAGGACTGGCTTCCTCACTAGATACTGTGGGAATTTCCACACGAAGGTCACTGCCTCACTGGGATCCTGGACCCCCTGGGTGGGTGCACTCAGCGTTGGGACAAAGAAGAGTGCTCCTGTTTTGCAGCTGGAATGAGGACACCCAGGCTGTGAGCCCCATCCCCAGCTGGGATCCTGCCAACAAGGACTTTCCATGTGCTGCTTTGCTGTCCGTGACATCTCTACCCGCCATATCTTGGAGCAAACAGCTCTGAGATAGCCAGAGGCCAAGAGTGTGATTTATGGGCCTCCTGCCCTGCCACAGATGCTCCCTGCTGCTCCAAGAATGCTGTGAAGCACCAAGGGCTTGCACCCAGCCACACCTGCCTGGGGACATGCACCATGGGCTGACAGGCTTGTCCCCTCTCAGCAGCCAGGTTTGGATGTAAACAACAGCCTTCGTCTCTCCCCACGCCCCCAGGGGCCCACAGCACCCTGCCCTGCGAGCTCCTCTTTGGGTGCTGAACACAGTCCTGGCCCTGCTGAGCAGATGCGAGAGGCTGGGGAACAGGGTACCAGCCCCTGCTGTGGGCATTGCCATGGTCCCCTGGACCGTGCAAAGACGGCTGTGGAAAGGAGCACGACCAGCTTCCCTTTTTTCCCACCTTTTTGACCCAATGCCTGGCACACGCCGCCCAAATCCTGCAAGCAGTGGGTGTTTTCCTTGGGTTGCGCAGGGCAGTGGGCAGAGCCAGGGGGGCACTGAATGCTGCTGCTGTGCTGGGAGCTGTGTAAGAGCCTGCCCCGTGCATCAACATGGATGTGTGGGACGAGGCTTAGCTGGAGAGGGGGGCATGTCCCCACAAAACTCACACCCTCCTCTTGTCTGTGCTGTGCACACACAGCAGCCCAGCCCTGGGGCAGGGACAGTTCACAGCTCAAGTTACTGTGAAAGCCAAGCCAGTCCCCGTCACCACACATCAGGAAGAAACTAAAATATCTTCAAGCGAATTTTTTGTTCTCCTCCTTAGTTCCTTTTAGCATTTCACTGAATTTGGCTGAGAGTATGTGCCGTTCTGCTGTCCAAAAAGGTGCAAATGTAGCACCACGTGGGGAACGGAGCTGCAGGTTAGCCCAGACGGCTGGCTGCTGCCTCCTCGGTGTGAGGTTGTGCTTCTCTCCTTGTCTCTTCATGGCCTCTGTGATCCACAGTGCAGGAGATGAACAGAGCACCTTGTGTGGCTTGTGGCTCCTGGGCACAGCAGCCTGCAGTGCTCCAGCCTGATCCTCTGGAGACTGGAAGAAGCCCCAGTGGAAGAAATCCTGGCAAACTTGGTTTGTGCTGAAATCTCCACTTGGGTCTGCTCGTCCTGGCTCTACCATCACTCTCCTGCCTCCCCTTGTGCCTCGCTGGAGATCGCCACTGGCTCAAGCCCAGCTGCTGGACTGGGCAGCCAGTCATCCGAGAGGTCGGCAGCAGTGCTCCTCGTGGTGCTGGGCTCCACAGCTGCTGTGGCATGGTGTTCTGGTGGCCCGGTAGTGATGTTCCAGCCCATATCTTGCGACGTGCATTAAAAGTGAAGCTGGCAGAGGAGGCAGCCCTGCAATCCCCCAAAGGGCAGCTGGAAGAGGCATCCAGGAAATGTCTCCAGGCCATTCACTTCTTCATGGGTTTCGCATAGCTCATGGAGTGACTCAAGAGGCATCTGAGTCCCTTGGTGGGTCACAGCTCTTAGCTTGACATTTGAGCTGCTGCTTGCGGCAGAAGAATTGCTTTCCTCTGGGGAACAGGGTGTTTCCACCACCGTACAGTGTCTGTTCCCATCGTTAGCGCAGCTCAGGCTGTTGAAATGAAGCAGAGCTTGTGCTGACACTGCTTGAATAGGATCTGCGGCAGTGCCCGGACTATGGATCTGATCTCATGGCAGAGATAACATCATTAAAAGGGTTATGAAAGCTGCAACCCGGTGGTGCTGCATGCTACCACGGGCAAAGCTGGTGCAGGGCATGCTGGTGTGAAGGAGCGAGCTGGCTCCGGGAGGTGGGATGTCCTGCTTCAGGGTTGAGGTGGCCCTGCCCTGTGAGAGTTTCATGTCCTCCCGTGAGGCTGATGTATGCCAGGAGCTGGCTTCCCTTGGGGCTGCAGACACTCGTGTCTTACCAGCAGGGATCAAAGGCCAGGGCACATGTTCAGGAATGCCTTTTTGTTGGGTATGGGGAAGGCTAGGCCTACGGAAACCAGCCTGGTGGAGCTGCAGCAGGATAGCTGGCAGCAAGATGAGACTGCTCCATGGTTTAGCAAGATGGGGATTGCAACGTTGGTCATTGCATTGCCTCCAGCACCATCTCCTTTCTCAAAGCTGTGGAAGTCCCTTGGGCAGGTTTCCTGGGCAATGCCATGCTGGTGGGAGCTTGGGGAGTTTGCCCTCAGCCTGATGGAGCAGGATGAGCTCTTCCTCCTGCCTCGTGTTGAAGCATTGACCTGGGATTCGTCTCCAAATCCTTGGAGAGGCACTGACCTCAACCGCTGGCACTAATGGAGGCTGGGACAGACAGCGCTAGCCAGAGCTACCACCAGCCTTGCCAAAGGCTTGGGTCGAGAAGCTGGGAATGAGCAAGGCTGTAGGAACAGGAGCTGCTCTGGTTAGTCGCCCTGGGAGCAAAGTGTCCACAGAGGTGAGATGGGAGAGACCCAACCCCGGTGTCCAGGATGGCAGTGTGGGCACTGCGGGGCCTCTGCAGCCCCCAGGAAGGGTTTGGACTGCATGTGCCACAGCAGGTTGAGCAGAAGAGCTAGCATGTGGCCTTTGAATGAAACAAACCTTTTTCCGAAAGGGAAAACCCAAAGGAGAATCCATGATAATCTGGTGATTCCATGCAAGATACCATGCGATGCAGCCTGCCCAGCGCATGGCCCCTGCAGATGCAGCATACATCACTCCCAGATCACAGCCTGGTACTGTAGGATGAGAACAATAAATATTCATTAAACGCTGTCTCTTAGCCAATTCCTCTGCCAGTGGCTCTGCTTGCAGAAATGCAATTGTAGCTTAATTTTGATCCTGTTTTTTCTTCTTTGTAGGTTCAGAAGATCGGAAATTCTGCATCCTTTACCTTGCAGAGGTGAGTGGTGCTGTTTTCCAAATTAACTTTCTAGTGGGGGCTGAACACGTACTAACAGCTCTGATTCTTTCTGCTGGGGCAAGGAGCACTGAATGGGCTGTTTTTAACTTCCTTTTTAATTAATTTGCCAGAGCTCTGGAAAGGAAACATAACAGCCCTAGCTAGAATATATTAGTAAGAAGCTACTAAAAAGGATCTGTGAACAGGGAGGCTGGGCGACACTGAGACAGGTTTGCTTTTTCCCTTCCCCCTGTGTGCAGCAGGTGGATCTTCCTCAGGGCATTTCACTTGTGTTTTACCTTGGGACTCTTTTTGCCCTGGGGCAGGTTTCCTTGCCAACTGTTTTGTCTTTATTTTTTAGGCAACTTGCTTTTCTTGTCTTCAAGCACCCAGGTTTGAAGCCCTCAAATAAAAGAAGGAAGCTCAATCTAAAAAACACATAAGCATAGCTCTGAAAATGTGTGTGGCTGGTACAGAGCTAGATGTTCTAAACAGAGCATTTAAAATCTTTTGGAATTACTTGGAATCACTCAGATATTGGCACAATTACAGTTGTGTCGTGAAGCAGCCGAGGAGACTGCGAAATTGGTTCACGGTGACTGGACCTAACTAATCATTGAATGCTGCGGCTTTTTTTTCCTTTTCAAGTGACTTTACTGTGTTCCTGGTTTCAAGGCCTTGTATTTTCAGAGGTGGAAATCTGGATCTGGGAAAGATCCCCAGGGCGCAGAGGAGAAAGGCAAACATTGCTCAGCAGCACCATGAAATAATAAGCTATTGTGAAAGTTGGATGAAAATGTTCAGAAAGAAGGTTGTTCACCTTGAGTGGCTGGGATTTGGGCCAAAGCATGACTTGCTGCATAACCACAGGCTGACAAGTTCTCTCTCCCGTTTCCCTCTTGTTCCTTCCTTGTCTCCTCTATTTCTTCCTCAGGGGCTTGCTCAGTGCTTGTGCCCTACCCAGCTAATCCTGTGCCATGACTCAGAAAGGTTGCGATGGGTGTTCATCAGCGACATCCCAACAGCAGCGGGATGAGGCACTCTGGCGTTTTCTCAAGCATTTGGAAAAATGCATTCAGAGCCTGACATTTAATTTAGAAGCTTTGGGCCATAAGTAGAAGTGACTAGTAGAAGTGAGTGCTGGCTGTGTTTCAAGACATCTTGAGAGGTGAAGGCTTGTCTTTGTCAAGATGTAATGAAGTGCTTAGCTTTCTTCTGAGGGTCTTAAACGGCTCTAACAGCTGTGGTGATGGGGATCTGTGACATCCATTCTGGTTGGAGTGTAGGAGTTGAATAGAAAATGTGAAACAATTGCTTTCCTACATGCACGCTCCCCCACAGAGGACAGCAGGTCTGGCATGGCCAGGCTCATGGAATTCTGCAAACCTTGTCTTGTTCCTCCTGTTTCACTGGGGCATTTTGGAGCAGGTTACAAGGGGAGTGGGAGCTTCCCAACCATCGGTGACCGGCAGGACTGCCACATGCTTGTACCCCAGGAGTGGCTGCTTCACCCTGCACTGTGCCAGCCCACACTTTCAGGTGACGTGGGGGCAGCCCCTGACTCAAAGGCAGCACCCTGCCGGGCAGGGTGTCCCCAGTGCCACTTCTTCCCTCCCAGACCCCACGGGGTTGCTTTGAGGCTAGTGGTCTGCGCCGAGCCGGGGAGATCAGGCTGATGTGAGGTCTGCCTGTGAGGAGGCGATTCTCCAGCTGCCTGGTTTGGCTGGGCCTTTGTGTAAGGAAAGGGAGAAGGTGGCTTTTTGTGTGCGCTGTGAGTACATAGCACAGGTAGAAACAGATAGAAGCTGGCATCAAGGTTAAGGGGACCGTGCACTTCCAGCAGTAAATCTCATCAGACTCTCCAGCAATGGGCAGTTTTTGTGCAAAAGTGGAAGCTGAGGCACAGAGAGGGGGACGTGCCTGTGAGTCAGCAGTGAGCCAGGGCAGGATGGTGTCCTCCTGACTTCCCCACGGCTGCTCTTCTGGGAAACAGTGATCTGCAGTCCTGAGAGCCACATGGAGTGGGCGACCAGGCTCGTGGTTAAAGCATAAGAACAGCAGCCTCTCACTTCTGCAGTGCCAGGGGTTGTGTGGCTCAATGGACTGTCCTCAGTGGAGGTGGACCTTAGGTGGGTGGAGACTGGCTCTTCTTAAATGATGGGATGCCATTGTGGGAACCAGCCTGGGAGCATCTAAGCATCCTCTTCCTGCAGGGAAGCTAAGAAGAGTCACCTTCAGGTCATCTCTCTTTTCTTCTTTGCATTCACTTTTCAGGAGCAAAACTTTAGTTACAGGGTTGCTGGGGTGTCACCAGGAGGTTTTAAGCCTTGGCGGCCCTGGGTGCCACGCTCCCAGCTGTGTGACCTCCTTTTGCCCTAGTGCAAGGCTCAGCCTCCTTCCCAACTGTGGGAACAAGACGGTTTCCCTTTGCAAGGACAGCTTCCCACGAGGGGGTGGCCCTGCTTGGGGCTGCGCTCAGGCTGCCGGGAGTTGGGGCGATGCTCAGGAGGGTATCCCTGGCAGAGTGCTGGTGCTGGCACAGTGTGACACCCCCGGGGTCGCAGTGATGTGGTGCAGCAGTGCCTCGTGCAGGGTCCTGCTGGCAGATGTGTCTGTCCCACTGCCCACCCCTGTGACTTCTTGTGGCAGCTAGAAGGCTTTGTGTAAGTCTGCATAAGGGAAGGATGTTTGTGTGGACATGGCTTTTTTGTCTCAGTCACTCTGAGAGGTCTCTCCCCACCCTGACGTGCTCCTGTCCTGCTGTTTGCAGCCGGTGCTCCATCCCTGGGCTGGCCAGCAGCACTTTACCCTGCTGGGAGCCTTTTGCTGGCTCAGCTCTGCCGGCTGGTCCTCTCTGGGGTGCAGGTGATGGGTCTGGGGGGTCTGGTGGTCGTCATTATCGGAGCTCTTCTGTCACCGTGATATGGGCAGACACGTCCCCGTTGTGCTGCCGTGACGAGGCCTGGGAGGCTGGTGGAAGCTCTCATACTGGTGTTTCTTACCCACAAATCATCTGCAATGAACAGTAATGCATTTACTGTTGCTGTGAGTTGAAAGGGAGCCCACGGGGCCAGACTGAGTTTGCGTTCACTGCAAGAAAAGCTCTTAACCAAGGCCTTGAGCTGCCATCTCCTGCTCCTTCTCATTAGAAGGTTTTGTGAGTAATGTTCTAACCCATAAGGTCACATTTTTGCATTTGCATCTGGCGTGATCCATAACACAAGTGTGCTTCGATGTCTGTGAGTTGCTTAATTTCTTTTAAACAAGACAGAAAATTCCAACCTTCAGGGAAACGGGAGTGTCATAAAAAAGCTACTGCTAGTCATCCTGTGTAATCACGTGTGAATAAATCACTCCACATGGTTTAAGTCCTGTGCATTCTGGTTATTTACAGTCAGATAGCAAACAGTAATCTTTATAGCCCGGTGTAGGTTACAGCAGAAGAGTGTTTATTTTACAGGCTCTTTGGCATGTGGATTGCAGTGCTTGGAGGTCCTGAGTGCAGGTGGCCCCAGTCCTGGGGGGGCATGTGGCCTCCTGGAAGGGCAGGGCTGAGTAGAGGTTGGTGTTGGAAAGAGTGCAGAAACAGAGGAAGGTTATTCACTCATCTGTCCATTCTTGGTGGTTTCGCTCTTGTGGTGGCCGTGGGGTACCTGTGATAGTCCCAACTCATAAGCAAGCCAAGATTTTGGAAGTGAAGGTGGTACCTTTGCACCTGAGGAGTACTATGTGTATCTGGAAGCTTGTCTAATTTTTCTGTTTGCCAGCTGGTATGTGAAAAAGTACTACCAATGCATGCAAACCCCGTCTAGTATATGTTTCATTTCAGTGTTTTAGATCCAAATGAAACAATTTAAAGTCAGTTGAACAGACCCTGCCTGTGAAAGCTTTGGGCTGATTCAGTGTGGGCTCACATTTCTGCACCCTAGAGAATTTGGAGTGTGGGTGTTTGGCCCTGTTTCTCCCCTGCTCACATGCCATTCCCTGCAGCGTCATACAACTCCTGTGATGACATGTGTAAAACCTGTCAGAAGAAAACAATTGCTGCGTGGTGGGAATCGATGGCCTCGCAGGGAGCCAGTCCAGAGATGTGATTGTGGTCCAGGGCTGTATTCACACCCTTCCCTGCTCCGGAAATATCCTACTGATAGGAAACTGCAGACCAGTGTTTTATTGCATTGTTAGAAGGTTTTGATTCCAACCCAACATATTCAGACCAAATTGACTTTAGATCAAATAGCTCGGTAAGTTTTTAATTTGAAAAGCACTGCAAAATTGATCTGTTTCGCTAGAAGTTTTCATCTGCAGGCACCGGAGTTTTTCTTGGGAAACTGCTTCAACAGAAAATCTTTCCAGTAGCAAATTCCTGGCCTGCTGTGATGGGCACACTTAACTACCCAAGCAAATTAATGCTGCAAATCTATGCTTGATCTTGATTTGCTTTGGAGATGAGCATCCTAACTCTTCGTGGGAGATCCTTTGGCCAAGTGTCAGAGAAATTACACTGTCCTCCCCTTGCCCCACCATCACCCTGTACCCTGGCCCTATGTGGACATGTCCCTGCACCCATAGGGTCCCACATGGGCACTGCTCCTATTTGCATCCTCAAGCTGTGTCCTGGCTGCTGGCAAGAGTATGCTTTGGAGAAATGTTCTTTAAACTGGACCACAGGCAATACTGTAGCTTGTGTAAATGTGTTTAACTCCAGGTTTCACTGGGGATGTTGTGGCTTGCTCCTTAGGAGAGTTAATTTCCCAGTGTTCTGTGTCCCTGCCAGGAGTGAGCCTTGCTAATTTAATGCCCTTAGGGATGTGTCATTGTGTGTTTCTTTTCCCAAAGGGAAAGAGCAGGGAGAACCGAGGTTACTGCCTCCACGCAGCAAATCTGAGTGCTGGAAAAGCAATTTACTGATGGTATGGGGGACTGTAAGGCTCAGGGACATGCTGTGACATGGCAGATATTGTACACCTGGGTAATTCTGAAGTCAGCTGTTCTGAACATGTCATCAGAAGAGTTCGAAAGGAGCTTTTTTTGTCCTGCCAAATCTAGAGGGCACTTAGGCAGATAGCTTGGTGATGGGGAAAAGGGCAAAAGGGTTGGCCAGGGGGTGACATCAAACCTACGCAACCGAGTGAGCAGCTACCACAAATTTGTTTAGTAAAGTACTTAAAAAGTAATTATTAATGAAGGAGAGATAAAGAGTACAGATGGAGCACAACCAGAGCAGACATCCTCACAGGCACTTAGCTTGATGTGACACAACACTTGGCCTGAAAACCTTGAGAGAGAGGAAGTTGCTGTGGTGCTTAAAAAATAGTTAAAAAGTCTTGTCTGAAACCTCAACATCGTGTTCTGTGAGTATTGCTCTGCCAGGGAGGACTTGGGAAGCCAGGCTCTTGCTTAATTGCAGTCAGTCATCATTGACAGGGTTGAAAACAACAAATCATGCCTGATAAAGCTTGCATATGACTTGAAATTTGGGGAAGTAGGAGATGATAAGTGGATAGTTCAGTGATAAAGCAGGGGGGGTTAGTTGTTAAGGTGGGTGAAAGCTGATGAATGTGCTTTTATGTGATCGTGGGGAAAAGAGGACTGTACACACAGATTTGTGAGGGTCAGAAGTGACTGAGAAAGGCTTGTTGGAGGAGGGATAATCTGCAGCTGTGAGCTCCTGTGGCAGAAAAACAGCATCAGTAATGATAAAAGTTTGGGATTCAGTCAACTTTGCGTTCCTCTGTTCTCTGACCCCAAAGTGATAGCCAGAAGACTTGCATTTCGAATTGGTTTCCAACCAAAATGGGATGGTTTTGGCAGGGGGCTAAAGCGAAGGAAGTTGTTCCCCTTTTCCTTTTTCCCAGTATTAAGGAGGATCTGGTGTCCCGGGTTGGGCTCTGCTGTTGTGGTGTACCCCCCCATCCCAGTTGCTCTGCTCCTTGGCGGGGCTTCAGCAGCCTGCAAGATGTCTTGATCCTTCCTTTTCAAATGCTCCATCTATACTTTTGGTGCTTAAATATGAGAAAATACCCACCAAATGCAATGACCAAAAAAGGCCGGTTTAGAGACACAAGCTCAGAAAACCTCAAAACTGTGACGAGACCTGGAGCCGAGAGCTGTGCCCAGCTCTGACCCCCAGGTAGTGCTGGCCTAAAGCCATGGTTTGCGAGCCCCTGACACAACTCGCTGCAGGAAGGGTTTAACCGCAGCCACCTTACAGAAAAGATTAGCGATTTAGGAGTCCCTCAGCCTCGCTGGAACAAAAAATCCTGAATTCTGCGCTGTGACGGTCACTCTGCAGATGCCAGAGTACTGCAGGGTGGGAGTATAGCTGGGGTTTAACTTCCTGGTAGGAGAAAATCAAGCATCAGCTGGCGCTGGGTGATGCATGCAGGATGGGAGAAGGTAAAAGAGATGAGTATTTGTCTGTGAAGTGGACTATGTGCTCTGCTGAAATTGTATCTCAATTTCCTCTAATTGGTAATAGGAAAAGAGATTATATTTATGAGATTTGTGGGCTGTTATTTGTCAGATGGGCTTGTTGTACTGCAGTAAGGTGGAAGATCCTCTGGGCTGTGGTGGAGCAGGCACTGCAGACAGCCTAGAAGTGCTGGGACTAAGGACTTCAAGTAGAGCAAATCTAGATGCACTCCTTGCTGCCTTGCTCTCTCCAGTTTTATTCCATGAATCTGAAGCACACTGAGAGAATGTGAAGTGTGTTCCTTTGCCTTTCTCTTCCTGTTCCCAGTCCTACTCAGCCTAAGGGGGGACTCCCTCTCCTCCAGCCGCTCTGCTGGTGATGGTCAGGAGATGTTACCAGATGAGAAATCCTTTCCTGCTCTCTGACATTTCCTTTGTTTCCTCTGTGTCTCGCAAGCAGTGGCTCATTTCTGGGGTGCTGGAGAGGTTCACCAAGCGAGGCTGTCTCCTGTGCTGCAGTGCACCAGCATACATCAGCTTGAGTGACCCAGCTCACATGAAAGCCGGGCGCTCAATCTGCACATGCTCAATCCCTCTGCCAAGTCATGCATACAGCAACAGCTAAATTCCTTCCTGAACAGAGGTTTCCATTAACCTCCATCCAAAGGATGGCAGGTCCCAGCCTGTGAGTTTCTCCATGTGTGACGCCTGAACAGCAGGCGCAGCGAGACAACATTAGACCAAGACAGCCAACATTTTGAAAAGTGCTTCTGAAGGATGTTGTGATGTGAACCTGTGGGCAGATTATCCCAAATTCCTGAAATGCAGCCCTACTCGGCATCCCCATGACATGCCCCAAATTTCAGCTGCAACTGAAACATTCTTCTGGTTCAAGCCAGCGCTCTCCTGCAGCCAGAGCATGCAAAGCAATGGCTCTGGACCTGGCCGCCAGGCTGCTGCTCTGTGCAGACAGACCCCTGGGCTCTGTCTCCTCTGCCAGCATGTATTTACCCAGGTTAGATGATGTGGAACGACACCAGTAGCAGAAGCCCCTGCTTGGTATAACCCATGGCCTGGTGACAGGGCAGCAGCTCCTGGGTGGTGACAGCTCCCAGTTCAGGTCTCTTTGGGCAGAGCAGGGAGTGCTCGTGTCCTGGTTGGAGAAAGATAAACAGGGGCACTCTGCTTCCCTGGTTTTGTGAATCTTTACACAATTCAACCTGAATCTGAGTTTTGAGATGACCATGGAATGTGCTTTTTGGAGCAGAAGTTCCTAATTTTTTCCCCCCGGCTTTAATTCTGTGATCACATTTCCCAGATGTTGGCAGATAGAAGAGCTGACATGCAGTTACAGTACTGGAGAGATTTTAAAAGGTCCAGGAGCCAGCCGGTGTTTTTGGAGAGGAACTGCTGTTCCCTGGGGTTGGTTGCACAGGCTAGAGCTTGCCCTCTTTGGGGCTGTGCTGGGGGAAGAGGGATGGATAATATTGGGGCCCTGTTTGCAGCAGGTGGATAAGCTTGGTGTTACTGTTGCTGGGGCTGCTCAGCTCTGAGATCTCTTGGCTGAGAGGAAAGGGCGTTTGCAGAACGGGAAGGTGGTGGACCTGATGTCTGCTTGCCAGAGCGGTGTTTGCACCGGGAGCTCTGTGCCTGGCTAGTCTCAGGGCTGGGGATTCCTGTAAAGGCTGTTTTCTGATGAGCCACTTAAGGACAACCTGCTGGCCTGCAAAATCAAACCAAGCCCTGTGTCCTTTCTGGCTGCTCCAAAGTGGGTGGAAAAGGCTCTTCTGGCTGGCTTTTCCTCCTGGAGGCTTAGCATCCTTCAGGCTGTGCCACGATGCAGTCCTCTTGTGGCATCACTTTTCCATTTTTTCACTCCTTAGCAGCAGCTTCTGAGTGCAACAGGTTCTGATGGGCCTGGGGTGAGTTGGAGCACCACGAAGCAGCAGGTCCACTTTGCTGTCTTGGTGCCTCTCCTGATCCATAGGTGTCTGCAGGACATGAAAACCCATTTCCTAAGAGCCAGCCCTTGGTGTCACAAGGAAGGATGGGCACATCTATCTTTTACTTTCATCTGTAGAGCCTCTCTGGCCCAAAACCAAGCCACACAGCAACGAGCCCTGCTTTTCTGCAGAGACAGCTGGGCCCTGCAAACAGCAGCTCCATGCACATCATCTGCTTAAGCACCTATGAGATCCTGTCACCTTTTGGTCATCCCAGCTTTCAATAGGGCCTCTGCTGTTGCTGCCAGCATTTGTTTTTTGGGCACCACCAGTGTGTCTGGCAGTCCAAAAAGCACAGGAAGAGACATGGTCCCCTGCACCCCCCCTTCCCCACACAGCTTAGCACGGCAGCAAACTGAACTTTCTCATCAGACCTAGCTCTGTGGGTCATCAAATAACCAGCCAGCAGTTGCCCGTGTTTTTTGCACAGGATATTCCCAGGGCTTGCTGTTTCGCCGGTGGAAGGTTTGCTCTGCGATTTAAAGCTATTGTAGTCTGGAGCCTGTTTCCGAGGTACTTCCCCTCTGGGATCTCTGCTGGGTTTGGCTACGGACCAACGCTCTGAACGTTCGAGGCCAGGGGCTGGGCAGAGCTGAGCTGGGCTGCGAGCCCTGTCCCTGAACCACTTTGCCATAAACCCTGAAGAGGAGCGGAGCCTGGGGAAAGAAGAAGTGTGTTCCCCTGATCTGTGGGGGAAAACGTCCACCCAAGGACCTGACCAGCCTCTATCTGCTAGCACAGCTGCGGGAGGCAGCAATGAGAACAGCCCCAGGCTGGGCTGGTCCCTGAGTTCAAGGCACTGGAGGTGTCAGGCTGAGTCTGGCTCGTTGTTCTTGCATCTTCGCTTTGCAGTGTCACATAGAGCCACCCTTGTGTGCCAGGTGCTGTTGTGCTGGGTCCTGCGTGGAGGGGCATGTCTTGGTGCGTAGGGTCTGGGGGTGTTCTCTGGGAGGTCATCAGCTGATCTACGGGCTACAGAGCCAACAGTTCCTTTTTGGCTGGTGTCTGCTGGGCTGACCAGGAGCTCTGCTTGGCCAGACCCCTTGCCTGTCATCTCCCCATGCTCCTGGATGCAGTGGGGCTGGGTCTCAGCTTAGGGGAGCATCTGCAGGGGTGAGCTTTTCCCATGGAGCAGAAGAAACCTCTTCCTGTGATAATCCCTGGCTGTAACAGGGCCCATTTGGGGCTTGTGTTGGCTAGTCTGGGTCCTCCTCTGTGATACATGCTCTGCATTTCTCTCTTACTCTCCCACGGGCAGCAGTGGCCTGGGGTCCTGGTGCTGGTGCAGGGGCCGGTGCTGCCCTGGAGCCATGGGCTCACGGGTGGCTCCCGTGCCAGCCAGCACACAACACCTGCAATAACATGTTTTTCAAAAATGCTGGGGTGCAGGCAGTCAGAAAGCAACTGGCAGCCACTTCAGTCGCTCGCTTTATCTGGTCGCAAACGCCCCCTTCACGCCATCTGCATCCTCCTTTCCCAGCACTGTGAGATTAAACCCTGTTTTCTCTTTGTAAATATTGGCAGGCAAAGCGGCAGCCTCCCTGAATGAAAACAATAGCGGGGAGGCCGGTTCCCAGAGCGAGCCCTGGGCCAGGCGGCGTGCGCAGGGCATGGCTGAGCCCCGATGGTGGCCGACCTCCTTGCCCTGGCCTCCCCGGTGCATGGGAGTGCTGAGCTGGGCAGCTCGGCCCCCCGGCAGGGGCTGGGCTCCGGGGACACGTGCCGCTGGTAGAGCTTTGTCCTATATAACCATCGGTCCTTCACGTGTCTGCCCTCCGTCTGGCTGGATCCCAAAGGACTTTGCAAGCAGGAGCCTGTGCTTTAGAGGCAGCTGGGGGTGCTCAGCCCCTGCGGGTTGGGCTGCCTCTTTCCCCGACACAGTTGAACATTACTGGGGGGAGCAGGTTGATGGAAGAGGGAGAAACAGAGCCTTTCCCTTGGGAAATGTGCATTGGAGAGGTTAAATATCACTTTGAAGGAATAAAGTGCTGCAGTCTCGCTGCTGTGGCACAGAAATGATAGTAAAATACGTACAGATTGGATAAATACAATTTGGCAGTTAGTGTCCCCCCTCTGCCTTGCCCACAATATCCAGGACATGCATCGGGGCTGTTGAATTTCTCCTCTGACTTTTGGACCAGAGGGCAATCTCCTTTCCTGGCTTTAATATTCCCAGGTGGCTGGGGCTGGGGAGTCTTTCCAGCTCGCTGAGGCTGAGCGGGAGGGAGAGGGACACGTTGCTCTCAGGAGCCAGTGTGGGCTGAGCATCACTCTATGCTAAATTCAATCAAAGAGATGGGGACTGTAATTGAATCAGCAAGGGGCTGCAGAGCAGGGGTAGGTGAGCGGTGCATCCATCACAAGCAAGGGATATGAGATGTCCTTGGAACTGCTTTAAGCCTCGTGCTGGAGGAATTGCAGAAGCTCGGTAGGGACGGGAGTGTGCAGTATTTGCAGCATCAATGTGGGCGCTGGACTCCTTGCAGCTGCGCTAATGTCTTTTAGGCTTTGCTGAGTCCTTGCCGTCATTCACTTCTGGCCCCAAGTGCAGGGCAGGGAAATGCCAGTCTGGATTTCCAGCTCAGTGGATTGGTACCCGTCCTCTCCTCTGAACGCAGGAACGATTAGGTACTTTCCTAGGGACTGGTGGATATCACAGAAGTACAGCCTAGTGATCTGCTAGCATGGGACTGGGAAAGATTGAGACGTCTGGGATGGGAAAGAGCACTGGGATGCTCAGAGCATCACTGCAACTCAGGATCTGGGGGACAAGGGGGAGCCTCACCCCCTTTGTGTCCCTGAATCACAAACCTCTATTCCATTTTGGTAGTGCTCAGTAAGCCCGAGCATGTATTTTCGATGTTTAAGCCTGTTTCTGTTGTAAGAATAAATATGTGGTGATGTCCAGACATAAGAAAGATCAAATCTTCTCTTTCCTATAAGTCTTCTTGGAGGGGCAAAGGACTGACCTAGAGATCTCTGTTTTCTAGAGGTGAAGTGGGAGATTGGTTTATTTACTGCTTTAGTAGGGATTTTGGATTAAACGTGAATGAATTAGCATCGAATGAAAACAGTGTTTAAATGGTGTGACTAAAAAGCTTTTCCTTTTCTGGTTGTGTTGTGTCTCTGGAGTCACAAAGCTGCAAGTTCCTTAGTTCTTTCTGACCTTTCTGGGAAAAACAGGCTGTTGGAGACCTGCCCTTCTGGAAGGAAATCCTAGGGGGAAATGAAAGACCTTTTTTATGCCCTTTAGTGGAAGGCTCTTTTTTCTTTCTTTACGGTTCTGTCCTAAAGTTCTGGGGTTTTTTTCTTTCTTTCTTTTTTTTTTTTTTTTTTCTTCCCCTTTTCATATCTGGCCTCAGAAGGAGATAATCCAGCCATGGGCGTTTCTGGACCCTTTTTAAAGTGAAACCTGCAAAACTCCAGTGGGCAGCAAATGTTACTGATACTTAATTTTTAGCACAAGAGATTTAAACTGCATTTAAGGGCTGGGAGACACTTGCTGAGTGAAATCAGTTAGAAGGTTTCTTAAATAAGTGGGATTTGGCCCGAAGAAAATGTGTCCAAAAGAAACAGGTCCATATCAAAAAGGGTGTGTGCAGGGAAGAGGCTAGGGTGCGAGGGGAGGTGGGCTCAGGTGGGATGAATGCCCATCATTTCTCTTAATTCCTTTCTCACTGCACATTGCTCACAGACAGTGCATGACTGGAGCTGGAGCATCATCCTCAAAACAACCCCTGAGGTATGCTCTAAGTAAGGAGCAGAGCAGGCGAGGCTGCTCTGGGGCTTCTCCTGGAGTCTGTCTTCCTCCCAGCCCCGCCCAGCCTAAAGGTGCTTGTTTTCATCAGTTCATGCTACGGCGCCTCATTGATGTTTGCATACAGCAAAGCTCAATTTCCACTCTCTAAATTAGCTTGACAGACACGTTTCCACTGTGGTGGCACAGGGTGCGGAATTGCTGGTGCTCTGCCCGTGCCTTACCACTCTGCTCCTGCTTATTAAAGCAAAAGTCTGCTGCTCTGCACCATAGCAGCCTTTAACCCTCTCTCTGGAGGAGATGCCACTGTCAAGCTGATTTCCCATCTATTTTGCTTTCTCGTGCCCAGAGCTCAGGTCACCAGTGCGAGCTCTCCTGTTTTATATATATATATACTACACAGCTTGTTGGAAGCAAGTAGTTTGCAAACAAAGCCAGGGCCTGCGACACACAGCTAATGACCTTCTCTCTGCCTGTGTTTCCTTTACGTCAGAAGTCGGAGTGCTTATTAAGTTTGGAGGCTTACTCCCAGGAGCAGAAGAAGAGGATCTGCTGGTGTCTGGCTGAGAACATCACCAAGCAGCAACATCCGGCATCAGCTCCTACAGAGAACAAGGTAAGAGACCCATGCGGGAGCTCAAAAACCCTTCTCTGAGCATTGCGGGGCTCTGCCTGTGGTGGGGATTTTGCTCCAGTGACACTCCTGCCAGGCGAGCTGCTCTGGAGGCTGGTTTTTTGTGAGGTGAGGAGCAAGTTTGCATTCAGGCATTGCTGCATCCGAAGCTTCCTGCCCTGCTCGGGGAAACAATTACTGCATTTGCATCCACTGACTCGAGTGGAGGCAGACTCTGAGTCTGACACCTCCCAGCATCTGTATTTGGACAGCTGAGGCCATGCAACTCCTGCCTCAAGAGCTCGGTGCTAGGGCAGGACTGAATGCGGAGGGAGAGGTTCAGGCCATGATCTCTGGGTCCTGATTAAAGGGCTGAGGTCATGGGAGTAGCGGTGTAGAGATTTGCCCCTTCTGTGCACTCAGATGGGCTCAAGCATTTGATCTGGACCCCGCAGATGGCCTCAAAGCACAGAAAGGTCATTTGATGAGTGTTGTTTTTCATACCTAGCAAGGCAGCACCAGCACTTTTCCCACACTGAAGAACTTCAGCCTGGCCTGACAGCATTGTCTTAGCAGCATTGGCAAGAGAGATGTGTGTGGAGCGGGTTTGAAGCACTGTCGGGCATGCCTGACCTGCGGGGATGCAGTTAACACCTCCTGCCTGCCTTTGGGGCTGGGGCTGCCACACCATGGAGTTGTCTGGGACAGTGGCAATTTCTGCTGGAGTCGTCTCATCCCCTGTGGATTGGGTTTGGACCGTCAGTGGGTGACCTGCTGCTCAGGAGAAGAGAAACGCACTGTGCTGAGTGTTTAAAGAGCTTTAAGTGAGGCAGACAGGGATCTCGAGGGTAAAACCACCTGGATAACTCCCCTTGCTGGTGTGTGGTGGTGGAGCGGCTCCTGCCCCATGTCAACATGTGGATACAGCTTTGGTGTGTGGTCCAGTCTGGCTTAAAGGCAGGTGACACTCTCACTGAATGTGCAGGCAAAACCAGGAGCAGGTGACTACGCTGCTGCCTGGATCTGGAGGCAGAGTGACGTGGCTTTTGCTCTGCAGCGTCCCAAACTGGGTCAGCACAAACATCTCCACAGGAGACACAGCCTCCAGATTCCTTTTCCTGCACGTTTCAGATGTACTAAAATAGCAACAACATACAAAGCCTGAGAACCTAGTTACCAACCAAACCGCTAGAAATGCAAATAGCCCAGGGCAGCTAATTCAAAGAGGTGACAAGGCTCTTGTTGTCCTGTGGTACGTCTTGCTGGCATGACCCAGTGCCTGGGCAGGGGGTCCCAGGCAGCTTGGCATGGGGGCGATGCGCATGATGGTTCTGCTGCTGGGGGCTTGGCATGGCTCTGCTCTTGGCTGGCTGCCACCCAGCCACGGGCTGGGGGATCCTCTGGGGTGAAGCTGTGCAGGAACATGTTCAAATGTGGGCATCTCAAATAGATCCTCAAAGCGGGGATCTTGGCGGCTCTCCATCATGACACGTGCTCTGGGACTTTGGGTGATATTGCTGTTTGCCCTCCCCGCCCCAGACTCTGTGTTCACGGCAAGGTGTGGGATTTTGGCATTCTGCTAGACGTAGAAGTCCTGTGGCTCAAAGCAAAGCCCTGGAGAGTGTCTGCTCCCCATGTTATGGAAGGAGCCTGGCTATGAGTAGGTGAAAAAATACTCTAGCAGACAACACAAACCTTTCTAAGGCTTTTCTGTGCCTCAGGAGCCCAGAGGGTGCTCCTTGGGTGCAGTGGAGTGACAGCACGGGTCCTCCAGGGTTTGTGACTAGGGTGTTTTGTCTTGGCTTGCCAAAGCTGATGGAAATCTCACTGGTGGGATATGGGGCCAGGAGGGAGAAAAGGAGCATGAGAGCAGCCACCAGGCAACTAATTTAGTTTGTAGCACCATTTCCTATCCCAGCAAGGTATAAAATGACCAGGATGCAATTTTAAAGCAAACGTGATTCTGAAATGCAAGAAGGAACAGCGTAGGGAAGGGAGAGCAGCCAGGTGTGAGGCTGCAGCTCCAGAGCGGACAGGTGAGGATGCAAGCTCAGAGCAGAGTGGGCAGCTGCACCAGTGAGGCCAGGCTGGAGACAGAAGCCTGACATGGGTGAGCTGCAGCTGGGGCTGCTATAACCAGTCTGCACGGCAGCTGGTTAGTCAGGGCAGATGTCTCTGGGGATGCCAGTGCAGCAGGGGGCAGGAGCTGGGAAAATCAGTTGCTTTTTGGAAGGGAGAAGTGATCCATTAGCTTTGCTTGTTGCTTACAAGTCATTTGATGCTAGGGCTATTTAAGGAAACAGAACAGTGTCTGTGCTCTCTGCACAGGCAAATGAAGCTGAAAAGACCAGCCTTGGCATGGTTAATTTCAGCTCCAAGCAGGAACCTGATTTGCAAAGCCTTTAAAACTGCTCCAGCTTGGCAAGTGGCAGCACATCTCTCTTCGGCCAGAGCCCAGCTGAGGGTATCTGGCTTTGCTGTGTGACAGGAGCGAAGGGCCAGCACAGCCTCAGTGCCAGGCAGAGATGCACCATGTGCCAGCTGTGCACTGGAGCTGCAAAAAGGGACACTGTCTGAGCAGCAGGCAGCTCCTCAGCAGCCTCTGTGGCTGCCGTGCCAGAGTGTGAGCTGGGAACAGCTCTCCCTGCAACATGTTAATACTGCTGTTAATGCTGTCCCTCAGTCCTTCCCCGAACAGACAGATGCAGTGGGGCAGAGGATCCCCAGAAGGATGGGTGCATCTGGAGAGGAGGGGCTGGACTGGCCAAACTGATGGAGAAAAGTTGTGTGGTGCCAACTTTTTGGAGCTGTGGGAAATCAGACAAATTTTGGGGTGGTACCTCTTGTTTTTCAAGGTCCCCTGAGCCATCCCCAGGCAGGGCAGCACTAAGGGCAGGAGTGTCCTTCTGGCTCAGGGACATGGCTCTGCAGAGCTGCCACTGCCTCCAGCAACGTTTCCTGGGAGGATGGTGTCAAGCCTGGAGGATGCACGCTCTCTGGGGCCCATGTTGTCACACTGCTGCTTTCAGAGCAGCTGGTTTTAGAGCAAAGCTGCTAGTTTCTGGGACAGACAAGTATATGGTACATGCTGCATCCACTTCTGGAGATGAAGGGAGAGATATCCATGAAGGATACAGCTGTGATGGTCCAGCCATGCTCCCAATGAGCTTTTCCTGACAGAGTCGGTGCAGGAGGAGCTCTGGGAATAACTGTGGCTGGCGGTGTGGTCCAGCTTGCTTGACATGATGGAAGTGGGGCTCCAGTGGCTTTTCTGCTGCCACTATAAGACCTGGCTGAACTTCACTAAGTGATGAACCTGTCCTGCCAGCTGCAGCAGGTCTCAGGGGTTGTTCTGTGGATATTTCCTCCCTCTGCAGAACCTTCCCCACTCTTGTCCTCAGGTTTGGGTCTGCCTTGAGAGGCTGTTCCCTGCCCCTTGGCTGTACTGAGCAAGGATCTGTAAAACACATCACCAGGGTGACCCAGCTCGGTGACAAACATCGCTAAATGGGGAGGCGTGGAGCCTGGAGGTGGGCTGGGGCTGGTGAGGAATCACAGCAGCGGCAATGTGATTATAGTGAGAGCAGCTTTATGAATTAATCGGGTTAGTGAGGCTGCCTCCTTGGGCCAAGTAATGACCATCTGTGCAGAGCATGGTTTTTAACCTTGCATTGCTGCACTGGTCCTGTTTCTAGCCTGGCCCTGCGATGAATTGCATTAACGCTATTGAAGAGATGGCAAACTGCAGAGCAGGGGCAAGGATGAGGCACCAGGGGCTGGAGCTGCTCCAGCTGGTTTGGCTGCCAAGGAAAAGATTAGTGGCACAACACCCTGCTTGTAACAAACCTGCTATGACCATCTGATTCTCACTGCTTGTTTCTTTGTGTCTTCCACACTCAGAACGGCTGATTACTCTTCCCTCTGACTCCGTGACCTGAGATTACCTCGGAGATGATGGCTGGCTGTATCTGAAAGATGTAGATTATCCTTAAGCTAAATAATTATGGACACTTGGTGGTGTGGACTTTGGGCCATGGGAGTCCAGGATGGGTGCTCCCCTTGTTTCCCAAGGGAGGTGGTGGATCCTCAGCACTTTTCAAAGCCCGGCCACCAGTCTCTCTGCCATGGCTGCTGACGGTGTGAGCAGGCGTGGACTGATCCTGCACCCTGGCCCTTCCTGGCAGCGCTGGCTCCGGTGCTGGGAATGAGCCGCTGGGAGGGACTGGCTGGCCCCTTCCTGGCCGTTCCTCTGGTCAGGAAGGGCAGGGCTGTTTCTCTCACTATTTACAGTGCACTTGACAAGTGCAAGTAAATGTGCTGTCAACAAAAGCAAACAGTGTGTAATCGAGGGATGATTGAAACCAGGGCCGAAGCGGTGGTGCGGGGAGGGCTCTGCGGAGGATCTGCAGGCAGAGGGGCGGCCACACTCCCCCCGGGCACTGGCCTGGGCACCTGCAGTGTGGGGAAGGTTGAGCGTGGGTGATCCCTTTCCTGTCCCATGCCCTGCCTCCTCTTCCTCGCCCTGAGCACCCTGCTGTGCCCCAGGCACCCACCCTGCTGCACACCCGTGTCCCTCTGCAATCACTGTTCCCTGCAGGGCACCTCGCTGCCTTCAGCAACACCCTTTCTCTTTACACTGGGTTGTCTCCTTTGGATGGTGGCGACATACATGCTCGTGCTGGCACAGCCAAGGGGCTGCTGGCATTGGCTGGCTGTGACAAGCACCTTGGGACAAGGTGCTTGTGACGAGGCTGGGGACAAGTGGGGTGGATCTCTGTCTGTCTGACTGGGGTGCTTCACTCAGTGGCAGTGTAGTCAGAGTGTGTTTGACTGTTTGATGGGGAAGGAGGGAAGAAATTTGCTCCTTCTTGCTTTGTTTTAGGTCCAAAGTCCTTCCATTTTGGGCTGGCAACCTGCTGCCCCGTCAGTGCCAGCTCTGCTCCAGAGGGTCCTGCTCACCTGCTGCTGTGGAGCAGACAGGACAGGGCATGGTTAAGGGTGCAGGAAACCTGGACCTCCATCAGAGCCTACTTTTCTTCCATGGTGCCAACACGAGAGGCGGGGCAGGGCTAAGCACATCACACCAGCACCTGGAGGGCCAGCCTGACCCTGGCCACACACCCTCCCAGCGCCTTGCTCGTGCTCTCAGGGTGCTCAAACGGAGGAGAAAATGGTGAGGTTTATTCTGCCCCAATAGGGTTAAAGCATCAGCTGGCAGTATTTATGAGCCAGGTTACAAAAGTAAAGCAAATAAGTGTGTTGTTCCATGCCGGCGAGCACAGTCCAGCTCTTACCCTGGGCTGGAAAAACTTGCTTCTGAGGGCAGCCAAAGGCTGCTTCAGTAATGCTGTGAATTCGGGAGCTGTGGGACTGGAGATGCTGTCCCTTTGGGGATGAGGCTCCTGCTCAGCTCTGTCGGCTTAAATATCTGGAGGAAACTGTCCCTGCCAGAGGTTCCCGTGATATCAGAGTGAATGGGACCTTTGAATCCATGTCGGCGAGCTCAGAGCATGGTGGTATGTGGGTCTCTCCCTGGACGCTCAACGGGCTGAGAAAAGGATAGTGTATTGACTTTAACTCAGCTGGGACAGGAGTTGAAGAGATAGCAGTAGGTGTGAAGCAGGCTGCAAACATAAAAGAAGTTGATACAGTTTGTGCTACCCCAGACTGACCGATCCTGAGCTGTATTCTTGCTGGGTGTGTAGCCCTTTTTCACAGGAACAAGTCCCACATGCAACCAGGGCATCAAAGGCTGTGTGTGTGTATTTTACAGTTCCCTTCAAAGCGTGTCTCAAATGTCCCTTTATAAATTAAAGGACTCTATGCAGTAGCCTGACTGCCAATTCCCTGCGGTGCAGGTGAGCCTGGATGAGTGCTGAGGGGTCCTGGGGCTGATCTTTCACCCTGTCAGTCCCCTCTTGCACATCAGTTGGCTTGCAGTCCTAAGCACAGGGACACAGCACAAAGCCTGGGGAGGCGAGGGTTCGCCTGGCATTTGTGTGGGGCTGGATGGGATGCTGGGTTGGGGTACTGGGCTTTTTAGCATCTCCCCTGGCACTGAGCCCTGGCTCCATCAAGCTCAGTTTCCAGCCCTGCTGGGTCTTGATGCTGGCTCAGGTGGACTGGAGGTGCTGGGGGCTGCCAGCCCTGGAGAGCCGCTCACTTGGCCCCAGTGCTGCTGGCTCCCAGGCTCCCGAGGCACGTGTGTACCGGGAGCGAGCAGGGAGGGACAGTGGAGCAGATGGGCCAGCTGAGAGCCACAGCTCCAGTTTTATTTGTCCATTTGCCTAGCTGAACTCCAAAGCCATTAGGAAAGCAGACCTTTCCCCTCCGGCAAACACTAGCTCCTGTTTCTCAGGCACTGTGTGATGTTCTCCCGGCCACATCCACTGACACAGTGATCTTTCCTGCATCCATCCTGAGCAGAAAGGCACAGTGGGGTAGCAGGGGTGCGAGCAGCCACTGACACTTTTATCACAGCCAGAGACATTTTTAAACCCTTGAAGATGTTTCTTGTGAATCCCAGAAGGGCTGGTAAGAGCAAGCATGCTGACATGAGCAGCGCTGGCAGCCCGGGGGGGTGAGTGGTGTTGAGATCACTTGCACAGGGTGGCCAAAGGCACAGACGAAGTGGTTTAAGCCAGCGCTGCTATGATTTAATGAAGGCGCTGGAAGTGCTTTGGCGCAGCGCTGCCTGCGAAGGGGAGACACTGCCTGTGCCAAGCAGGGCTGGCCCTGTCTGCTTAGCTGGAGCACTCCTCTCCCATGCCCAAATAACTACTGTTTTGGGTACCTGCCGATGCTCTTCCCTTCTGGCGTGGTGGAGGGCTGCGCGCATGTGGTTGGGCAAGACTCTGAAGCCAAGCTCAAGTAATTGATTGCAAAAGTTACTCGAACCCTGATATCTTTGCAAAGCCAAAGGATGTGTTTGAAATGCCGGGGAGCTCTGGGTGGTGGTGCCCAGAGTGGTGTGGGGTTGGGATGGTTTCATCCTGTCCCCGTGGGGTCCCCTGGCCCTCCACGAGGCTTGGCATCCTGCCCTGTAACAAGCACTTTCCTGATGGAGTGACATGGCATGATTGCAGGAGGGTTACGTTTGGCTTTGGAGTCGCTGGTGTTGTTTTTGGTACTGTTTGGGACTCCTCTGTTCTGTGTGTGACTGGCCATGGCCCTGTTGGTGCCAGCTGCAGGCAGAGCTGC
This sequence comes from Falco biarmicus, assembly GCF_023638135.1. Lineage (NCBI taxonomy): Eukaryota > Metazoa > Chordata > Aves > Falconiformes > Falconidae > Falco > Falco biarmicus. Next base: position 9,190,182 of record NC_079296.1, on the reverse strand, counting down.
TCTGCCACGTCCTGTTCTCTCAGGGGTTGTTTCCTTACTGTGATCTGTGCCGGCAGCAGCGATTGATTCCAGCACCGACATCATGGTCCTGTTATAAGTGATTTTGGGATGAGTCTTTCCCAATGGCTCTGCGGTGAATGAATGCATCAGCTCAGGATCCTGCTATCACCTCCCTCATTCTGCACAGTGGAGAGTGCTCTGCCCCTGCTGATAACACTGCAGAGAGATTCCCCTGCTGATCAGCCTTGTGCCACCCTGGCAGGGAAAGGATGCTGAGGGTTGTGGGCTGAATGCCAATGACAGGATCCCCGCCTTCCTCCCCCTTTCCCACCTCTCTGCTTTTTTTACTGCCGGGGATATTTATGCCCTAGACGTTATCTCACTAGCCTCCAGCACCAAGTCCCACCGCACTCACCCTGTGGAGGCAGGTTACCTCGGTCAATGAGGCTGCAGGCCGTAGCTAGTGCCCAGCTTGGGCAAACTGGTGCTGTATCGTCAAAATGACAGACATGGTGCGGTGTGTGTGTGCAGGTTTGGATGGCGGCTGGGCTCATTCCTGTCTGAAAGGGGCCAGGGACCCCAGGCTGGGGGTGCTCTGAGGCTCAGGGGCAGCTGGGCACCTACAGTGTGGTGACATCCCTGGGCTGTGTGCCCATGTCCCACAGCCCTGCAGCCAGCCAAGTGGCCTTATGAAGGAATCAGGCACAAAACCCATCAGGCCCAGCTCCCTTTGATCGTGCAGGCAGGATAGGTGCTGACCACAGCTGCTGGAGTGGCTGTGCCACGTTGCTGCTGTCGGTGATGGCATCGTGTAGCTGAGTTCAGCTCCATGTTCAGTGAGATTTTATATTTCCTGTACCACTGCAAAGCTGTGGCTACCTGCAAGGTGAAGGAGGCAGCACATTTCCCCTGCTCCACCCCAGAAATATCCATGAGCCTGCAGCTGGCTGGGAGCAGGGGGACATGTGTGTGCCTGAAGTCTGTGCTGGAGAAGAGCCAAGCACAGGCTGGGACCGTGGCAGTGAGACCCATCAGTAAATGATGGCCATGGTGCAGATAACTACTGGCAAATGGCTGTGGCAGCAGCTGTGCGCACACACGCCACTGCGCTCTCCCTGTAGCCATCAGGGCAACTTGCCTGTCTTGGTCAACAAAATGTAATACCAGGAGGAGAAGCATCCAGCCAAGGCAGTCGGGTCCCCAGCTGGTGTGTATGGGGGTGTCAGGAGAGGGCACTGGCCTTTGCAGGAGAGAAGGGCAGATGGTCATGCGTGGGCTGACCCCTGGATGGGGACCGTACTCTAGGTAGGTAGATGCTCCCTATTCCTGCCCATTAGGGTAGAGCCGCTCATAGGGGATTGCAGTGCAGAGGGCAGAGCGCCACGCTGCAGAGCATCTCCCACTTCTTTTCCAGAAAAAGTAGTTTGGGAAAAAATCCAACTGCGAACCTGCAGCAGAGTTTGATTTAACAGGAAGCATCAGAATCGGTCTGTGGCTTGGTGTCACTCGGGGGCAGGAGAAGGGGAGCTGCAACAGCAAATGTGCTGGGTTTCGGTGTGATACATAACTCTTCCTGAAGGCAGAGTGGTTGTCCACATTTATCAGCAGGTAATAGTACCTCCAGGGATTGCTAGCGGAGCTGTAAATAGCACGAGGGGGACGCGGGAGTGGTGTCTGGGAGAGTCTGGGGCGGCTTCAGCTGCCGCTTGAAACGGACATTAATAACTGCAGAGGCAGAGCCAGGCACTGTGCTCGCATCTGCTCAGCCGTGGCTGCGGGCACATGTCGGGGCTGGGGCTGCCGGAGGAGATGCCGCTTGCTTGGCCCCTGCAGCTGGGATGCAACTGGGAGCCCACATTTGGTAGGTTTTGCTTTCAAAGCTGTACCCTTCGCTGGGCAGGATCCGGCCACAGGTTGAGGAAGCAGCACGGTGCCTTCGGGAACACTGATGTCCTTTTAAATGAAAGGCATCTGCTCAGCTCCCTGTGCCGGTCCCCTTGCACCCCTGCGCTGGGCTGTGCCTGCTGCCTCCTGGGGAACCTGTGGCTCCTGCCTGGCTTCATTGCTGCCAGGCTGGGCTTGAAGGGTTGGTAACGGAGAGCATCCAGGGGGAGTGAAGGGGCATTTGTAGCGATGGGGACTTTTTGGGGTTCCCTTGCAAGTCTGGCTCTGTGTACGGCTGTGCCATCCGCGCTGGCTGGCTCTCACTGCCGGAGCAGCATTTCAGGGGGCTGAGAACGTGGGCTTTCTGCTCCAGGACTTTCACAGCTGCCCTCCATTTACTGGCATTTTGGCTGCCCTCCGTTTACTGGTACTGGGGACCAGCCAGCAGCTTCAGCCCTTACCACTGAAATCCAAGCTCTGTGTGTGTTGGTAGCCGTGGTGGGTATGGAGGGCAGCGGCCAGGGGACAGGTTGGGGTCCAGAGCTGGGACAGCCGGGGCAGCTGCGGTTCAGGACTGGCAGCTCGGTGCTGCGGTGGTAGCAAGTCTCGGCTAACTCCAGCTGCTTGGCTAAAGTGTGCGGGGGGGGGGGTGGGGTGGGGGGGTGGAGGGGCAGGGTTGTCCTAGGTTGTTTGCTGACACTTTTGGCAGGTGGTCGCACCAAAACATGGGGTGCAAGCTATGTGTTGGGCTAGCTCTGGACAAGGCTGTTGCCCCCAGTTAAGCGCTGGCTCCTGTTCACCACTGTGTTGCAGGCAGCAGAGCAGCTCTGGGGAGAGGCGCAGTGTGGGCACTGCAGCATCAGGGCTGGGCGCTACCCCGGTCAGGCCCCCTTTGCAGAGCCATCAGTTGGGGGTGACAGTAACGGGGTAGTGGGATTAGTGCAGACAGCTGATACGGGATCATTTCCTCAAGGCAGAGGACGACTTCTCCTTCCAGGGCTCAGAGATGTTTCCAGTACAGGTTTTTTTTGGGTGGTATGAAGTTTTACACCCCCACAGGTGTCTCACTGGAGGCATATATCCACCCTTGCCACCCTGCTCCAATGCATTGTTGGATCTTGCTGTTTGGGTTTATACATCTGCACTTGCATTTGCTGTTACACTAATTGCTTGTATCAATTATTCATCGATTCAGTAATGAAGCAGGGAATGGGTAGAAAACCCTGCTGTGCAATGAGCCCTGGGCTCCAGCCAGCCCCACAGAGCCACCACAGCTCAAGGAGGGCAAGGAGCGGAGCTGCTCGGGGATGGTCCTTGTGAACACTTTCAAAATGACTCCCACGAAAATTTTCTCAAGTTTTGATAGTTCTGCTTTGTGTTTCTGGCTATATTTTCTTCCTCTCAGCCCGATCCTCTGTGCTTTCTTAGTGGCCACTTTTTAAGCCTCAAGGTGACCACCATCCATAGTTTCGTTTATGTGAAATTTAGCATTTCACAGGACAAGTTAGAAGTTCCTGATCTGATGGATCTAGGCACAGTTTGTCCCATGCTAAGAACCAAAACTGTAATTTTTTTCTTCCACTTCAGGAAAACCCTACTTTGAAAACACTGATGTTTCCCTGAGTGATGTAGATGCTGTTTATCCCTGCATCCCGTCTACCCTGGGGAGGGTGTTATCTCTGCACAGGGAACACACTGCCAGTAGTGAAGCTGGCTGCATCCTCCCCGAAATCCCCCTGGAAAGGGACTTGCACTCATTCCCATGGAGTTAGATGCTTTTGGGGACAGGTAAGGCACCTTTGAGCAAAGGTAGATTTAAGGGCAGCCGGAGCCAGAGAGGTTCCTCCATTGGGATGCACGGAGGATGTGGCTGCTGTGGTCTGGGAGAGCCCATGAGAGCAGTATCCAGCAGTATCTCGAGAGGTCCATTAACCCCTCCTGGGATGAGTGTGCAGTCGGAGCAGCGTGTCCTTCACTCTCCTGCTCATCTTGATGTCCAACAGTCTGTTACATGCAGGGACTTTCTTGCTTTTGCCAGTCCCTGATTTTGGCTCAGGAGCTGCCTGGGTAGCAGGGCAGATCTCCCAGGCACATTTAGACTCCTCTTCACCAGTGTTAACGCAAGAGAAAGATGTGCATTGCAAAACCTGAGCATCCACATCGGGAGCCAGGTAAAGGCTGAATTGAATTTTCTTGTGTCCAGGTGTTACCTGAGCCACAGTGGCTCCGTGACTGCGAGGAGCAGAAATAGCTAAATGAGAAACTGAGAGCCTCAAAAAAATCCCTGACCTCCCAGAGCTGGGGATTTAAGGGAATGCCACAGCTCCCCACACTTCTGGCAGCATGAGAGCTGGCAGCACCAGGGGAGACCAGTGCAGGTGTCAGCCCACAGCTGTGCCGTCTCTGTGGCTGGTGTTTTCCCAGCTGGAAGGTCCCGGCTGCGGGCCATCAGAAAGGGCACGTTATTTAAAGAATTGCTGGAGAAGTTGAGGCCACGCTAACAAACCCACATCTGTTCACTGAAATTTGCTCTGCGGGCAAACACGAATGGTTCTGGTTGCTAGCAGCAACTAGAAGAAAACTGATCAGATTACAGATAGAAGAGCAGAGGGTTTGCAGTACTTCTCCCCTGTCTTGGTTTGAAGAAAACTTTTGACTCAGTGAGTGATGCCCAAAGGCAGAGGGAGTCCAGGCAGCAGGTTACAGGTGCAGACACTGAGGATGCTAGAGCAGGCAGGGCAATGTTTGGCTTTTTTGGGATGTGCTGAGGCTTGTTCAATGGGGAAATCAATATTAGGGACTGTATTGCTGTTGCTCTGATCGCAGACCTTGCATCCTCCCTCCCTAAAACTACCCCTGATGATAGCTATCCTGGGGCTTGGAGGCAGCTCTTTCTTCTGCTTTCCCTTCTCCTGCTTGGGACATGCTGCCTTGGCTGCTTAGTCTGAGAGAGAAACTGAAACAGGGAAGTGTGAGGTCCTCCAGGGATGATGTAGTAAAGCCCCCAGGCCTTCCCAGCTCAGGACAGGGGAACCCCGGTGTTGGGAATGGGAAGACCAACATGTTGAGGGCAGGGAGACCCAGGTGTTGAGGATGGGAAGATGCAGATGCTGAGAACAGGGAAACCTGCATACTGAGGATAGGGACACCCAGATGTTGAGAGCAAGGAGACCCAGATGTTGAGAGCAGTAAGAACAAGGTGTTGAGGATGGAGAGGTCCAGATGTTGGCCGCTGGCTCCTGAGCTACTGCTGCTGGCCAAGGACCCATGCTGCAGCGAGACCATGGGATGCTTTGGATGAGTCATTGAGGTGGAGGGACAGCACCTCCCTGCTCAGACAGCATCAGCACCGCCTCCATCTGCTGCCTCCTCCAGCAGCCCCTTGGCCACGATGATGGTGAGAAGGACACCTGGTCACATCCCTGTCCTTGCTGGCCCAAGTCAGCTTGGCGCAGTGAGGTGGCCCTTGGCTTCGTGCTGCTGAAGTCCCTGGTGCCTCCAGCAGCGGTCAGGCTTGTTGGCCGGCTGTGATGGCATTACTGCCACTTTCCTTCCCCGTCTTTCCCTCGCCATCAGCTGACATTTAGCAGAGCTCTAATTTCTGTGAGGACGGGATTTCACAGCCCCGGCGATACTTTCAACCCTAGGTGGAAACCTCGCTCGGTGGTGAGGCTGCTGCTCATGCCCTCCCGTGCCACTGAGGAGCAGCGGAGTCTCTGATTGAATTAGCGCGGGGATTTAATTTAATCCCTAAATGACTCTCATTCTAAAGGAGCCTGTTCATTTCCTTCAAGGGCCTTATCTGATGTGGCCAACCAGCAATATTAAGCAGAAGGACTGGGCAGATAGGGAGCTACTGGGGGCGGCGGGGGAAGGGCTTTGGAGGGAGTGAATTGAGGGCTGCGTGGGTTTGCCCTCTAATTATTTCATGAAATAATGATGACAGTGATTGTAATACATATAAGACATAAACAGCATAATTAAAACGCGCACTGGTGCAAATAGCATCCTCGCACGGCAAGCCTGGAAACATTTCCTTTTTACAAGAAATCACCTTTTGGGGAGTGAAACAGCCTCAAGGATGGGGGAAACCAAGCATTTCCTTTGTGCCTCCCACCAAATCCAGCTGTTTCAGGGATGGGGCAGATGGCACAGATGGCTCTGAGGACATGAAGATCTCTGAATTTTAGTTTTCAGGCTCACTGGGGCAGTTCAGGTGAAGTGAAATCCCTGCCTGTGGTGAGCCAGACTGGGAGGGGGCAGAGCAGCTCCTCTCCGTGCTCACAGGTGTAAAGGGGGCCCTTTTGGGTGATAAAAAAGGACAAGGCGCAGGCAGATATGGGTGAGCTCCTCTGCACACTGCCCAGGAGGCAGCTGGCTGTGGCGCTGAAATCAAGCATCTTTTTGGGAATCCGTCCGGCTTGTTGGACCTGCTAGCTCAGACAGGTGCCTGCAGATGCTGCTGGGTACCGCGTGATCTCTGTGCCATCCTCTCTGTGCAGAGCAGATGGTGCCAAAGCTGGGGCTCAAACACCTCCAGGACATTTCCTGGGGCTGACAGCAGCTTTTGGAGCCTGGCATCTGCCTACAGCTCCCTGGTGATAGCCAGTGGCGGGTTATTACCCGCGTGCAGCAGCTCTGCAGGGTAAGGAGGTGTTGAGCAGCAGGTTGGCTGTCCCAGGGGATAGCTTGCAGGGGTCTGTTGTCACGAGCTGGGACCACTGCAGGGATACAGCCTCTGTCTGCTCCGTTGGGTGCCTCTTCCTGCTGGGGTGTGAGGCTGGATGGGCTGATTCCTGTGGCTGCTGCTCTTTGTGAAGCTGAAGTCAGCTTAATTCATACAGGGGTGGTGGTGGTGTTAACTCCAGCTTTCTGGTTGCCATTGGGCTCGTGAAAATGCTTGGATATTAATTGGGGATATGGTGACATTTTTTTCTGGGTGACTTGTTACCCAGGGCTGGTCCTGTATAGTAACCCCTGCCCCAGCCCTGCAGGGTCTGCATAGGTGGAAGCTGCTTCCTGGAGGGAGGATTTTTCTCTCCTTTGGTCCTTCTCCCCTACTGAGCTGTTTTTTGCCCTTTGGCTTAGATGGGCTCCATGCAAAAGGAAAATCACATGGAAAAGAGGACCCAGCTCTGGCAAGGGGGGCTTATTGCAGGCTCCCCCTGCTCATGAAAAAAATGGAGGTTTTTTCCCTTGAATTACTTACTCCTGGCTTTTCCCTTTGAAAGGGCAGAGCTTGCTTGGGTCTTTCCCAGCTGCAGAGGAAAGCTGCAAAAAATAACCCTGAAAGCTTAGAAGACTGAAAGGGGCTGGTAGGAGTAGTTGTGGTTTTGCAGGGCACAGGGGGGTGGCTGTGGGGAGCCCCACGGCTGCGGCACCCAGTCAGGGAGGCTGAGGTGCTCGTGGCTGCAGCCAGGCTCAGCCTGGGCAATCTGCAGATGAGCAGAGCCCAGCGCTTCCCTTCGGCATTTAATAGCGCGGTGCAGGAGGGGCTGGAGCTGCCGGATGAGAGCTGCTGGTTTTCTCTGCTGCCCTGCCAACCCTGGGGAAGATCTCTGCAGGGCTGAGCCCCCCTGGCTGCTCCCAGGGGGACAGTGGAGCCACAGGGGTAAGGATGATGTTACCGGCTCTGCCTCTGCAGCTGGAGCCGAGCCTGTCTGCACCAGCTGTGCTGTGGGGCTGAGCCACCCACCACCGGCCCCCTGGTTTCTCCAAACCCACCGGTGCTGCTGGTGCTGGGGGTGGGAGCTGGGTGGCCTCATCCCACTCCTGCCCTATAGCCACCAGTTTGCTGCTAGTGGGGAAACCTGGTCCTCCAGGAATCAGGACCAGGACTGGGTGCTGTGGGGGTGATGAGCAAACTGCCATCACTGGGAGACATGAGGACAATGCTGTCCCACCCCAGCGGAGCACTGTTAGGGCTGTACAAGTTGGTGCCAGCCTTGTGTTAGGGTTGGGGTGTGGGGGGTTAGGAGTGGAAAGGCTCCCCAGGAAGGTGGCCTGTGAGAGATTTGGGGTTCTTCTGCCTTCATCCTTCTTTATCTTCTCTCTGGGCAGATGCTGGAGACGGACGCTGAGAAGCCTGGGCAGATGCACTCAGAGGACGGGAAGGCAGCAGTAGGTGATGCTCCTCCAGCCGCAGAGGCACCAGCACCGGCTGAGCCCTGGGATACTCTGGGAGCCACCCAGGGTCCTCTGCTGGCCAAAAAGCAGCCAGTGACCACCGAGAAGGGAGAGGAGCAGCCCAGCTCCCTGCCAGCCTTTGTCATCCCTGAGCTGCGACTCGACAGCACCTTCAGCCACAGCGTGGTGGGTATGGCTGGCAGCACCACAGATGGTGAGGATGATGAGGAAGATGATGATGAGGAAGATGAGGATGAGGAGGATGAGGAGGAGGACAGCACTGAGCACTACTTAGAGAGGAACGAGGCAAAGCGCAGCAGCATGATTGAGACATCGGGCTGTCAGCCCGTCTACACGCTGAGCGTGCAGAGCTCACTGCGGCGCCGGACCCACAGTGAGGGCAGCTTGCTGCAGGAGGCCAAGAGCCACTGCTTCACCTCTGACACCACCCTCAACTGCTCGGACAGCCAGGGCACCAAGGGCCACTGGGCCCTGCCTTCCCCCAGGACCCTCAAGAAAGAGCTTGTCAAAAACGGTGGCTCCATCCATCAGCTCACCCTGCTGTTTTTGGGGCAGAGGAAGGTATGTGAGCCGGCGCTGGTCTGTGGGCATCTGGCTTCTGCTTGGCTGTGGTGTTGGGGGAGCTCCTGGGGTGAAGTTGCCCTGACACGTGGCCCCTCTCTCCATGGCCATGGCAAAGCTGGCACCTGAGGGGCCAGGAAGGTCCTTGTCACTGGCACTGAGCCCTGGGAGATGCTTAGCAGCCAGGGGTTGTCACCCAGAGCCAGTGTGCTGGTGCTGCAGGTGGGCATCTCCCACCAGTGTGTCCAGACCCTGTGGGATGCCATATCCTGGAGAGCTACTGTCTGCTGGATGGGTGGAGGCAGAGGTGCACCCAGGTGTCTGCGCTTGCAAAGAGCTGTTTGCAGCGGCAGGGACAGGAGAAAGCCAGGCTCTAGTGACAAAGAGTCCCCAATGACCTCGGGGATGCCAGGAGCAGTGTGGCTTTCTGCCCTGGCCAGCCTCCTGCAGGGCTCTGACCGTTGCAGAGGGCCTGTCTCAGAAGAAGGTTAAGGTTAGCAGCGATTTCTGACTCTGACATGCAGAAAGGGGGAGCAGTGGGGGGCTGTGCAGCAGGGGCTCTGCGGGGGGCTGGCCTGCGCTCACAAGCCCAGCAGCCTGGGGTGCTCCCCGTGCCCCCCGGCACAGAGCTTGGTTTGGCTGTACTTTAGCAGGAAACAATGTGCCATTGCAAAGGTAGTGCCTGAGCAGTGCTGCTCGCCCTGTCCGCCCCTGGTGAAGCCTGGCTGGGTGCTGAGCGCGGCTGCCTGCCTTCCTGTCCTGCGGTGCTGGCCCAGCACCCTGCTCTGCCCGACCAGGCTTGCTCTCTGCCAGTGGCTGTGGGTACTGCTCTACTCAGGGCTGTATTGCTTGGCTCAGGACCTCGTTGCATTGCTCAGGGTCATGTTGCGCAGCTCAGGACCTCGTTGCATGGCTCAGGACCATGTCATGCTGCTCGAGACCACCTTGCAGAGCGCAGGACCACATTACACGCTGCTCCGTGGCCGCTGGCTCCTTGGCAGAGGAGGCTGGTACAGAGCCCTGCATGCCACCAAGCATGGCAGCATGATGGGATTAAACCCATGGTGGGTTCAAGCCTCTTCCTGCCAGACTTCTGCCGCTTGAAAAGCCACCTCTGATGCTGTTCCCTGGAGCATTTCTGGGCTCAGAGTCCCCAGCCGACTGGTCAGAGCCCTTACAAGTCTGACAGGCTGGTCAGATGGGGCTGCTGTGCAGGAGGCTTTGCTGTGCAAACTCTTGTGGAGGCTGATGCCAGCAGTTGTGGGCTGGGGGGTTCAGACCTGCTCCCAGATCCTATCAAGAATGGACACCTGCACAGCCCGGTGCAGATGCAAGGGGGGTGGTGGCTGTGTAAGTGCCTGGTGAGAGTGTCCCGTTAAGGCTGCCAGTGATGAGTCTCCTGGAAAGAAGTTTCACAGTGCCGCTGTGCGTGCAGCCTGGGAGCTGATGGGGCTGGATGTTTTTCAGCAGAGGTAAACTGAGCTCCTCCTGGATTAAACTGCACTGGTGTAGATGAGACTGGGGTTTTTTTGGAGCAGGGACCGGATCGGCCTGTGTTGGCAGCAAGGGCAGCGTGGCTGCTGGACCTCCCGATGCTCCCACTTCCAGCTCTGTCTGGCCGGTGCCTTAACCCCTGCCCCTGTGCCCTCCTGGGGCAGCCCCTGCCTGCTCCCATTGCCCTGCCTCTCTGGCTGCCTGCGGAGGGACCCAGGCTGCCTGGCAGCTGCAGCAGGCAGGGCAGCTGGGCATGGTGCCGGGCCACCACGTGTGTGGTGTTTTGGGCCACTGCCATCCCCCAGCCTACGCTTTGGAGGGACTTTTATTGGGCTGTACCTTTGGACTAGTTTGATGAAACCCTCCCGGATTTCTGGGGCAGGACACTGATGTACAATTCCCCTACGGATCCCCTCCGGCAGCAGCACCGAGCTGCCAAGCACTGATGCTACCTGCACCCAATGGCCCTGGCGGCATCGCCCCAGCATCCATCAGGGTGCTTGTTGCTTTTTTTTCTTCTCTAGGAGCATTTCAGAGGGGCTCATTTCGTTGGCCCTTTTAACACCGTCGTGCCCAGTGTGCCTCCCTGCTCCCCTCCTTCCCTTGGCTGGGCTGGGAGGTGGTTGTTTTAAGAGCATATTGTGACCGGGACTGCTGGGAGTCCTCGGACAAGCTCCGCTGCTGCCTTTTGTCCCCGAGCGCAGCGGAGCCTCTCTGGACAATGGCAGGAAACGTGCTCCGGCTGCGTGTCGCCCCGGCCAGCCCGCCTGCCGGGGCCCTATCTAGCTGGGGAAGGTGCTTTGCAAGGGATGCATTGTTTGGGGCTGATAAACTCCGGAAACCTGGGTGCAGAATGGAAGGAAGTGTCAAAAACCTCGAGCCCAGGTCTGCGGGGCTCTGCAGCGGGTTCCCACGGCACGGCCGCGGGGCGGCGATCCTGGGAAGTGGCCTGCAGCCCCCAGCAGCACCAGGCTGAGCTCGGTGCGTGGTCAAGCTGGCTGTGGGGCTGGCTGCGAGCATCTTCCAGTCTCGTTCAGTAATGGAAGAATTACTAAAGCCCCTGAGCTATGGTGGTCTCAGGGGTCCCCACACCTGGCCCCAGGCTTTGTGGCTCTCAGGCTGCACTGGTGCTGCTCTGAGCTCATGGTGGATCCAAGGTCCCCTTGGTTTGCCCAGGCTGCCCAAGGGAGGTGGTCAGGGAGTGGATCCCCCTGTGTGTTCCTCAAACTTGAAAGCTGCCGTGATATGATTCAGTCATGGCTGAACTGCTCTGACTTTTCCTGCCTGGGGACTGCTGGGGAACCCCTGATTGATTTTGGTTGCCCAGCCTGGTTCTGGGGGGACAAGGTACGCCGCAGGCTGGGGAGGAGTCCCTGTGCCCACTCAAGGCAGCAGGAATAGGAGCAACAGGAATGGGGATGCGGGTGTCCTCCCTGTGGGAGGTACCACTGTCAGTCAGCACCTTGAACCTGGAGGGGTACCTGGGCCACCAGCCGTGCCATCTCCTGAGATGCTCCAGGAAGGTGGCATAGGATGGGTGGGGGGAGTCAGGGTCCCATGCCAGAGCAGGTAGGAGCTTGTCCCATTGCATTGCTGCAGCCAGCCGTGATTGTGGGGAAGGAGCCCTGTGGATGCCATGGCTCTGGGCTGTGTGGGTGCGGGGACCACAGGGGATGCTGGCATTGCTGCTTGGTGACGCTCAGAGTGCCACTGTGGGCAGGCACTGGCATGATGATGCAGACACTGTTTTTCTGTTCCCCCCTAGCTGAGTGGAGCCGACCCTGAATGCAGCTGTGATGAAGGGGATGAGACCTCCCGCAAGAAACGGAGCAGGAACCTGTAAGTGTCACATCGTGGTGGCATCAGAGTGTACCAGGGCTGTTTGCTGTGACCAAGCACCTTGGCTGTACTCTGCTTGTCCAGGCAGCTCTTAGGGTCCCCCTGTCTTGTTCCCCCAAGCTTTTCTGGGAATAAAGCAGCAAAGACACACGTGAACTAAGGTCTCACTTCAGATGGGGAGTCAGGATTTTCAGGAAGGAGGGTGGGAGGTGGGCTGGGGGCTTTGCACAACCCAGCTGGGAGCAGCCCCCTGCTTACCTTGCTTTGACGGATGAGGAGAAGGATCTGGCTCTTGCCGGTGGTGTGGGGAAAAGGGCTTCCCCAGTGCCAGCAGAGCTCTGCTCCGGAGGTGCTGGGTTCAGGGAGAGGACATGCAAGCCATGAAACACGAGCTGGGGGCCTCCTTCCCACTGGCCCCATGCCGGCAGGAGGGATGGGGAGGTTTCCCACCACGGGACAGGCTCCAGCCCTTTGCAGCATGTTGCAGCATGCGGGCAGCGTGGTGGGAGCACTGAGTGCGGGGACTGCTGAGTGATGCTCGCAGACCCTCTTCCTCTCCCGGTAAGGCTTTGGGGGTGCCAAAAAAGTGGGTCTGGGCAAGGACGAGGCAGCCGTGGCCTTTGCTTCCAATAAGCCCAGCTGCAGCTGCAAGGATGTTTTGGAATGAACCGCCTCCAGTTTTGCACGGCAGGATCCGGCCAGGTGTCAGGGCCACAGGGATGCCCAGGGCTGGCTCTTTCCCCACTCCACGTGGCTCGGGGCAGGTGACAAAGTCACACGTGGTTTGAGCCGCTCAGGGTGTGCGAGGGGCTGAGTGCAGCTACTAAGTGCACAGGCTGGACGGCTTCGCTGCCGGTGTTGCCTGCCAGCGAGCGGCACTGTTGCCCTGCGTGCTTCCTAGCTGCAGCTGGTTATTTTTAGCTCTTTTTGTAAATCCCCCCCCTCCTCTCAACACTTGAAATTAAAATTAATCCCTTGCAGTCTGCAGCAGGGACGTTCCCCCCATCCGCGTGTGCCTGCTGCAGCGCTGAGCCAGGGGAATCGGGCAGGCGGTGGGAGGCTCAGCTCAGCGGGGTCAGGGGCGGTTGCAGAGGGTTTGCTCCTCACCTTGAGGCAGCGGCGGATGCTCTGGGGAGCCTCTTGGCATCGCACGGGCCGGCTATTGGCTGCGCAGCCTGGTTGCCAGCTGTCTGCGGGGAGTATTTATGGTGCAAGTGGCTGGGGTTTGGCACTCGCCTCCCCTCCCGGCACCGGCACGCTCTGCCGGCGCTCCCCGATGTACCGCGCAATGGTGGACTTTTCCGAAAAATACCTGGAAAGGTAGGACTGCAGCACCCTGCGAGGAAGGGTGATGTGCTTTGCAGGGGACGGTTTGGAAGCAGCACAGGGTGATGGTGCTGGACGTGGCCTCATGGCCATGCCGGGGTGCTGGGAGCAGATCACTTTATAGGGGCAGCTTTGGACAGAAACCAGCAATTTTTTATGAAAAAAACCATTTATGAATATTTTTGCTGTGGCATTTCATACTGCAGATTGGCTGTAGCTTGAGGCTGTGCGTGCCTGTGGCTGCTGCAGTCCGGTTTCATGCTGCTTGCTATTTATTTGCAAGCATGTGCAAGAGAAGCAGCAGGTTTTAAGTTGGGGAACTTCCTTAGGTGGTGCTTGCTGGCATATTAACAGCTGGCAAATCTGCCCATGAGCCGCGGTCACCTGCAAGCCCCAGAGCCTGCTGTGTGGCAGGGCTACCCACTGCAGCTGGCTGGGGTGTGGATGGCTGGGCGGCTGGAGGCCGCCCACGCGTGCTGGAGGCACACACAAGGTCTTCTCAGTGCTTTGAAAGCCCCACTGGGCACCGAGCTGCGGCGGCTGCCTTGCTAAACTGGGAACACTGTTAAAATTGTTGCTGGGGGCTGTGTGGGATGGCCCGTCCCGTGTGGCGGCTGGTCCTCGGCTGCCGGCATCGCTGGCAGTGCGGTAATGGGAGGCAGATGGTGTTTGGAGTGTGAGGCTCTGTGTTTGGATCCGCTTTTCCCACATTAGCACTGAGCCAGTGCCTGGCAGCTGGCAGCAGCGGGACGCGTGTCCTGCTGGGACCGCAGCCCAGATGATGCGAAGGCATCAAAACTGTCTGTGCCCGCCGTGAGGGCACGGACAGCACCAGGGACTAGAGGGGTGATTGCCCCCTAAAATCCTTCCATGAGTTGGGGTGCTCAGCACCTTGCGGGACTGAGCCCTGGGGTTGTCGCGACTATTTTTTTGTCCCAGGGGATTGCTGTATTTTACCCTCCTGGGACTGGAGAGAGATGTGGGTCTAGGTAGGATCACTTGGGGTGGGGTGCACCCTTGCCTGGAATCCCTCCTGTGCCCCTGGTGTCCCTAGTCAGCCCTGGGCATGGCTTGGCCAGGCAGAGGTGGCTCCTCTGAGCATCCTTGCATAGACCCACTGGTGTGGGACCCGGGGGGGGGCTGCAGGTGGTGGCCTGGCCATGCCACCCTGGGGCCCCATCTCCGGCCTTGGTGTAGGATGAGCATCCTGTTCCACCCTGCGTGTCCCCTACACCCTTCTGTGCCCTGGTGTCATGCAGAGGCTGTGCCACGAGGGGACAGCATCGTCCGTGCCTGTCCTCATCCTTCACCTCTTCCACCTCCTGCTCCCCTGCCTTGGCCCCTGGGAAGCCCTCGCAGGGCCAGGCTGGGGCTGGGCTGGGGGTCTCATGTTCCCATGGCACTTGCCAAAAATCTTTGTCCCACTTTGGCCTGGTGGCAGTTTCCTGGGGGAACTGGGAGCCTTGTGTCCGGGTGTATGTCAGTCTGTCTGTCCAGGGACAGTGGAGCGGGGACCTGTGCAGGGGGACAGTATGGGGTGTCTGTTCCCCCAGCGCCCCTTGGTGCCACGGGCTGCCGGCCCCAACCGTCCCTGTGTGGAGATGTCCCCGTGGCCATGCCCATCCCGTGCCAGCACTGGAAAAGTGTGAGCATCAGTGGGTCGCACGTGGGCTCCCAGCCCTGTCCCCGCAGCAGCGGCCACACGGTGAAGCACCGCTGTCCCCGCTGTTCCCAAGCACAGCCCCACCGCTGGCCTCACTGCCTTCCCTGGGACGCCTGCGCTCTATAAATAGCCCTCGTAAATCCCTGCCGTGATTATTTTCCCCGCCGTCTCTTGAAAGGCCCCACTATCCACCCTCGGTGCTGATTTTTCCACCTTTCCTTGAGTTTCCCCAGCAACGGCAGAGCCGTCCGAAATAGCAGCGGGCTGACACAGCCCTTGCTCACATGCGTCTCCTTCACCCCACGCTGCATTTAAAGCTCCTTCGAGCTGCGCCCTCCCACTTCCGTGCTGGCCACGCCGGGCGGGAGCGTGGCACGGAGCCGGCGTCAGAGCAGGAGCGTGGCACGGAGCCGGCGTCAGAGCACCCGAGCGTCTGGCTGCGCCGGTTGCGCCGGTCGCCGCTGCAGAGGCCATCCCAGCAGCCATGCCCTTTTTCCGTGACCTTTCCAAACCCCAGCCGCTGGAGTTTCACGCGGAGATGCTGCTGGGCATGCAGAGACCCCACAACGGCAGCCTGCAGCGCCGGCACACCATGAAGGAGTAGGTGGTGGGCACGGGGCAGCGGGCGAAGTGCGGGAGGAGGCTGCCAGCGGGCCCCCTCCTGGGTGCTGGCTGTTCCCCCGGCCCCTTGCCCGCCTGCTAAAACTTGCTCTTCCCTCTAGAGCCAAGGACATGAAGAACCGGCTGGGGATTTTTCGGAGACGAAACGAGTCCCCAGGGGCCAACCCCTCCGGCAAGCTGGACAAAGTGCTCAAATCACTCAAGTAGGTGCTGCAAGCGGGTGACGGGGGGATCAGGGGCCGTGGGGGCTTGGGGGCGAGCTGTGGTCGGGCTGAGCATCACCTCCAGGGAGGCTGGGGTCACCCTGTTTGGGGGAGCTGGGGACAAACACCTTTTGTATCCAGAGGAGCTTTAAAAACATTTGTTGGCTGAAAACTCCCCACCCAGGTGGGCTGGAGGTCTGTGCCCAGGAGGCAGCACGGTGGTGGCTTGGGCTGGAAATTTCCCTGACGGCTGCTTTCTCTCAGTGCCTGTGCATGAAACTTTAACTGGCCAGAGGATGGTTTGAAAAACCGCTTTGCTCTGGAGGTGCTCCAGCAGCCGGAGATGAGCCCTCCCTACTCTTGCCCCTGGCAGCTTCTCCATCTGTTTGAATGGGGCGGCTGAATTCCCCACTGTCCCACAGCCTCCTGGGCATTGCCCGGAGCTTTTCCAATTTTTGCTCAGACACCCCAAGTGGCACAGCTGCCCGCACAGACCTCCTTACATTGTATTTTCTTCCTGGCAGTCTAAAAGCAGAGGTTTCCTTCCAGCAGAGCCACTGCAGTCCTGCCTGGTGCAGAGCCTGGCTCTTCCCGGAGATGCGCTGGCAGTGCTGGTGCCGGTGTGGGAGCGGGGGCCAGCCCCGCTGGGGCACACGGCGTTGCTTTATCGGGGCACTCAGTGTTGCTTTATCGGGGCACTCAGTGTTGCTTTATCGGGGCACTCAGTGTTGCTTTATCGGGGCACACAGCATTGCTTTATCGGGGCACATAGCATTACTTTATCGGGCACACAGCACTGCTTTATCGGGCACACAGCACTGCTTTATCAGCTGGAGATGTTTTGCTTGTGCTGCGTCGCGGCAGGCGGTGAGCGCGGCTTTTGAAGCTTCACTTTGCCAACACACTCTCCTTCCCCTGCAGGCCCACTCCCGAGGAAGCTCTCAAGTGGGGGGGACTCCCTGGAGAAGCTGCTGCTGCACAAATGTGAGTGTTTGCCTGTTTCTTCTGCCTGTTTGCTGCTGGGGGAATAACCAGATGCACGCATGGATAAAGCTGGGATTTCCTCTCTTAATCCCTTCCGGTGTTTGGGGGTAGACAAAGAGAAATGAGGCGGCTCCTTGCCTGCACCACTCTGCTGCTGCCTGGCCCAGGGTGGGATTTTGTGATAGTGGCCAGGGAGAGCTGCAGCTTGGGGGTGCAGCCCCCCTCCGTCTTGGTGGGGGCAAAGGCAGTGATTTGTGTCTGTGCCCGATTCGGAGCTGTGCAGTGGGTCCGTGGAGCAGGAGCTGCTTTAAACCATTCCCCTTCTCGCGTATCACAGCTGGGGTACCTGGCATCGTGGTCATGTCCTGCACTCAGCCGCACAGGGATGGCCGGCGGTCCTGTCCCCATTGCTGCCCCCACTCCAAGCTCAGCCTTCCCCTTGGCTCTCTGTGCATGTAGCCGGGCTGAGGACCGTGGATTCAGCGCATGGATGGTTTGTGTTGCCACGCTTGGCCCAACAGTGCCATTGCTGCCTGCTTTGCACCAGGGCTCACAAGGGGTTTTAGGGGACGGTGCAGGGAGGTGGTTTGGGTTGCAGCTTTGCCAGGTTGCTGGGCTGAGGGTCCTGTGGGGCCATCCCCTGCTGTGAGCCGTGAGTAGAGACGTGTCTCTGTCCCCACAGACGGGCTCGCTGCCTTCAGGGCCTTCCTGCGCACTGAGTTCAGCGAGGAGAACCTGGAGTTCTGGCTGGCCTGTGAGGAGTTCAAGAAGATCAAATCCCAGTCCAAGATGGTCTCCAAGGCCAAGAAGATCTTTGCTGAGTACATCGCCATCCAGTCCTGCAAGGAGGTGAGGTCTGGGGGCTGCGCTGGCGTTTGGCTCCAGGGCACGGTGGCTGCCTGGGGAGCTGCTCACCAGCGCTGGTGTCTCTGCCTGCAGGTCAACCTGGACTCCTACACGCGGGAGCACACCAAGGAGAACCTGCAGAACATCACCCGCAGCTGCTTCGACCTCGCACAGAAGAGGATTTACGGGCTCATGGAGAAGGACTCGTACCCCCGCTTCCTCCGCTCTGACTTGTACTTGGACATAATTAACCAGAAGAAGGCCAGCTCCCCACTGTAGACCCAAGAACTCTCTCGGGGCAGGCTGGGAGCTGTGTGTTTACATGAAATCGGGCGACAGAGGCCTTCCCGGGGGACGGCGGGAGCGTGCCTTCCCGCTGCCGTTCGTGCCCCCAAGCCATATTCCTGCAGCGGACGGTGCGGGGCAACTGAAGGCACCAAGCATGAGGCCGAGGGGACCAACAGGCCAAGCAGTCTGGTACTGCTCCATCGCCCCATTTCACCATCGCTGGTACGATGCCTTCGGGGTGACTCCGGCATGGATTTTATCCAGGAGGGAAGCTCCCACAAGACTACTGTGAAGCATGCGCCCGAGCTGCGAGCATTGCTGGAAGGTGACGAGTGATCCCGACTCGGCGAGGAGGAGGAGGACTTTTGTACAGGGCTCCGGCAAGGGGACAACAGCACCGGCATGAACATTGTCCCTGGATAAAAGACTTCTGAACTGGACTGGCCCCACGATGCTGCTGTGCTTCCCTGTGCCGGCGATGCCTCCCGGCTCCCCCGAAGCAGCTATCTCGCAGGAGCCTGGTATTCCCTTCGCTCGTGGCAGGTCCCCCCGGGAGCAGCGAAAGCCGGGTTCTTCCCCTGCGCTGGAGGTGTGCAAGCCGACCACCTCCTGCTCCCACCCCTGGTTTATTTATTGACCTCCTATAGCTGGACGCATTGCTGTGTAATAGGAAATCCTCGTGTCCTTTCCCATTCTGAAATTACAAGTGCAATATTTGTGTGTGTCGCGGCGGAGTTCTCCGGTGGAGTGGATGACTTTTTTTCCCCGAGTGCGTACAACATTTTCTAAGTTAGCAGGTTTTATCTGACAAAACGCATTCCCTAGCAGCGGGCCGCTGGGGGAGCCTGGGTGTATATATCGTGCCCTGACGACAGAGGGTTTGGTGATGGAGAAAAGCAGCTCTGTGAATCAGAGGCTCTCCTTACTCTGGATAACAATACGGTGTTTTGAGAAGCGGGGGTTACCGCTGAACCTGGCAGAGCTGGACGGACTGCCTGCCTCCAGGCACCCAGTTTACAGTGCGAAGCATCTCTGCAGCTAGCAAAAATACATTGTCATGGTCATAGGTAAATAAAAGGAGAATATAATTTCTTGTAGCTGCCTTTTCTTCGTGGCATGTTTCTCAGGACTGGTGCAGCCGGGCATCCCCTGCTTCACCGGGGAGCGTAAAATCCTGTTACTGCATGGCTAAAGATGGGAAAATCTGGTTCCATGAATTTCTGAGCTGTTTTTTTATGACGGAGCAGCTGCCAGATGCTCCTGAGACCAGGCTCGGGTGTAGCCCTGCAGGAACACAGAAAGTTTTGCCCAAAACGAGACTGTTCCCAGGGACAGCGTTCCCTGTTTAAACACAGCAGGGCTTCTGAACGTGGAAATGCCCAGAAACATAAATGACCTAGTGTAGCTGCAGGTCCCTCTGGGGACACACCAAAAGAAGCAAGAAAAAGCCCAACAGTGCTATTTCAGGTCCCAGCTGCATGGCTTGGCAGGGCTGCTCCTCCCCAGCAAGGGCAGCACCGTGACAGCTCTGGTGTGTGATGAAAATGTTTTGTAGAGGTCGTTCATGGTGTGTTTGGTAGCTGGAATGTCTTGTGCCAGTCACCTGCTTGTGGTGGGCCTCAGATGGCTCAGAGATGTGCTCGCGGTGTCACGGGGCCGCACTGGGCCCCAGGGGTGGTGTGGTGCTGAGGTGCTGCTGGTGATGCCGAGGGATGGAGGTGGTGTGGCTGCCCCAGCGATCCCACCCGGGCACAGCTCTCCCTGGCGGATGCAGTCGCTTCTGGGGAACTGTCTGTGTTTCCCTCTTTAAACAACCAGCAGGTGATGTCCAGTTGGGGAAACTGAGGCAGGGCTGAGGGGACCCCTCAGGGGTTGGCTGGAGGCAGCAGGGTTGGTGGGACGTCTGTGTGGCTCTCCGGGGGATGCTTTTGGACCGCTGGGACCTGACGGGTGGGCGCAGCCTCCCTGTGAGTGCTGCCACGGTTGCCCCAGCTGGCTTCTCCAAGCCAGACCCCCCTCTTTCTCCTGGCATTGCTGAGAGCCTTCATCTCTCCTTCCCAGCCGGGAGGGTTTCCCTTCATTTCCCTTCCCTCGGCAGGTTTTCTTGCACTTCCCCCCCTCTCTCCATCACCTGCACGCTCTTGACTCCCCTCACTCGGTCCCAAGCCATCAGTGTTAGGAAACTCAGGGCAGGATCACTTTGTTATCCCCCGACTTCTCTGTGTCCCTGGGCTCCTGGGGCAGCATGTGGGGGACTCGACTGGGGGGGGCCTCCATGGGCGTGGGGCAGCTTGGTACCTGCCGTTACCTTCTCTCCAGCAGGTCCAGCAAGCCCTCCCGTGGCCCGTGGTGATGCCCAGGATATCCCACCACACAGCCACGCCTGATTTCAAGCCTGTAACCTGCCTTGGTTATGTGGATTACCCGAGCCCACCCGGCAGGGCAGGCGGCAAGGGCTGGAGCTCCTGTGGGACGTGTGGTGCCGGAACCTGGTGCACGACTTTGAATAAACAGCATCGACCTGCCTGCAGACAGTCCCTGCAGGGGACAGAGGCACCGGTGCGTGCAAAAGGTGGAGAAATGGGGACCCAGGGTGACCCCCTTCCTGGAGAAAATGGAAATAGCCCTGCGTGAGCGGCAGAAATTTGGTTATTGCTGTAACAGAATTTATTGCCCGCCAGGTTAGCGTGAGTCACTCTGCAAACACCATCCCCGCGCGCTTGCGAGGCGCTTGGTTTCTAGGAGAGGCAGGGCTGGAGTGGGAAGTGGAAATGCTGGATGCCTGTCCCGTGTTTTCCCAGGACGGCCGGTGGCCTCTGCAGCAGGACAGGTCTCATCACAGGCTCTGCAGTGACACCAAAGCCACAGCTTTGTCCCCTCCACGCTGTAGCAGAGGAGCTGTGCCATCTGCTCCAAGACTTTGGGCCTCAGAGTGAAGGGTATGAGCAATGTGGAGAATATGGATGGGAACTGGATGGGGGGATGGTCAGCTTATGGAGGGGATTTGCTCTGGGGGGACGCTGGTGGGGATGGAGATACGGCCCCACTGCCCTCAGCAGCTCCTTTTCCAGTGGGATTAGGAGCCTGGGAGCTGCTGAGGCTGTTGGGGGGGCCGCTGAGCTTACAACACAAGCAGAAGGGGGACAGAAACATCCTTATCTAGCACAAAATAAGATGTCCAGGACAAAACCCAATCAGGCTGCAAGGGATGCAAAGAGAAAAAATTATTGACTTACTGATGCCAATGCAATGAGCCTGAGCAATGAAACCTGGAATGAGATATTCCAGATTCCTCTGCTGAGGCACGACCTCAAACCAAGCAGAACTGCTGGCAGCTGAAGGGGTGTTCCCACAGCAGCACTGCTGAAATCCTGGAGGGGTTGCCTGGCTGGGGATGGCCCTGGGGACATTGCAGAGAAAAAGCCATTACCTGCACCCAAGCCATGGTCAGTGAAGCTGTGAAGGTGGTGGGTGGCACAGGGTGGTGGCAGCAAGTCGCTGCCTGTCTCGGGCTCATCCTGAAGCTCAGGTGTGTGTGCAGGCAGCTCATCACTGCTGCCTGTTTCGCACAGCGGCCAAAGCCAATTTCCCAACGCAGAAACCGGTGCCTTCCAAAACAGTGAGGATGCTGTAGGGGGCCTTATCTTGGCAGATAACCAGGATTTATCTCGGGGCTAAGAATTAGTGGTTGCTCAGCTGCAAATAGTCACAACTCTGCTGTGTTTGTCATGGGCAAACAGGGTAAAGTCCACTGAGGCGCAGGTGCTCCTGGTTCATTTGGGGGATGAAGATCACCCAGCTGAAGGCACCCATGAGACGAAGCACCCCAGGGAAAGGATTTAAATGGGAATGTGGGAATAATCACCAGAAAGCGCTGAACACTTTGTTAGGTTCTAAAAATGCCACGACTCCATAGGTGAAAAGGGTTATGAGTGCTGGGAAAAACATCCTAAAGTCCTGGGTTTAACATCATGGTTTCCTCACACCCTCAGGGGGCTGGGATGAACCAAGAGGACTCGGGGAGGCTGTTAGATCAGTTTTACCTGGCCAAGGTGATGGACCTTGACCCTTCAAGTGTCCTTTAACACAGTATCTCATCAGCTTCCTAACTCAGCAGCCAGAGGTGGGTGCTGGGGTCGTCTGTGATTTACAAAAGCAAATGAAGTTCTGAAAACAGCAGCTCCCTGAAAAGCCTGTTCAAGCTGCCCAGCACCTCTTGGATGAAGACTTATGGGGAGAAGCCAGTGAGCAGCGTGGGCATCCCACGCTGGGGCTGTGCCCACGAGGCCAGCCTTGGCCAGCACTGGTCCCCTCCCCTGTGCAGATGAGCATCTGCAGTGTCTGGGGAAGCATAACTCTTTGCAGCAAGCAGCGCTCAGGTTGCAAGGGGGCCTCATTTCAGAGCTGGCTAGAAGCCCTGAATGTAAAGCCTTTCCCTTTTTCCCCGCAAAAGTAAAAAGTTTGCCTTTTTTTACAGGTGTGCACCATGCCCCAAGACACTCCAGTAATGCACAACCTTTAACTGGGCTTTTCCAAGGCACCCATCCTGGAGCATAAACTTATCCAAACAAACATAACTTTCGACTGAGCAAAATAATTCCTTGGACCCCTGATTAGACAAATATTCTCAGAATAGAAACAAGGCTACTTTATAGCCATAGACTAAACATAGCTCGACAGCTAGATACCGAAACTGCAGACACAAGAATTCCCCTGCCCTGGTGCAACATCTGCCTTGCTGTGCGAGTCGCTTAACCCTGCTCAGAAAGTTGTTGAGGCTTATCAGGAGCACACGGAACTCATTTGGGTAGCCGAGGTGCCCAGGAGCTCCTGGAGCCCTGCTGCAGGACAGCCAGGCTCTGGTTGTCCGCAGGGTGGGGATGGAAGTGGGATTGGTCTGGGTTTGTCTGGGGACTTCTGCTCCCACCGGGTTTGGTGAGGGCCAGGGGGTGCGGAGATGTGTTTGGGGACTCTTGTCCTTCCAGCCAGTGACCCTGGGGCTGAGCTTAGGAAAGCTGCATGGGGCAGTGGAGGGATGTCTCTGCAGTGTGGTGGTGGGTGCCCAGCTCAGCACCCCCCTGTGCAGGGTGTCATTCTGCCCAGGGGAGCTACAGACAGCGATGCCCTTCAGATGCATCCTGGAATTGAGGCTGTCAGGACGAGTGCCACCAGCCTCTGTGGCTGGCATCAGCGATGTCATTCCTAAACAATCCAAGGGAGCCAAGAAGGAGAAAATAAAATACTTCTGAAGTAAAAATAAAAATAGTCAGACTCAGATGCTGTCTGTCAAGGAAATAAACTAAACGCAGCTGGGCTGCTGCCAGGACAGGAAATCCAGCAGTGGTGGGTCCCCTGGGTGCCACTAACTCATGCGGGAAGCATTGTTACGACCCCCTCATAGCTCATTTTGTGATTCTTCTCTGCATTAGGTCATTTTTACTCAGCTCATCCAGCTCACACATTCCCCGGTGCTGGGGAAGGCAGGAGAAAGGATGGTGAGATACATTTCCCTTTGTGGCTGAGCAGACCTGCCAGGCAGTGACACCGGGGAGGACGGGAAGGACCTTCTTCCCCGAGCGACCCACTGCAGGCATCCCCCACCCCACTGTGGGGGCTGTCGAGCTGTGCACGGGGCACAGGCAGAGGTGATGAACTGGATTCTCACCTTGGAAAACTCTGGGACCTCCGCCTTCATCCCTTGGCAGAGGGTGAGGAAGAGGGAGGTGGGGGAGAGGGAGAAGAGCCAAGCAGGAGCAGGTGGGGACCAGGGATGGGGTGTTTGCATAAGAGCCATTTGCAAGTAATTTCTTGTCCCTTCCTGAACTAATGGGGCAATTATTTCAGAAGGACACGTGTTTCTCATGGAAAGTTCTACTCAGCTCTTGCGTCAGTTTGCTGGTGTAGCAGCCCTGTTCTCCCTAACGTGTTCATGGTGCTTCTAGACAAAGACAAGTGGGTGAAACCTCCTTGGATCAGGGGACAGCGGTGACCGGTCATGGAGTGCCAGGCAAACATCCTGGTCCAGGGCAAATCAACAGCTCGGTAGCAAACGGGCTCACATGTCAAAGTCGATCGGCAAAGCTGAGCAAACACCGCCCGGCTCTTTGATGTAGCTCCTGTGCTTGACGCTGGGTGTTTGGACGAGTGTATCTGATTTGTATCTGTTGGAAGGAGTAGCTCTCCAGCCAGCTCAAGAGGGGTGTGGAGAAATCGGAAGGGGTCCTGCAGAGTCTACTGAGGTGGTCATGGGCCTCGGGCACAGGACTCCTGTGGAGGGATGGAGAGGGATGGGGTCTAACAGTATCCTATAACTGTGGGAAAGACAGCCACAAAGATGCTGGAGCCAAACTCTTCTTGGTAGCACCAAGTGACAAAATAAGGGGCGACAGCCACAGTGTGACAAATTTCAGACCTTCAGCTTGGACAACGGGAAAAATATTTTCATTGTAAGGCTGATACAGTAGAAAAACAGGCTACCAGAGAAGTAGGGCGTCTCCATTGCTGGAAGTGGTCGGGATTTGGCCAAAGTCATGGCTGACCTGACTGGGTGCTGGCGATATTCCTGGTCTGAGGGAGGGTTGGACCGGAGACCCCCGGGGATGCACCCCTGGCACACGGAGGGTTCTAACCCTCGCTTTGCTGGTGGACATGGGTAACACCTTCCAGGACACAGGCACTGCGCCCACAGGAGGTGTGGGGCAGTGCTGCAGCAGGCAAAAGTCCTCATGGGAGCAGTGGAGCTGAGTCCTATGTTTTTCTACAAGTCAAAAATTAATTTCTGTGGCTTGAGGATGGGTCATTGTGTTAGTGTCTGAGCTGAGGGAAGAGTTCCTTCCCTTTGCCCTCTGACCAGCTCTGAAGCTGTTTGGTTCTGGGTAAAAGATGAGAGTCGAGTGACAAAGACCGGACTGGGCTGGGCTGTGGGATGGTGACATGGAGCTCAGGGTGACATCTCTGCTGTCTCCAACTGCCCTGTCCCCTGACTGGGCAAGCTCATCTCCCTCAAGGATATGAATAGCATTTTGATCTCCAGATTGCTGTGTTTTCCAGAACTATTTTTTAAAATCTTTTTTTGGCCCCACGAACATGTCAGCCACCCAACGCCTGAGCAGCACCCTGATGGCTGTGCGGGGACCAGGATGGGATGGGGATCCTGGATGCTATTGCCCAACACGTATCATTTACTTTGCCATTTGAAGGCAAACAATTGACTTAATTAACGAGATGGTCTTTCAGGGAATCAAAGTGTTGTGACAGGTAGGAAGTCTGATAAGTTAATACAGCCAGTCTTCCCTTTTCTAAAACAAATAGAGAGGAAGGAAGGAGGATGGGAGCTCTCACAAATGATGTTTTAACATAGTGTCAGCTTTTATGGCTAAGCCATAAAATACTAGTTCCTGAAGCACTGGCACAGCATTAATTAGAGGAGAATTACGGACACACTCATTACTGCAGCTTCATTACAGCCCAGGAATTGACCCCTGGCGATGGGTGCAGCGGGTTCTGTGGTACCTGCACTCGCTGCCAGGTGTCTGCAGGTGGGGGAAGTTATTTCCCGGGAGCGCTCGCTGCTGCTCCGCCTGCACTTCCCACCAGCTGGGGGTCTGGCCAGCCCCTTCACAGCAGACTGGGCAATGCTTGGGGTCCATGCGGGTGTTTTCCCCCCACGCCAGACCCAGCGTGGGGGCTTTGAGCATGGTCGCAGACTGGTCTTGCAGGAGGCAGCTCCTCTTTCTGTCCTCCTCTCCTGCGCAGCGAGGAGCCCCCAGAGCAGCCCCAGGGCCACTGCGTGGAGACCCAGAGGGGTCTCAGCCTGGACCTGCTGGTCCATCGCTGCAGCCAAAAAGGCTTCAGGGGCACCGGCCCCTCTGCAGAGGAGTGTTTTGGAGGGATGGAGGTTTACAGCTTGGGGATTTCCAGCTGCGGCTTTTGGAACCTTTGGTGCATTTACCACTTTTAGCTCTGGTGGCTCAGTAACCGCTCCTGGCAGGGCTGCTGCTCCTCATTTTCTGGAAAAACCTTAAAATGCTCCAGAGTGTCAGAAGAATGGCCAGCTAAGGAAAAACAAAAAAACAGAAAAACAAAACCCAGTCTTTTTCCAGTCAAGCTACAGTGTTGTGTTTTTTATGAAAAACATCTACTTTTTTCCTGGATCAAACTGGCCCCTGTGAATGCACTCCCCATTGTGCTGAGCTCCTAAAATAACTGCAGTTGTTAATGGAAATAAAGCCCTGGGAGAATCACTCATTCCCATCTCTCCATCCAGCCCGCCTGATGTGCTGCAGACCCTTGTGCCGGGGTTACAAATCTTCACCATGGCAGTTTCTGTGTGCTTCGAGTGGCAGCACAGCTTTGTGAGGGAATGTGCCACCCCGAGATGGTTATCTCCGAAGGCTGGCATCAATCACAGGCAGCAGGAGGACAGCACACGCTGCCTGGCTGGGTACGTCGGTGCATCCCAGCAGCACTGAACCTCTTTGCCTGCGGGTCGGCAGCAGGACACGGCAGCACCCGAGCCGTGGCCAGGGCGTTACACACCCTGGGGGCTGCACTCGGCCACGGGCTGTTTGCTGGGCTCCAACCCATCCTACCATGTGCAGCACAGGGAAATCCAGCCCTTAGCTAAGCCGGCAATGCCCAGGCTTATTTGCTTGGCCATGGGAGTGCTGAAGATCTGCATGTTCCAGGTCAGCAAAACAAAGTCACAGCACTCATTCATCTGTTTGAAATCCCTCAGATAGTTGTTTGTTGTTTTTTAAAAGCCATTTTTCACATTTTTTCCTGACCTCATGCTGTCTCCTTAAAGAGGTGCCCTAAAAACCTGGGGGCTGTGAGCTTGGGAGGGGGCATGCACTCACTGCTGGGTGTTGGAGCGAGGGCAGAGCCAAGGCAGGGGGCTCCGGAGGTCCCCTCTGCAGCGGCAGTGCCAGGATTGGTGCTGAGATAGCTTCCTGAGAGAGCAGGGGAGAGGAAAGGGAGGGTCGTCCCACTGATACATGGTGGAAGCACTCTCCTGCCTTGCACTCTTCCCCCTGGGAAATGCCCTTTTCACGGCGGCACAGGTCTGGTCTGTTTTCTGGAGGTGTGCCTGGGGAGCAGAGCTTTTTCCTGCGTTGTGCTCCATCTGAGTACGGCTCTGAGCACGGCTCACTGTGTGGATCCACCATGAAGGGCTGGGTCACCCCCGCCTGCGGCCGCCTGTGTCATTTCAGGGGCTTTCCCATGGAGCTGTGGCTTCATCCCACGCTGGCAGCAAGCGTGTCTGGGCTCTGCTCTCACCCCAGCTCCTGACCTGTCCATGTGGGATCTCCAAGCACTGAGCAGGGGACGGCTCAAGCCCTGAGCTTAAATGGGAACATGCAAAGGTAAAGGCTTGAACCTGCTGGGTGACCTCCTGTCCTCCTGTTCCCAGATGACGAGGCTCCTCCTGGGCACGGTGGAGAGTGACACCACTCTAAATACCCAAACCTTTCCTGTCCTTTGACCATGCCCTTGGGGTGGCTGGCCTGCAGCAGGGTTCCTCCAACAGCGGAAAAAAGCACAGCGTGAGGCACAGCTGCTATCATCCAGGGCCAGGCAGGGAAGGGAGTGGCAGTCCTACCAGGTCCTACGTGGTGACACTGTGGGATGAGTCACGAGTGACATGGCATGCCCAGGTTCACAGGGGTTTGGTGATTCAGCTCCAGGAGCCTCCTTTGCACTGCCCCCTGCCACATGGCCAGGTGCTGGGGCAGGACACAGGAGTGTCCCTTACCTGCAGAAGACCTTCAGCCACAGCCACACCACCCATGGTGGTGCCTGCAGGATGGGCACTGGCCAGGGCTGAGAACAAAGACTTGCACCAGGATCCCAGGGAGGATGCTAACTCCCAGGTGAATCCTGTTGGAGGTAATCTCCTGGCCACTCCTCAGTGGAAAGCACCACTAGGTGCTGTTTCTCTTTAAAATGATGGGCTATAAATTGGGGGGTGATAGCTGGCAGTAAGGTAGTGCAGAGGCTGGGGCTGGTGGTCTTGAGTGATCCTCAGCTCGCTGACAGCCTCTGTGAGGACACAGTGCCTTGGTGGGTCCATCCTGAATGAGGGTTTGTTGTGCTGGTGCCAGCCCCTTCTCCCAGGGCATGGCTGAGGGGAACTGCTTCTGATCAGTGCACAGGAGGCAGCTGGTGGGATTTGGAAGATCAGGTCCTCAACTGGTTGAGGAGGTTTTGTGGACCACGTCCAGAACAGCACCTTGGCTGGTAAGTTGGAAGAAAAGGGGATGGGGCTTTCTCAGTTGAAGCCACTGAGAGCCTGAGGCAGCCTCGTGGTTAGAGCAGGGAGAGGGGGATTCTGGCACCTGCTCCGGGAACTTCCAGTATCTGGTGTGCAGCCCTTGCTGGGAAGTGGTTTGCAGTGTGCTGGCCCAGCTCTGTGCAAGCGGACGTGCTGCATGTCCTCTGCTGTCCTGTGCTCCAGGAGGAGCAGCTGAAAGGCAGCACTCTAAGCGTGGGTGACTCTTGGCCATTTGACCCAGCAGCGTGGGCAGGAGCCAGTGCTGGGGTGCCCTCATGTTGGGCTTGCACTGGGCTGGTCTGGGAAGCCTGCTGAGAAATGCATCTGCTCCGGGATCTGTGCGTGGTGTAATCCCAGAAGTCCCTTTCCAAACACCAGTGAAGCAGCAGGACATGGCAATGCTGTAACCTCTGCCGTGGTGCAGACATGGCTCCGGAGCAATTCCCGCTTAGCCCCATTGGCCCCAGTGAGACCTGAGTCCATCTCTGGTGACAGCCTGCTCCTACCACCATCCATCCCTCCATCTGCCATCTCCTCCACCTTCCGCTGGCTGCTAGGGGTGCTGCTGCCTCTGCCCTCTCTAACAGCCCTGCTGCAGCCTGCGGACTCTGTCCCGGGGCTGTTCCTCCAGCCTGCTCCGTGTCTTGGCTTTTCCTGGAAATGTGAGCCAGGTTGGTGGCTTCCAGGGGGCTTCTGCAGGCTGGAGACTTCATCACATCCTTGTCTCATATCCTGCTGGTGGCACGCCTCGAAGCCTTTAGAGGTGCAGTTTTGTCTGAACATTACCAAAGCAACCCTCGGCAGGCTGAGGAGCCTTGCCTGTCTGTGGCCACATCTGTCTAACATCTGTTTCCAGGCGGTCTGTACCTGCAGGCTGGGCGTCTGCCGAAGGACGGGGCTCTGCTCTGTGGGGTCCCCTTCCTGGGGTGGTACCCAGCTGGGAAGCCAGCAGAGGCCCTTGCATTTGATTCCCCATTGCCCCCAAGGACTGGACCAGGCTCTGGAATGTAAACTCCCAGAAAAAAGCTGAGCTCGGCGTAACTAACCCAGGTACAGGCCAAGGGGGTGGGACGGTGCCGGACTCATGGCCAAGTCCGAACACTGCCCAGCTGAGCTGCTGCCGCCTGGGAATTACATGCGATCAGCTCAGTGACTTTTACCAGACTTTTGGGTTACCTTGTCGATCCTTTCTCAGAACCTTGCAGCTCCCTTTGCAGCACTTCCCGACAGAAATAACCTGTGCAGCTAAGCTCCAGCTAGGCACAGGATGAGTCACGCTTGGGCAAGAGGCCAGCACAAGGCTCCAGAGCATCCCCTGATGCTAACCCAGTGCATGCAGGGGAGATGACTGGGAAACAGCCCTGGGAGTTCGGGTCTGTTTGTGGCTGGGACCTTGTGGGAATGTTCCCTGTAGTTCCTTGACTCCCAGCAGTTTTCCACATGCCATTGTGCACACGCAGGGACCAAATAAAGCCCAGTCCTGTGTCTGCAGGGGAGGAAATGGCCCCGTTCCTCTCGCTGTTTCAGTTCCCAATGGTATGGAAGGGATTTAAAGCACATGCCACTGGCTGCCCAGGCTGACAGGGTAACTGGGAGCTGGGGGATACCTTGCTCCTGCACCCAGGTGGGGCTGCCTGTGCCTTGGTGGGTGCCCGTGCAAACTGGTGGGGTGTACGGGGCACAGGAGCCCCCTTTGCCCCATGGAAGGGCTTGCAAGTGGGGTCTGGGGGGCACTGGCCTTGCCAAACTTTGCCTGTCTCATGCCAAGTAGAGTCCTCTTCAGTGGCCCCACTGCTCTGGGCTGTCTTCTCAGGACTGCAGTGGCCAGGCTGGGTGGACGGTGAGATACACCTTCACTGGGGGAGGTGGAGCTGGGCCCTGGCTTGCCAGGGCAAATGGGGATCTGTAATCCCTGTTGGGCAGGTGAGAAAATTGTTCTGGGCTGGGTTTCTCTGTGCCTCCTAAGCCAGCAGGGCTGCAGGGAGGAGGAGGGCTGAGCTGCCTGCCCTGTCCCACCTTGCTGGGTCTGCTCCAGAGAGCTGTGCAGCTTGGGTAGGCTGGTTCCCTGAGATATGGTCACACTTCACGCTGGCTTTGAAAGAGCAGCATTTCTGGTGGTGAACAGATCTTGGGCTATGCCAACGTGCCATGGACTGCAAACTAGATTGCCTGCAAGGGGTGCAGAGGAAAGGACTTTTGATGGTGGCTCCTGGAGAGCTACTGACATGTTATTCACAGTTACTTTCAGAGGGGGATACCTCAGATACTTCACAAGGGTACAAATTTTCTTATAGTTATGTTTCCAAGATGTGCCTGTATATGATGTGAGTCAGTGTTTAAACTGGAGCAGCAGAACCACTGTAAAGGAACAATTAAACATTTTTAACATCAGAAACTCGGGGGATGGAAAAAAAAAATTACCCTCAATTCCTTTGGGCTCCATCCCAGCTTGTGAAGATTCACTGGAACCAGTCAGGACAATTTTGCATTTCTCCTGAACAGACTGGATGTTCTCTTCTCCTGCAGAGACTGCAGAAGATAAGAGCCATGACCTGGCACCGGCTCTGGGAGCTAAGGAATTTCTAACCTCATTTTCTGATAAGAGCTCTGACAAAGCTTCCCCAAGATGGTTTCAAACAGGCTGTTTTCATGGGTACCAGGCAATGTCAAGCTTTTTAGCAAGGACCACCCTACACTTATGCAGAACAGACCGAAATAATAACGGGAAACAAGGCGATGGCACTGCAGACCTGCAGCTCGCAGCAGGGAACGGGCTCCCTCCCTGCAGTTTAAGCAGTACGCAGGTTCTGCTCACCCAGAGGGAAGGAAGAGTGCTTGGAGGTGTGAAACTGCTGAATAAAACATGCATGTTGTCCCTCTGCAAGGGGAAGGGACTGCTGCCCCATGGGTTGGTGGGTCACCCACCCTGGCCAGCAGAAATTGGCTCCCATGAGTCTGGAGCAGAGCACTATTTGCTGCATTTAGGCTTGATTAGAACCTGGAAACTGCAGAGTATCAGTCCCTTCCCCCAAAACTTTGTAAATAAAGCCAACATTTGCATCTTCACAAAGGGGAACAAGCCTGCTCCTTTGAGCAGGGTGAGGAATGGGGAATTATTTAGCTGAGCAGAGCTGGCTGCGTGTCATCTGCTGCAGATCAATAACCTAATTTCCAGCTCCAGCCTCCCATGCATCAGTGCTAGCGCGATTCAGCTTAGTCCAGCAAACAGACTTGATTACTTATTCTTTAAAACAGCACCTTGAAAGATACCCTTCCTGCACGCCGCCCTGCTGCAGAGCCGCGCGGAGCACTCTGTGCTCTCTCTGTGGGGTTCCTTGGGGCAGGCAGCTCATGCAGAGCAGTGCAGTGTCCCCGGCGTTGGGACAAGTCATGCTCCAGGTGTACCCTGAGTGGCAAGAGGTGCCTGGGTTGGACGTCAGGGGAAAATCCTTGCTCCAAGATGCAGAAGGGAGAAGCCAGAGCAGGTAGGAACAGCAGGGCACACCAGGGTCATGCATCGCCCCCCCCCCCCGTGCTGTGGTACCATCGAAGGTGTTGGAAAAACACCACTGGCTGATAACTGTCCAGCAGCTAGGCCTGTGGCATCCTGGAAAGTGTGGTTTCCACCCATTTGTACCTGCCCATCCAGCTGAAAAAGGTCTTTGCATCTCCAGAGAACTGGCCCTTTGGTGGGAGCTTATGCAGAAGAGGACAGGGAGTCACGCTGCTTCCAAAGCCCCCCAGTGCGTGTGTTACAGGGGCAAGAGGAGAACATATGTGCCTTCGCTTGCTAAACAGCCAGGCACCCACAGGAGGGGCTGCAAAGCACCAGGGTCCATCCTGCTGTGTGCTGGCTGATGGCAGTTGCAAGGAGCGAAATGCAGAACGCCAGGGTCCCCAGGAGCGGTCCTGGGAGGGTTGCAAGAGGCTTTGGCACTGGCAGGGCTTTCTGCTGCACACAGGCTGCTTATTTAGGAGCTGATCCAGTAAAACGCTTGAGCACAGAGGTATTATTGAGTTCAGAGGGACTGTGCGCCTCTTTAAAGGAGGTACTTGTGTGTTTGAGGCTATGGACCCGTGTACGTTTGCTGGATCAGGGGCTCAGGGTGTAACGCAGACTGCAGGATACTGAAATGCTTCAAGGCTGAGATCACTCTTGGCCCCGTGGAATGACTGTGGAAGATTTATCGGCGTTTATCTTCGTTGCTGCAGAAAAATGAGTGGTGTGTTTGGGCCAGAAAGCAAAAATCAGGCTCTTGGAAAAGCAACACCAAGTGTTTGCAAAGCTGCCGTGTACTTTAACGAAGAGCTTCCCCCACCCCATCCCATGCAATGCTCCTGCGGTGAAGTCCCAGCTGGGGAGGGGCTGGGTAGGACCACAGGAGCTGTGTCTGGAGTGGCCCAGGGGGGCCAAGGCTGGCTCTGCTGTGCCCCTTCTGTGGGGCATGGAGGCCAGGTGAGACACTTCTCCTGCAGAGGAAGGGTCAGGAGACCCCATCGGAGGCTGCCCTGGGAAGAGGGAGTCACACCTGGTGCCCCAGATTGCTATGAAGAGTTCACATCTTGCCCTTCTTGGGGGAGGACCTGGGAAGAGCATCACCGGCACCACATCCTGGGAAACCTCTGCCCTCCAGCACCAGGGTTCAGAGCAGCTCAGAGGTTTTTGGCTGTATGAAGTGATGACCTTAGATAACAGACAATTAAATAAGTGTAAAGGAACAGCTGGGAGAAGGGATGGGAGTGGTTTACAGGGCTTTAGCTGATGGGAGGCCACAACTACCATGTGCACTGTTTGTAGGATGGTCCCTGGACTTGGAGAGGGGGTGAAGGATGCCTCCGAGACCTGCCTGGGCATGGCTGATGCTGACCTGGTTCCTTGATCTCCCTCCTGCCAGGTATGGAGCACGGCTCTGGAATGGGGTTAGCACATCCCCCATTGATGCTGGGAGGGCTGAGGGCTGGTGGTGAGGAAATTCTGGACCTTGTGTTGGGAGGCTCTCTGGGAAGTGGAGAGGTCCCCAAGGTTGGGGTGCTCTGGTGGATGGAGGAGGTGGTTAGAGGGCAGGTGGCTGTGTGTGTCCTATACAGCCACTTTGGCCTTCAAGGGCCCATCCTGCATCTGAGCAGCAGAAAAAACATCTGGGTTATTTGGAAGGCACAAACGTTTTGCCTGAGTGCCCTGGGATAGCCAGCCAAGGTGGAGTGGCTGATGCAGCCTGCTCGGCTGGAGGCTGTTCCTACCGTGTGGCTCATTTCCTTGGGTTGTCCGCCCCACCTGCAGGGAGCTCTGAACAACCCCCAGACCATGAGACACCCCCCAGTGACTGCTGAACACCAGGCCCCGAGGAGCGCCTGTGCTGACCACAGCCCCTTCTGGTGTGTCCCTGGTCGAGAGCCCTGTGGCACCCATCGCTGCATGTCCCCTGCTCTGTGCCACCTGTGGTGTTCGCAGCGGGGACATTTGCTGACCACCCTCAGGGCACCTGAAATATGCTGCTGGGTGGGCGGGTCTGTCCCCCAGAGCCAAGGGGGCGAAGGAGGCTTTTCTCCATAGACAGACCACCCCGGGCCCGACACCCTCAGTGAACATCTGGAGATGCTCTTGAAGTGTGGTCTGTTGCTTCTGCGTGTCTGAGCGCTTCGCTAATGCCCTTTGCTGCTCTTGCGATGTCTCGCTGCTGCTTGCTCCAAGGCGTATTTTTAGCACGGAGCTGCATCTGGTCCGGCTGCGGCTCTCCTTGTGAGTCCTCCGGCACAGATAAGGAAGCAGGGAGAAAACAATCATGGCCTCAGTTATTTTTGGCTCTGAGAAGATCCTTATTAACAGCATGACTTTTTAATAAACAAAATACCCCTTCATTCAAGGCGAAGGGGAAACAATCACTCCATTTATCCCCCGCACTAACGAGGCTGCAGAAAAGGAGCTAATGGGAGCTCAGCTGACGAAGCAGACAAGGGGCTGCAGAACAACAGAGCTATTCTGGGATAAGGGCAGGAAAGGCTGCCAGGACGGGGGGCTGAGTTTCCTCCCTGTCCCGGGGTCTGTTCCGACCCGCCGGTGCTGCCTTCCTGGCCAGCTGGGAGAGAGCAGAGCCGTGGATGCCTGCAGGTTGGAGCCCACCCACCCTACACGACCTGGTTTGCTGCTCTGAGGGGTTTGGGGGGTGTACAGTCCCTCTAGGTCTCCTCCCCACACTGGTCTAGTGTGGGCTGGAGGCTGGGGCCACCGGCACCGCTGCTGATGGCCGTGTGGGTCTGCAGGGATCTCCCTGTGCTGGGGGTGTCAGCCATCCCATGCTTCCTTCAGGGATGGCTGTTGGCTTGGAGAACCCCTGGGAACCTTGCGCTATGCTCACAGACCCAGTCTCCCCAGTGCATTCCACAGACTGGGAACGACTGACCTGCCCATGGTGTCAACCAGAGCTTGCCTCTGACCCCTGCATCTCTGTCCTGGCATGGCCGGACCTCACTCGCTGCCCTTGTGTTGAGACACTTGGCCCTTGGGATGGATGTCTTGCAGCAACCTGTGGTGGGAGGCAGAAGGACCCAAAATGCAGGAGGGGCCCAAGTCCCAAACCTCCCAGCAGTGAGGGGATGGTGCTTTTTTGGAGGCTGCTGAGCACAAACAGCCCCTTCTGCTGTCCCACAAGTGCTGGAGGAAGCACAGGCACTCTGGACCTGACTGGTGGGACCTGGCAGGGCTGTTTTGGTCCCTCTGACCCAAGGGTCCCACCATGTCTGTGCTGGAGGGCTGGAATGTGCAGTCCCTTGGGCTCTTCCTTTCCTGCTGCTGATTCCCTGAGCAGAGCTCTGCAGCACCGAGCGCAGGGCATGGTGGCACTGACGCTGGCAGAGGGAGCTGGGGATGCCCTCTGGTGACTGCACACCGTGTTGGGGACCTTCACAAGGTGTGGGAGGTGCAGCCACAAGGTGACAGCGTGACTGTGGGGGTGGGGGCCAGGCTGGCTCTCTGCAGCTTGCCACTGCCTGGGGCTTGATCTGTGGTTTCAGACCAATATGCACGCACTGGTTAGAGCCCTGTGGGCTGGCACAGGGGAGCAGAAGCAGCTCCCGTGTCTCCCAAAAGGGCTTCGAGGGCAGACCCATTGCTTCCCGAAGCCCTTCTTCCAGGCAGGGTTGCACTGTCTCATGCTGGAGATTTAGGCTTTGCAGCAAGAGGAGCCAAAGGAGGCTGGGTGGCTGCTGTGGCTCCCATATCGGGGTGTTCAGCTCCCACATTTGTCATGCCCTTAAACACTGGGGCAGCTAAAAATTATTTTCTGGCACTTCTGTCGAAGCAGCCTGGATTCTGGAAAGCAAGAGAGCAGCCCTACTCAGGGCAGGCAAAATCACAGCATGGCTGTGCTTGCTTGCCTTGGTTATCTGGAGATTGTAGGATACCCTGTGGTTTTCTTTTCTGGGCTCCACAAGGGAGGCTGGCTCACTGGGAATGGCTCAAGAAGGAAACGCAAGATGAGGACATCTGATAAATGTGTTAAATGGTGAGGAGCACCAGTTCTGGAACCAGGCTGCGTGGTCCTTGTTAGAGTGCTCGGGGGATGCCCTTTTCTGTCACTCCTGAGGCTGGCATCAAGATGTCACGGGGCATTGGCTCTTTGCCTCAGGAGCCAGAGCAGCAGGGGATGGGGTGTACTATGCCAGTATCAAACCCAGATCTCTGCTGGGTTGTTCGACCCTTTCCTGTGCAGTTGGCCAGTGTTAAAAGAGGAAGAATGTCTCCTCTGGAGAGATGTGGCAGCCTTCTTTATAAACATTTTCAAGTGCTCTGAGCTCTGCAGCTGAAAGGGGCTGAAAAAGTGCAAAGCACGGTCATCTCTGTAGGTGCATTAACTGTCTGTCTGATATGCAGCTCAATTCACCCTGCTGCATGCAGCTTTCCAACCACTGCAGCCAGAAGGTTGTGCAATCTTCTGCAGCAGGACCACACTGCAGCCTCCAGCCTCTTCCTTGTGATCTCAGTTCAGTGGCAGTGCCCAGAGATGGCCGCGTTTCCTGGGAAAGGGTGCATCTTGGAGTAAGAAAGGCAGCCAGACAGGTTGATAAAAACAGGTTTTACTTGTATTTACGCGTCAGAAATGGCACAGTGGGGTTTTGGGGCTGCAGGTGATCATGGCCAAGTTGTCTGACTTGACATAGGCTTAGCATCTTTTCTGATGGGACCCAGGGCAGTGCAGAATCACCGCTCAGGATAGTCCCCATCTGTGTCGTCCAACCTCTCCAGGCATCTTCCACGTGTTGGTAAAGCTGCTTCTGCCACGAGCTGTTTGAGTGAGTGACAGCTCTTCCAGTGGTGGCGACCTTCCACATGACACCTGTGTGACATCTCCGGTGAAAGCTGGGGTCTGCCACAGTGGCTGGAGGAGCAGGAGAGAGCAACAGAGGATTCAAGTAAGGCCCGGATTGTTATCTGTTTGCATCTGCTTAGTGCTGCACTATTCTGGGAGTCTTAGATGTGGTTAGGGCTCTGGAGGAGGTGGGGAGAGCTGGCAGGCAGACAAGCATGACTGGAGCTCTGGAGATGTAATTTCCAATCAAGTGATCCCCCACAAGCTGGGTAAACATCCTTTGATTCGAGCAATGCTCCAGCAGACAAAGAGATCCTGTCATTGTGCTGTACCGGCTCAGCAGGTTCCCAGCACCATCACGCCGTTGTTCAAGTTCCAGCTCAACCCAAATCTGACCCTCCCAGTACAATCCACAAAAATAAACCCGCCAGGCTCAAAGCTGCTAAGTTAGCTCTAGAGGGAAGGGAGGTTTTTCTTTATTTTCTCCCAAAGGGGTAATGAATGGGGCAATGGCTTTCGGAAACGTGGCTGGTGGTACAGGGGGGCTGAGTCCAAGGGGCTGGGAGACCACGGCCCCATGGCACGAGTCTCATGGCCATGCAACCCTGCAAGAGCAGATGTTTCTTATCAGAGAGTTTGTGTGGTGGCTTGGGTGCTCCTGTGCTTCTCTAGGACAGTCTTTTCTCCTGGTCCCAGCTCTAGTATCTCCTGTCTGAAGCCTCTCAGGGTGCTGGGGGAATCCTGACTTTTCCCCACGCTGAGCTCTGTTTTGGCTGGCTGAGCCCCTGCTGAGAGGTTCCTGGGTCATTCCTGATGACCAGGCTGTACAGGACTACCTCCTGGCTTTGGTAAGATGACCCATGGCCACGAGGATGAGGACAACCTGTATTGCCTGTGCTTTCCTTTCAGCTGGGGGTATTTGTGCTTGAACGCACCGTCGTACCAAACTTTCTCCCTGTGGTGGTTTCTGTTCCTTCTCTCTCGGCTCCCATTGTGCTGGCTGACCTTCACCCCTGGCTGAGGAGGAAGCTGGGCAGTGTAATGCAAAATACCAGGTGGGAAGTAAGAGTGGGATAGGAAAACATACCAATGCTCCGTCCTTCGGGAGCAGAGTAACGCACCCCTTCCTCTGAGACCCTGGCAAGAGGCCATCTCTGCAGAAAGGAAAATGTCCTGTCCATCCATGCCCAGGGTGAGACCTGGGGTGATGATAAGCTACTGGAGATCCAACACCCCGCAGTTAAGGCTAATAGCTCAGGCATCGCTGGCCGTGTGTGGGATGAACACCCTTATAGGACAAGGTCATGCCTGGGAGCCAAATGATCCATCATCTGCTCCTCCCGTAGCTACCAGGCTTGAGGATTTCTAGGCCAGGAGGGACCAGAGGAGGTAGGGGCTGAGCTCTTGCATAGTGATGCCTCAGTAACTCTTGCCATGCAGCACCTCAGGCGTGCCTGCTACAAGGACCTCGGTGCTACAGCTCCAGGTGACCACCCTACAGCATTTAGGTACTGTCCTTGGGTATGACCATCTGGGGGGCTGTATCCAGGCCAGGGTTCATGCACATAAATGCTGGCATCTAGCGGCTTCAGAGATGACCTGGTTTGTCCTACCTGACTTCCACCTCCAGGTCAGATCTGCAGGAGCCCTGGGCTGGGTCATGGGTGCTTTAACTACCCTAACGTGTCTGAGACAGCACTGAATGCCCATGTTTGAGCACCTGACTCCCACCCCAGGTTACTGGTCTGGATGTTCTCCATATGGGGAGTCCATGGTTTGACATCAGTGAAAGCTGGAGAGGTTTTAATCATGGTAGGTCAGAGTCTGTAGGGTGGGTATCAGCGAGGTTGCTTGGTCCCTCCAGCTCCTCCTGCCTCTGACAGGAGAGGAAGGGTTCTCTGGAATGAATGGGCAATAAACTTAAAACAAAGGAGAGGAAATATTTCTTCACTCAGCATGTGCACAGCCTCAGGAATTTCTTGCAGAGGGGGGCCAGTGATGGATGCTGTCTTTGGATTGGAAAGGAGGTTGGAGCCATTAACACTGCATTCCTGGTCCCTCAGACGCCCAGAGGGTTAATGGGTCTTCTGGCCGTGACTGGGGATGCTGGTGTCTCTGGGAGCCCCACTGCATGTGATGGCCGGACGGGGAGCAAAGCATCATTTCTCTGCAGAGTGACGCACCAGGTGGTTTCACAGCATCCCTCCAAGGTCAGCTGAAAGGTCAGAGATCTCACCCCGGTGTCTCCAGGGAGGAGGTGATTGCCATCACGGCTGGTCTCAGGGCAGCACCGCAGGAGCCCTCTGGATTAGTCCCATTTGCAAGAGTGCACAGAACGCGGAGGCTGAGTTAGAGGTGTTCTGTGAAAGGTGGCCGGGCAAAGTGGGAAAGGGTCTGAGGTGGAGTGTCAACGTGGTCTCTCAGGTGCAGAGGGACATTTCCAATCCGCTTGTTGATAAGTCTAGTGAAGCACGAGGGCAGTTGATAGCCAGTTGTGTGTAGGGAGCAGTGCTAGAAACACCTCCTAATTAGTCAAGGAAACAAGGTATCCCTTGGGGAAGGGGGTAGGTGGTTCCTGGGTCTTTGTTCAGATTCATCTCGGAGAAGGGAGTTTATATAAAGGCAGGGGAGCAGCCTTGGTCCTGCGTCCTGCTCCGTGACTGTGAGCTTTAGAGCAGGAAGCCTGCATGGGAGACTCGGCCACGTGCTCAGGCACAGCATGGCCAGAAGATGGTGGAGAATGAGAGAAGCCTTGGGTTCATCTTGGTAGCACCAAGCCTGGTTTTCTTTCATTTCTTTTTTTATACCATTTGTGAATGTGTTGCTCCTGTTTGACTCTCGAGTGTAGATACTTGCTTGCACCATAAATCTGGCTTATGCTAATGGTAACTTCCCAGCTGGCTGCCAGACGGTGAGTCATTCCATCCCTCCGGGCACAGCAATCCCTAAAATCAGGGACTGGGCCTCTCCTGCAGCCCTGGCAGGCCAGCACGGTCTATTGTGAGAGGCACAAACAGTGCCCAGCCTCTGCTTTGGCAGCCCAGACGTTGGTGCTGAGCAGGGAGGGTGCTGGGGTAGGAGAGCTCCTCGATGAGCAGCCACTGAGCTGCATTGCAAGGGCAGGAGAGCAGCGTGTTTTGGTCTTGCTCAGGACCTTGGATTCCCTCGGTGAAAGCCTTTTGGAAGCGTTTTAGCTCAGGTGTGAGCCGGTGGGTGCCAGGGACAAGGCAGGTTGGCCTGAGATGGCCACCAGCACCCCCGTGAGTCATCGTTGCGGAGCACAGAGCACATTGCTGCCTTTGCTCACCCTGTTTGGCACTGGGACCGTTCCCAGGGGCTGCCCAGGGGTGGAGGAATGAGGAGAAACAAAAGCCAGCACTTTCTAGAGGAGGTGGAGGTCTTGGCACTGAGGGGAAGCTGGTCACATCGGAGCTGAGCCATGCATGACTGCTGGGGTGCAGCACTACGGGACGGGAGGCGCAGAGGAGGGTGAGGATGGAGAGGGGCAGTGTCTGTGGCACAGCCAGGGCCTCTCGCTCTCGTGTCACTGCTTCCAGCTGAGCATCTTATGCAATGCAGAGGCATGTGATGCCCAGTGACCTTCTCAGCTCTGGAGAGCCCGGGGATTTCTCAGCGCCGCAGCAATAGGGCTGGGTGGAAATA
This sequence comes from Falco biarmicus, assembly GCF_023638135.1. NCBI lineage: Eukaryota > Metazoa > Chordata > Aves > Falconiformes > Falconidae > Falco > Falco biarmicus. The sequence continues at coordinate 9,150,084 of NC_079296.1, read as the reverse complement.
GCATCAGAGAGGAGGATGTGAGAAATATCCAGCCAAATTCCCACAGCCCTGTTTCCTCAAGTGCTGTCCCATCGGGACTGGAAGCAGTGAGCCTGGAGAGATGTCCCAGGAGCATGGGATACATGCCATGCAACGACAGCCAGGCCTTGGCAGGATCCTGATTTTAAATGTTTTGTGCCACTCCAGCACGGGCGCAGGGAAAGAGATAAAGTGCAACCTTTCCAATAGTTTGCACCGATCCATTACCTTTCTTTTGTGAGCAAGGAGGAAATTTTAGCAGTGATAGGCTTCTGCCTGTTCATGTTTTCTTTGTGGATACCATGCATCATGAGGGCAAGTCTTTCTCTGCCCTCACAACCCAAAAGACAGCACCTCTGATGGGAGATCAAGCTGAGATGGCCGTGCAACAACTCGTCCTCACACTGGGGCTGCCTTCTCCACTTAAAAATGGAGGCATAATGCAAGTAAAGTCACAAACACCAAGGATTCCACCAGATACTTTAATATCCATAAAACACTAACGTTATTATCCCCAGAAAGGAGCATGAACATAATCAATCATAAGGCACCAATTGTGAGTATCATAACGGCGCCCAGTACTTTTTCATTCAGCTTTCTGGGTGCAATATGGCAGATGAAAACACCCCAGCAGCGCTGCAGCAGGCCGTTGGAGGGGATTTTGCTGAATCCCTGTGCTGGGCTAGAGGTTTGGTAAAGGATTTGGGGTTAAAAACTGTGTGTCTCTTACCACACAGCAGCTGGTATGCCCAGGGGTGCCACTTCCCATCCATTTGCCGTGTGGATGGTTAGTTTGTATGGCAGTCCCAAGCTGTAAGGCTGTTGTATAGACCTGCTTTCGGTGTCAGGATGTTTTGGATCCAGGTTTGCTCAGCCCCGAACGTGCAGCTCGCTCAACCATGCTCAGAGCTGAGTTTCCAAACATGTAGCTTTAATGCATGGAGAAACCCCCCTTCGTATGTCTCCGCTTACTGTTGCTCTGGCAGTTAAAACTAAATGAAAAACCCTGATGCCACGAAATCTGGGAAACATCTAGGAGAAGAATTATGAAATCACTTCCTCTTGATGTAAGTAATCAATCTCAGTGAAACTACTTGTAATTTTTGTATAATTACACCGCTTTTCATGATGCTAACTAACAATCCACAGCATATTTCCTGCCATGACTCTGACTTACTACTGCTTTTGATGCAGGAATCTTTTTCTTTTGAAAATGAGTAAGTATAGTTCTGTGGCTGGTTTGATACACAGCTTCTAAATGTTTATGTATTTCAACAGCAGTACGTTGCTTTTCCTAAACTTCATATCATCGCAAATCATGATTCCCCTCGTATAGAGCCCCTGCTTCTGCTTTCTAGACAGAGACAGGCACTTCTGTCTTATTTCCTCCCCGGCGGCTGGTCCAGAATGTGTCTAGCAGCTACTGATAAAGCTCAAACAACTTGTTATTACCGTATAGTGCCAAGAACGGTTGCGTCAGAGTGGCAGTAACGCGCCCAGCCTCCAAATTCAATCCCTGGCCTCTGGGGGTTTATCTCCTCAAAAATTTTGGGCAGCAAGTTGTGGAGGAAAAGACAAGTGTCTCGGAGACGAGCACCTTTTGTGCCCGAGTGCAGGATGCTAGGCTGGCTGGGGTGCTTCTGCTGATGTGCTGAACAGGCTGGGTGGGGGCTGGGTGCTTTCTGCTGGGTGCTTTCTAACCTCAGAGCTGGATTCGAGAGCTAAGATAAAGCAAAAAGGATGTTTGGGTCCTTGAACATGCCCAGAGGATGGCAACAAAGCTGGTGAAGGGGCTGGAAGGCATGTCCCGCGTGGAGCGGATGAGGATGCTGCATTTGTCTGGTTTGGAGAAAAGCTGCATCAAAGGAGGTTCATACTTGACACAAGAAAACAGTTATTTACTGGGAGGGTGGTCAAACACTGGAACAGGGTCCTCGGAGAGGTGCCCAATGCCCCCTGCCTGTCTGTGTTTAAGAGGCGTTTGGATAACGGCCTTAATAATATATTCTAATTTTTGGTCAGCCCTGAGGTGGTCAGGCAGTTGGACTAGGTGTCTGTGTAGGTCCCTTCCAGCTGGACTCTTCTAGTCTGTGACCGAGTGGGGTTCTAAACCTGAACAACAACTCAGAATGTTGGCATTTACCCCAGACCAGATACAATAAGAGATTTCCACTCGGTAACCCTGAGTTGTTTCTTTCTGTTAACATCAGAATATAAATATTAATGTAATCACAAATCTATTTAGCACATACCCAAAGCATCACATTTAATAGTATGTGTTACTGTTGAATTAGGACATTATTATTAAACCATTAATTTAAAACACTGAAATGCATAGCCTATAAACTCAAAATGAAACTGCCCTGCCACAAATGATAAATTAGGAATCAGTCATTTAATCTTGCCCTGCTCCTAAGAAAAGTTTTGCTTCCAGTGTGAGCACACTCTCTGGTGGGAAACTTTCTCCCAGAACAACCTGACTGCTCTGTGGTGAAGTTTTATCCTGAAACCCGTTTTCCCATGTGCTCCCTTTCTCATTCTGGGGCTCTGTCTGAACCTCAGGGAGGGTCTCGGGTCGGGGGCTGGGTGACTCTCCAGTCCTGCAGCCATTTCTGCTAGCGGTGGTCAGACTCCTCAGCCCAGGTTGGCTTAGCTGCACTCACAAGGCATGGTGCATCTCTAACACTTGGCAAAACACCATGTACCTCCTCTGTGGAGCTTGGCATGTCCTCAGGGTTTAATCAATGTTGTCATCACCTTGGCTGTCCGTTGCTTTGCTAGGGTACAACCTGAAAAATGAAGTTTTTCCATGTGAAGGAAACCTCTGCAGTAAAGATATAAAGCAGTTGCCTGCTGCTCCTGGATGCCAACCATGTTTGTCAGGTACCAATCCTGGAGGAGTGTTTTATTTCTGTTCCTGTTGTAAGGAGCAGCCTTTTCTTCTGGCTGCAGAGGTCAGGACTATCTCCTCATGCTTTCAGCATCCTTCCCACCCGTTTGGGGCCAAGATGTGACAATTCAACAGCGTAGGCTGGCAGCAGGAGCCATTGCTACTATGTTCACCATGGAGCAGACCAAGCAAGTGTGGACACTGTAGCCTTTCCTCTTCTCTGCAAGGGTAGATTAAGGCTGAGTTCTAGGCAAGACAGGGCTTGAAGAAGCTGTTTTTGTGGCAGTTCTGGTCATGGGGAGAAAGATCCTGGACTCCGTGCTTGCCTTGGGCGGTGGTGTTCACCAGCTGCTTTGCCAAGGGGCTTGGCTGGTTTGCTGTAAATAACTTCTGGAGCCTGACTGTCGTGTCCAAGCCTGTGACGGCAAAAGATGGTAATTGACTTTCAAGCACATGATCTCACTGGCTCCTCTCCATTGCAAAAATACCTCGTGAAGGACCCATTGATCAAGAACTGCCCTGTAGAGTCAGGTCACTTACAATCTCTAAGAACGTACATACAAGAGCAGCCAGGCATTATCTGGCCACAAAACGCTGCTGCTGAGGGATGTTTGGAGTCCAGCAGAATCCACATAACCAGGGAAATTGAGAACTGAGGCTGGAAGCCTGGCTTCTGCTTCAGCCCAAGGAGCTTCCCAAAGATGTGACTCTCAGAGCCTCCTGCCAGACAGGGAGCATTGGCCAAGGGTTGTCTTCCCTTGCTCTCTCTGCCTCAAGATCTTTTGTACTTTCTGTAGATCCTTCCTGCCAGGAGGCTCCTAATTCCTTCCCTCTTGCCACGGTGCTCGTACATCTCACAGGGGCTGTCAGCAGCGCTTCTGACTCTGCTCTTCCAGGACTGGTGACCAAGGCATGTTCTTCTGGTTGCTGCTCTTGCTGCTTCTGCCCTCTCTGATCATTTCCATTCTTCGTTGTCCCACAGGTTGCTCTCTGGAAATGAGTTGCTGAACAGGGCTGCCAACTACTGCCCTTACCCAGACATGCTAGAGAGGCAACCTTCTCTCCTAACGCTCTTCCAGGTAGCAGAAAAACATCCAAATACTCTTCCAAACCCACATTCAGCTCACTGCAGAGGGGGTCAGGGGCAGGCCATCTGGGGTGCGCCCCTTTCCGGAGTAAAGGAATGCGAAGGACTAGGAAAAGGACCTTTCTTCTGAATCAACCTCATCTCATCTCCCCGTGGATTAATGTCTCTGTTTTTTGTCTGTCTAGAGGGAAGCAGTTCTTGAACAGGAGCTTAGGGGGTGCCTATGGGAAGGGGCAACCAGATCTGGACGATCAGGAGAGCTGTCCTGTTCCCTTCAGTTGCTGAACTTCACAAATGCTAGAAAAGGCAACTTCTCTGCAAAGGAGAACTTGAAAAAGCCTCTGGAAGTCCATCATAGGAACTGACATGTCAGAGATACCTGGGTTGGGGGTCTGGAGAAGGAGGACTGATATGCTGTGATGGAGAAGGTGCCACAGGGCAGGAAGGCAGGACAGCGATGACAGATGGTGCCCAGGGCAGGGTTAAAAGATGCTGATGACTGAGGAGAGCGGGAATTTCCATGGTGTAGTCTGGCACTGCACACTGCCTGTACCCAGCCTGCGATATTAATCACTTTCACCAGCTTCAGAAAAAATAGATCCCTCCCCTCTATGATATAATAATCAGAAAATTCAACAGCCCCAATTTAGCCAGAGCCAAAAACCTCATTCTGGAAATACTGCTCCATTTTTCAAAGTCCTTACGCCTTTGAGATCAGCTCTTGATTTTATTGGGATGACTCCCCTTTCTGAAAGAACACTCCAGCACAGTCTCTGCAGCCTTTCTCCCAAACTGTATGAATCACTGCGGCCTCACGGAACTGCCACAAGTCACTTGAGCAGCTAAAAATATCTCAAGAGGAAGCAGGACAAAAATACACATATCCGCTGCTGTAACGCTGGGCTGGGAGGATGCGCACCGAATTAACATCTTCCCTTTTCCGCAGTTTCATTCCCTGCAGGTTTATTCGTTAGTGAAAGCAGATTCGAACAAACATAGAGATTTGTAGGAGACTTTTTGGAAAGTTGTTTTTTAGGGGAAGAGGGGTGGTGGAAAAAACTACTTGTGTATTTCAAATGTGGCCCACAGATCTGATTTCCAGTGTCTTCTGGCTCAGGCATCTGTACTGTGGGGGTTTCTTCCAAAGTGATGAGTAAAGCTTTGGTAAGTGAAGGGGGGCTGAGTATCTTCTGAGGACTCATCTTGGTGGCTGATGGTAGTCTTGATGGTCTGCCTTGATCTTCAGGGCTGGGTGTTTTGAAGTGGCAACTGTGATTCACCTCCACCATTGCTGCCTTCCAGGAGCGTGTGTGTTTATCTGAACTGTTCCTGCTTGGAAGATTTCATCCCAACAACTTTTAAGTGAGAAGCTACTGGCAACAAGGGGACAGAAGGAGCATGCACAGCCGTGCCGCTAGCTGTTGTGTGTGATGAGCTGCCTTGCAGATGCTTTACCCATTTGCTGGTACATGGGTCTTGCAATAAGTTTCTTTGTGTGTCCGGGGCTGATGATGGGTCTGCACAGAGAAGCAGCTGTGGTGATCTCCCAGGCTGCCCTGTGCAGTGTGGCCAGGCAAGGAGTCCAATGTCCCACATATCTCCACAGCTCCGCACCAGCCAGAAACAAATATACTCTTCTTTTCCTGCAATATTAAATTATTTTAATATTTTATTATTTTAATTTTTATTAATATTATTATTTAAATATTTTATTTAATATCTTCCCCAGGCGGACTCAGCCAGGTCCAGCAACATCCAGTCTTGGAGCAAAAGCACCTTCAGAGTCCATGGCTCTAAGCACTTGTGGTTTTTAAGAGCCATCACACCCAGGCACAGGGGGCATTATCTCACTCCAGGTCCACAAACAACCTCCAGCTGAAGGCAGATTTCTCCTCCAATCACTTCTATTTCACCTTATACTTAGAATTTACAGCACAGCGCTGGTTTCCTCTCCACTGTCTTTAAAAGGAGCCTGGATGCATAGCTCCGCTGGAGACATCTGCATCAGAGATGTTTATAGTCATACTGATGAGTCTGTCCCTGCACGTCCTCGAGGGAGTCTATGCTGTCAAAAGACAATATACCATCACTCCCAACAATCCCACGTCAGCACTGGGAGGCTGCCAGTACAGCGTGAAATCAAGTCCACAGAATCCAACTGTCCTACATACTCCGAGAAATATCATCTAAGCGATGAAAGGTCACCCAGACTCTGAAGTCTGATGCTGTATGTGTAAACAGGTTTAAGAAAAAAGTTTCCAGCAGAGGATGGACATGGATTGTAGTTGCAGTGGCTCTAATGCATGACTACCTGTGCCAAAGATAACACATGCTCTCAGTGCTGGTTGCTGTATATAGAATACATACTTAGGCTTTATGACAACTTGGAAGAATGTCATCTCCTAAATGGAGACTAGTTACAGTGAAGTAGGTTGGCTGTTCCTCAACTTCTGAAGCAAGAGATGCTGAAATGATAGGGGAAAGACACTGAGGTTGCAAAAAGTATAAAAAAAAAATTGAGTTAGACTGCAAACAAACCAAAGAACAACAACAAAAAAACCCCTGGAAACAGTCAAATATTCTCCATAATGCTATTTCCAGACACTACATCTATGGTCCAAAGCTGGCCTGGATTTGTTTACGCTGGAAACAGTCATATCCGGGTTGAGGATTACTGCATTCACTTCCAGAAATAGCTGGAGAATACAACCACCAAACATCGCCTCCTGTACAAAGGTTATATCTGCTGGACCAGGCAGACCAGAGATCCCCAGATAGCTAATGCCCGTGGATTGATGTCATGAACATCAGTGTTTTGCTTGACATTGCAGGAATAGATCTTTGAGTACTGTATACCTGCTGTCTACTTAACTTGCATGAATTTGGTCGAAAGATTAAAATAAAGCTTGTTTCACTGTGATTTTTAGCTGATACTGCACATCCTCCCTCCTAGTTGCTGGAGTTATTATTTCTTTTCCCCAGGTCCCTTGTAATGAGGGGAGGTCTGAGTACACTGGAGCAGCTCAGGGCTGCTGCATCCTTGTTTTCACCAAGAAAACACCATCAAAATAGAAAGCAAAGCAAAATAACCCATTTAAGCCCTTTTAACCTATTAGCATTTGCTTTATTTAGGTAGTTCTTGACTATCCCTCCCCAAAGGCTGGTGGGAGAGGGGCCAGAGCTGCACGACCCACTGGTGAGCTTGGGGCCAGCTGGTGCTCGCCGGCACGCAGCCAAGGAGACCATGCTGGCTCATGGGAGAGAAGTGGGTTTTTTGTTGTTTTGTTGTGTTTTTTTTTTTTTCTCCTCGGGAAGAGCTCATTGGGATGAAGAAAGATGTTAATAAGCCAAACGGAGACTGTCTCACTCCACTGTGCCGCCTGGCTCCCTTCCAGCCCAGGCTGTTATTAAATTACGCAGAAAACAGGAGGAAAGAGCCCCGCACGGCAGCTTTCCTAGCAGCCTTTGTCACTGATTTGTGCCAGTCAGCCCTGGAACAAGAGCCAGGCAGGCTGGACACCTCTGCCAAGCCGCAGCATATCGTGGGGGGGGTCTCGCTTCAGGGCTCCACTCGGCGCACAGTGCAAGCCCAGCGGGAGCTGCAGGGGTGGCTGTGGGGGTCCTGCGGGCAGCGGCGTTGCTGGGTGTCTCACCCCAGAGCACTAACGGGCAGGGTGGTGCAAATCCATCAGTCATCTGACACTCAGGTTTGTTCTCCATGGGGTGACTGAGGGGCTCAGTATCTCGCACGCCCTGGGTGCCCTGGTCTGTCTCTGCTGGGGGCAGGGGCAGGGCACGGGGGTCCCTCTCACCCTGCTTGGGTTCCTGCTCCCTCTGCAAGATGATCTGGGATCAAAAAAGCAGATTGGGTTTGTTTAATGAACGATTGTAGTGGGCACATGGGAAAGAGGTGCTGGAAAGGGTTCACTGGTGACCGCAGGCATCTTAAAAGCCCTCCTGCCCATCAATACCTTATTTAAAAAGTTCATGGGCAGGATGACAATGAGGTTTCCATTTACCTTTTCTTTGGTTTTCTTTTTTTTTTTTTTTCCTAATCCATAAAACAGTTGATGGACAAATGATGTTAATCTGAGGCTTGTCCTCTAGCAGAATTGGTGTTTTGCAGGTTGTTGCAGTCTGTCCAGATCTGCTTATACGCGGCGCACACGGAGACATCCTTAATTTCTATAGGAGATCCCGGAGGTTTTGAGTAACAGAGAGAACTAGGATTTGCAGTTTCATAATTAGGCTTTTCCATAATTCCATAATTCAAGGCTCCTAAAACATGGGCTTACTCACTCTTGACACACAGAAGTCCCCAGCAAGCCTGCTTGAAAATTTCAACACTTGTATGAAGTTTATGATTTCTAGAAAAGTCAGCATGCATTTCAGGGAAAATGATTGAATCAGGTTAAGTGAATTTCATCTGCTGAAACCACTGTGAAGTCGGGTGGGTGAAGGATAATGCACAGAGCTGAACAAAATCCTTTTCTACTTATTCTGCTCTGCAGTGTTGTTGCTTTTATTTTAGAGAAGGCCAGCATTTCTGTCCAAGGAATTTGTTGTCAGTCCTTGGCTGTAATTCATGCTTCAGTGAATGCATGTTATAAATTTTTGCATGGAAAGATTGATGTAGTCTCATTTAAAAAGTATTATTATGCATTTTAAAATGTACATTGAAAACCTTCAGCACTTGCATACCAAGGACTTTCCATCTCTCTTGCTGTCTGTATCGTATTAAAGAATATGAAGACTTCAGCTGTGCTATTCCTGCTGAACACACTGGGATAACTTTCTTAGGAAGAGAGGGTCGTTTTACCATGGGCTGCCTCAACATTTCTTTGTGTTCAACGCGAAAAAGATCCCAAATCCTCTGCAATTCTTAAGCCTTTTGCTAGGGGAAGGAATTCATAAGCTTCTGTTACTCAATACTGAAGAGCACACAATGAATTTATGCCATATTTTGCTATGTCTTGCACATGTGAGTTGAGCACTTATAAGCAAATATTCAGCTCTTTTTTTTTTTTTTTTTTTTTGTTGTTGTTCTTTAATTACTGGACCAAATGGTGACTTTAAAAATTAAAATTTTGGTGGCAAATGATGAATCATCACCAGAATTCAAACCATATGATGGAAGTACTTTTCACATTTTCAAATATTCCTATTACTGTTTCATCCTTGAAAATAATTAGACAATGGATTGTTCCCCTGTTAGCTAAATTGTAATGATCTATGTGATATGCTTTGAAATCCTCATGGTTTGAGACTTCAGTGACCACAAAGAAAAGTATGAATATTTTAGCCAAGTCTTCAATTATTTTCTCCAAAGAGTAGTTAATGCATTATTGCTAATACATGAAGCGTTTGTCCTACCACAAAATATCATTTTAGCCATGGAAAACAACTGTATTTAATTTGCTGTCACAGTTGAGTATGTCCATAAATGATGATGAACCATGGTACACATCTGTCTCCTCTGCAGCGGTCATTTGCTTAGTTTTATGTTTTGTTATTTCTTAGCAACAAAAGGAAGTTTGAAAAGCTTTTCTTCTTAGAAATTGCACTAAAATTGTTTTCATGATCCTTTTTTTACACTTGACAGTGTACCACGAGCATTTGAGAAATTTCCTTTGCTCATACTGAAAAAAAGCTTTTTGCCTTGTTGCCACCGCCTGTACTCACCCTTGTGCAATCATTCATCCATTGCCATGGAAAACATCGTTTCCAAGATCTTAATTTGTAGGTTGAAAATTGCCGTTGTAGCCAGTCACAGGCTAAATCATGATCTAGACAAGACCATCACCTGGCCAGTTATGGGTGCCCAACCAGTATGTAATGCAGCCTTTGATCATGCTTTGCATGAAGAACTGACTCACCCCACCCCCCACCCCACCCCCATCCCCCACCCTGCCTAAAGCAAAGGCTGGGTAAAAGGTGATGTTGTGATATTTAAATGTGTGTAAAGGTTTAATGCTGGGAGAGCTTCAGTTGCCATTCTCCTGTCCAGGCTTGGTCTGTCCTGTAGCTCAGGTATCTGCTGGGGCACCGACTACTCAAAGCGCAGGGTAGTTTCTGGGGCTAGTCTTGGCCTTTGGCTCAGGATAGGAACCAGAGTTTTTTGACAAAACATTCAGAAACTGATATTTTCTGTACCCAAAACACCTAAATACTGATTTCTTGGAGTCCCCTGGCTCAGAGCCTACGGGGGCACACATGGAGCAGGAGAGGACAGCAAGATGGGGGGTCACACACGCTCCGTCTTCCTGCTCTGTGGCAGCACACTTTGCTCTTGACATTATCTTATTTTTAATCAAGAATATTTTCATTGTCAGGGTGTTTGGTTTTTTAAAGCAGACCCTTTCCATGTCAGAGTAAAAAAATCTGGTTTTCTGTGAAAAAGATTTTTTTATTTATTTTTCTGGGGGGAAAAAAAAAGATTTTTCTGCTCCCTTATTTCTGGGGTCCCTCAAAATGCCTGCTGCGCTCTCAGCAGCGTGGCTGCCTGCTGTTTCCCCCAGAAATGTGACGATGCTGCTCCGGGGCTTCCATGCATGGCTGGAAAACCGTTTGCTCAGTAAATCTCCCACATTCCAGCTTGTGAAGGTCACTGCAAGTCTCGTTCCAGAGACATCCTTCCTGCACACAGCCGCTATGCAGCCTCCATCCCACGGGTCCTCATCCAGCCCTACAGTGTTGCACCAGACCGAGGTGCCCCGCAGCAGAGCATTTGCCTCCTGGAGGCAAACCCCAGATTTTGGGGCTGGGGATCTGGCAGGGCAGAGGTAGGCAGCTCACTTGACTCCATCATTGATGCTGCTTTATGTCAGTGGAGAATCTAGCCCTTTGTTTCCATCCTGACTCCTCCCTTCCTGCCTTTCCAGGCTAAATGTTCCCAAAATATCCCTCATTCCTTAATCAGAGAGACAGAAGGTAGCCTTGCTCCTGATCTGTTTTGCAGACAGTGGCTGCTCCTCTCCATGGCCTCAGAAAGACTCTATAAACAGCTATTAAGCAAAGAAATCACACCAAGATGCTATTTTTTAATTTTTTGTTGTGTGGTTTTGGTTTGTTTGTTTGTTTGTTTGTTTGTTTTAAACAGGAGATTTGGGATTTACTCTGCTGGGTTTGCATCTATGATCATGACCATCCCTTGCATGTGTCTCTCCCCCGACAGACCCAGCCCCGTGCAAGCCCAGCGTAGGAGCCATGCCGCACAAAGAGCTGCTGTAAATCAACCTGGCAGCAGCAATAACATTTGACAGCACCAGAAGAGCCCCTCGCCGGCTCTGCAGACTGGAAATGTCTGGCCCATGGCAGGGTTTGTATTTATGCTTCTTGATAATTTGTCCATACATCAGTTTATATATTTATTTATATATTATAAGCAGAGCACTTGCCCAGAAAGAGCTGTTTTCTTTGGCCACCCCAAGGGTCTCTCTCTGTTTGGTTTCCAAAGCACACACGTGGAAAGTGAAGGGGCAAACTGCTGCACCAGGAAGAGTTAGTCATTTGTCAGCACAGCCTCTGGGATTATTTTTCCAGGTGGATTTTATAAGAACCACAAGGCAGGAGGGGGTATTGCACAACTGAGTTGGTCTCCCGGTGTGTAAGCTTGGCCCATCCTTAAGATGCGATCCTCTCAAATCAGAGAGCATCACAAATGCAGCAGCTGGGTTAAAAAATGCACCTTTGATTTCCTTGCTGGGGGAGGGAGGGTCCAAAGGGCTGCAGGAGGATTTTGGGAGTTGGTCTCTGCTGGTTCTCATGGGGCTGGCAGCTGGACCAGGGCTGTGATGCCTTTTGGATATGCCCCAGGTCCCCCAGGAGGACAGTGTCTTGGTAACGGTGCCTGGTACCCCAGTGCTGCCCTGAGGCTGTGGGGAAACCCCCCTGGGGCAGCTGGCTGTGGGTGGGCAAACCTGGCTGTGGCCAGAGCATGGGGAGCATCGTTTGTGAGCTGGGGGGAATCATGGCCCCGTGGAAACTGATGGAGAGGTTGCCGTGGCTTGCAGCAGAGCCAAAATCCCAGCTCTCTGTGTGATGTGGCTGTGAGCCAGGGTCTGGCACGCAAGTGACCCTGCAGACCTGAGCTGGGAGCTGCTGGTTTCTGAACTGGCAGGTAAGGGGCACTGGACTGGGGCATTCCGTTGCCTGATGCAGGTGACTTTGTGCTTCAGGGTACCTGAGGCATCTGCATGGGCTGAAAGATCCAGCATAGACCCACAGGATCCCCTTTGGGATACTGCAGGGCATCTCCAAATACCAACAGAGGCTTATGTCTGGGCAATGTGTCCCTTCCTGGGTGTCACTGGGCAAAGCTCATCGTCGTGGTCTGGTCCCTTTCACATCCACCTCGGTTAAGTTTCCTCATTTGCAGCACAGACCACCCAGCTCTGCCCTGAGCAGCCGACCAGCGTTCAGCCGGACCTGAGCATTAATCCAGTCTGAGTCCAGAAGAGTGGCTGAAATGCTGTGAGCTTGTCTATGGAGATGCTTGTGCTTCTCCTTTGGCTTCTTTTTCCTTCTCATCCTCCCTCCGCTGGGAAGAAGCAGTGAGCGAAAAATCCTCCTTGGACTTTTCCAGCCTGGACACCAGTATTTAGCTTCTTGAATGCTGTATTCAGCCACTTGCAAGGGATTTGGTGCCTGTCTGGCTCTTGGCCGAGCTGGCTGACATCCAGAGTTGCTGACCAAGCTGGAGTTGTGCCAGACTGACAGGAATATTACTGAAATCTGTGGTTCCAGAAGTATGGTGTCCTGTCCTTGTCACTGGGCTCCAGGACCACGCTTATATAAACTGGGTCACTTCTGTAGGAGTTCATGACTTTTCCATATGAGAGGTAAAGAGGCAACACAAAGATGATGAGTCCCTGAGACAAGCACAGCAGTGATGATTCCCACTAGGCAAACATAAAACACTTTTATATACACAATGACAAAAGTCACGGGAATAACAAATAAGACAGATAGAACATTTTGACTTTTGGGAAAGCATTTGCTCCAAAATTTCTTCAGCATCCTTTGGTGACCCCCCAGCTTGGCCAGCCCCATTGTCCTGGTGAACCTTCAGTCACCGTGACAGCACAGTCAGTAGCACTAGAGGGGCTCTGCAGCCACCAGCTCACCTGCTCTGCACAGATTTACCTCCCTAACTGGTACCAGCCCAAGGAGACCCAAACCCTGCTCTCCGTGTGCCATGAGGTAAACGACTCAGGGTTTGCGTTTGGGGCAGAAGTAACAGGAGAATTAGCTTTGAGGAAGAGCAGGTGTGCCTCAGAGCTGCTTTGGGTTTTTTCGCTAACCATCCCAGATAAGGAACATTATTTGCACAGACCCTGTGTCACCTATATACTTCAGCTGCCTCCTATGCACAGCTCTGGGGTATGTAGGATCAGCGCCCAGAAGCAGGTCCTGTCCAGGGCAGTGCAGAGCGGTGCTTATATGAGTAGAGAGAGACTTGTCAGCACTGGGGTTGTCCAGTGGTGGGACTGTCCCCCTCCCAGGGCAGTGACAATGGAGGGAAGGCCGGAGGCTCCAAGCCCACAGCAATTTCTGCCCCATTGCCTTGATTCCCAGGCACAGGGCAAGCTCCCAGCTTGGTGATGGTGCTCAGACAGGCTCCTACTGGGCCAGGGATGGTCCTTCAGCCTGTTGCAGCTTTTGACTCTGCTGCCTCCAGCTGCAGGTACAGGATGGGCTCTCTCCATAAACCTGCCCAGATGGTCATTAACCTCTGGCCAGCTCCTCCACTCAACACCTGCCTTGGCTGGTGGAGTGATGTAGAGGAATTATAGAGGAATAAAGGCAGGTTAATTAACATTGATAATGTACAGCCGTGGGCTGGCTTCAGGGGCGGGTTGGCTGACGTGGATGATGTGCAGCTGTGGCTGGTTCCTGCTAAGGAGTTAAATAGCTCTAAGGGGGATGGGAGAGGAGCACTGGATGAAGAAAGATTTGGAAGAAGCAGAGGGAGGAGAGAGAGTGCTCTGGATGTAGGAGAGGCCCCAGGAGAAGCAGGGGGGCTGGGTGAGGAGAGGCTGGCTGGGAGAGGAGCCTGGAGAAGGAAGAATCCAAATGCAGCAGAGGCAAGAAGCAGGGTGGGCTGGTCTGAAAAGGGTGGAGAAACAGCACAGACCGTAGATGGACTTTTGAAACTTTGTGGGGGATTGGTGGCTGTGCTGGGGCCAGGTATGGGAACTGCTTATGGAGGCAACCTGGGATGGGATGGCAAAAGCCTTGTTGCAGCTGGCTAGTTTGGGTAGTGCTGTGACAATTGGTGCCCCATGTGGGGCTCATACTCATGACCCTCAGATTATAAGACATTATGAGTGTAATGGCTGTGCTAGGGGACATTTGAAGCTTTCAGCGGTGCCAGCAGTGCCCAACGTAGAGGAGGCAGGTGGGGATAGCCTGTGATCCGGATCAGACACCGGGAAAGGTGAGCCGTTGGGGATAAAGAGAAGGAAGCCTGACCGCTGTAACTCAAACTGCAACAGGGTGAGACTTACTTCCAGCCACAGTCAGGCACTCCCCTTGCACCAGAGTGCTTGGACATAAGATGACCTTGGGTGTGCTCAACATCTTTGGTGTTACAGAGTGTGATCAGAGACTCTTCTCCTGGACATCAGCTGTTTCTCAGTGTGGCCAAGGACCTGCTCAGCAGGAGACCTCTTAACTTGAGCAGAGTTCTTTTTATAGTCGCCCCAGCTGCCTTGGTGGCAGAAGTGTCTCCTTTTAGAGTGACCTAACACTGACTTTCCAAAGGAGCTGCAGTTACTTGTCTTCAGATGGTCTCTGTTGGCCCTCTGCTGAGGGCACAAATCCCTCACTGATGCTATTCTGGGGTTTACTGCTGTTCTATACGTTACCACAGGATGCCTGTATAATTCTTCACTCAGCCCTATGTAGGACACTTCTTATTTTTAAAAAGGATGTTCAAAGTCAAACTCCTCCCCAAAACTCCTTGAAAAATGTATTAAGGTGTGACCTAGTTTCTTACAAGTTCTTCAACCAAAACACTTCACACATCCCGTGCCCCCCCCCCCCCGTGTCCTACTCCAGTCATCCCTCCACTGCTACACTATAGGGAGCACACATCAGTCATCCCATTGCTTGGGGACCTGCTCCATCCCCCCTTCTCCCACCAAATGACCTAATTATAGCTGTGTTGTGGGTAGGTAAGTGCTGTAGGGGATACTGTGATGGCTAATGTGACCACCTTTTTTTTTCCCCCACCCCAACGATGATTGGAAAGAGCTCTTTGTCTTCTTCCATTTGCCTGTGTTAGTGAAACTTTCCCCACATGGGAGCAGAACTGGCCAAAGGTGTAAGAGCCTGTGGGCTGGGCCTTGGGGCACCATGGTGGACGCTTGGAGGTCATTTGCTGCTGGCAACCTAGTGGCTTAATCCCACTGTGGAAGGACAATGAGCTTCAGTAGAGGGTCTCCAGGAACCTCTATCATTCTGCAGTGAGCTTCTTCCCAGCTCTTAAAGGAAGAAAAGGCCTCACTGCATGTGGAGCAGCTTTGTTTCAGGTCACCCTTTCAGAATGGACTCTGCAGGTCAGAACCATACTCTTGCCCACTTTTCACTATTAAAAAGACTGTACTGTATTTGGATCCTAAATCCTGCTTCACTCCTGGTTCCTACCTTAATTTGCCCATTTCTGCAGGCAGCAGAAACAGTTCCAGTCCCTTCCGTGGGGCTTTAGACCCGCAGTCATGCTGGCAGCCCCTTCCTGGTGTGCACTCTGCCAATGTGCCTGGCTGGCCTGAGAGGGTACCATCCAGCTCTACAGGCAGAAATGGCCAAAGGGTAGGGGGAAAGAGATGCATCATTACAGCTGAGCCCTCTTCATGCCCATCTGTGAACAGCCCTCCAGAAGCAGCAAGAGCACACCAGGTGGTGGAGAGCTTGGAGGTGCTGTTGGAGGTTGGACCCGCAGTCCTGTACAGTCTCCTGGACACCTGCTATGGGTCAAGGATGGGCACAAAGCCCTGAGTGGGATGAAGCCTTGATGCAACTTGGGACAGCAGTGCTGCAAATGTTTAAACTGCATACAGCAGCACTGCTTCTGCCAAGGCAGTGTCTGGAGTTAATACAAGAAGTCAAATTTGAGTAGGAGAACATTGCTTCTTTTCAGCATGAGCAGATGGTCTTCTGATGGGACCTTGCTAATTTGCTTCCATCAGAAGAATAAATAATCACCCCAGTCAGCACTGCTTCCCGGTCTTGAGTTTTTATTTATTTGGTTTGACTTGTTTTGTGCTGTTACATTAGCTGTTGGCAAAGGGCACAAAATTGCATTTCCCTGGGCAAAACTGAATCAAACAGGAAGAGGCATTTCCATGTGTAGAAATCCCAGGCTGCCTCTCCAGAATGTGCTGTGCCTTCCAAACCCATCCTCTGGCTGTCCCACACAGGACGAATCACAGAATCATTTAGTTTGGAAAAGACCTTTGAGATCATCAAGTCCAACCGTTAATCCAGGACTGCCAAGTCCATCACTAAACCACGTTGCCAAGCAAGACCTCCAATTTTCCTGCGGCTGCTCTCCACACATACAGGGCTACAACCATTTCTTCTGACATACACAGCCAGTTCCCAGGAAAACTTCTGTCCTTTCATCAGTATAGAGGGCAAAGCTTGACCCTGCAGCAGGGGAGGCTGGTGAGACTCACCTCATGGCTACCAGGATGCACCTACAGCCACCTAACACTGGTTGTGACTTGTCTAGCCACAGGGACTCCAGTCATCTCCAGTCCTGTTCTGAAACCATGGGCTGTCCCATGGTCCTCTGCTCAGGGCAGGAGGAAGGCTGCTTTTGAGCTGGTGATGCCTCCCGGGATGTCCCTTGGTAAGTTGAAGTGGGCAGCGTCAACAGGAGCCAGGTCTCAGCGTTGGGTCTGAAGCCAGTTCTGAGCTTTGGCCTCTTCCCCAGTGCCGTATCCTGCTGGACCCAGTTCATCCCATCACCCTTGTTCAGGGTCTCGGACACGGCTGCTGTTCTTAGCATGTCCCAAGGCAAGCCCTCGGGATGGAGCGGGCTGTGGGAGACCAGGCAAGTCCTGCTTCCAAAGCTGCTTCCCCTCACCACGTGAATACTCGTGGCTGCTCTGAATGCCATAAATCTGTCTTTTCCCCGTCTCTGAGATCCCTTCCGGTGCCCACAGGCTCTCCCCTGGCCCTGTCTAGCACTCCTCCATGCTCAGTGCCAACTGGTTATTCATGTGGAAACAAGATCCCCTAATTCATTTGTTCCCTCTGTTTGTGTGCAGAGAGCATCAGAAGACATCTGGGAATACCATGAGATTACCCGTTAATTGAATGCTTGAATGTTATAGGATTGGTAACCGTGCTGCATAGCATCCCTGAACCCATCGTGGCTGTGACCACGTGTCGACTTCTCTTTACCATTTATTTGGCCACCTTATTCACAGCACCGGAGCAATTAGACACCCAGGTAAAGATGGAAAAGGCTGTGAGAACATTAGCAGTGTCACCTCCTGGCTCACAGAAGTAGCACAGGATGGAGACCCAAATGATCACAGTCACTGTCAGCTCCAAAACCAGCATGTGGCTTTCAGCCTGAGATAAACAGAAGAAATGTGACAAGGTCTTGTTTGTACCCCTTGTCTTCATGTCCCTGGGAGGAGAACCAGCCATGGGGACAAGGCACCACCCCTGGCCAGACCCAGACCCTTGCGCCTAGCTCATCTGCATTGAGAGATGGACCTCATCCTCCAGCCAGCTGCTCCCAGGAGCAGTTTGGAGCTCACTGCCCCTTTCTGGCCTCAGCTACATGAATCTGAGCAGATGCTGGGATTGATGCTCCATGGATGCTTCATGTCCTGAGTCTGGACATGAGAAGATGGGATCAGAAACAATCTCTCAGGGTGTCCAGCACAGAAAGAGTCAGTCTCTACCATGTTTCAATTTTCCGACTCTGCAAACTGGGAGCTGGTGCCAGGATGAATTTGACTTTTTTTCCCCCAGGATCTATTTATGATGAGTTTCCTGGCTCAAGCAGTTTGTGCTCCATTGAAGAGCAGCTTAACAAGGAGATATTTATGACTGTTTTCCTCAGTGCCTGAATCTTCCCAAAGACAGCAAGAAACCTGTCTCAGGGGTGTGGGACAGAATCTCTCCTCTGCAACAAACCTTCTCTCACCAGTATAAACTGGGTCTTTCTTATCCACGAAGTCAGGAGAAGCAGGTTATCATATGCTTGGATGGAGAGGAAGAATTGTGGGTGAAAGACCCTGACTTGGGAGTGGATTTCTGGTTGGATTTCTGACTTGGGAGCTCTGAGATGTCTGGACCTTTTGTGAGGTATCTCCTTCCCTCCAGGGATGGCGGCTGGAGGGAGCTGACTGGTGACATGGGGACATGAGCCAGGGATAAGGGACTTGGCAGTGTGGGCATGTGCAGGGATCTGATCTAGAGCCCTGAATTCAGGGGTACCTTGCAGTGCATGGAAATGAAGGTGTCCTTGAAGAGGGTGAACTAGAGCAAATATCTAACTCCACTTTCCAGCCACTGTAGTTTTCTTCCAGTGTGGATCTGGGGTTACTCTGCTGTTCTGGGTTTCTCTGGTGTATTTGGTGATTCTCCCAGACCTGACCATCAGCCTTCCTAACCCAGATGTGTCAGATACAGGAATAAGCATCTCGGGAAAAGAAGAGCAGATGTGATGTGAAACATTGGCTCCTCCTCAAAGGAGATCCTACTGCTGGCTTCGGGGGTCTGGGTTTCACTCAGCCTTCACAAATAAAAGGAAAAGACTCCCTGGAGGATGGGAAGCGTGGGCAGGTAATAGGAGTATTAACAGCTAAACCCGTTATTAATGCTATTATCATCATCCAGTTTATTACAGTGCCTCCAACTAAATAGATGTGTTGATAATGACACTACCGCAGTGTTTGGGCTGACTCTGAAGTCAGGCATTTTCCCTCTCCACAGTAGTGGTACTGGTCCCAGACAGCCACTTGCTGCAAGCCAACATGCCAAAATCTGTATCATAGTGAAAATTATTCATGACAGCTGGGAAAGCCAGAGAGTGACTCATGGTTGCTGTTGATACCTACAAGATTTTCCTGAATGACAGTGAGTGCTAGAAATAGAAAATACGGTTGAGGAGGGACTGAAACATAAATCACCCCAAAGCCATGATTAATCACTTTTTTGGCCATTAGCTACATGGGAAAAAAGTCCTTGGCCTCCCCATGAATAATCCTGTGTCTTTAACAATGACATATCTTAGGAGAAATGTTCAAGCCAACACAGAAACATTCAACTGAGTGAAGCCCAAGCTCATCTCCATAGCGCTGCATATTTTTAAAAGTGACAAGAATATTATCCAGACACTTCAGAAACCTCTCCTGGTTCTTGCCCTGCCTGGTGCAATGCAGCTGCAGCAGCGCTGGGCGAAACCATGACTTACATGGACACATTAGAGGGAAAAGGAGTGTTGTATGCTTGGGGAGTTTGTTTGCATAATTTCCTGGGAAGTTTCCTGGTAAAACCTGTTCACAGTAAGGAAAATCATACTTTCCAGCATAATTTTCTGGAGAGCAGGGTGGCAAGTCCTTTTCCCTGTCCCTGGGGTCTTTATATTCCTGCTAATACATGCTCCAGAAGAGGCTAAGCCTGTCTTTTTTTCCCTTGAAGTCAGTTGGGTTTCCTTCTGTTTTATTAGTAAATCAGCACGATTCTTGGATGTGCAACAGTAATTTTTTATCACCAGCTGCTCTATGTTTTTTTAATGCTAAAATCAGGTGGCTAGTTATGAGGCTTGGCTTTCTCTATCTTCTTTTTTTTAATTAAAATATCTAGATTAGCTGTGGAGAGCAGGTTAGATTCAGGGTAGCTGTAAAGGCAAAGAAGAGAGACTGAAATGTAGGAAGACCTGGTTTCTGAGCCAGCACTGTACTGGTATTTAGCTGTGTATACCCTGCTGGGCAGGTATTTAGCAGTGAGTCAGTGGCAAAACCTGCAGGGAGGTTTCTGTGGGGTCTGAGGTGCTCTGCAGGACGTTAGCACCTGGAAAAGGTTGCCATTCCGTGTGGGCAGAGCTGTACGGAAAGTCCTTGTCCCATCCTCAGTTCTGCTTTACACCACAGCCAGGGTTTCTGCTGCTGCAGCCAATGCGCTTTGTCAGAGGACAGCTGCCACCAGGGCTTCTCAGCACACCCCGCACACAGGTATTTATTTATCTATTGCTTTTATTTATTTATTTATCTCGTACTTACACTGACCTCAAGTTTAGAAGTAGCTTGTTGACTTATTCCTGCACAGAAAAGCTGCTGACACATGGGTTGATTCCTTGTCCATGTGTCCGTCAGCTGCCGCACTCACCCCCAAGCACAGATCCTGAAGCCAGGGGTTTCTCTGGCCACAGTCCCAAAGGCTCCCCCTGTTTTGCAGAGCCCTGCCCTGCCTTCCACCAGTGCTGCAGGGCCGCCACTGACCCCTGCATCACTCGGTGTCCCCTTCCCAGGGCTTCAGGCCACCTGCAGTGTATTAACCCCAGCGTATATAACCCCCGGGGCACAGGGCTGGGGACAGGGTGATGAAGGCAACCTTGCCCATGCAGGCAGGCTGCTGGTCTCCAGCACTGGAAACCCTCATTAAGTGGCTATTTACATGTCAGTCAGCTAGAATGTTTTGTAAAGCAGGTCTTCATTCCTTTTTGTTTTCAGTGCCACTTCCCTTGCTGAAACAGCAAGAGATTCCCAACTTCCCAGCAAAATACGCAACTAATTCCAGAATTGTACTTGCTGTGTCTCTAGGAGCCCATTCCCGGGCACTTCTTAGCGTGGTCCAATATGGTGCCACCGTTCTTTACCAACCTGCATCACTCTCCTGGAGCCCCTGGGCGAGTCCCAGTGGAGGCTCCGGAGCACCCAGCTGCAGGCAATTCGCTCTTCTTGAAGGTCCAACCTTTGCCTTTATTATTAGCTTGATAATTACTTTATTGTAAATACTCGTCACCCTTGGAAGTAATTAATTTCTTGGAACCCAGCACAACAGATGGGCTTCTAATTTATTTGAGATCACGTAGGAAGCAGGGGAGTCTCTACCTCAATTTGATAAACACCGCGTTTTAACCTGACAGTTTATTCCCATTCAGAGGTCTTAGGAACACCCCTCTGGGTGTTTGATGCCGACTCACCGCAGGGCTGGAAGGCTCAGGATGTGATCAATTTATGAGACACGGCCTCGCTTTAATACTTTTGGGCACATTTCCTCCAGGCAGGATGTGCAAAGAGCATGATCGGAGCCACCCCGCTGCGGCGGCAGTTGGTGGCTGCTGACTTCATGACAGATTTATTAGGTTGGCCAGGTGCAGAGGTTCCCTGCAAACAGCTGGAGCTCTCATGCCTTCTTGACAAGGAGGATTTCTCACATACACCAGCCTTGCTCCAGCCCCACACCCCCCCCGGCTCGCTTCCTCGCTGCCGGGTAGATCACTGACCTTGCTGCAGCGCTGCGGGGCTGTGGATGTGGGATTTCTCATCTCGTAGGCAAAGGTTTCCATTCATCCTGCAATCTGTCCATCTGTTCCTTGGCTCACCGAGTTCTAAATTTGCCTTCCTGCAGACTGAAAGGACAGCTGAACTCTTGAATGTTGGGGTCTGAGCATGGTTAGACAGCTGAGAGAGAGCAGAGCCCCCCGGCAAGTTTATCAAGAGGATGAAGCCAGAGCATCAGAGCTTGGGCTGCACCAAAACAAAGTGGGGAACAGATCAGAGCCACCTTGGGCTGGGAGGATTCTGACCAAAATCTTGCGTGGGGATGAGCCAGGGAGGGAATAAACTGCAACTGCTGTGCGTGGGGTAAAGGGGTCTGGCACCTGGGGACCCCCTGTCTTGATGGGGGTGCAGCTAATCATGCTGCTCTGCAATTTTGTCTCCCCAGGGCCATTCTGCTGGGGAAACTGGGAGCCCATAACCCTCAGAGCCCAGAAAGAAGTTTTTTGAAAGATGTCAGAAATGCTGGTAGAGTTTGTTGAAGAAAATCACAATGAAAATACCTACTGGTTTGGTGTTTTTTTTTGCTTTGGTCGGTGGAAAAATGTCTCCCCCCCCAGTTTTCCAACATTTCTGCAGAAATCAGACCTCTTCCAGGAATTAGGGTGGTTTTAAAATTATTTTTTATTTTGTGTAAATCCAGCTTTTCCTCTGGCAAAAGGTTTGTGTGGGAGGCTTCTGGACAGTTGCTTTCTGTCAGGCGTACATGAATCTAAATCCTTGAGCGAGTGCTGGGGGGCAGATGATAACCAGAGGCTACTGAAAATGTGCAATCATTTAATGTGCAATCATTAAATGTGCCATCATTAATAGGGAGGTGGGTGAAGGCCCCCAGGGGTCCCAGGCATCAGGGCTCTGCTGCCTCCTGTGGATGTGCTTTAGCCTGGAGGAACCATCCGGACTGAAAGCCTCTCTGTCACCGCGGGGGTAGTGTCACGGGTGCTCTCCCTTCCCCCACCCATTCATTTACCCGGGGACTGTGTGGGTGCTGAGAGCATGGTCTTCCCTTGGCTCATAATGGCAGAGGAAACCAGGGTGCAGACCACTTGAATCCCTGG